>NC_052148.1:163877085-164477085 GCF_902713615.1 Scyliorhinus canicula
CGGTGCCATGGTTATTTTTTTCCAGGTGGTCACGACGTTTTTACGAATGGCAGGACCAGGTGTGTTTGCCGTTCGTAAAAAGGTCGTAAAGGGCTGGGACTTCGGCCCTTCTAACAGCTGTGAATCGCTGCGGCCGTAAAAAAAAACGGCGGCAGCGATTCGTGTCGGGATTTCGGCGGGGGGGGGGGAGAATAGCGGGAGGGCGTCAAAAAAGTCGGGAAGGCCCTCCCGCTATTCTCCCACCCGTCGTGGGGGGGGGAGAATTTCGCCCTGTGGATTTAAAAAAACAACTAACAAGATGTGTTAAGGATTGCTGTTTTAATTATTGTGCTACTGTTGCAGATCAGGTCAGCTTGAACGCTGTCAGGCGCCTGATTCAGTTTGACATTCCAAGCACACATTCACAAGTCATTCACCCTTTCCCTCTCCTGGCCCTGAACACGCATCTGTGCTCTGGGCCAAGTATACTAGTGTTGTCAATTCATGATAAAGCAAAACAGTGGGTGGTAGGTTATTTTAGTGTATGTGATATACTGCCTTTGGGGATACAAGCCAGTGTCTATTACTTTTCTCCCCTTTGATTTTCACAGGATAGAACCAGACTGTGTAACATTCTGCAAGTCGCTTGGAATTTGGGTTGAAAATACATTCTGCAGGTGGACAATTCAGCACAGATATGACCTTTGAAAAATATGTTCGCTATTCTGAAGGCACTGACTGACTCTTCTCTCCCCCCCCCCCCCCCCCCCCCCCCCCGCTCACTTCATCCGGTCAATGAACATCTGCAAACTAATCGAGCTGATGCCATTAAGAGTGGGAGCCCTTCCTGTTCCCCATTTCATGCACCAAATAATTGAAGCTCTTCAATTGTTGCTCTCATTGAGATGCGTAAACATGGCTGAGCCTGGGGAATTTAAACATGGTCTATATAGCCCAGTACCACACTTGGCAATGCCTTTATTTACTTAACCTGCCAGTGGAGCTCCCTTCAGCACAGTATAAATGAGATTGTAGGTTTGATTTTACAGGACACTGTGTTCTCCAGGCCCTCATCTAGAAAGCAGGTCAAGAACCCTCCACCCAAAAAGCCGACAGTCTAACAGGCATTTTGCACTCGACGTGGCGTTAATTGGCTTAAGGTGAGACTTTTGCCGCATCTGGGGACATAACCATGCCTGAGAGGGCTGCTGGACAACTCGATTAGCTGTCAGATGTGTAGTCCCAGCAGCTTCGGGTTCTAGTGGTAGCCATTGTTGGGATTAGTCCCTGAAGAAGAGGAGGTTATGGATAGTGGACTGAAGCTATGTCTGGTGTATCAGCACGTCCTGGCTGGCAGACACAGTGAGGTAGGTGAGAAAGGGGGCCCAGGTTGAGAGGCTGTGGTGGTGGGGGAGGGGGGTTAATGGGTGAAGTGTGATCCTGGGTGGGCAAAGGAGGCCTCCAAAGAAGGATCCCTCCCACCCACCCCCCCCCCCCCCCCCGCCTCCCCACCCCATGCATCTTTAAACCCGCCAGAGGGAGAGCAGAAAATGCTTCTGATTCTTTCATTAAAATATGTAAAATAGCCACATTTTCAAAGGGGCCACTACATTGTGTAAGGCATCAAGTGAAAATCATGCTTCACAGTGTAAGTGTTCTTCGCTCACTTAGACAAATGGCATACCAGCATGGATGAATTTTTTTTACAACACAAAACTACTTTGATTCAAAACCGTAATACAAAGTAGCAATTGTTTTGTTATTAAATTGCATTATGACATTAGCATTCAGCATCAGTTACAGTGTAACACAGAAAGAGTATACTGATTCCCCACACTCTTTGACACTTATGAAAATGTGCCTACTTACTCTCCCTGACAAAACGATGCCAACACCACAGGGAAGAATATCAGTTGCACTGCAAACTGAGTAAAATACCAATATGATCCTTGTGTTTTATACCCTAGGGTCACTTAATCTAAGCCCCAGACTCTGAGATAAAAGATTTTTAACCTTCAAATATTTACAAAATATTTTACGCCTTCCTTACCTCCTTGAACTTTCAGTCCTTTTTTCCTCAAATCTTTCTCAGCTCTTGTTGTTTGTGGGACCTTGCAGGGCACACATTGCCTGGAACATTTCCCTACATTAAAACAGTGACTACACTTCAAAAGTACTTCACTGGCTGTGAAGTGCATTGGGAGATCTTGACATCGTGAAAGACACCATATGAATACAAATTCTTCCTACTTTCCAACTCTATTTATCCTCTCCCTGCTTAATGTATCAGGTCTGCATCTATCTTTCAGCCAAATACACTTAACAAGAATACAATGAATTGATTGCTGCCATTATTGTGTTATATTTTAATTTGTGTTAATGAAGTTGAAGGGTGAGTTATGTTAATGCTAGCAATTGAACACTTTCTATTTACGGTGGCCAATGCTTCAAGCTTCACAGATCAGGCGTACAGCAGAGCTAGATGTAGGGGACAGCATCCTCTACCTCACCATGTGCTATATCTCCAACATTATGATCAGACAAGCATTGCTCACTGTATTAATTTCCCCATTTGCCTTTTTTCAGTTGATACATTCAGAACTGTTTTGAGTGGTTGTGTCATGTCCACGAGGAAGTGGATCAAGACTGAATACACCCATTTGACATGGGATTCTGACAAGAAAATGTAATGGACAGGAGAGACAGGCAAACTGTTCTTCCCTCCTCTCACCAGCTGTCTGTAAGCAGAAGGTATTTCAAATTATTTTTATAAGTAGGCTGTGGAATGCTTTCCTATACCCTCGGTTTGTGTGATCCAGCTTGCCAATAACTCACTACAAACGAATGTTATCATTAACTCAGAAGGTTATTTTATTTGCATTCAAACTCCAGGGAGCAGTGTTCACTCCACTACACACATATACACACAATAATGGAGAACAAAAGAAAAAAAAGTTCTATGACTATGGATAGCAACAGGAAAAGAAACACACAAATGGACATTAGTTCATCCGATTTCCAGGGTCTGAGAAGTCAATGTCCAGAAGAAATTTCCTTCATGGTGGAGTTTAGTCCCAGTGGGTTTCTGGTTGGAGGCAACAATACAGTCCTTGAAATGAGTGGTGTTGCAGTATGATAGGCTTTCTGTGTTTCGACCCTTGGCAGACTTTTGTCAGAGACCTTTAAAATCAAGCAGGCTTTGAGGCTATGAGAGATGGTAACCATCTATTTTGTTCAGCTGGGCTGCTGGAGTCCATTCCAATTGGTGTTAACACAGCTGTCTGAGATTTCTCAATTCTCAAAAAATATAGAGGTTTCAAAACGGTCACTCGATTCACGTGATCTTCTTTCTCCACAATGATTTCAAAAGGGATATTTATCCAGTGCCTGGAACTGGAATTAATTTCAGGACTGATAACTTTTGAAAGAGTTACCATCCATGTTGGGGAACCTTTGTCTGGGCAGACCCTCTGACTCCACGAGATTAAAGACAATCAATCAATCAATCAATTAAGATGCAAATGAAATCCATTGTCCCCCTCAGTGGTTCCCCTTTGACATGAACCTGGGCAGTCCCAGGTATGAGATGTGTCTGTTAACAGCTCTACAGGCAAAATGGGTTTTGATCTGTGAGGCCCCTTGTTTCATGATTGTAATGTCTTTACAACTGGGTGTGAGATTCCATGATGCTGAGAGGAAGATTCCTTTGTCCTTGAAAGTACTGTTGGTCATATGACTTGGGGCAGCCATCTTTTCATGGTCCAGCAGGATGTCCAGTTTAAACATGCAAAATGGATAAAATGTTGATTTATTTTCATGTCACAGGCAGGGGAGGCTTTCATCCTGTTTCGATGAATCCAAATCACCAAGATGTAAAGCAATTTTTTTGTGCCAAGATCCTTTTATTGTATTCCTTATTTAATATACACCTTCTATAAAGACATGTCACATATATGGGAATTTTATGGCATTTATACAGGAGAAGCATGTCATATGTATGTGAACATTGCACTCATTGGAATGATGTTCGACTGACTATCAGCTGTTACACCATTGAAAACTGTAGGCACATTGATAAGTCATTGTTTGGATAACTATTCTGTCAAGTACCATTATAACTCAGACACTAGGTTCAGCTGCACTTGTTATGTTATTGAATACAGTATACGATGATTCTGTCTTTGTTTTATTTTGCATCTGTACAATTTGATTGTGGGGATCATTTAAGAATTGGGCTGAAAAGAGGCACAGCCGTGCTGGCAGAGAGATGAGGAGGAGATCATAAATCTATGGCATGATGATTTATTGGAGAGCACAGGAAAAATGGTGCAAGGAAATGCTCAGGGCTCCTCCTATCTTTGGAAGAAAGTAAGTGACCATCTGGTGAATAGCTCTTGCAGCTGCTGGCGGGGGGTCTTGTTTTGCAACTTGCTTAGATTCATTAGACTCTTCTGTCTTGCCTTATAGTTATGCTTCAGGGTTTTTTTTGATGCAGCTGCTATATGTAGATGCCTCTTTCAATTATCATGCAAAGGTGACTGTAGCAGACTATGATTACTCCCGTACCTTTGGTTGGGCTATACCGCAAGCATATACACCCTGACCTGATTTGGCATCGGAAGCAGTGTTTCGTTATCCCTTCAGTGTGTTCTATAATTTTATCAAATGGAAGAATGTGCCTCACTGTATCTGCACTCAGCTTGGGTGTGGGAATAACTCACAGGGGTTATGATACAATATGGAAAAAGATGTTCTTCGTCCCCCAAGATCTAACCCTTAACTTTCTGGCTATCAATAATATGAGGGTTATGTCTGACTGGCACTTTGTTTATTCATTCTGAGAATTTGGGTGTTGCTGGCAAGGCCGGCATTTATTGTCTATCTCTAATTGCACTTGCCACGTTGGTGATGAGACACCTTATTGAACACAAATGATTGGCTTGCCAGATCATCTCTGAGGGTGGTTAAGAGTCAACCAAATTCCTGAGGGGCTAGAATCACATATAGGCCAGGCCAGATCAGGATGTGAGATTTCCTTCCCTGAAGGATATTAGTAAACCATTTGGATTTTCATGACAATTCTGTAAATGCATAGTTACCATTGCTGACTGGATTTATGAAATACACAGAACTTAAATTCCTTGTGGCTGTTGTGGGATTTGAACTCTTAGTTCCAGATCATTAGTCCAGGCCTCTGGATTACTAGTCCAGCAACAGAATCAATGTGTTACTCTTCCTGTAAAATGAACAATTATAAGTGCTGCCTACAATGAGGCACATTTTTTAAATATTCTTTCATGGGATGTGCGTATCTCTGGCACAGATCAGCATTTGTTGCCCATCCCTAATTGCCCTTGAACTGAGTGGCTTGCTAGGCCATTTCACAGGGTGTTTAATAATCAATCACATTGTTGAGGGTCTGGAGTCAAGATTAGATCAGGTAAGGACAGCAGGCTTCCTTCCCAAAAGGACATTAGTGAACCAGATGGGTCTTTATGACAATTGATGATAGTTTCATAGTCACCGCTACAGAGGCTTGCTTTATATTCCAGATTTATTAACTGAATTTAAATCGCACAGCTGACATGCTGGGATGTCTCCAAAGCTTTAACCTGGGCCTCTGGATTCCTTGTTGAGAGCCATTAACATGACGCCACCATCTTTTCCCCATCCCCAATTGACATCTAATATAAGGTGCAGATGGTCAAACAAAAGCTGAACTTTGCGGTGAACTTCATGCAGTTCATCTATTGGACACTCCTCTCTGCAGGCACGTGCCGCACGCCGTTGGGACAGCCTCACGACGTCACCTGAAAGCAGTCCCCCGATGCTCCAACCCTGATGGGCCGAGTTCATGATGGCGCAGGGATGTGTTTTCCCAGCCGTGCGGAAACCCGGTGTGGCGGCTGCGGACTGTGTCCAGCACAGCCACTGTCAGGCGGGAGCCATGCTGCTGGCTGGGAGGGCTTCCATGAGGGCAGGTGGGACTGGTGGCGGGGTGACCTGGGGGTAGCGACGGGATGTCCAGGGCGGCACTATCTGGCAGGTCGAGTCCGGGCATGGCCGGCGCCATGTTGTATGGTGCGAGCGCTGCAGGTCGTCGCCATGCACATGCATGGCCACGGATCTGACAATTCTCTGGCCGTTCATTTCATGGAGGCTGAGCATTGTACATGGTGCGGCTACTAGCCCCTCACTGCAGCATCGGTAAGGGGGAGCCGCCAATTTTTTTTCCACGTAAAACACCACGAATCCTCCACATTTAGCCTCAGAATCGGAAAATCTGGCCCTATGTGTCTCGCCGGAGATGGATCACCACTGATTTATACTCGCGCTGGGAGCACAAATCCAGAAACGATTCTCTATCCCTTGCCATGTAAATTTGTCCCTCGCGAATCCCGCTATCGAGCCTCCATTTTGAGAGGGTGGCCCGAAAATGAGGTCTGGCAGCTGGTCCCTCCGGCAATGCAATTACGCCCCTCCACCACAGTACGAGAGTGACCTGACCCCTAGCATCAGAGACCCCCATAAGGGAGACCATCACCAGAGGCTCCCGTGCGAGAGGGACACCCACTAAAGACTGCCCACCAGAGACCTCCCATAGAAGACACCCCCACCAGAGACCCACCCAATTATAGAGACACCTACCAGAGACCTCCCCATAAGAAAGGCACCTGCCTGGAAGACCCCAAAGGGAAAAATCAGTCAGCTGGGTTTAAACCCCCTCAGAACTTTGATCTGCAATCCATTAATTCATATCGATGTGAAACTGATTTTCCTCGGCTGTGATTGACAACTTCCACACATAGCCAGATATCTAGATTGTTCAGTTCATCTCCCTTCGTGCTTAGGTGGATTTCAATTAGCCAGCTGTGACTCTAACTGCAATGTTCATAAACATCTAGCTATGATTGACAGCTCCTGGGCTATATTAAAGACTGTTTTATGCAGCAGAAAAAAGGAAATGAGAGAGCTTCCTTTGCCGGAGGAGGCAGGTGAATTGCACAGATGTGTTTTAAAGCAGTGATTTACTTTCACTGCCTCTGTCTAGACTGGTCACTAGCTTCCAGGCAGGGGTCTCTCTTATGGTGGGGTGGGGGTCTGAGGTCTTCAGAACAAGATCGACACCCAGCACTGATCCCATTTTTTGCCTTCATTAGAGTCTCTGCTGCATTGGGAACTCCATTATCGGTGGTGGACAGCAGGAAATCCAGCCCCTGATGTTAGGAAGCTCAGAGGTTCAAAACTAACAGAGCTTTATTGATAAGGTGTGTTCACTACAGGCTGCTTCTTTACTCTGGTAGTCTGCAGCCGGCACACCGGGTTCCCGACTGGTGGGACCACACGTGACCCGTGCCATCGGGAACTCGGCCCAGCAGGGGCAGGACATCGGGGGTGGGCCGGCCGATGATGTGCCAATGCTGTTGAAATGCTACGCGATACGCGTCACGATTACGTCAGTTTGGAGGGGGTGGAGCATGGTGGACCACGTGGATTTTGGCGTGGAAATCCATTCTCCGCCCAATCGGCAATTACGATTTTGGCATGGGTGACTTTGGGGCAGGAGTCGTGGACTTTCATGACAGTAAACCTGGCGCTGAACCTGGACCGATTCAGCTACCATGGAGGGGCTAGCACCAGCGCCACGTGGAAGACAATCAATTCCAATGAAAAATGGTGCGGGATTCATCGGGTCCGTGATTGAGAGTCGGCAGGCTGACAAGCTGCACACACAGTCATTCCTACCAACAAGATGGCACTGGTTGCGCTGGACCACGGCCATACACCTGATGGGTCAGCTGGAGCCAGAGGGTACCTAGCCGTGTGACCACTTCCGTCTGGTACTGTGCCACATCACGCTGTGACTGTGCTACCACCTTTTGGGTCTGTGTCACATCAGCCAGTGATGGTGCCATCTCCCTCTGGGACTAGGCCACCTCACTCTGTGTCTGCGCCATGTCGACCAGTGCCTGGGCAATGCCAGCAATGTTCTCAGTCATGGTATGCTGTGTCTGGGCCACACTCAGGAGCATGCTGCAATGTCCAGGTGGCTCTGTCACACAGCTGCCTGTGACAGGTCAGCCCTGTCCTGGGCCTCAACCACTGCCTGCACTTTTCCCCAAGCCTTGGACCTGCTGATCCATAGCTGAAACCTAGTAGTGGGCTGTGATTGACAGCTTCCACAGACCAGCTGCAGCTTTGATTCATTCATCTCTCGACATGGATGAGTGACTCTAAGTGCTGAAACCCCAATGTTTACAAACATCAGCCACATCAAAGACCACAAAGTGCATTCCAATGACTCAAGTGTGCAATTGCAATGCACCTATCAGTCCATGTAAATATTGAGGTTTTACCACTTAGAGTCACTCATCCATGAAGGGAGCTTATTCTAGAGTTTATTCAATACTTTGCTGCCATCAGTCTGCACACCAAGTCCCATTCACTCACTACCCCTGTGTTTGATGATACACATTGGCTCCCAGTATTGCAAGGCATCAATTTTATAATTCTCATCCTTGTTTTCAAGTCGCACCATGGACTCGCACCTACCTATCCCTGAAATGTCCTCTAGTCCTGGAACCCTCCAAGGACTCTGTCATCCTCCAATTCTGGAACTTTTAAAATCCCCAACTTCAGTCAGTCACCATTGCTGGCCTTCAGCTACCAAGGCCCTAAACTCTGGAACTCTCTCTCGAAACCTTTCTGCCCCTCTATCTTTCTCTCCACTTTTAAGATGCTCCTCTATGATCAAGCTTTTGACAATCTGCCTATCCCCTTTCAAAACTTAGTGCTTCAATTTTTGATGATGCTGCTGTGAAGTACCTTGGGACAATATGCTGAGTTAAAGGTGCTACACAAATGCAAGTTTTTATTATTGACTGCTAAGTTTCAAGAGTTCTTGACTTTATGGACTTGACACATCAACTGGTGCCAGTGAACATCCTATAAAAATGATTCCCTGATTGGAAATGCTCACCACATGAAATGCCAGGACTTATTTGACCCACAATTCCTGATCAGCACTACCTGTGAATATCACTCCAAACCCAATCAGGAAGTCAACCCAAAAGGCCCATCATAAACAAATTTGTGGATTCGGTATTGCTGTAACTTTAATCATGAAGTTTAAAAAGAAGCACCCCAGCCTGCCCTTCCCTTTATGGTTTCTGGGCCATTGAAATGCACCGTCAGAAACTGAAAGCCTGGCTGACTGGAGCCAGGCTGCATGTCACCAGTCAGATGATGGAAATTGCCGTGCTAAAGCAAACAGCTTTGCAGTTGGAATTTTTAAAACAGTTAAGCACTGTAGACTACTGCATTGCTGCCACACGGCGCTGAGGTCCCAGGTTCGATCCCGGCCCTGCGTCACTGTCCGTGTGGAGTTGGCATATTCTCCTCATGTTTGCATGGGTTTCGCCCCCACAACGCAAAGATGTGCAGGGTAGGTGGATTGGCCACAGTAAATTGCCCTTTAATTGGAAAAAAATGAATTGGGTCGTCTAAATTTATATTTAGAAAAAGTACTGTTGACTACTAAAGTCACAATGCAGCAGTTTCCACCAACCTCCAGGTTTGAGTGAAGCACCAAAGTGGACATCCATGTAATGAATCTTCATTATTTTTTCCTTTGCATTGTGCCCCATAAATATTACACATTGGGCATGCTGCATTGAGAAAGTTGTCAAACTCTGCACCCTTTCATTCAAACGCTGGTTGTTTGTACAAATTTATTTGTTCAAAATAAATGTACCAGCCTCCCCGAACAGGTGCCGGAATGTGGCGACTAGGGGCTTTTCACAGTAACTTCATTGAAGCCTACTTGTGACAGTAAGCGATTTTCATTTTCATTTCATTTTTTCAAATAGAATTAATACCACACAATTAACTGAACATCAATTTTTTTTTTCAAGTTTAATTTTGGTATGGATTTTCTTTGTATTATTTTTGTGACAAAATGTTAAATCGCTCCAAAATCTCTTCCAGGCCAAATCGGTTTAAAAACATCAAAACACAGTTGGTCTTGCGCATATATTCGAGGCGAAGTATTGAACACATTAATGAAAGAGTCAGTGCAGGTTCCTGAGGGAATATTGATTCATTCAAATATAAATTAAATGGATTCTTTTCAGCAGGAAGCATTCCTATGCCTGAGGCACAGTGTCGAAACCTGTGGTCACTTTCTGTGTCACAGTACACATTGGTGGCACCAACTGACACAACACCTCCAAGACTGACTGAAACATAAAGGCTTCAATTTTAAAGAGAGCTTATGATGAGTGTGAGCCCCAAAATTGGCAAACTTGGGGAGTCCAGGGTGATGAAGGCCCTACAGAGAACCCAACCTCATGACCGTAAATCAGATACCTTCCCACGTACTCCCTGTATCTGTGTGGGTTTCCTCCGGGTGCTCCGGTTTCCTCCCACAAGTCGCGACAGATGTGCTGTTAGGTGAATTGGGCATTCTGAATTCTCCCTCTGTGTACCCGAGCAGGCGCCGGAATGTGGCGACGAGGGGCCTTTCGCAGTAACTTCATTGCAGTGTTAATGTAAGCCTACTTGTGAAAATAAAGATTATTATTATTATTGAACCACCAGATCCAATACCTGGTCAGTGGGCGGGAGCAGGAATTTAGCAGCAGCATTCTACCCCTGGGACCAGGTAAGTGTTCAGGGACTTCTGGAAAAAAGAATGGGAAGAGGCATCCAAGGGCAAGAGGGATCCAGGGCTTTCTTGTGAGGCCCAGAGGAACGTCCTGTTCTCCCTGGTCTATGAGGAAAGTTTTTCGAATAGTAAACGTTTCCTGCCTGCACCTCGTTGGGTTCACAATCCAGCTCCCAATAAGTTGGGCCTGATGGGGAAGCTGTTACTGTTCTCCGACACAGGTCTCCAGTTAATATTGTTCATTAGAGTCTGATGTCATTATCAGCTCCCAAGCTGCATTTTAAATTGGATCCTATTGCCTTCCTCTGGAGTATTCTGTTCATGATTGGGGAACGGTGGGATGGCAGCAGGATCACTGATGGTAAGTGACTGCCCATTTTTATGCCCCCATTCCAGTCTGTCAGGCAGATGGAGATTCAATTAGAGGAGACTCTCATTCAGTGCTCTTGGGAAACATCTTGATAAGTGCACCTGAGTCAATAATTCCTCCAGGATAGGTATTGATGGGATGGTTTGGCACTTTTTTTAATGGTGCCTAATTAATCTGGAATCCCTTGCAGCCCCAGCTGTTCCTCATCTTCCCATTTCCTTTTTCCCAGCATATTGAATACTCCTATATTGTAATTGTGACTATTCTCAAAAGTACTTCATTGGTTGCAAAACACTTTGGGCGGTTCTGCCGGCAAATAATGTACAGTATAAATGCAGGTTCTTTCTAAGGAGAAAGAGCATGAATTCTCCGCTTGTCAATGCTAAAATCGGGAAACGCGATTGGGCGGAGAATAGCTTCCAACGCCAAAATCGGGGTAGGCGCTGGTTTGACGCCAAATCAGGATGCTCCTACACCCCGAGATTCTCCGAAATCCCGGTCAAATGTTGACGGTGGCGGAAACACCGGAGTGGTGTATGCCGGCGTCAACGGGCCTCCTGGCCCAGCAATTCACCGATGTTCAGGGGGCTGGCACGGCGCTGCAGAGCTGCGTGCTACTCCAGCACCAAAAGGCGGCCCTGAATGGCCGGCGTGGGTCCGCGTATGTGCGCGACGGCCATCTCATCGACGGCGCTTGCACGTGTTTCCCGTCTCCACGCAGACACGGAGCAACATGTCGGGGACCTTACAGCGGGCCGCGTGGAACGAGGTAGGCCCCTTCCAGATCGCAGCTGCCCGCCGATCTGAAGGCCCCGATCGCGGGCCTGGACCCCGTGGAGGCACCCCCGGGGTCAGATCCACCCGCCCCCCCCCACCAGAACGACCACAGCAGCCACTGGTCTGAGCTCCTGCTGGGTGGTACCAGGTTAGAACCACGCCGGCGAGACTCAGCAGAAGTCGGCGGGAGATCAGCCTGTCGCCTGCGGAAAATCACCGCGGGGGCCTATTTCACGGGCGCAATTGCCGCCGGTTTTCCGGAGAAACGGCAGCCTAGTGTCGGAGCGGCCTAGCCGGAATTTCCCACTCCCCGGCGGTTCTCCAACCTGACATGGGCAGGGAGAATCCCGCCCCCTATTCTTCGGGGCCTCCGAGCTTCACTGCCTCCAATGGGCCGAGTTCCCAACGGCGTGGTTCACTTGTGGTCCCAAAAATCGTGAACCTGGCGCCTTGGCTGCTGAGCAAGGGAGAGGAGGTAGGAAATAAAGTGGAGTGACTGCGGGCTGCAGGCCCGCACGCCAGTCTTGCTGGCTGGGGTGGGAGGCTCCCTGCCAGGGCTGGGGGATGGGGAGAACAGGCCGAACAGCCGGGGTGCCACCCCACAGGTCTGAGGCGGTGCCCAGGCACCCATCGCCATTACTGCGGCCACCTTGCTGTGCATCTACTGACCACCAACCTCGACCCCTGGTCCTACACAGTGACATCAGGCATATGGGTGCGCCCACCCCTGCATCCCATCACCCCGCCACAGCGTGCCCACCTCCGGCCCCAAATACCCGCCCAACCGGATGCCACCCACTGGCAGACCACCCAGGGCTACACCAACGGCAGTCCCCAGAGAGGGCAGTGCCAGCCAGTGGTATCCCTGGCATCAGGGCTGGCACCAGGACCAGGGGCACCGACGGGGCAGGGGTGCAGAGGTGGGTCATGCTTGTGCGGAGCCCGCACTGCCAACTGGGGCCACCGTGTAGACCATCGAACGCGGTCGAGCGCGGGAGTACGCGCCATGTTAAAATGTTGGCCTTTCACGTCCTGCATACAATGGCGTTTGGCATTCAATCAACAATGGTAGCCGCCGTGGTGATGGTTGCAGCTGTACGAGATGCCCTAGGGCTGCGTGAGTGGGGGCTGCTCGGAGAGCCGGGGGGGGGGGGGGGGGGGGGGGGGAAGCTGCAGCAGTGGAGTGGGCAACAGCGGAGCAGGCAGCAGCAGAGCAGGAAGCAGAGTATCGGGCTGCAGAGGAATGGGCTGCAGAGGGGCAGGTGGCAGCCGCACAGGCTGGAGGGACGGTCGCCCAACAGGCCAAGGAGGATGAGATGCCAAGCAGGCGCTGCATGAGTTCTCGTGTGTATCGGCAGCGCCTGTCATTCGAGGACCAGCCCGACCGGGCATGATCCGGATGAGCAGAGAGACAGTGCGAAACATCAGCCAGATGAAGGCACACCTGGCACCACGGGGGTATGCGGGAGGACACCCGCTCCCAGTGACCATCAAGGTGACGGTCGCTCTGAAGTTCTATGCGACGAGGTCCTTCCAGTTGCCGAGTGGGGATCTGTCCGGGATCTCACAGACCTCGGTGCACATGTGCATTCACGCTGTCATGGAAGCCCTAAATGCCCAGGCGGATCATTACATCCAGTTCCATGTGGACCGAGCCCACCAGGATGCCCGAGCAGCGGGTTTCGCCACCACTGCCAGGATGCCCTGAGTCTAGGGCGGCGATAGACAGGATGCATGTCGCCCTGCGGGCACCTGTTGATAACAGGCCGCTCTACACTAACAGAAAGGGGTACCACTCAATGAACATCCATCAGGGCAGTGTGCACGGCTCCTTCATCCTGGGACACTCGGAGATTGCCGACAGGTTTGAGGGGCATCGCCCGGCTGGGGGGTTGGCTCCTGGGCGAAAGGGGTTACCTGCTGCGGCCATGGCAGATGACACCTATCCAGAGGCCACAGACCGAGGCGGAGACCTGCTACAATCGCCCACATAGCAACCAGGAGTGTGATCGAATGGTGCCTTGGCCTCCTGACGATACGCTACAGGTGCCTGGACCGCTCTGGAGGGGCCCTCCAGTATGATGCTGAGAAGGTTGCCCGCTTCGTTGTATCCTGCTGCATCCTCCACAACATCGCATAGCAGAGGGGCGATGTGCTGGAGGAGCAGGATGAAGAGGAAGGCAGACCTTGTCCAACGAGGAGGATGCGGGGGAGGGAGATGATGAGCAGGACCTGGGGCCCGGGCAGACAGGGGCGTCCGCACAACATTATCGCCAAAGCCAGCGGGCACGGGACGCTCTGAACGCCTAGGAGGGAGGGAGTGGAGTGGGGTTGCTGGCACTACATCCCAGACCCACACACCCTCACTTCCCACACCGCCAGACCACCCGCATGCACAACTCCTCCGTTATACATACCTGTAGCACGACGAGATGGGGACCCTGGGTTAGCACGTCTGGTCCATGGGATGAAGGATGTTGACAACCCGCTCTGCGATGAGCTCTGGTACTCCAAATCATATGACAATGTCTGACTCATGCCCACAGTAGCACCTTCCACCTGGTTGATCCCTGTCCATCACACGGCCTCATCGAATCCCTGGAGTCAGGGTGCTGGGGACGGTCGGAGGTGCGTGGACGAGAGAGGAGGGTGGGGAGCACGGTCCTCCCACAGAACGTGAACCGATCCCCCGCCATCCCTGCCCCCGCCCCAGACATCCTGGACCAGCCCAACCCCCACTCCCACTGGCCAGCACTGGCCGCCCCACACCCATCAGACAGAGCACCGATGCAGGATTAAAGTGTGTAAACAGGTGTTTATTGTGAAGAAATATACACAGTCTGCGTCGTAGTCCCTATAACTAAATGGTGCCCAGAACCCGTGCCAATCTAACTGGTGTCTAACTTTTTAGCCTTTCGGGCCCTAACACTACGCCTCAGTGATTCCCCAGATGGTATAGCAGGAGTGGAGGTGGCCTGCCCTGCGACAAGGGTTCCCATTGACGCTCGTCCCCTGAGGCTCTCCCGCCACCTGCCGCTGCCACTCTGGTCTCAGACAGGGTCTGCATGCTCGCAGCCATGGAACACAGGAAGTGGACCATCTCTGTCTGGAACTGCGCCACATCACACTGCGACTGTGCCATCACCCTGTGGATCTGAGCCACATCAGCCAGTGACTGTGCCACCTCCCTCTGGGACTGGGCCACCTCCCTCTGGGACTGGGCCACCTTCCTCTTTGTCTGCACAACGTGGCCGTGCCTGGGCAATGTGGCCGATGTTCCCAGCCATGGCCTGCTGTGACTGGGCCATGCTGAGGAGCGGCGCTGCGATGTTCAGGTGGCTCTGGCACATGGCTGCCTGAGAGAGGGCAGCTCTATCCTGGATCTCGGCCACCGCCTGCACAGAATGCCCCAGGCCTTGGACACGCTGATCCATAACCAAAACCGTCTCCACCAATGCCTCCACCGCAGACGCCACCCATGTGGTGTCGGCATGGGAGGCACAACCTGCTCCTGCACGTGGTTAGACTCCTTCACCTGTGCCTGCAAGTGCTGGATGCTCGCCAACATCCTCTCTTGTGGTCCCTGGTTCTCTGACTGCACCTGCACTGTGGCTGGGACTGGTTGTTCCAGAAGCTCAGGACCTGGGGAAGGGGGTGAGGGGGTTGAGGGGAGTGAGAGGGGTTGGGGCGAGCGGGTGAGGAAGTGAGGGGGTAATGGGGATAGGGGGTTTGATGGGGGTGTGGGGGTGGAGGGTTCCTACACATGTGTCATGGGCAACCGCTACTCAGCGGGGTCTCACTTGCTCGCCCGTGACCGCACTCCACCTCGCCGAATGGGCCACCGGCCACGTGCAATGCCCTCTGCTTGGGCATGGTGAGGGCCCGCAGTTCTGCTTGTCCCCCTCTGATCTTCTCCCGCTCCCAGCGATTGTGCACGGCCTCCTTCTTGGTGTGGGGGGGTGGAAACATGTAACCCAGGGATTGGGTAGATGGTGGTCTCAGTGGCCAGGGCACACAGCCATTGCGGCCGGCATGGGTGCTGGAATGTGGGGCAGGGTGGGGGTTCGTCCATCCCCCGGGGGGAAGGAGCCGGGTTACCGGTGTGTGTGGGTGTTGGGGGGGGGGGGGCAGTGCCAAGGGCACGGAGCAGCCAACTCATCCTGGCCGCCCTGAGAAGGTCGTGTGGTTTCTTCCAGCACTGTATGCCAGTCCGGCCGATGTTGCCCATGGCGCTGACCGTCTCTCCCACCTGCGTCCAGGCACAGCGGATCCTCGCGGGCCGGGGTATAGTGTCATCCTTCTCTCATCCACGGCATCCAAGGGTGTGTCCAGCTCAGCGTCCCTGAACCATGGCGCTGCTCTCCTTCCAGCCATCTTGTTGGCTGGGAGGGTATGTGTAGGGGGGGGGGGGGGGGGGGGGGATGGACCATTTAAGTGCAGCTGTGGCATGCGAGCCTCATGTGCACCAATCACGGACCCGATTGCGTTCAACATAGCGACGGTGCTAGCCCATTTAAAGTAGGTGATTCGGTGCAGGTGTTGCCCCATTTGTTCTGTCATAAAATGCCACACTTCCTCCGTTGGCATCAACACTTAGCCTCAGAAACGGGGAATCCAGCTCAGGCTTCCCACTCGGCAGCCCATTGGTCAGCACACCCCCCCCTCAGATCGCTGCTCGGTAATGATGCTGAAATGCAATGGCTGTAATTCTCTGGCCAACAGCATTCTCTAGTCCTGCCAGCAGCGCATCCCCTGCTGTGGATTTCCCAGCAGCGTGTGGTGACATTAATGAGAATTCCCATTAACCTTGGCAGGACCAGAGAATCCCGCCAGCAGCAAGTGGCATGCCACCACTCACCACCAAGAGACATGCAGCTAGGAGGCCGGAGGATCCAGCCCAGTGTTTTCTAAAAACAATGCAATGGGAGTACAAGAGTGTTTTTAATAGTATTTGCCACAAATTCCAGGATGTGGCTAAAAGTCTCACATGCAGTCTAACCTGATACTATGCCTTTCATAAAGTACTTTTATTCTGATGGGTAAACAATGTTTTCACAGGGTGGGGTGGGCACACGTATTTTAGTATAATAATGGATGTTTAAGCTCTCAACTGGGAATACATAATAGGGCTTGGCTGAGAGCCAGACATCAATTGAAGTACTAAACTACCAAACCCCAGGGAAAACATTGCTAAAGTGACAACTGAGGCTCTCTGATGTCTGCTGTCAATTTCTCATTTTTTTCAAAATGTTAAGTGGTTTCAAGGGATAGTGGGGTTATTTTGTCATTGGATGAATGACATTTTTATTAGTTGTAATAAAATGGCTATTTTCAATACAGGAGAAAGTTACAAATTTTTTTCAATTTTTTTTCAATTTTCCTTAACATGTCTATCACTACACCCTATAGATTTCTTTGGTTCTGGACTGTGAATATTGGGTCAATGTGCATGGATGCATCATGATTCTCAAGATTCAATGTGACATGGGAGCATAATGGGTGGTTTTGAGAGCAGCATAGGGGGCATGAGGAGCCATGGGTGGGTGGTGGGTGAGTGGGCGGCATGAGATGGAATGGATGTAGCATGAGGAGTGTTTGGCGGGGGATGGGGCATGGGGGTCTTTTGGGCTGGATTGTCTTTGGGTTTTTAGTTTTACTGAGGTAAAGTTCCAAGGCACCGAGGAGGGTCGTTTAAACAGACTGCCTTTGTATCTGACAGCACCTGTGGTTGTCTTCGCTCTTCTTCCTGGTGAGCTGCCCCCCCCCCCCCCCCCCCCCCCCCCCCCCACCCCCCAGAAATGAAGGTCCCACCTTGGCAGAGGCTTTCTCCTGAGGTGAATGTGCTGAGTTGGGAACTTTCCCAACTCCCGGTTTCTGCCTCCAGGATGAAAATCCTGGCCACCATCTCACTCAAACTTTGTCATTTGCACTTGGCTGTTACTGAAACTGGGCAGAATTTCTGCAAAGTATTAAACGTTACCAGTTAATGTACAATTCTTTAGCCACTGCAATTTCATTTGATCTGTTCCGTTTTCCTTGCATGCAACGTTCCTTTTGTGACAAATTCGGCAGCTGGAAAATAAACTCATTTCCAATTCTAGCTGAATACAGTCCCAAGGATTAGTGGAATAAAATTCAGACAGTAACATAGTTCAGACAGTACGTAACTAATTATGACAAAAGAATGTTATACATAGTTATAAACAGTCATTAAATTCAGCGCCAACCCTTTATATTGTAATTAATGGAAGCAGTATGTTAAAAATAAAGTTTGAACCTATAATTACTAAACATTTAGACAAAGCATATTCTGAAGAAATTGTATTTATATCTTAATTATTTTCTATGGAAACAGCCCCAACCATTTTAGAAAAATGAAAACAGATGCATTTTTTCAGGAATAAATTCTGCTCATGAAGTTTTTATAGATTCATAAAATCTAGTCTATTTGGTCCTTTTTGCACAAATATGTGCTCACAATTTCATTGTGGATGCATGTTTGACAGACGTTGCTCAACTGCCTGACTTACAAAGGTTTTTTTTGCCATTCCCTGCCTTTAAATAGTCACATGACATTCAGGTATCCGAAGGATCAATATTTTGTGCTGGAAAGTAACCAACGCATTTGCAAATCGTCGCTTTTGTAGAACATGGAACAAGGAATTTTAAGTTTGCGTTATTGATGCAGTAAAACAAATCTGTTTGTACTTTGAATTATAATACTCTTTCACTGTTCCTTTAACTTGAATACATTGGGGCTTGACTTTGTGCATTAATGCAAAACAGGTGATTGCGAGTCAGTGGCCCATTTATATATCGCTTCTGATTTCCATTTCCATTGTTCACAAAGGGAATAAAAATCAGGAGAGATGTAAAACGTGCTGCTGACTCATTATCACTCACTTTATACCTTTTCAAACTGCCAAGATCTACCTCATTCGACTCTGAAGGTAATACTTTACTGACTCTGAACCCATCAGATGAAATGGGGAAATTGGTCCTCGACAACAGTTGCAGCTGAAGTCACTGTGGCTTTATTACTCCAGTTTACCAAATACAGTTGAAGAATATGCCACAAGGCACCACTCTGAAACCTTTATCAGTTTAAGGAGATATGGTGCATATATGCGTGACTTGCTTCGAAGTCACCCTGAGGGGTCACTATGACTTTGGGGGAGTGTAAATTATCTAATTCACTCGCCTGTTCTAAATCACTTCCCGTTTAATTTTGACTGACTTTGATAGTAAAAGAAATAAGGGCAGCATGGTAGCACTGTGGTTAGCACAGTTGCTTCACAGCTCCAGGGTTCCAGGTTTGATTCTCTGCTTGAGTCACTGTCTGTGTGGAGTCTGCACATTCTCCCCATGCCGGGTCAACTGTGCATGCACTAGTTGGAGCCGGGCCAACTCTGCATGCGCTAGATGGAGCCGGGCCAACTGTGCATGCGCTAGTTGGAGCCGGGCCAACTCTGCATGCGCTAGTTGGAGCCGGGTCAACTCTGCATGCGCTAGTTGGAGCCGGGCCAACTCTGCATGCGCTAGTTGGAGCTGGGTCAACTCTGCATGCACTAGTTGGAGCCGGGCCAACTCTGCATGCGCTAGTTGGAGCTGGGTCAACTCTGCATGCGCTAGTTGGAGCCGGGTCAACTGTGCATGCGCTAGTTGGAGCCGGGTCAACTGTGCATGCGCTAGTTGGAGCTGGGTCAACTCTGCATGCGCTAGATGGAGCCGGGCCAACTCTGCATGCGCTAGTTGGAGCCGGGCCAACTCTGCATGCACTAGTTGGAGCCGGGCCAACTCTGCATGCGCTAGATGGAGCCGGGCCAACTGTGCATGCGCTAGTTGGAGCCGGGCCAACTCTGCATGCGCTAGTTGGAGCTGGGTCAACTCTGCATGCGCTAGTTGGAGCCGGGCCAACTCTGCATGCGCTAGTTGGAGCTGGGTCAACTCTGCATGCACTAGTTGGAGCCGGGCCAACTCTGCATGCGCTAGTTGGAGCTGGGTCAACTCTGCATGCGCTAGTTGGAGCCGGGTCAACTGTGCATGCGCTAGTTGGAGCCGGGTCAACTGTGCATGCGCTAGTTGGAGCTGGGTCAACTCTGCATGCGCTAGATGGAGCTGGGCCAACTCTGCATGCGCTAGTTGGAGCCGGGCCAACTCTGCATGCACTAGTTGGAGCCGGGCCAACTCTGCATGCGCTAGATGGAGCTGGGTCAACTCTGCATGCGCTAGTTGGAGCCGGGCCAACTCTGCATGCGCTAGTTGGAGCTGGGCCAACTCTGCATGCGCTAGTTGGAGCCGGGCCAACTCTGCATGCGCTAGTTGGAGCCGGGCCAACTCTGCATGCGCTAGTTGGAACCGGGCCAACTCTGCATGCGCTAGTTGGATCCGGGTCAACTCTGCATGCGCTAGTTGGAGCCGGGCCAACTGCGCATGCGCTAGTTGGAGTCGGGACAACTGCGCATGCGCTAGTTGGAGTCGGGACAACTGCGCATGCGCTAGTTGGAGTCGGGACAACTCTGCATGCGCTAGTTGGAGCCGGGGCAACTCTGCATGCGCTAGTTGGAGCCGGGCCAACTGCGCATGCGCTAGTTGGAGTCGGGACAACTCTGCATGCGCTAGTTGGAGCCGGGGCAACTCTGCATGCGCTAGTTGGAGCCGGGCAAACTCTGCATGCGCTAGTTGGAGCCGGGCCAACTCTGCATGCGCTAGTTGGAGCCGGGCAAACTCTGCATGCGCTAGTTGGAGCCGGGCCAACTCTGCATGCGCTAGTTGGATCCGGGCCAACTCTGCATGCGCTAGTTGGAGCTGGGCCAACTCTGCATGCGCTAGTTGGAGCCGGGCCAACTCTGCATGCGCTAGTTGGAGCCGGGCCAACTCTGCATGCGCTAGTTGGAGCCGGGTCAACTGCGCATGCGCTAGTTGGAGCCGGGCCAACTCTGCATGCGCTAGTTGGAGCCGGGTCAACTGTGCATGCGCTAGTTGGAGCTGGGTCAACTCTGCATGCGCTAGTTGGAGCCGGGTCAACTGTGCATGTGCTAGTTGGAGCCGGGTCAACTGTGCATGCGCTAGTTGGAGCCGGGTCAACTGTGCATGCGCTAGTTGGAGCCGGGCCAACTCTGCATGCGCTAGTTGGAGCCGGGCCAACTCTGCATGCGCTAGTTGGAGCCGTGTCGACTCTGCATGTGCTAGTTGGAGCCGGGCAAACTCTGCATGCGCTAGTTGGAGCTGGGTCAACTCTGCATGCGCTAGTTGGATCCGGGCAAACTCTGCATGCGCTAGTTGGAGCCGGGCAAACTCTGCATGCGCTAGTTGGAGCCGGGCCAACTCTGCATGCGCTAGTTGGAGCCGGGTCAACTGTGCATGCGCTAGTTGGAACCGGGCCAACTCTGCATGCGCTAGTTGGAGCCGGGCCAACTCTGCATGCACTAGTTGGAGCCGGGAAAACTCTGCATGCGCTAGTTGGAGCCGGGCAAACTCTGCCTGCGCTAGTTGGAGCCGGGCAAACTCTGCATGCGCTAGTTGGAGCCGGGCAAACTCTGCATGCACTAGTTGGAGCCGGGCCAACTCTCCATGCACTAGTTGGAGCCGGGCAAACTCTGCATGCGCTAGTTGGAGCCGGGCAAACTCTGCATGCGCTAGTTGGAGCCGGGCAAACTCTGCATGCACTAGTTGGAGCCGGGCAAACTCTGCATGCGCTAGTTGGAGCTGGGTCAACTCTGCATGCGCTAGTTGGAGCCGGGCAAACTCTGCATGCGCTAGTTGGAGCTGGGTCAACTCTGCATGCACTAGTTGGAGCCGGGCAAACTCTGCATGCACTAGTTGGAGCCGGGTCAACTGCGCATGCACGGACCCGGTGCCGCCGGGTTCACGCAGGGATCGGCAGCTGGAGTGGCGTGGGCCGCTCCAGCGCCATGCTACCCCACTGTGGCCCGGAGAATCGGGTCTCGGAAAAGGCGCCGATGCTGGAGTAAAACACTCCCGATTTTACGCCGGCGTCGGCACTTAGCTGTCCGATGGGAGAATCCTGCCCAGTGGTTCTCCTTCACCTAAGTTATTAGGCACATCTTCGAATAGTTACAATAACTCTGCTGAACAGGATTTCCCTTTGGTAAAGTCTTATTGGCTTGTTCTAATCATACTGTGCTTTTCTAAGTGTATTGGTAACACTTCTTTAATAATAGGTTGCACCTCCCCCACCAGGGCCTCACTGTGCAGCATCGGAAAACTTTAAAGCCCCCCCCCCCCAACCCCCACTGCAAGGTGCTCCATTCTACATTCCTTCTCAGGTCACACTCATTTTGTGCTTGACCCACAGTACCTGTTGCAGCCGCATAACACCTCCCCCCACCCTTTATAAAGTATAAGTTTATTGAGCCTCTTGCTAAGACAACAAACAGCGTGTTTAGCATGCAGAAATCATGCTGATCAGTCGGTAGCAAAGTGATGCTGTGCTGGCTGCATTTCAATGAGCAAGTACGGCTTAATGGCACAGGGAAATCTTCATCCCCCTTTGCAGGAGCTTCCCTATTTTGCTCCCTCAAAAACCTAAGTTACCCTTACCAAAAATGTCTGTTAATAAGTTTCCAAAAGGTCTGATAAACAGGCTTTTGGCCATGTCTGATAGTATAATTTTTGTTTGGTCCCTACAGCCGGTGAGATTGTACAACAGACGTCCATTTACCATCACTGAAAATTATCGCTTGTACATTTATCCTACAACCTTCAGAAGCCACAGCTTCCAAATTTGGTTCAAATATTTTGGGCCTTATCAACTAATCTATAGAGGATTTAAAAAGGAAATGAAATAATTGGGTTGCAAAGTAATTCAGTCTGGATTTGTGAAAAAATTAGAGTGGCCAATTATTTGATTTACGAAATACGGGAATGGGTCACAAATATTCTGTGTCCCCACACAGCACATTGTCCTTTTTGATTTCTGTGATATTGCCAAACTTAGTCGTCACGCAATAAAATGGTACTTCCCTTGACTGAGGGACAGAAGATTTGCTACTGTTGGTCGGGAAATGCTGGAACATATAGAAGAGGCCCGTCAGCCTCCGGGTGGGATGGAGAAGATAGTGGAGGCAACTGCGAGGAGGGGTAGCAGCAGTTGCAACAGGGGATGGAGGTAACAGAGTCCAATGGTGGAGGTGGGTGGAAGAAGTTGCAAATGAGGGGTGAGGGCCAAGGGGGAGGAATGTAGCAGTGGTTGTGGTTGCCAGCTTCTTTGAATGTGAGGTTGGTCAAAGCACTCCTGTTTTTCCTGCCTCCATACTAGGGCACATATATTTTCATTCTCACCTCATTGGTTGTGGCCAAAATGAACTCCCTTTAGGGAGTGCCATGATCATGCAGAGTTTTTCCTGAGGCCTCTCAGGGCAACTCAATATTGCAATGGTGACCTTAACCAACTATCAGATCCCTTATTCACACCTCAAATGGGTCTGATGCTGTTTCAGGCATAAGCAGTGGATACTGCCTGTACTGTGTTATAACCCCAATGGAGGTCACGGGACCAGGACCATTCGGTTTTCCATGACCTCCCCGGA
This sequence comes from Scyliorhinus canicula, assembly GCF_902713615.1. Taxonomy (NCBI): domain Eukaryota; kingdom Metazoa; phylum Chordata; class Chondrichthyes; order Carcharhiniformes; family Scyliorhinidae; genus Scyliorhinus; species Scyliorhinus canicula. The sequence goes on from NC_052148.1 coordinate 163,900,430, forward strand.
ATATGAACTTCTCCTTTAAGGGAGTGGGACTTCCCCTTTAAGGGGCGGGGCTGCACCGTAACAAGGGGAGCCCCAGCTGCATAATAACCCTGGCCTTGTTGCAGGTCGGAAAAGGAGAGCTTGAGGGGAGTGGAGGAGTATTTGGAATTGTATATGTAATGACTTAGGCCAGGCCTTTGAGACTGGCCAATTAGAATACAAGTTCCCTGATTCATGGCCCAATCAGAGAACCCCTTTCTCTGTATGTAACAGGGAGTGTCAGGCACTCCCAGTATAGACAGCAAACTGAATGCACCTGGTTGTTCGGCTGTTCGTTTTGTAAATAAAAGAAATTCTGGTGAAGGGACTTCTGCCTTCGTGAACTTATTACTTGTGGTGAATGTATATTATGTATAATTCACACTGTGCATCACTGTGGGCTCCATCTGTGAGCCGTTGCATGGCTCTGCCCACAGGGGGAGATGAGGAGCATGTACAGGGCTCCACTCTTGGCTCCGCCCATGGCTCCTCCCACTACCAGAAGTATAAAGTACTGCGGTCTTGTGAGCCTGCCCTCAGTTCTTCTGGTCGCAGGCAGGCTCAGTTGTAAGTCGATTAAAGCCACAGTTTACTTCTACTCGTGCCTTGAGTGAATTGATGGTCGCATCAATTTAATCGACTTAAAAAACCACCATGGAATCAGCCCTCAAACCTGATCGACTGGAACTCGATCCGCAGGCAGCAGAAGCGAAGGAAATCTTTCTACATTGGCTTTGGTGCTTCAAGGCCTACCTGGCTGCGTCGACTACCTCCGCTGTTATTGAAGAGCAGAAACTCAGTCTCCTACACGCACAGGTGAGCCATCGCATTTCTACTCAACTCGATAGCACCGACTCGTACACCGAAGCCCTCGCAATACTCGACCGCCTGTACGTGCAGCCTGTAAATTAAGTTTACGCACGGCATATTTTTACTACCCGCCGCCAGCGCCCTGCAGAGTCGCTAGAGGACAACCTGCGTGACCTAAAAGCTCTTGCACGGGAATGTAACTTTCAGGCTGTAACTGCCTCCCAGCATATGGAACTCGCTGTCTGTGATGTGTATGTTGCAGGGATCCGGTCAATAAAATCTTAGAAGCCTAACACTCAGCTTCAGTAGACCACTGCCAACCACCCCCCCCCCCTCCCTCACTATATGCAGCTTAGCGACTCTAAAAATCGACCCTTCTCCACTCTTCGCTAACCTCAACGCTAACTGCAAACCCATAGACACTCGCAGCAGGCAGTACAGCCTGCAGGACAGGGTATTTATTAGAGCCGAAATCCAGCGGCTCTTACGTGAGGGAGTCATAGAGGCCAGTAATTGCCCCTGGAGAGCTCAGGTGGTGGTCGTCAAGACCGGGGAAAAGTTCCGGATGGTGGTTGATTACAGCCAGACCATTAACCGGTTCACGCACCTCGATGCGTACCCCCTGCCCCGTATTGCAGACATGGTCAACCAGATCGTCCAGTACCGTATCTTCTCTATGGTGGATCTGAAGTCTGCATACCACCAGCTCCCACTCCGCCCGGAGGACCGCCACTACACGGCGTTCGAGGCAGACGGCCGCCTCTTCCATTTCCTCCGGGTCCCCTTTGGCGTCACGAATGGGGTCTCGGTGTTCCAACGAGCAATGGACTGAATGGTGGGCCAGTACGGGCTGCGGGCCACGTTTCCATACTCGGATAACATCACCATCTGTGGCCATGACCAGCAGGACCACGATGCCAACCTCCACCGATTTCTCCAAACCGCCCAAAAACTCAACCTCACATACAATAAGGAGAAATGTGTTTTCTGCACAACCAGGCTAGCCATCCTCGGCTACGCCGTGGAAAACGGGGTCCTGGGGCCTGACCCAGACCGTATGCGCCCCCTCTTACAACACCCTCTCCCTCACTGTTCCAGGGCCCTCCAGAGGAGCCTTGGATTCTTCTCTTATTACGCCCAGTGGGTCCCCCAGTATGCGGACAAAGCCCGCTCACTATTTAAGACCACACTCTTCCCACTGTCAGCCGAGGCCCGCCAGGCCTTCAACCGCATTAAGGAGGACATCGCCAAAGCCGCCATGCGGGCGGTGGATGAATCCGTCCCCTTCCAGGTGGAAAGCGACGCCTCAGCGGTTGCTCTTGCAGCCACTCTGAACCAGGCAGGGAGGCCAGTAGCTTTCTTCTCCCGAACCCTCTCCACTTCGGAACTTCGACACTCCTCAGTCGAAAAAGAAGCTCAAGCCATTGTGGAAGCCATACGGCACTGGAGGCGCTACCTCGCAGGTAGGAGGTTTACCCTCATCACCGACCAGAGATCGGTTGCCTTCATGTTCGACAACTCGCAACGGGGTAAAATTAAAAACAATAAAATTGTTTTATTGGGGTCCGGGGAAGCTCAACGAGCCCCCAGATGCCCTGTCCCGCGGCACATGCGTCAGCGTGCAAGACGACCGATTACAGGCTATCCACAATGACCTCTGCCACCCGGGGGTCACCCGGCTTGTCCACTACATCAAGGCCCGCAATCTGCCTTTCTCCACCGAGGAGGTAAAAGCTATCACCAGAAATTGCTCGATCTGCGCGGAGTGCAAACCGCACTTCTAAAGACCAGACATGGCCCACCTGGTAAAGGTTTCCCGGCCCTTTGAACGACTGAGCATGGATTTCAAAGGGCCCCTCCCCTCGACCCACCATAATGTGTACTTCCTCAACGTCATAAACAAATTCTCCCGCTTCCCGTTTGCTATCTCGTGCCCCGATATGACCTCCCATACAGTTATCAGAGCCCTGCACAGTGTCTTCACCCTGTTCGGTTTCCCTAGTTATGTCCACAGCGACAGGAGTTTGTCATTCATGAGTGACGAGCTGCGTCAGTACCTGCTCGACAAGGGCATCGCCTCGAGCAGGACTACCAGCTACAACCCCAGGGGGAATGGGCAGGTGGAGAGGGAGACTGCGACAGTCTGGAAGACTGTCCTACTAACCCTCCGGTCCAGGAATCTCCGACATCCCACTGGCAGGAGGTCCTCCCCGACGCGCTCCATGCAATTAGGTCCCTCCTGTGTACGGCCACCAATTAGACTCCTCACAAGCGATTATTTGTTTTCCCTAGGGGCACTACCACGGGGGCCTCGCTTCCATCTTGGTTGAGGACACCGGGCCCGGTTCTCCTCCGGAAGCACGTCCGCACACATAAAACGGACCCGCTGGTAGAGAGGGTACTACTACCACACTCAAACCCCCACTACGCCTTAATCGAACACCCCGGCGGCCGGCAGGACACCGTTTCCCTCTGGGACCTAGCGCCTGCATGAACCACCACCACCACCGCCAAGGTACCCCTCACACTACACCTCATCCGATCCCCCACCCCCTGCACCCTCGCGCCTACAGGTTTCCTGCACCCCCTTTTGCCCGTCGCACCGGTCAGGAACGAAGCTCTGAACGAACCACCCCCGGAGTCCACCCTCAGATTCACACCGGACATCAGCACACAGCCATCTGAAGCGGCTGCAATCCCGGTGCTACGCCGATCCCAGCGGACCATTCGGGGACCGGACCGACTCAATCTGTAGACCCGTCACCCCCGCCGGACTTGATTTTTTAACAGAGGGTGAATGTGGTGAATATATAATATGTATAATTCACACTGTGTATTACTGTGTCCCTGTGGGCTCCATCTGTGAGCCGTTGCGCGGCTCTGCCCACAGGGGGAGATGAGGAGCATGTACAGGGCTCCACCCTTGGCTCCGCCCATGGCTCTGCCCATGGCTCCTCCCACTACCAGAAGTATAAAGTGCTGCGGTCTTGTGAGCCTGCCCTCAGTTCTTCTGGTCGCAGGCAGGCTCAGTTGTAAGTCGATTAAAGCCACAGTTTACTTCTACACGTGCCTTGAGTGAATTGATGGTCGCATCATTACTGTATAATAATAAAACTTGTTGGGTAATAACTACTACAATCTATGTGTCCTGCTTGCAGCGGATTTAAATGTGGCCTTCACCAGTATGCCGGGTGCTACGTTTGTTTTGGATTTGGAATAAATGTGCACTCCCTGCTCGCTAACTGAAGGCTTAGGAGGTTGTTGATTAGCAGAAAAAATGAGTGCTAAGTGGCTGAATTTCTAGGCCAATCTCTTTTGCAAAGAAACAATACTGGGCTCCAGATGTCAAACCATTTATTAGCTGATGCAGAGGATATTTCATTCTTCAAGTACTGTGACTGTTCATGAGTCACAGATGCTGAAACAAGAGACCATTTGGTGGAATATAAAACCAGTCACCTGTGTGTAATTGTCTTCTTCATTATATCGGTTTGCGTGCATTCACGCAAAGACAGATGTCAGGAAAGTCTGTTATTTCACAAAACTAATTTGCAGTGAAAGCTGTACTTTATTCATGAATAACTTGTGTGGCATTCCCCTTCCACTTCCCACATTCATCACTAGCAACCCCCCACTGCTCTTCTCTCCCCTCCCCGCACTTTAAAGCATCAACCTGAGCCAGGGGCAGAGTCGGGGAAGTGCCTGGGCCTGGGCATGTCCCATTATCTTTCCCCCCCCTCCCCACCGGTGGTTATACTGACCTCTGTGCCCCCGGAGATATTCCCTCGACTGCCTAATTCCCGTCCAAACCTCGTGTAAACCTTCTGACGTAACGTCATGTCAACCCTCAGCAAGCGATGAATGTTGTCACGACCCTTGAGCTCGTGGACAGTCAATTCCGGCCTCACTCTACCCACAGTCACAACACAAGTAAAATCAGAAGTTATTTTTTAAAAACCTGAGGGGCGGGATTCTCCGAGCCTCCGTGCCTAAATTGTGCTCGGCGTGGGGGCAGAGAATGGAGCGTCAGTCCCTTGATCGGGTCCGTGCCTTTCCGCAATTCTCCGCAGACAGGAGAATCGCCGCCAGTCGCATGCGCGCGGTCGACGTGGCGCCGGTCGAGGCGATTGAAAGAAGCCTCCACGACAATTCTCAGTTGGCAGCTGGCTGAGTTCCAGACACAGTCCGCGATTGCCCTGGTGGGGTGGGGGGGGCGGGGGGGGGGGGCGGCGTGGGGGGTGGGGCGGGGGGGGGGGGGGAGTCCGTTACCGGGTGGGGAGGGCCTCCAGGCCAGGGTTCCAATCGGGAGCCACCGATCGGCGGGTGCATGCGATCTGGGGGGAGGGCCGATATTGTCGGGGTCGGCCCGCTGTTTGGGTCTGTCATGTTGCGCGGACTGGCGGCCAGAAGTGCAGGGTCCCGTATCGGCAGCCGGAGAAACGTGCAATACTCGGGGGGCCCTGCAAGCTCCCTTCAAAACGGAGAGTCACTCTTTCTCCAGGAAAGTCCAGAGTGATTCGCACCCATTTTCTCACGTGTGGTGACATAGCCCCATTATCAAAGAATTCCACCCGAGGTCTTTGGCGGAGCCCAATAAACTGCAAGGTTTGTAAATTTAAGCACAAATAACTTTTTACTCCTTGATAGTAATGTATTTAAACAGATAAAAATGTAACTGATGACACACAGACACACACACACAGACCATGGGTGGAGAGGGAAGAAAATAACGATAACATAAAAGAATCTCTGATACACTTTGATAGTTTTCAGGAGTTCAAGCTTTCGTTTTGATACTTGCCTTCTAGACTTGAGATGGTTTTCTCTCGCAAGGTTGTCTACTTTCTCTGTAGATTCAAGATTCCTTCAAATATATAGTAAAGATGTGCTGGGCACTCACTGATTTCAGAACAATAAAGCAGTTCTGTACTTTACTTTAGCAGCGAGGGAAAGCGTGAGAGGGTTCCATCTTGCTTCAAGGTCTAATTGCTGCTGCTCAGCTCTCTCAGAGGCAACACGCAGGAACCAATCACTGACTGTTGTGAGGCAGAACACTGCCCCTGGCCAATCCATAAGTTACCGTCAGCAAATCGAACTGACTTCCTCCAACACCAGTTCTTAAGAGTAACTCGCCGCTGATGAGTATTCTTTGCCTCTCCAAAATACAAAGCATGGAACACACTGTGTTGACTTCCTGACCAGCACACTGCCTCAACTTGAGTCCTCTGCTTAAAGGCACATTCTGATTATTGGTCCATGGACCAAAAATAATAAAGTAAAATAAATGGGAACGAAGGAAATAACAGGAAGGACTCTTACAATGCATAGTGAGGGGGGATCATTTGGCGGGGGGACGAGCACTCAGAGGGCGCGATTCTCCCAACGGGAGACTGAGTGCCGATGCTGGAGTGAAACCCGGAGTGTTTCACTCCAGCGTCGGAGGCTGCTCCTCACACCCTATTCTCCCCCCCCCCCCCCACCCCAGGGGGCTAGGAGCGGCGCTTCGTGAATCCCGAACGCCCAGCCTTGACGCTTGCATCAAAGCGGCGCGCCAGGAATGATGCGGCCGGCGATGCCGAAGTGACGTCAGCCGCGCATGCGCAGGTTGGCTGGCTCCAACCCGCGCATGCACGATTGCCGCCTTCCCCTCCGCTGCCCCCGCAAGACATGGCGGTTTGACCTTGCGGGGAGGCGGAGGGAAAAGAGTGCATCTCTTAGAGACGCCGGCCCGACGATTGGTGGGCACCGATCGCTGGCCAGTCACCTCATGAGCACGCCCGTGGTGCTCGATCCTCCCTCCGCCCCCCACAGGACCCACACTTACCTGTCGCGTGCTGTTCACGACGGCAGCAACCAGGTGTGGTTGACGCCGGCATGAACCGGTCGGGTTCGTCATGCCGCTCGGCCCATCCGGGCCGGAGAATCGCCGGTCGCCGTGAAACACGGCGAGCGGCGATTCTCCGAGCGACGTCATACAAAACGCGACACGCCATTTTGGAGGGGGTGGGAGAATCGCGGGGCGTGCCAGGGCGGCGTGTCGTGATTCACCCAGCCCTCCCGCTATTCTCCCACCTGGCGTGGGGAGCGGAGAATCGCGCCCAGAATTTTTAAACTCATGTGAATCTATTAAAAAGTGGTTCACGCCCTTCGTGGGTGTGAATCTCATGATGTCACGAGGGAGGGGCAGATAAAATTGGGAAAAGCGATCTCTCTGATGAGAAGGGTCGCAAATGAACCCAACAATTTTTGATGGATGGATTTTACCACCAGGTGAGTACCCCTACCACCATTGGTTCAATATAAGCGGCTGTGGGATGAGATTCTTAAAGTGGCTACTTAAGGGCTTCAACTGCCCTCTGGGTGGCAAGGCCACCCTCCACCCTTCTCACATTGAGATTCATTGGGGAGTGGGAGGGCAGTGAGGACCCCACCCCACACCCTTCCATCCAATCAAATAGTCCATTCTGCTTCTGAACTTCCGCAGCAGGAAGGAGAACATTAAGTTCTGCTCTATACATGCAGTTCTTTCTGCCCAAGCATTAAGTAGAAAGTCTACACGATAGACTCTTTACAGAGAGTTTCAGGCGCGATCTAATGAAAATAAAATGGAATCCGTCTGGGCAGGATTAGTGGGGTCGTTCCCGGCACCGGAAGCCCACCGCTTACATCCAACAGCACTCTGGTTTTTTGTTTCATGCCCCGGTGGGGCTCCTCTGAGGCCACTCTCTGTGTTATTGCCTGCACTGAGGATCCGGTGAGTGGGGCTCCGCTGTGCAGGAAGAGATTGGGTCGCCATTTAAAAATGGCGTCTCGATCTCTCAACCATCCAGCGCAGCCCCAGGACACTTCCACTGTCCCAACTCACCTATAAGGAGGTCATCGAACACTCTGCACCCCGCCTCACCAAGTTAGGGTCTGACTGCAGCATGGGCAAAATGCCTGCCTGGCACCCTGGCAGTGCCCCTGTCTGGAAGAGCCACCTGGGCACCCTGGCAGTGCCACGCTGGCAACATGACAGCAGTGGCAGGATGGAACCCTGCCTGGACGCCGACCACCCAGGAGCCTTCGATCACCTGGGAGACCCCGCTCCCCCCCCCCACCCCCCCAACCCGGCTACCGTTCCACCTAGTCTCCATTTGTGGGGACCTCTACTGAACAGCACCTGGCTGGGGTATCCTCAGTCATACTGGTGGATGCCATTAGATCCGATGCGAGCGGGGCTAAGTGGGTTCTTAAACTTACTTCGTCATACGAGACTGGGTCCTTCAAATTGTGGGCAGGGCCATATCACCACGTCTTGTGAGATCTGGTTAGATCTCACAAAGTATCATGACTGTTGGAAATCCCGGAGAAGGCCTCTCTCGGGGTCTACTGGCCCTGTTGTGCCCTGGTCCGGGCAGGTTGCAGCTGGTAGATCACGCTCGTAATCCAGGTAGTTTCTGAAATAATAGCTTGCAATCCATCTTTGGTGTGTGTGGATAGGGAATCAAAAGGGAGTAGATAGAGAATTGCATAAAGGAAAGGGAAAAACCAAGAACTGATCACAGAAGGAGGAGGAATGGGTGAAAGTGAGAAGTATTATCAATGAAATTATCCAGATCTGAGTGAGAAGCAGAAGCAGCACTAACTAGTGATCAGCACCAACTAGTGATCAATGCACTGGAAGCAGAGAAACAGAGGTGATCAAAATACAATTGCGGAAAAGAGTGTTCCACATATCCAAAAAAAGTGGGTAAAATTGGGATCCACATCGGTTTGCTTAGCAAAACTGTTTTTCTCCAGGAAATTAGTTTGAATTTAAAAACCAAATCCTTCAAGGGGACAGAACTTCAATCGGGTGCAGGAGAGTGGTATTGGAGTTGATGTGGTTGAACCAGTGGTTAACGAAGAAGGGAAGCGATGAATGCCCGGCGATTGAACATAGAACATAGAACAGTACAGCACAGAACAGGCCCTTCGGCCCTCGATGTTGTGCCGAGCAATAATCACCCTACTCAAACCCACGTATCCACCCTATACCCGTAACCCCCTTAACCTTACTTTTTTTTAGGACACTACGGGCAATTTAGCATGGCCAATCCACCTAACCTGCACATCTTTGGACTGTGGGAGGAAACCGGAGCACCCGGAGGAAACCCACGCACACACGGGGAGGACGTGCAGACTCCGCACAGACAGTGACCCAGCCGGGAACCAAACCTGGGACCCTGGAGCTGTGAAGCATTTATGCTAACCACCATGCTACCGTGCTGCCCATTGAGAGACTACTTTCATCAGGAAACGGAAAATGTTACGGGCCAGAGGATCTATAATTGTTGCAGCAGTTGAGGCCATCAGAGGAATCATGAATGTTGGGGTAAGAAAATAATTGATAGCATTAGTTCAGTGGAACAGGACTAGGCTGAAATAATCTGTCATTCAGTGACAGTGCCAAATGTGGACCTCGGTGAGGAGGTAGGAATTAGGATTAGGAAACAACAAATTTATAGACTGAGAGAAAAGGATCTTTGAAAGAGATCATCTTTGGCAGGTGATAGTTTGGTATTCCATAGTGCAGCTGTGGGGATAGGAGAAGTCACCAGACAGTTGGTATTCAGCCTCATGTTATAACACAGTTTCCCCCTCAGTCAACAGAATTGTTGAGGGTGATAGAGCTAAGGATGAAAAGTTCAGAGTTGAAAGACTGGAGTTGGTAACAGGAATGGAGAAACTGAGATCAACAGCAGTTTTCAATGAAAAGATCAGGAGAGGCCACGAAGCTAGAGGAAGGGATCTTGGGAGAGGGAAGAGAGAAAAGAAACACCAATTTAAAAGGGGAACTGCTTGGTAAAAAAAGAAATCACAGAGGCATACAAACTCCAGCATCGCGTTAAGACCAGACTTTTTGAACTATGGAAAATAATCAGAAGTATCTTGATAGTGGCTTGGTTAAGCCATCTTCCTGCCTTTGCTCCAATTAAGTCCAGCGTGGGGAGACTCATGCATGGTCATCCTGCTCGCTGTTAGTTGCAGCCCTTAATTGGGCATTTAGTGCCAAATTAAGGGCCTCATCCTGTCATTGCAGCCATTCAGTGGGCGCGATTCTCCCAAAACGGGAGAAATCGTAAGGCTGGCGTCAAACCCGGGCGGGTTTGACGCCAGCGCGCCCCTTCCCGACCGGGAACCGATTCTGGTCCCCGGTCGGGGCTAGCAGCCCGACGCCGTAGGCTCCGGCATGACGGGCTTAACGAATATCGTTAAGCCCGCTTGCCAGAGTTAGCGCCGGCTGACGCGTCATATGACGTCAGCCGCGCATGCGCGGATTGGAAGACTCGATTGGAAGGCCCGCTGCCCGGTACTGCCATGGTACTGCCGTGCCAATCGGTGCCATGGTTATGAAAAGCGAGTTTGTGACGCCGTTTTTACGAATGGCCAGACCAGGTGTGTTTGCCGTTCGTAAAAACGGCGTAAAGGGCTGGGACTTCGGCCCATCGAACAGCTGTGAATCGCTGCCGGCCGTAAAAAAACGGCGGCAGCGATTCGGGTCGGGAGTTGGGCGGGGGGTGGGGGAGAATAGCGGGAGGGCGGGAAAAATGTCGGGAAGGCCCTCCCGCTATTCTCCGACCCGTCGTGGGGGTCGGAGAATTTCGCCCAGTATCTTTCTGGGTCTGTTGTATTTCCCTTCTTCATTTTTTCCCCTGCCTTCATTATTTCCCCCAACTTTTTAAAATGCCTGGTTAATTGCCAGTCTTTAGTTCTGAAGAAGAGTTGACAGGTGAAATATGAGAACCCAAATTTTCCATTTACAGATGCTGACTGGCCTGCTGTGTAATTGCTGCACATTCTGCATTCATTTCAGCAGTCGCTGGGTTCAATTTGATGCGAGACGTATCAGTCGCAGCTGAAAATGAACAAAACAGAAATGTAATTTTGCAGTGAAAATGCCCAGTGAAAACAGAGTGCAACTTTTTAAACACAAGGTACGGTGAGAGACAGCTAAAAATGTCACTTAATAGAGATTTCGGGCTAAGATGCAGAAATAAAAGGAATCCTGCTGTGCAAAGCTCCATTGCGCTGTCTGTCAAAGTGAGTTTGTGCTGCTACAGAGTCTTTTACTACTTTCTAGGGATGTTGAATGATGATGAGACAGGATCTGACAGGACAGCAGCTGTACTTTAATATGCTGCCACAGTTTCAGTGACAAAGGCAGTTTAAGGAGCAGAAAGAACATCAGCTCAGTACTCAGGGAGAATTTCAGTCAAGATAGATGGCCGTATTTTTATTTTCCATCCCATTATTATTCTGAATGTTTTTGGTGATCACTGTTAAATTACAAATACTTGCGCACTGTAGAATGTTAGGAAGAGGAGTAATGCAAGAGAGATTCATGCCTGTGATATCTTGCACACTACAGGGACAACCCCAAGGCAAATTAGGAGGGGGGTGGGGGGGGCGGGAGCATTTAACCAGATGGGTGGGTACCAGGAGGAGATCCCACCAAAATCCTACCTCTGCTCCGATTAAGTCCGGGGCGGGAAGGCTCATGGATGGTCTACCTGCCCCACCGCTAGTTGAGGCCATTACGTGGGAAATTAATGCCAACTTAAGGGCCTCATCACATCACAGCTGACATTCATCCAGTGGCAGGTCAGGGACTCATTACTCAGTAAGCCCAAAAAGCAAACGCTGTCGGGGATCCTTACAGAGAGTGTCCCTCATTCAAAGGCACCCAGTTCCCAACTGAAGATCCTGACATCAGGTGTCAACTGAGAGCCATCCCCTGCCCTTGCTGCCAACTCCTTCCCGCACAGTCCCCATCCTGCCATCACTCACTTGTGGCCTGGGTCCCACTGCAGCACATAAAACCATCAAATCCAGCCCTGTGTGTGTATCGTGTTACATTGCACAGGCCAGATTGATGAAGTGAGTGAGTGAATGACTTGGTAAATGCAATATTAGTCAGGTAAGGCATTAAAATATGAATCAGGAAACCTAGCCAAATCTGAAGAATGTTTCAGCCTTGAAGTTGCATGATGTGTTGTCATGTGAGGGTACCTTTAAGAAATGGGTGTTTACTACTGCAGTGATGTCAGAGAGTGGGTGGAGCTGGGCTGTCTGTCAGCTTTTTACATTTGTTTTAGGCTGTTTGCTGCACGGTGTGTTTTAGTTTCATTTTCAGAGCTGGATAGCTGCAGTCACAGCCAGAAGGTGTATTAGAGTCTCTCTCTGTAATCTAAGGACTGCAAATCGATCCTGGTGATTTAAAACAAATAACAGTAGTGACTTTAACCTGATGTGCTCCTGATAAAAGGTGTTTTAAGTCTTACGGATGTTAAAAGGACAGCTTAAAGGATTACTTATTGTTGTATTCTTTGGGGTTGTATTTGAATTAATGGTTGCTAAGATGTTCACTGTATGTTTTAAAAAGGTTAACTTGAGTTCATAGAATAAACATTGTTTTGCTTTAAAAAATACTTTTCCATTTCTGCTCTACTACACCTGTAGAGTGGGCCATGTGCTCCCCATACGACGATCCAGTAAAAGTTGAGGGCCAGGTGAACTCCATGATACACTTTGGGGTTCTCTAAACCCTGGCCCATAACAGTGTGAATAAACATCAATACTAACCATGGCCAAAGTGGCCTTTGTATTCTATTTTAGCTAGGGCACTGCAACAAACAACATCAGAAACTCTTCACTGCATTCATCAACCTGGCCAATGCATGTGACTTGGTAAATCACAGGGCTCAGTGGATTATGCTCCAAAGATTTGGATGTCCAAGAAACTTCTTCACAATCCTGTAATTGGTTCCTGATGAAATGACTGCAACTGTCTGGGTGGACTATCTTGAGCGGGAGATCTGAAACATACACCTTCAAAATCTAGACTGGAATCAAACAAGTCTGTGTGATAGGCTCCATACTATTGACAACCTACCTGCCAGTGGCTATTGGACTCATCATAGATGAACTGCGTTCTGGTGTCAGCAGTAAACACCATCTGGTTGGAAAACTCTTTACCCTCAGTCAACTCTTCCCGTAACAGCCTCCCCGAACAGGCGCCGGAATGTGGTGACTAGGGGCTTTTCACAGTAACTCCATTTGAAGCCTACTCGTGACAATAAGCGATTTTCATTTCATTTTATTTCACTCTGCCAAAGCTAAACTGACCACCATAGATACATATACTCTGCAGTTTGCCAAACCACATCTGGTCAACCAAATATTCCACCTCCCATATATGTTGAAGGAATGATGCTGGAATATGTTGAGTACTTCCCAGTCCTTGGCAGCCATTTCTTTCCAAAGGCCACTATTGACGAGGAGATTCGAAACCAGGTCAGCTGCGGTAGCTCAGTCCCGTACCAACTATTGAGTGTTGAGTGTTTGACAACAGCGACCTCCGCCGGTTAACAGAAATCCGGGGGAACAAAGAAAACACTTCAAATCTGAACTGTTCCTTGAAGCATGGCGCTTTGCTGTAATCATTAATTATCATGAATGACTGGAAGGAGCTTTCTACTAATCATTCAAAATGGCAACAATTTGTCCATCAAGCTAAGTCACGCTTTGAGTTACAAAGGTTTAATGACGAAGCAAAGCAGCGGCAAAGAAGGAAAGAAAAGGTGAATACTACACTCTGGATCCGAATACTTCCTGGGACACCCTACCCCATGTGCTGAAAGATCTGTGGGTTGAGAATCAGCCTGTCCAGTCACATGACAACCCATGACAGAAACTTGTGCCCCTGGCTCGATGTCATCCTCGAATTCAGGGACAGCTGACGATAACAAAAGTGTTAACCTGTTTCTCACTTTAAAAAATGCCTCCGCTTCAATAATAGTAGAGATAGTGCAGGCAAACATGTTTAATGCCGATCCTGTCAACCCACGATGGAATGCTAGGCCATAGAGTAATTTATATACTGAAAGGAAGGGGTTAAGCGTATAAAAAAGACGAATAGAAGAATTGCATCATGTGTTGGGAGAATTAAGGTGGTTTCTGATGGCTTAGTAGATGCCACATGTACTGAGCGGGATTCTCGGGATGACGCAGAAATTGCAAAATGCAATTAGGCGGAGAATAGGTTCCAACTGCAGAATCGCAGGCGCCAACTTGACGGCAAATCTCAATTCTACACCACCACGTCACCTCGACAGCAGCGTCACAGCAACGTCAATGTGCTCTGGAACCCATGTACAGTAAACACCATTTGCATATCATTAACGGGCCCGACCCAGTATTCTCCGGGGCCTCCACGATGCTCTGCCTCTGATAGGTCGAGTTCCCGACAGTGCGGTTCACTTGTGCTTTTAAAAAATCGTGAAATCGCCGTGGCGGATGAGGGAGAGAGACGGGTTATGGAAAGTGTCCAACATCGCCATAGTTTGCTGACAGTTATGCCTCTGGCCCGGGGGCTTCTGCCGGGGCTGGGGAGAGTCATTTGGGGTGGCCAGGAGGTGGGCTTTTGGGGGTGGGGTGGATGAGCACGTGGCACCATTACCATGGCCAACAAAGCAGCCATGCAGTTGCACACACTGCTGACAGCCCACTGTGATCTTAGGGTCATGGATCGTATAGGTGTCCCCCTACACCACCTCCCTTGGTGCCTTCTGGTCCCAACCAACCCACCAATTTTATGGGTGCACTCCAGCACAATCAGTGCCATCTTGTGTGTGTGTGTGGAGTGCAGTGTGTATATGAGGCTACAGCTTGTCAGACTCCCGAGTGTCAATCACAGACCCGACAAATCCAACACCATTTCTCATTGGAATCAATAGTGTTCCATGCAGTGCTGGTGCTAACCCCCCCACAGTTGCTGAACTGATCCAGGTTCGCCGCCAGTTTTGCTGTCGTGAAAGTCCACAAATTCTGCATCGGCGTCAACACTTGGTCTCAGAAACAGAGAATCCCGCCCATTGGTTTAAAAAAAAATAAAAGCACAATGTTGCCTGAACAATGGCCAGAAAAGTGCAGGGTCTTGATCATTCACACAGAAAGTGTTGCATCTTGGCAGCTACATAACCTGACCCAGTTTCCATTAAATCAGTTTGTCACTTTTGGATCATTTGCAAAAATCCACGCCAAAATGGTCAGTCAAGAACTGCTTCTGTTGAGGGTTGAAATGCAGCAAAGGTACTGCACGTTGATCCATTGCTGGGTGTTTTTTTCAACATTTACCAAAAATTTGTAGTGGTTTTTTTCTCAGTCCCAACTTGTCACAAAACATTAAGGAATTAAATTGAAGTTTTGTTCTGTTCAGCAGACAGACTCCCCTGTGAAGATGGTTGGCTGTTTTCCAGGCTACTACAAAATTAAGTAGTCTTGGTTTATGAAATAATTCCTCAGTCTCCCATTTCACAGAATAAAACAGCTAGAATATTTGAGCTTGGAACATACCCTCATTCATTCTTTTCTGCCTATCTGCCTGTTAGGTAAGAGCAAATGTTAGCTGTGCTGTGAACAATACATGCACATGCATATTGTGTAAGCTCAGTGCTGCCAAAATGCTGGTTGTTGGATTTAGAAGAAAATAGCAGAGGTCTGGATTGTTAATAGCTAATCATGAGGAATGTATAGCTCAGGCTATATGGCTCAGGAAAACAGTAACAAATTGAAGTTTGCCTCTGACCTCAGTTGCCTCATATACCTATTAGGCCAACAACAGGTTTACTTAAAAACAATGGTTAATGAATCTAAGGATATTACGGACAGAAAAAGGCCTTTAGGCCCAATAAAGTTGACTAATTGTCATAGATTAAACCCACAGCCTGCATAACCTAGGCCTATGGAATGAGGGAGCATTACCTGCTGTGTGGATATCCAATGGGGAAAACTGCAGTAGGATATCAAACATCACGTCCTGTTGAGCCCACTTTGCTCTCAATGTTTTGATATATAAATGATCAATGCTGCATTTTCTCTTCTGTTCTCTGAAGAACATTTGCAATACTGTCTGTATTGTTTGTTTTCAACTAGCTGAGCTGATATTATTCTTGCTTCTGGATTTGAAGGTTATTTATTTGAGCCCCATGTAACACCGTGAGTACAACAGATACCTCGATTCTCCAGTATTGCGGGAGTACTGAATTGTTGGAAGTTTTTTTTGGAGGAACCATGAAATGAAATCCCTACCAAAGGGAGTGGTTGAGACAAATATAGGTGTATTCAAAGAGAAGTTAGATAGCTCACAGAAAGAAGATTATGCTGTGTTAGATGAGGAAGGATAGGGACGATGTTTACATGGGGCATTAATAATGGCATGGACTGGATGGGTTGGATGGCCTTTTTCTGCACTGTATACTCTTCTGCCATTTTATGTCAAATCCTACCTGCCTACTGTGCTGGATGTTAAAAAGCACAACTTAAAAAAGGGCAGTTGGGTTGAACCAGAGCGCTGTGAAGGGAATAATTCCCCTTTGAGATTGGAAAATGTGTTGATGGTGACATTTATGTAACTTACTGAATATTTTCTCTGCTTACTTGGAATATGTTTCTGTTTCTTTTATTTTTTTCCACAAATGCTTGTTTAGCTGTGATTTTTTTCAGTTATGAAGAAAGGCTTCCTCCGCCTGAGTTAATCTGCTCGCCTTCTCCACAGATGTTGTGTACTTCTAGCAGTTCTTGTTTTTGTTCAAGGACTCCAGCATTTGTGGTTGTTTGTTTAGTTTTTATTTGTGTCGGCATGATATAGCTTGTGAAAGTATTCTTAACATTCAGTTCTGGTTCTCTATGTACCGACCCAGACTGCTCAAGTAAACAGCTGCCAAGAAACTAGTACACCTTCAAAAAACCTGGCAACTTGAAAAACAACCAACAACTCATATACACCCCTGGCTATTTGCCTATGAACAGGCCCATTGTTGCAGAGTTGAGGAGGTGCCACTGGCTGCGTCCCACGCGGGACACGTGGCATTCGGCGACTGGAATGTCGCAAGCAGCTGAGTCCTCTACACGTGCCCAAAAAGTTTGAAAGAGCAAGATCATGATATGACTGCTGTTAATGGACTAATGCAAAACACAAATACTAAAATTGGCCAATGGATGTGTAGGAAATGCTTTTTGTTGCATCTTTCCACTAACAGTACGGAAGAAATGGATTGCTGATGCACGTGGGTGGAAAGCAACATTAACAGAGGTTTATTAAATAGGTCTTCACTGTATAAAGGCTGGTACTAGAGTAAGGGCTATATTATGTCTTCTGCCCGAATGATGCTCATTGTCTTCCAGTTGAAGTCAATGCTTTAATGAGTAAGTTTGTTCTCTCTCCAGAGCTTAAACTAGACATTATATGAACACCTGTGCTGAGCTGTCTGTCTGTGTCTTGTCACTAGCTACAGTTCCTGTGAAAATGGCTGATTCTGGCTTTCGTCTGTCTATTTATACATCTCTAGTGCTCCCTCTAGTGATTACTTAGTTGTAGTGTATTTACATTAACCCCTTGTGTATATGCAGATCACTACATCCTCCCTTTTTTTCTTTTTACATATTTTCTGTACGGTGTTGGAGAAAAATGTACAAAACAGGTAGATAAATGATGAAATACATATCTGTACAAGTTGTGGTGACATTGATAATTATACAAAGCCAATTAATATTTATGAGTCCAATCATTAAAAAAAAATGATGAGTCCAAACTTTATAAATTTAGTTGGTTGAGGTTCTTTCTTCTTCTGTTGTTGAAGTGATGATATTTTAATATCTTTGTGAACGTCATCAGTGTTCTTTTGTTTATGCAACCAACAAGTCATCATGAGGTATTCGAATGGTCAAATCACTTTTGTTATCTGACCTGGTCTTTTTTCTGTGCTTACAGTATTGAGTCTGTATGTCATTTGCCTTGAAAGCTGGTTTGCTGTTTGTTGTAGAGCAGATATGAATTTGTGAGATTTGTTGTCATGCCATGTTATGTTTGTACTCTTACCATTGTTTTGGACTGTGCTGCTAAATTGTCCTTCATGTGCGGAGTTGTACCATGTTGTACAGGTCGTTGTTTCGTTGAGTCACAAGATGCTGTTTAGCACAGGGCTAAATCGCTGGCTTTGAAAACAGACCAAGGCAGGCCAGCAGCACGGTTCAATTCCCGTATCAGCCTCCCCGAACAGGTGCCGGAATGTGGCGACTAGGGGCTTTTCACAGTAACTTCATTTGAAGCCTACTTGTGACAATAAGCGATTTTCATTCATTTCCTGGGGCTGGTTTAGCACACTGGGCTAAATTGCTGGCTTTTAAAGCAGACCAAGGCAGGCCAGCAGCACGGTTCAATTCCCGTACCAGCCTCCCTGAACAGGCGCCGGAATGTGGCGACTAGGGGCTTTTCACAGTAACTTCATTGAAGCCGACTCATGACAATAAGCAATTTTCATTTCATTTCATTCATTGATGCTGTTTTTGTTGTTTCTGTCGCTTCTGTCTTTGTTGTGTTTCGTGTTTTTATCATGCTTGTTGTTTCTGTTGTTGCCTCTGTTGTGCTTGTTGTGGACAGTTTTGAATCGGAGGCGCCGCGATGAGGAAGCTGGTTTGAACACAGACTCCATTTTAGGTTTCTCAGCCTCGTGAAGAACCTTTTCGGCATTCATTGTTTGTGAAAACTCAAGGTACTGATTATTAATTTTTTCTTGGGATTTGCACTTTTCAGTTGCGATTTCCAGTGTTAAACCTTTCTGTTTTAATAATGACTGTTTGTTTGAGTTTCACATCACTTATCCCCTGTGCAATTTGGGCTCTAAGCATCAAATCCCTTAAAGCAGCATAGTTGCAGGCGTTTCAGTGGTCTTCAAATTTTTCGAGTATCACTTTCAATTTAGCTCCTTCTTCACCTTCCAAGTAATTAAAGGGGTTATAGATCTCTCTAGCTTGATGTTCCTCATAGCAGTGCTATTTTTTTGCCTTCAGAGGTTGTGCTCAAAACATTAGCTACCACACATAGTTGGAACTAGCTACCATACATAGTTGGAACGTTTGTTTAAAAATTTTCCAGTTATCACGTAAGTTACCGGTTGTTTTTATCTGTCGTGGAGGTCGAACATGTTCCATCAAATCGGTCGGTCATCAAGGATCCATATGCTGCGAGGCCTTCCCAAGTTGAATGTCCGGTATGAGTTTTCTTCTCTTTTCGATCTTTCTTTCTATAATCTGTCTAGTAAGTGTTCCTGAAATCACAGCCTGGTACCATATATTATTTCTTATGCCTCAAGAATGCTCATAGACTTCCATTGAAGTAAATGCTTTATTGAGTAAGTTTGTTCTCTCTCCAGAGCTTAAACTAGACGTTACATGACATGGTTGATTAAGAAGTACATCTGTGCTGAGCTGTCTGTCTGTGTCTTGTCACTAGCTGCTGTTCCTGTGAAGAGGGCAGACATGCAGGTCACCACAAGGGTAAAAGCCAATGACATCACATGACTCAGTTCTTAAAGAGACATTGCCTACATATATAATATCCCTCCCCCTTCTGCGGTCCAATACAACTAATAACTAGCATTTTAACATAGTAATTTACATGTATCCCAGGTGCAGGCATCCAATTATTACATTGTAACAACACAGTCAATAAGATAGATGATCAGGTGGGCTTCTATTTATCGCTGGCTGCCTGCACACTTACATGTATTTTCAGGTTCTCCAGTAAATGTCTCTACCCTGAAAGGCTAATGGTAGCAAGTACTCTTGGTGCAGCCACTACTTCTGTGGATAGACTAGAAATCACATGGTCAGATGGGACAAAGACCTTTACTTCCTGAGTTAGTTTTGGCACTGGCTCACTAATGCATGTTGGCAATAATTGATCTGTATGGCAACTATCGTGACCACATCCACAAATGGTTAATGACCCCTATCCTGTAACTCATTACGTGAAATCAGAGAGCCTTCAATGAGAGCCATGGAGCCACATGCAACAGCATGGAGCGAGCCATGAGGAGCCTGCAACAAAGGTTTTGCTGCTGAGATTGCTCAGTGGATGGTGGACCATGGTGCTAAGGAGGAGGATCTCTGCAATACATTCCTCAGGAGGTCTTCATGTTTGTGTGCTGGATCTCCACAACTTCACAATTATAAGGACCTGCCAGTACGTCTTGGGATCAGGAGGCCACAGTAAGAAGGGGAAGAGAAAAGCACATCCACCACATGCAACTGAATGAAGCAAAAAGGATCACAGGGTGGTCCTGTTTCCTTTACAGGGTTGTTTTCCAGGGTTTCCTGCCCCCTGACGGAAATATGACCTCCTTCCTGGCCAGGATATTTTGACGCAAGTGTGTACAGGACAGCACCATAAAACCTGAGTGCCCTCTCCTTCACTTGGTGTGCCATAGTTTCTCCCTGAATGTCAAAAAATGATTATCCAGCAGCCTGAAGTGCATTACTACAATTGTCCTTTTAAAGGGACTGCAGCTTTAAAAGAGAAAGGCTGCCGTGAGTACATGGTTTGTTTCCAATGTTACTCAGCCCCTGTAGTGTACGGAGGATGACCACACTGAAATGGAGGTTGGGGCTGCATGGGAGCCACTTGTGGCCAGCTGCAATCAGGTAAATGAGATGGGTAAATGTATTTTATCTCTTATCCACTTCCTTTCCAACAGGCGTAGGCATTTCACAAATTGCAATCTCCACTCCCATACAAAAATCAGGGCAAATGAATTTCTCACTCTATTTTGCAACGTGGGAAAACAAATAATGACACTGGGAAATGTAGCGGGACATAATTTTATCAGTCTCCAATAAGTATACCCCCATGGTTTTGTGCAGATCAAATGTAGCTTTAAGACATGAAAATTCAGCTCAACATTTCAGGGCAATGTCCTTTCAACAGAACTGGATGAAGTTAGAGATTTAGTAGTTAATAAATTCAATCGTAAGGGGAATAGATAGGTGTTTTGATGGCTGCAAACGAGACTCCAGGATGGTATGTTGCCTCCCTGGTGCTAGGGTCAGGGATATCTCCGAGCAGCTACAGGACATTCTGAAAGAGGAGAGTGAACAATCAATGGTCGTGATACACATTGGTACAAGTGACATAGTGACAAGTGAAATGAGGCTATGACAGGTGAGGACCTTGAGACAATTGTTATCATGAAGGAGGTAGTGATGGGCAAGCTAATGGGGCTAAAGGTAGACAGGTTTCCTGACACTGATGGAATGCATCCCAGGGTACTAAAAGAGATGGCTAGGGAAATTGCAAATGTGCTCGTGATAATTTACCAGAATTCACGAGACTCTGGGGTAGTCCCGGCGGATTGGAAATTAGGGGCTGGTTTAGCATAGGGCTTAATCGCTGGCTTTGAAAGCAGACCAAGGCAAGCCAGCAGCACGGTTCAGTTCCCGTACCAGCCTCCCCGAACAGGCGCCGGAATGTGGTGACTAGGGGCTTTTCACAGTAACTTCATTAGAAGCCTACTTGTGACAATAAGCGATTTTCATTTCATTTCATTTTCATATGTGACACCACTGTTTAAAAAAGGAGGTAGGCAGAAAGCGGATAATTATAGGCCAGTTAGCTTAACTTCGGTAGGAAAAAAGAAATAGCAAGGCATCTGGATGGAAATTGTCCCATTGGGCAGAAGCAGCATGGGTTCATAAAGGGCAGGTCGTGCCTAACTAATTTACTGGAATATTTTGAGGACATTACCAGTGCAGTAGACAACGGGGAGCCAATGAATGTGATACATCTGGATTTCGAGAAAGCTTTTGACAAGGTGCCACACAAGTTTGCTGCATAAGGAAAAGATGCATGGCATTAAGGGTAAAGTAGTAACATGGATAGAGGATAGGTTAATTAATAGAAAGCAAAGAGTGGGGAATAATGGGTTTCTCTGGTTGGCAATTAGTAGCTAATGGTGTCGCTCAGGGATAAATGTTGGGCCCACAATATTTCACAATTTACATAGATGATTTGGAGTTGGGGGCCAAGTGCAATTTTGTCCAAGTTTGCAGACGACACGAAGATGAATGGTAAGGCAAAAATTGCAGAGAATACTGGAAGTCTGCAGGGGGATTTGGATAGTTTAAGTGAATGGGCTGGGGTCTGGCAGATGGAATACAATGTTGACAAATGTGAGGTTATCCATTTTGGTGGGAATAACAGCAAAAGGGATTATTATTTAAATGCTGAAATATTAAAACATGCCTCGGTGCAGAGGGACCTGGGTGTCCTCATGCATGAGTCGCAAAATGTTGGTTTACAGGTGCAACAGGTGATTAAGAAGGCAAATGGAGTTTAAGTCTAGGGAGGTTATCCTGCAACTGTGTGTTAGTGAGGCCACACTTGGAGTATTGTGTTCAGTTTTGGTCTCCTTACCTGAGAAAGGATGTACTGGCGCTGGAGGGTGTGCAGAGGAGATTCACTAAGTTAATACCAGAGTTGAGGGAGTTGGATTAAGAGGAGAGGTTGAGTAGACTGGGACTGTTCTCGTTGGAATTTAGAAAGATGCGGGGGGATCTGATAGAAACATATAAAATTATGAAGAGAATAGAGGGTATAGATGCGTGGTGGTTGTTTCCACTGGTGGGTGAAAGCAGAATTAGGGGGCATAGCCTCAAAATAAGGTGAAGTAGATTAAGGACTGAGCTTCAGAGGAACTTCTTCACCCAAAGGATTGTGAATCTATGGAATTCCCTGCCCAGTGAAGCAGTTGAGGCTCCTTCATTAAATGTTTTCAAGGTAAAGATAGATAGTTTTTTGAAGAATAAAGGAATAAAGGTTTATGGTGTTCAGACGGTAAAGTGAAGCTGAGTCCACAAAAGATCAGCCATGATCTCATTGAATGGCGGAGCAGGCTCGAAGGGCCAGATGGACTACTCCTGCTCCTAGTTCTTATGTTCTTATGTTAAAAAAGGGAAGAGGTCCTAAAAGCAGAATATAGCAAGTTAAGAAGTAAGTTGAAAAGTAGAACCTCAAGATCGTGATCTCAGGATTATTGTCAGCGTCACGTGCTCGTCAGAGAAAAAATATCAGGATATATCAGATGAACACATGGCTGAAGAGATGGTGCAAAGGGGAAGGTTTCAAATTTCTGGAATTGGGACCAGTTCTGGGGATGTGGAATCAGTACAAACTGAAATGAGCAGGGGCACTGATGTATTTATTCGAGTGGTTGGGGAGTTTAAACTAAAATGGCAGAGATTATGCAAGAAGTTAGAGGAGGGGTAAATATGGACAAGAATAAAAGACAGATCAGGGAATAAGAAACGAAATAGGCAGAGAAATCAAGTGCCAGAATCAACAAGGCCACAGTGAAAAATAACAGGAAAGGGACAAGGAATGTTAATTAGTCAAGCCTTAAGGCTTTGTGCCTTAATGTGTGGAGCATTTGGAATAAAGTGGAAGAATGAATCATGCAAATGGTTGTAAACGGTATTATATAGTCAGGTTTATGGAGACAAAGCTGCAAGTTGACCAGAGAAGGGAAATGAACATCCAGGGATATTCAGTATTCAGGAAGAACAGATTAAAAGGAAAAGACGGTGGGGTTACATTGCTTGTTAAAGAGGATGTGAATGCAACAGTGAGGAAGGATATTAACTCCAACGATGTGGTCTGGAAGGGTTAAGCTGAGAAGCACCAAGTGGCAAAAGAATTAGTGGGAGGTGCATATGGACCCCCAAACAGTAGTTGTGATGTTGGCATTAAACAGGAAATTAGAGACCCATGCAATAAAGAAACATCTATAATTGTCGGTGACTTTAATCTGCATATAAATTGGGCAAATCAAACTAGTAACAATACCAAAGAGGAGGAATTCTAGGAGTATATACGGATGGATTTCTGAAACAAAACATTGAGGAACCAATTGGAGAACAGACCATCCTAGACTGGGCAATGTGTAATGAGAAAGGAATAGGGGGAAATCTAGTCGTGCGAGGCTCTTTGGGGATGAACAACCATAATATGATAGAACTCTTCATCACAGTGGAGAGTGACGTAGTTGATTCTGAGACTAGCGCCCTGAATTTAACAAAAGGAAACTACAATGGTACGAGGTGAGAGCTGGCTATGGTAGATTGGGGAACGTAACTTAAAGACATGAGATGGATAGGCATTCAGAGAGTGCATGGGTGAATTGGACCAATTGTTCATTCCTATCTGGTGCAAAATTAAAATGAGAAAGCTGGCCAAATCATAACTTATAAGGGAAATTAGAGATAGTATTAGATCCAAGGAAGAAGCATACAAATTGACCAGAAAAAAACAGCAAATCTGAGGATTGGGAGCAGTTTCGAATTCAGCAAGAAGGACAAAGGCATTAATTAAGAAGGGGAAAATAGAGTACGAGAGTAAGCTTGCAGGGAACATAAAAAAACTGACTGTAATAAACTGATGTGTTAGGCAGGTTGATTTGACGTTGACTGCAACTGGATGCAGGGAAGCTAGAAACAAACATCTGACACAGGGGATGATCCAACACTGTTTTATTTAAACTATGGATTGCTGTACATGTTCAGCTGTGGGTTGACACTCTACTAATCCAACTGATGATCTCTTACTGGCTTGACCAGACTTACGAGCTACCGCATGGTAATAGTGCTGACTAACTTGTGCACTCTGACTGTCTCAGTAGCTGTGTCCTGAGAGAGAGAGAGAGAGTCTCAATACCCTGTGGGCTTTATAGTGGTGGTGTCCTGTCTGGTGATTGGTTGTTCTGTGTTGTGTGTTCATTGGTTATCCTGTGTGTCAATCACTGCCTGTCTGCATCTCATTGTAGACATGAGTGGATATTATGACAATAGCTTCAATAGGTATGTGGAAACAAAAAGATTGGTTAAGACAAATGTAGGTCCCTTACAGTCAGAAACAGGGGAATTTATAACGGGGGACAAAGAAATGGATGGCAAACTAAAAACATACTTTGGTTCTGTCTTCACAAAGGAGAACACAAATAACGTATCAGAAATGTGGGAAACATAGGGTTTAGTGAGAGGGAAGAACTGAAGGACATCAGTATTAGTAGATAAATGGTGTTGGGGAAATTGATGGGACTAAAGGCCAATAAATCCCCAGGGCCTGATAATCTACATAGCAGAGTACTTAACGAAGTAGCCCTAGAAATAATGGATGCATTGGTGGTCATCTTCCAGGATTCTATAGCCGATGACTGCCATGGGTAGCGGCAGCCGCTGTTACCCCTGTTGACAGGGACAGGTGGTGAGGATAGAGGCCCAGTGCCACTCACTGACAGGGACAGGGGGGCAGTGTGAAAGGCAACATATCGGGGGCGAAGGGGAAAGGCTGATTGTGGGGGTGGGTTTGGGATGGACATGTGGAGGGTGGAGTTGAAGTGCAACTCAGGGTCCCCATGTAGACTGTTGGATTTGGATGGTCAGGGAATACTCATCTTGCTAACATGTCTTCCCACCCCCTGCAGGGAATGAATTTCAGAGTGCAGCCAGCAATGCTCGTTACCTACCTCGCCGCGGCTGATGTTGTGAACACATGGAGGCTGGACGCACAGGGCCTGATCGGGGAGGACCCTACACAAGCGAAGCCTGCCCTCGCAGAGCAGGGGCCAGCTGGCGAGGCTTGAGTGCCAGCTGTCCAGCAGGCTGTAGAAGAGGTGCAAAGGCGGCTCATGAGGGCACTTGCATACCATTAGCGCCTGTCCTTCGAGGAGCTGCTGGACCACATGTGCTGCCAAAAGCTCCAGCTAACATGTCTTCCCACCCCCTGTAGGGAATGAATTTCAGAGTGCAGCCAGCAATGCTCGCTACCTACCTCGCCAGCTGGCGGGGGGGGGGGGGGGGGAGGGGGGGGGGGGGCAGCAGGGCGCCAGGGGGCAGCAGGGTAGCATGGTGGTTAGCATAAATGCTTCACAGCTCCAGGGTCCCAGGTTCGATTCCCGGCTGGGTCACTGTCTGTGTGGAGTCTGCACGTCCTCCCCCTGTGTGCGTGGGTTTGCTCCGGGTGCTCCGGTTTCCTCCCACAGTCCAAAGATGTGCGGGTTAGGTGGATTGGCCATGCTAAATTGCCCGTAGTGTCCTAATAAATGTAAGGTTAAGGGGGGGGTTGTTGGGTTACGGGTATAGGGTGGATATGTGGGTTTGAGTAGGGTGATCATGGCTCGGCACAACATTGAGGGCCGAAGGGCCTGTTCTGTGCTGTACTGTTCTATGTTCTATGTTCTATGTTCTAACCAGGGAGACTGAGCACCACCTGTGCCAGATGATGGGGCACCTGGCACTGTAGGGCTTTGGAGGAGAACACCCGTTCCCAGTGAACATTTATGCCTCTGGGTCCTTCCGGGGGCTGAGCAGGTACCTGTTGAGGTCTCGCTGGCATCCACAAACATGGGTATCCATGCTGCAATGGATGTGAAATTACACGCTTGAGTGCTTGAAATGCATTTACCTCTCTTTGATGTGGTCAATGTTTACAAACATTGAGGTTTCACCACATAGGCCACTGAACCTTGAAGGAATATGAATGGATCAGAGTTGCAGATGGTTTGTACAAGCTGTCAATCACAGACCACTATGAGAAAGCCATGAATCGCTTGCAGCCAATGGACCTGTGAGAACCAGACGCGGGTCACAGCTGTTCTCCTTCGAGAAATGGACAGGTGGAGCTTCAAGTTAGGTGTTCCAGCTATAATTATTCTGACTGCTCTCTAGATTCCAGACAGGGATTTCTTTTCTGGGGAGGTTGGGGTCCATGTGGGTGGGTGATGGTTCCTGTGTGATGGTGAGCCATAAGGCAGCCAGTGCTGGCTGGGATGAAATGGCAACAGCTGTTAGCTCCAACAGTATGATGAAGAGGACTGGCCAGCAGTCAGGAAGAAGGTCAAAGACCTACACCGGGCAGCCTTCGAGGAGCGGGCCCTGGACTTTGCCGGTGAGGCCATGGACAGGGCGGTCAACAACGTGGATGCTGGCAGACGCTGCACAGGTGAGGAACAACCGAGATCCACCTGGAGGACCTGTCAAACGTGAGTAGTGATTGCCTTACTGACTGACCCATTCGTCCCACTGACCACATGTCTATTCTCCTGCAGGTTCTCCAGCCGACAGCTCTGGTCCATCCTGGGAAGCCCACTCTCCTATCTCCGAAGAGACCACTTTGGAGAGTGCTGTGAGGATGCTACCATAATAGTCGCAGCACAGCTGTCATCCCTGTGGTGTTCTTTGTATTGCTTATTTCAGCTTGCTTGGTGTAGTGTCACAAAGACCACAAAATAGCTACAACTAAAACAAAGCTATAAATTTATTGACGTTACTAACTTGGATTCGACACGTACTCCTCAAGAATACATAGTTGATAAACATCATCTGAACTACTCTCATCTACTGCTATCTCACTACTGGTTTAAACTATGATCTGCACTCACACTATGTGTACTTCTGACTCTCATTAGCTAACTCCTACACACGCTCCCAGACTCTCCCACAAGGCTTAGCGTCACGGCCTTACATAGCTGTAGCTGTAGCTCCCTCTAGTGGCTGCTCTTGACACTTCATTAACCCTTGCAGTGCTGATAATTATGATAATACCACAATTCTCACTCTCCACCAGAGCAGATACACACATCTCGATGGGAAATGTTAGTGGGCAGGCTTCTGGTGAGCACCACATTGCTGCTGATGTACATCAGTTCGAGGCAGGAACCCCCAGGCGAGACAGCAGTCGAAGGTCTGCTGGATCCCAGGACCCAGCTGGGTCCCAGCCTGATGCTGAGCCTCAAAACGTGGGTTACCTGGATGTAGTAGGGACTTTAGTGTGCGGATTAATTGCCCATTTAAGGGTATTTATTTTATTTGGCTGCGTGGCTATATTTTACATAGCCACGCAGCTGGGAATGCTTGACCATAGTTTAACACTGCTTTTGAACAAAAATAAGTAGGTCAGGTAACGTAAACAAAATCCTGCTTAGTATTTTGGACTCGACCTTATCATGATAATAAGTTGTTTTTCCGAAGGACAACAACATGCATACTCGAATCGTTTTTTAAACCAAGGGCAAAACATTCATATTTCCTCTTGCATATGTACAAAGGTTTATCTCTTCAAAGTTGTTTATTTCACACTATAAATATAATGGTTTTCAAGTGTATAACTCAGAGTGCTGTGGAATGGCTATGCAGCCAGACCACTCCCCTCGCCGCAAATATTTGTGTCAACTAAATTTCCTTAATCGAACTCTCAAAGAATTTGTCTTTATTATAATTTCCACGATACCAGAGCTGATGGGGAGAGGCCAGGATATTCAGAGGGATATATAAGCATCACTCCAGCTGATCCATAGATGCTTGGAGGAGTCCCAGAGATTATGGGTGCAGGAGACGGCGCCGGCAATGAGTGGCAGCGAGGCCAACACTCTCCACTGCGGTGGCGACCGCAGTTGAGAGCCTGGTGCATGGCATCGGCACCATGACTGAAGGTGTCCAAGACGTTGTGCATCAGTGATAGCCATGTTTGAGGTTCTTAACAGTATGTCTGCTTCACTGGGGGATGTCACCCAGCACCAGGCTAACCTTGAAGAGGTTCTGCGGGACATGCACCGCTCTCTGATAGGCATGGCCGAGGCGCTGAGGAGCTTATCCCAGTCGCAGGTGGGCATGGCTGAGGCACTGCAGAGCATGGCCCCGTCACTGAGGAGCATCGCTGAGGGCACCGACACCATGGTGTGGACCATGAGGAACCAGAAGAGCTGGCAGATCCAGATGATGCAGGGACTGCCAGGATTCGAACCAGCTGTCCCTCCATCCCAAGGTGAACCCCAGGGCCCTATGGGCACCAATGGAGAGGAGGGGGTTCTGGGTGCCATTCCGGACCCGTTCCATGGAGTGGCGAGGGTAGGCAGCACCTCCCCTGATTTCCACCCCTCTGATGAGGCCGCACATCTCAGGCAGCACACTGGACTGAACGGCATGGCTGTGCATGTGCCGCCGACAAGTGAGCTGGGGCACTCAGGCCTCAGAGCCCCCAGAGGAAGCCCAGGGCATCAAGGGCTATGGGACAAAGTAAGCAGCTGGCTGCCTCCACCTCAGATGTGCATCCTGGGGAAACACCAAGATGTAGTAGTAGAGCTAAGAGGGACAGACACATTAAGGATCACTGAGGGCACCGGGGTAGGAGGTGGGGGTAGTTAGGTAGTGGGCTGGGAGGGGATGGGCTTCGGGGCTGGGGGGGTTAGGGGCGGCACTATCAGGAATGGGTATTGTACAGCACATTTAACAACTTTTTGCGCAACCGTTAAAGTGCCTCTGTCACTTTCATCCACAATGCAGGCTGACCCAGGACCATTTGCTCATCTTTCCAGGCAACACACCCTCCCTGTGGCACCTACCACCCTCCAGCTGTAATCATGTCCCTGGAGCTGTGTCCAATCCCCTGGGTATTCGGATGTTGGCTACTACGTGTGTGGTGTTGCCTCCCTCAGTGTTCAGGTACAGTGCCCAGGCATCAAGGTGTGATTGGGATGCTAGGCAATGACTCCCACATGTTACCTGGCCCACCAACCAATGGGAATCCACTTGGCATGTGTCAAGTGGTCACTTAACCATGATTGCCAATTCCCTATTCGCAATAGCCTTCAGCCGCATGGCCAAAGGCCTCGGCAGTCGGTGGGTGTTATGGGTGATTGGTGGGGCAGGGACACGGGTTGCCACAGAATGGGGTTGGGATCCAGGGGTTGGCATGGTGGTGCAACGAGTGACTGCCCCCCCCCCCCCCCCAGCAGCTCCCTCCCCACCCTCCCAAGGCAGTCCACTCCTGTGGAAGGTTCCCCACCCCACACCGAGCACTGGGGTGGCAATCCCAGCGCCCCGGGCTCTTTGTCTGTGAGCAAAGATGCCTGCTCACCTCCCCAGCTCCCCACTGAAGCCCTTCCGCCAGATCCATGTTTTTCAAAAGGAGTACTAATCGACGCCAGCGTGACCACTTGCTGGGAAGGCTGCTGAATGATGGGAGGCCGTTGGATATGGTGTCGCTCTCGTTGATTGTATGGAAATGGGGCTGAAATGGTGTTAATTGGATATCACCACGGTACAGTGAGATGTTGATTTCTCCTATGGGAGCGGGCCGGGTGCATCGCAAACTTAGGCCCTCAACGCAGATATCATTTTTGGCCTCTCCCGCTATTCACCGGCCTCGTTACGCTTGAGCGCGAGTGTAACAAAGCCGGAAGATCGCGCCCTATATTTCTGTTTCGCAACGAGTCCAGAGGCAGGGAAAAAGCAAGGGCTGCAAAGAAGTACAAAAAAAATTCCTTATCGCTGGTGCAGATTTAAAATTTCCAGCATTTTGAAGTCTCAGAATCTTTGAATCCAAACTGTAACTATTCTGGCAACATTACAAACATGGTGATTAATGTCAATTGACTCTTGATGGTCGAGCCTTCTTGGTGTAACACATACCTAGGACAATAAGACAGTGGTGCTTTCACTGGCTGCTCACACTAACAGCATGGTCCTGGTGCACGATATCATGAAACATTTACCTGCAGCACATCACCATGTAGATCATGCAAACCTCAGCTTATCCAATCAGGTCAACCTATTCCTATGCAGGATCCCTTATTGAGATAATAACAATAATGCTGCTCTGATAGTAAATGTGCAATAGTATCCTATTCAATGCACCAGAATAGCTCCCAGATAACCAATTGCTTCTTGCCAGTGTTATCCATCATCATTAGCAACCCCCTTTCACTCTTCCTTAGAACAACAGGCAAATTCAGATAAATCGTTACTGCATCTTGCCCCTTGATACAATTTATATCACTTAATCTCTCCAGTACAGTCCTCCCGATCAATCTCTGCCAATGCTTGCTGCTAATTGGCACTTTGTGACTCCTTTGATGGGAAGCTGGTTGATTTATTTTGATGAGTGGTCACCTTGAAAGGAAAGTCTTTGATCTGTTCCTCATCTTGCAGTGTCCCAAACACTGGGCATCCCTCGCAGCATGACATGTGATTGATCTGTTTTTACTGAGGTGTGTAAATTCTGCTGTCTTGCTAAACCCAAAGCCAGCCAGGCCTGGATTGAAAGTCATAAGTTGGAGGTTTTGGGGCTGGATTTTCAGTACCAAGATGGGTAGCTTGAATTGGGAGATTTCCCGGCCACGGCAGACCCGCCTCAGTTTAACGGGTCCGGTTACACCCAATCTATGCTTCAGGAAGGCAGGAAAAAGATAGCGATGCGCCAGCTAACTCCTGAAGCTAATTGGAAGTGGCCACAAGGTGGGCAAGTGCCAAGGCACGCTGGTATGAAGGCCCACCCCAGCTCCCTGGGGCTTTGTCCCAGTTGTTTTTGAAGATATTATGCCCTCCAGCCCTCACTCCTCACACCCCCTCGCCCCCAACCACTCTCCATGGGCCCTTTCTGCTAACTCATGCCCTCTCACCCTCTTGTGCCCTCACAGACTGCCCATTGCCCTCAGCCCCTCCAGGCCAACTCATGCCCCTATACCCCCTCTATGCCATTTAGAAAACCATGCCCTTCCATGCCATCTCACACCCTCATGCCACCTGCATAGTTACTCACACCACCATTCATTATGGACAGAATGCCATGTGGGGATGGGGACAAAAAGCTTCTAACAATCAAATGTAACTATGTAAAACCGGATCATTCAGCCCAACATTTCAGGACCTTTCAAGGCAGGTTACAAGAGGCTCAAACTTCTCAATAAGTAATGTTGGGAACTAAATTTGCATGCAACAGCATCTCATGCATTCTCTTTAAAAGGCTACCTCGCCAGAGTTAAGTTCACCCTCCAAATTACATTCCTCACCAGCGAGAATTTAAAGTGTTCAGTTTTATGACTTGATACGTGGCATGCATCTGGCGAGCTTCACTTCTTCCTTGATATTGAGGTCAGTAGATGCTCCTTTCACCTCCTTGGGGACCATGCTTACCTTCACACACCGAGTGCTGGTAGCAAAAGTTGCGCCAAGGCTGGACATGGGAGGTGAGTAGAGGTCATAAGGGGAGATAAAGTAGGATAGGGGAGGCAGGGAAAGTAAGGGAGAGATTGCATTAGAACCCGGTGTTGGTGTTGTTGATGGTGGGGTCCTGGGGGTGAGCGCAGGGTAGTGAACGGAGCAGCCAAAATCAGAAGGGGGTGCAGATACAGAAAGATGGCAGTTCATGGGTGATGGTGTGGTAAGTGAAGGTCCCATGGAAATGGGAGTTCATGGAGGTAGGCTGAACAGGTGGCTCCAATAATGGGAGGGGGCAGGGTCAGGGCGGGTCTAGCGACAGTAACAGGTGTCGGCTCTGAGGAGAGGGAAGGATTGTTATAGCATCCAGGGTAATAGGGGGGAGGTTAAAGCCTGACAAGAGGAGAGGATTGTGATATTGGTGGGGGGGGGGAAGTTTCTGGATGGAAGGAGAAGGGTACAAGATGATGAACTGTGTTTAAAAGGTGGACGTGCACCATTTTTAAATTCTGAGTCCCGCAGTTAGTCAGTCAGTGAGGTCTCTGAGGTGGCAGAAGGGTAATTTCGGGTGGATGGAGTAAGGACAGAACAAGTGGCCAACTAAAGGGACATCCTAATAGATAGGAGGCAACTGGATGCCAGCTTTGTTTAGTTGTGATGTCCTCTCTATGACGAAGCCCACACGGCAGCAAGTTTATTCCCAGGTCATGGGACTCAGAACATAAAGATGTTCACTTACCCAGGAGTTGGAAATGCAGTGGACATATGAGGTAGCAACTCGGAGTGGGAGAGTATAAACCCGGGCCAAGGCTCGAGGCCTACATCACTTACCTGGGAGTCAGAAAGGCAGCAGACCTGCAAGGGTGCAGCCTGGAGAGGGATCAGATAAACCGGGCCCAAGGTTTGAGGCCTACATCAATTACCTGGTAGTCAGAGAGGCACAGCAGATGAACCGGTCCAGGGCGGATTTGGAACGAGAGTGAGAAAAAACTCACAGGAAAACCGTAAGTTCATTGGTTAGTAAGTAACTGCTACCAGAGACTCTCTTTAAATTGCTGTAAATTAGAATGGTGTATTATTTTAGTAGAAATAGCTACACTTGGATTTAACTGTGAAACTGAGGAATAAGGGAAAGCCAGGGCTAATCAAATAAAGTAATGCAGGTAATACAAAGTAGAATGAAGTTAACATAAGGGAAGTAAAGTTTCGACATGGTTGAACAACTCAGTTGAGTAGAATGTGTGACCTGTAATATGTGGGATATCCTAGATGACAACATGTACAAGAAGTGCTGCCAACTGCAGAAACTTGAGTTCCAGGTTTCAGAGCTCGAGCAGCAGGCAATTGGAATACTGTGGCACATCCACAAGGCGGAAAGCTATGTGGATAGCACATTCATAAATATGGCCACATCACAGCTTAAGGGTCTGGAGGCAGAAATGGTATGGGTAACCGCCAGGCAGAACAAGAGAACTAGGCATGTAGTGCAGGAGTCCCCTGGGGTCCTGTTCGCTAATCGGTTTTCCGGTTTTGGATACTGATGCAAGGGTTCGTTCTTCAGAGCCATGTTTGTGGCACCAGTAATAGGAAGGGAGGAAGAAAGAAGGATGAACAATCGTGGTAGGGGATTCGGCAGTTAGGGGAACAGAAAGGCTTTTCTATGACCATAGATGTCACTCCAGGATGGTATTTTTGCCTCACTGATTCTAGATCAAGGATGTCACCGAGCAGCTGCAGGACATTCTTCAGGGGGAGGGTGAAGAGCCAGAGGTCCTGGTCCACATTGGTACTAATGACTTAGGTATGAAGGAGGATGTGGTCCTACAATTGGAAGTTAGGGATCTAGATCGAAAATTAGCAAGCAGCACCTCAAATGTAGTAATCTTTGGATCACCGCCTGTGCCACATGCAAGTGAGTTTAGAAATAGGAGGGTAAGGCAGATGAATGCATGGCTGGAAAGATGGTGAAGGAGGGAATGCTTTAGATTCCTGGGACACTGGGGTCTGGAGGAGCTGGGACCTGTAAAACCCAGGCAGGTTGCACCTGAACAGAGCTGGGACTGGGTTTTGCTAGTGCTGTTGGGCGAGCTTTAAACTAATTTGGCAGGGGTGTGGGAACCGAGTGGAACTATTAGAGAGGAAGATCAGGATGCACAAAATACTTGGAGAGACAGATAACACTATAAATAATAGTAACTTAACAGGTGAAGTCAGATCAAGTAAAATAGAAAGTAATGAAGTCTAAATCAGGATTATTGTGCATGCATGTGAATGCATGGAGCATAATGAATACGACTGGGTAGTTACAGGCGCAGATCGTCTTGTGGAAATGATGTTTTGGTGATAACAGATACTTGGCGCCAGACTTGGGTGGGACTGGGTGTTAAATATTCCTGGGTACATGGTGTTCAGAAAAGATAGAAGAGAAGGAGGGGAGGCAATATTGGTCAAGGAGAGCATTGCAGTGCTGGAGAAAGAGAATGTCCCAGAGGGTTCAAGACTAGAATCAATTTGGCTAGAACTAAGGAACAATAAGGGTACACTTGCATTGCTTGGTGCAGTCTATAGGTCACCAACTAGTGGGAAGGATGTAAAGGAACAAATCTGCAGGGAACTTACATAGACATGCATTCAAACATTATTGAGAAGTTATAATGGGGTGCTTTAATTAACCCAATGTAGACTGGGACACTGGTAGTCTAAAGGATGGAGAAGGGCAAAAATTCCTAGATTGTGTTCAGGAAAATTTTCTACAGCAGTATGCATCCAGTTCAACAAGAAAGGATGCAATTTTGGACCTGGTTCTTGGAAATGAGCTGGGCCAAGTAGATCAAGTGTCAGTGGGGAAACATTTAGGAGACAGTGATCATTGTACCGAAAGGTTTAGAATGATGATAAAAAATAACAATAGACAGCCCAGAGTAAAAAATATTAACTGGGGGAGACATGACTTCAATGGGGCAAGGAGGGAGCTGGGCCAGTTAGACTGGAACAAAAGGTTAGCGGGAAAAACTGTACCTGAACAATGGGCTACCTTCAAAGCAGAAATGATGTGGACACAGTCAAGGTATATTCCCATGGAATGAAAAGGGTGGGCAAACAGATCCAGGGCTCCCTGGATGAAAAGGAGATAGAAATTAAGATGAAGACAAAAAGGCATCAGGTAGAAAATACAATTGAGAAACATGAGAAATGCAGAAGGTTCAGAGATGAGGATAAAGCACATTATGAGAAAATACAGCCAGCCAACATGAAGGGGAATCCCAAAGTCTTTTGTGGCCATATAAATAGTAAAAGGATGGTAAAAGGAGTAGTTTGCAGTGGTGTTTCCCAGGGCTTGGTATTGGGAATCTTGCTTTTCCTGATATATATTAATGATTCAGATCATGTTGTGCAGGGGGCAGTTTTAAAGTTTGCAGATGACATGAATCTTGGAAGCATTGTAAATTGTGAAGAGGACGGTGTAGAGCTTCAGAAGGACATAAGCAAGTTGCTGGTGTGGGTAGATAGGTGCCAGATGAAGTTCAATGTGGGAAAGTATGAGGTGATGTATTTTGGTAGGAAGAGCATGGACAGACAATACAAAATAAGGGGGAAAATTAGTAAAGCGGTGCAGGAGCAGAGGGACCTGTGTATATATGTGCATAGATCATTGAAGGTGGCAGGACATAAAACATATAGTAACCTGGTCTTTATTAAAATGGGCACAGAGTACAAGAGCAACAAAGTTTTGCAGAACTTGTACAAGACATTAGTTAGGCATCCGTTGGAATATTATGTACAGTTATGGGCACCATACTATAGGAAAGTAGTGAACACATTGGAGAGAGTGCAGAAGAGATTAACAAGGATAGTTCCAGGTGTGATGATTGTGGGAATTTCAGATATATTGTATTATATGTATTTGGTGCAGTAAGGGTTAAAGGCCTGGGTTAGTGTGTGTAACTGCTGCAGTTGGGTTGTTAAAAATCCTGGTTTATAAGACAGCTAGGCTTCTGACAGACAGAGGTGCAATTAAAGCATTGTAAAAGCTTGGGCTAATGAATTTTTGTTTGGATTAAGGAGGTTCCCTATGGAGTATTTCATGAGACACCTTTGTGTTCAGTTCGTAAGATGATGTAACATAGAACAGTACAGGCCCTTCGGCCCTCGATGTTGTGCCGAGCAATGATCACCCTACTCAAGCCAACGTATCCATCCTATACCAGTAACCCCCCCCCCCCAATTAACCTTATTTTTTAGGACATTAAGGGCAATTTAGCATGGCCAATCCACCTAACCCGCATATCTTTGGATTGTGGGAGGAAATCGGAGCACCAGGAGGAAACCCACGCACACACGGGGAGGACATGCAGACTCCACACAGACAGTAACCCAGCTGGGAACTGAACCTGGGACCCTGGAGCTGTGAAGCATTTATGCTAACCACCGTGCTACCGTGCTGCCGTGATGAGAGGAGCTAGAAAACAAGTTATTTTAATAGAGAAGCAGAGATTGTTCAGTTGGTTCTTGAATATCAAATAATGAAGGCCATTTCTGCAGACTTTAGTTCGAGATCCTGCAGTGTTCTGACAGGCTTCAGGCCTATCACCTTAAAACCGTCTCAGAGAACATCTCTTAAGCAAGTATGCCTGGCTCTGCTAACTTTATTTAAAAGTGGATGTTGACCTGAGATGCGTTTGTTTAAGTGGAAATAGAGATATCAGTTAAAGGTTACTGTGTCACTGTATTGATTAGCATTGTTTTCGGGGTAATTGTAAGCTATTTTCCTGTGTGATGTTAAAGATATTTTAATGCTTTGTTAGTAATAAAGTTTGTTTTAATGTACCATATCCCGATATTCCCTGAAATCACTCCTTTAGCGAGATATCCTTTCCTCGGTCTTATAAAATTAAAATTAAAATTAAATATTGAAGTTTCTGTCCTGTATCCTCGCCACTGTTGGGTCTGATCCGGGATCATAATGCAGGGATAAGAAACTTCAGTTATGAGAATAGATTGGGGAGGTTGGGATTACTGTCTTGGGAGTGAAGAAGGTTAAGAGGAAATTTGACAGAGATGTTAAAAATCATCAGACTGGATAAAGTAGATAGGGAGAAACCGTTCTGGCTTATAAAAGGATCAAGAATGAGAGGGCACAGATTTAAAGTGATTTGCAAAACAAGCAAATTAATATGAGAAAAATCTTTTTCACATACAAGCTGTTTGGGTCTGAAATGCCCTGGCTGCAAGTGTGGTGGAGGCAGTTCAATCGAGGCATTCAAGAGAATACTTGATGATTATTTGAATAGAAACAGTATGTAGGGATATGGGGAAAATGCAAGGGAAGGGCACGGAGTCATAATGCTCATCTGGAGAGCTGCTGCAGACACGATGGGCTGAATGGTTTCCGTATGCGCCATAACAATGTTTGTGCTTCTGAGATTCCTGCACTGTGTGGAGCTTGCCATTCATTCTGTGCCATTTGCGATCTGCTGCAGTTCGAGGCAGGGATGAAGGGAAGGAAGGAGGTGGAGGTCTCCAGAGACACGGATGGTGGATGATAGCTCGACTTCCGTCCTCTGGGTGAATGGTCATGGCAGGTAAGGGCTCATGCGGTTCGTCCTATGCTGGCAAGGCAATGATCTCTCTAATTTGAGTCCCATGATTAGGGCAGGCGAGCTAAATAGTGTCAGAGGGCGGCTCCTCGCACATGGCTCTCATCACCCTGGTGAAAGAGTATTCTCTCCATTTTCATTCATGTATGAATGAGAGGAACAATGATCTCTGATCCTCCAGGATGTCATTTACCTGGAAGGAGTGGGGTGGGAATGCCGTGTCTAGACAGAAGCCAGGCAAAGGGCGTAGCATTGGCCTGTTGGCTTTGAGATGGAACAAAACCTGTAAAGGACATACTCACTAAATGTATCACTTCAATTCGACCACAGATCCACTGAGGCATCAATGATGCAGGCTGCAGGCAACCCTGCCGAGGTAATGGCTCTCATCCAAATGAGACAAAAGAGGGCCTATTGCAGGTTGGCACAGGGCCAGGAGGAGAAAGGGTCTGAGCAGCAAGAGGCAGCTGGTGCATCAATAAATTCAA
The DNA here is from genome assembly GCF_902713615.1 of Scyliorhinus canicula. Classification (NCBI taxonomy): domain Eukaryota; kingdom Metazoa; phylum Chordata; class Chondrichthyes; order Carcharhiniformes; family Scyliorhinidae; genus Scyliorhinus; species Scyliorhinus canicula. Next base: position 163,938,192 of record NC_052148.1, read on the forward strand.
GATGCTGATGAACAGGGTCTATGGCACCAGCGAGCATTGGCCTGACCATAGGTATATCGCAGGCAGTGCTTTAAGTCATTGGTCTATACGGGGATCGTAACAACTAACAACGTTCATATGAAACAATATTAGGTGAGGACAGATTAGATTGACTGTAATGTACCCTTCCTACACTGGAAAGGTCTGCCAACATTCACTGCCCAGGCTGACATGTACACAAAGACCCGGAGGCTTGCCAGTGACCTTAAATTCATACACCAGCTTCAGAAAAGAAAATTTGGAAATGACAAAAGTTAACTCAAAGTAAGAATTCCACAGCATTCTTAATTATGAAGTGTTTAAATGTTGGACAATCTTTCAAAGTAATTGTGTCAGAATCAATTGATTGTGGTCGGCTGGGGGAATAATTGACAGAAAGATCCACAATGATATTCATGACATTGAATGCACTGAGTGGAGATAGGTCCACTGAAGTGAAGTGCACAGATGGTCATGTGGGTATACGCAATACCTCCCTGTAAGCTGGGAAAATGAGCAATGGCAAAAAGTCTTGTATGGTTCTCATCTACTGCTGGGGGGGGATGATGGAAAACAGATGTATTCGGGTAGCCTCCTGAATAGAACAGCAGTAACCTGAGAAACACTGTGTGACATTGCGGCTTGATTGATGCCCACAGTTGTACCATCTGGGATCTGAAAAGTGCCATTGGCTAAGAAAGGGACTATTACACTCACCTTCACAAACGTTGGTATAGCATAATTCGTAGGTAGATGATGCTCCAAATCCTTTTTAACTTCTTGCGTAAATCATAGATCTCTGCTTTCCAAAACTAACCCGAATGGTACAAGACATGTCAAAACAATCAATAAAACAGCTATCCATCTGTGTCTAAATTCATGTGGGGCTCTGCTCGTCTGTCTTTTGTATCTCAGCATTCAGTTATCTTCAACCATTTTAAATCTGAAATGGTTGCAGTGGCACATGAATGTATTTGTGAGCGCCGATTAAAAGCTGAAATGTGGAGCTAATCGCAAGTCCAAAAAAAAATCGTTCTAATAAATAGCTGCCAGTTAGGTTATAAGGTAGTAATTATTATGTAAAAATCAAAAACATATTCATCGTTAAACATGGTTTTGTTGGTCGTATGCTCATCTCTGAGGTAGAAATTGCTGATTCAAATCACACTCAAAAATTTTACGTTGCTCGGGAGGGTATGTTGCTCGGGAGGGTGTGTGTCCCAATGTCATTGCACACTCGTTAATGTTTTGGCCAACGAGCCTGCACATGAGTTGAAAGAGTGTCGCCGACAATCAAGCAGGCAATTTAGCCCATTAAGGAGTTAATTGAATGTAATTTTACGTTCCTCAGCTGCGTTTACGGTGGGCAGGGGGGCAGATTAGCCAGACGGCCATTACGCTTTAACTGAAACCTCGATCCAGGGCAGGTTGAAATGTTGGGGCTGAAATAAAATTGAAAAAGGTGTCGGGGGCCTGAGGTTTGTTTTTGATCTGCTGCCTGGACACTCTTTGCTTTGCTATCACAATTTATCTTTAGAGGTTTTTAGCTCCCCGAGACAGCTCGTGCCAGCCTGCACCGTCCCTTTTCTTGGCAGCCGCCTTCTTTCTGTCTTCCACAACAGCGCTGAGCCTTTCCTCGAGTGCGTTTCACGCTGGCTGCCGTTATTTAGCCAGCCAGTGTGAAATCACGTTTTGGTGCCGGCAGCAGCCAAAAGCACGTTTTGCATCATTTCCAGGGAAGCCCAGTGCGGGTGCAAGATGGAAGAAACAGTCAGGCTCAGGATTTGACACAAAAGTCAAGACTGATACTCCAGTGCTATACTGAGGGTCTTCTGGGTGATCCACCATCTAGGGTGGACAAAATAGATCCAGTAGGACTATTTTGAAGAAGATCAGGGGAGTTCCCCAATCTCTCGGAGAACAGGTATTCCTCAAACAATTTCACACATGGGCAGCATGGTAGCATGGTGGTTAGCATAAATGCTTCACAGCTCCAGGGTCCCAGGTTCGATTCCCGGCTGGGTCACTGTCTGTGCGGAGTCTGCACGTCCTCCCCATGTGTGCATGGGTTTCCTCCGGGTGCTCCGGTTTCCTCCCACAGTCCAAAGATGTGCGGGTTAGGTGGATTGGCCATGCTAAATTGCCCGTAGTGTCCTAAAAAGTAAGGTTGAGGGGTTGTTGGGTTACGGGTATAGGGTGGATACGTGGGTTTGAGTAGGGCGATCATTGCTCGGCACAACATTGAGGGCCGAAGGGCCTGTTCTGTGCTGTACTATTCTAAGAAATAGCTGGTCATTAGCATTGGTGCTGGAGTATAGTATTGAGGTAGAGGATCAGTGTAGCATTGAGATAGAGGATCAGCTATGAGTGTGTTGGATGGCGAAGCAGGCTCATAGGGTCGAATGGCCTACTCCAGCTCCTGTTTGTGTTTGTGCGAACTTTCTGCACACGTATTGACTGCTGTGTTTTCTACATTACAACAAATACACTTACAAAATACTTTGTTGACTGTAATAACAAATTGGAATGGTTTGAGAACATGAAAGGCACTATATGAATGCAAACCTTTCTTTTATTTTATTGACATAAATGCTCGAACCAACAACATAACATATCACCAACAATCATAGAATCACAGGAAGATACAGCACTAAAGTAGGCCACTTGTCTCTTTGCTTTGAAAGAGCTCTGCAATTAGTTCCATTCCTCTGCTCTTTCCCCACAGCCTTTTGGGTTTTCTCACTTCAAATATTTATTCAGTTTCCCTTTGAATATGATTATTTAATCTGCTTCCACCCGCTCGGGCAGTGCATTCCAGACCATAACAAAATAAAGTGCAGGCAATGAAAGAATCAACTTGTTGAACCATACATTAATAAACACACTTTCAGTAATCACATTGATTTGAACAAAGTCAAAGGTCTTGCAGCTTTAAAACTGACAATATCAATGGGTGTGATTTTCATGCAGGAAGCACAAATTGGGTGATAGGACTGATGCCACAGTTGTGATCTTGCCTTTGTGCCAAGACTGCCGGGAGGTGGGATATTCTGGCAGCCTGGGCCCTGAGTGACCTGGAGGTAGAAATATAGCTGGGCCAAGTTCAGTGTGGACAGGTTAAAAGGCCCAAAGGACCTTGGCTGAGTGCACCCAATCTAATCAGAGGCTCACATGTATGGAGGTGAAACATCTGGCCACTTTAAAATATCATCTTACTCTTACCCACCCTCCCCAACCTCACCCTCACCCATTATACACGTTGTGAAGGGAACTCACAAGCCCTATTATAACAATTGAAAAACATTGAATAGCCCATAAAATTCTCTGAAAAAACAGACTTAGTTGTGCAAACAAAGCAAAGCACTTGTAAAATGATTAGGCATTTGGATTTCAACTGAGAGTGCATAAAATCCATGAATAAACAAAGACTTTAAGTACTGCTATCTCAACAGATGTCTAGACTGAATACATAAAAGTAATGGAAATTATTAAACATTTATACATTATTATCTACCCAGTTAACCTTTCAACCATGTGAAATGTACTCCACCTTTCTGTTCATTAGACTAACTTTAAAAAAAATTTACCTGGAGATTTTTCCACATTTACAATGTTCACACTTTACTTGACAGATTACCAGTTAGCAGATGTACCAATCTGGCAAACATATTATTTAACGGTAGCTATATCTTCCAATTGCAATGCTGCTATAACTCATTTCAATGAACATAGATGCAACTCCTGCCACAGCATTTAATGATGAACTGTAAAAGAGGCAAAAGCAGTCTTACCTTTCAAAATCTTCCTGTCTCTAATCCATGGTTCACACCTCCATGCTGCTGGTGTAAAAGACACAAACTGCAAAAGTCCAGCCACCTCCGTTAAAATCTAACCTGGGCTGGACTCGCCATGAGCTCTTAGTGTTATCCCTTACCTCCTTATTAATAGCAGGCAGATTCTGGAGCCCGGTCCCTTTCTTGTCTTCATGGAAATGGCCGATGGCAGCAAAAATGTTAATCTTGCCAGTCCTGCTTCCAACTGGGACTATGAAAATTAGTCCCAATGTGTCCAACTTTTCTTTGGAAGTAAGATATTCACAGACTCATACCTATCAGCCAATATTCCACACTCTTCCATTAGGATAATTTGGTACACTCTGTACCATCAGAAGACATGCTCACCAAAAGTGTGGAAACAATGGTATACAGCTCAAGGGCACTTGTGCGGAGGGGAGTGGTCCTGAAGTTTGGAACAGTGACTCTGGAATTTACGATTTTAGGTAAAACGTGGGAAAGCAAACCACCAGCTGGTGACCATTTACCACCCTTCATTCGTTTATGAGGCAATATTCTTCCACGTTGAACACCACTTGGAGGATGCACGAGCGTCGCACTGGTACAGAATGTATTCTGGGTGGGGAATTTCAATGCCAATGGTAGTCATGGAGGAGTCCGGAAAGGAGAGTCAAAAATGGTTTATTTCCAACCCTTGGTTTAGGAAAAGTATATATAAGCAACAATTCAAGTCCCAACTGGGACTATTCTGGAACTCCAGCTCCTACCTGGGTTGGGTGTTATCCTGTGGAATTAACAAGCCTGCTGATGGCCTTTACCCCTCAGTGCGGGAGCTTGTATCCCCAAGGCTCATTAGAAGATTAATCGGGCAGACCCCGTGGGTCTTGAGAGGGTTAAGAACATCCTCCCTCCCCCCCTAAATCCATAAGTCCCTCTGAAGTAGGGAGTGTAATAGGTCGCCTTTTCCTCTTTGCCCATGGCTGCACCTTCTGTGGCTATGAGGCTGAGTCGGGAGGTGTGTAGCATGTCGGGGACCGTTGTTTCTGCAATGACCATCTGAAGGGTACCACTGGCGACTGTTCCCTGACAAGGGCACTGTCGGATACCTCGAAAGCCTGGGTCTCCATCTTGGAATTCGAGTCCACCACCTCTCGCAATTCGGTGTCAGGGCCCCCAGGGGGCGTCACCCCCAGGCCACCATGTGCCGGGCTGACGTGGCTGAAAGACAGTTCCTCTGGTGGGGCTTGCCCTAACTCTGGCTCCCTGCTCCTGAGGTAACTAAGGTGCACCAGCACTGTCTGTTCGTGCGACTTTACTTGGTACAAGACTGGTCCGGTCTGTTGTGCCACAGTCCCTGGAATCCAACAAGCTCCGCCCCCCCTTAGCTTTGGAGGTTCACTGCATCCTCCCGGAAACTCCCGGTGAGTGTCTGCCTGCCTCGAACTTGCCTCTGCAGGTCCTGACTGCGTTTCACTCTCCCGCTAATATCAGGGAACACGAGGCTAAGGCAGGCTTTGAGCCTCCGGCCCATCAATAGTTCAGCTGGTGCTATGTCAGTCATGGCATGTGACATTGTCAGTAATTAAATAGAAGTCATGCTCATCATGTATCCGTGGTTTGTTTCTTCATCCATCTGTTGACGGTTTGCAACGCTCACTCGGCCAGTCCATTTGAGGAAGGAATGCACCGGGTCATCCAGATGTGTCTGACCCTGTTTGCCTTCATTATGTGTGAAAACTGACCACAGGCGAACGGGGTACCATTATCCATAACTAGCAGCTCTGGAATACTGTGGTGCTGAAGGAGAATCGCAGATTTTCCACAGTGGCCTTCAACGTACTGGATGACATCTGCTGCATGTCCAGTCACTTGGAGTGGGCATCTATCATGAGTAAAAATACAGAACCTTGGACAGGCCCAGGAAAAGTAGCATGCAAGAGCACCCAAGGCCGACCCAGCCATTCCTATGCATGCAGTGATGCAGCTGGTGGATGCTTCTGATGCTCCAGGCATGTGGTACACTTTTGGGCCAGCCGTTCGATCTCGCCATCCAGGCCTGGCCACCACACATAGGTTCTAGCCAGCATCATTTTTGATACCCCTGGGCATCCGTTTTGAAGGTCCTGGAGTATGGCCCATCAGTCCCTGCTTGGGATCACAATGCGAGCCCCCCACAGGAGGATGCCATCTTCCACACTGAGCTCTCACATCTTGGTGTAAAAGACCTGTAGCTCTTTGGGCAGCTTCCCTTGCTGGCCCCTGTGCAAGACAATGTGGCGTACATTTGACAATACTGAGTCCTTTTGTGTCCAGTCACATATCTGGGCGGTGGTGACCAGCAAGAGGTCCATAAAGTTTAGAGTTGAAATTACCTTGGAGGGGACGGGGGAGATGGGGTAGTAGTGGGAGCCAGCTTAGCATACTGCATTCGCATTCTGTGTGCCTGGGCGTTGTTCGAATACGTACTCATATGCCGCAAGCAATTGGGCCATCGCTGTATCTGGGTCGACACTATTGGCGGGATCACCTTGTCCTCTTTAAAAGCACTAACAATGGATTTTCATAATGGTGAATTGATGGCCACATACATATTGATGAAATCTTTTCACCACAAAGACAATGGCCAGTCCTTCTTTTTCGATTTGGTGTAATTGCATTCCGCCGCGGCCAAAGTCCGTGATATGTATGCTATTGGCCTCTCCGTCTGTCCTCCATACAGTGGGATAATGCTGCCCCAATGCCATAAGGCGAGGCATCACATGTCACCAAAAGGGGTGGGAAGGATCGTAATGGCCAACATCCCTGACAACTTTATCTGCAGCTTTACCCTGGTGAAGGCTTCCTACTGAGGTGCTCTCCACACCCATTCTTGGTGCTTCTTTAGCAATGTGTCTAGTTCTGCGAGGGTCACCAGATAAGTGTAATGATATATATATAGGTACGCCAGTGAAGGATTAATTATTACATCTCAGTTCAACTCAAACACTAGAGGGCAACACCAGTTCCCAGTATAAATATCAGACCTCAGGGAATGCTGGGTAGTTAGTGGTGATTTAGCAAAGGAGCAGTATTGATCACAGCACGAGGAGTAGTTTAGATTAGAGAGAGAGTTAATACTAGATTATAGATTACTGTTTAACAGATTCAACCTTACTTTATTAGTAGTTATAGCTCTGTAGTGTGTGAAAACTTTATTTAATTAATCGTTATTCAATAAATTAGTTTTGCTTCAATCTCAAGATTGGTGTTTTCTTTATCATCAACTCATCAGACCATTCTGAATGAAAAATGAAATGAAATGAAATGAAAATCGCTTATTGTCACGAGTAGGCTTCAATGAAGTTACTGTGAAAAGCCCCTAGTCGCCACATTCCGGCGCCTGTCCGGGGAGGCTGGTACGGGAATCACAATTTCTGGATCACAAGGCAAAGAATAGCAACATATTATCACAAAGTGTAATGTAACATGATACCAGGCATGTGTACTGTAGCTAACGAGATAGTTTAGTGAGATCTAGTAAGAAAACTAAGAAGCAATTCGAATTTTGAAGGACCAACCTGTTTCTGCGGAGCATCCAGGACTGATGGAGAAAGCTCAAGTTCCACAATGACTCCAGATCAATTGTAATCGTCATGTTAACTGGCAAGTGCTTGAAAAAGATTTTCAACTCACTCTCTCACCCTCTAATCTAGAAACTGCCAGAGATGAGCGAAAAACTGCCTTATTATTATTCATGGCTGGGCAACAAGCCATGGATGTATATAACATATTCCATCTTGGGAATGATGCTGATTAAAAAAAACTTTGAACTGGTAGTTGAAAAATCTGATCATCATTGTGAAAGTGATGAAGAGCTCATCAAAAGACTGCAAAAGGAACCAAAAAATGCTATCTCAAGATTCCTTCAAAATGTACAATGTGAGGAAACAATCTAAAAATAGATGTGCCAAAATGTTAAATCGTCAAAGTAATGAAAATTTTCACTCCGTTGAAGCTGTGGCGCAGCAGAAAATTATTCCTGTTGAAAAAGAGGACTGTGCGGAAGCGCACCCGAAAAAAAACAACGCAATTGCAATTCTGAACGTTCTGTGCAAGTGCGGGACCAGTTCTCACATGCGTACTTCCAAAAAAGATGCAAACCGGAAAAATACCGAAGATTACGCATGCCGTCATGAACGTCAGAACATTTTGGACACGCCCACTTAAAGGGAAACTGCCCGAAAATTGAGAAAAACAGTTTTAAAGGCACAAAACACAAGTTTTGTTTTACCTCGCAAGACAGAACAATGCCTGAATTTCAACAAACAGTTGAAGAACCCTTTGCAGCACCATACAACAAGATGTTTGCAGCATTCAATATGAAGAAAATGCCAACGATCTAAAACTAAAGATGATCAATACTCATTAAGGAATACTACTCAGACATGGCAGAGATATTCGGATATGATGATCATTGTATTAGCAACACGGTTGAAAAGCTAAATACCACTTTACTAATGGTAGATGAATCTAATACCTTGATGGAATGGCAGATTGTTGATACATTGGGTGACAGTAACCTGTCAAATCATCAAGAAGAAAAAGACTCCACAGAGAGACCACTGAATGACTCCACGGAGGGAGCACTGCACAACTCCACAGAAAGAGTGATGAAAGACTCCACACAGAGATCATTGACAGACTCCAGAATGGCAGCAATGAAAGACTCCAGGGAGAGAACAATGCAAGAAGAAGAGTACGAAGGTCTCTCTGGCTTATTTGATCAACAACAAGAAGACTATGAATGTCTACCCACTGTCTTTGTGAATAGTGACAAAGTGATCACAATTAGCATGTAAGATGTGCAAGACCACAGCGAGACTGACAGATCTCAGCTCGACATAGGAGTGGAAGTAAGGCCATTCGGCCCATCGAGTCCACTCCGCCATTCAATCATGGCTGATGGGCATTTCAACTCCACCTACCAGCATTCTCCCCGTAGCCCTTAATTCCTCGCGACATCAAGAATTTATCTATCTCTGCCTTGAAGCCATTTAGCGTCCCGGCCTCCACTGCACTCCGCGGCAATGAATTCCACAGGCCCACCACTCTCTGGCTGAAGAAATGTCTCCGCATTTCTGTTCTGAATTTACCCCCTCTAATTCTAAGGCTGTGCCCACGGGTCCTCGTCTCCTCGCCTAATGGAAACAGTTTCTTTGCGTCCACCCTTTCTAAGCCATGTATTATCTTGTAAGTTTCTATTAGATCTCCCCTTAACCTTCTAAACTCCAATGAATACAATCCCAGGATCCTCAGCCGTTCATCATATGTTAGACCCGCCATTCCAGGGATCATCCGTGTGAATCTCCGCTGGACACGCTCCAGTGCCAGTATGTCCTTCCTGAGATGTGGGGCCCAAAACTGGACACAGTACTCCAAATGGGGCCTAACCAGAGCCTTATAAAGGCTCAGTAGCACATCGCTGCTTTTATATTCCAACCCTCTTGAGAACATTACATTCGCTTTCTTAATCACAGATTCAACCTGCATGTTTACCTTTAGGGAATCCTTGACTAGCACTCCCAGATCCCTTTGTACTTTGGCATTATGAATTTTCTCACCGTTTAGAAAGTAGTCTATGCTTGGAATTTTTTTTCCAAAGTGCAAGACCTCACATTTTCTCACGTTGAATTGCATCAGCCATTTCCTGCACCACTCACCCAAACTGTCTAGATCCTTCTGCAGCCTCCCCACTTCCTCAGCACTACCTACCTGACCACCTAACTTTGTATCATCGGCAAACTTCGCTAGAATGCCCCCAGTCCCTTCATCCAGATCATTAATATATATGGTGAACAGCTGCGGCCCCAACACTGAACCCTGTGGGACACCGCTGGTCACCGGCTGCCATTCCGAAAAAGAACCTTTTATCCCAACTCTCTGCCTTCTGTCAGACAGCCAATCGAAGTGAAACAATAAATGAGTCAATTCAGACCACATCTATTCCAAACAACCTACAAGAAAATCACATCTTGGAGACGTTGACTCCAGAAGAGGAGCACCAAGAAATCAAGTATATATCAGATCAACCAGAAATGACTGATGTCACCAAGATCAATAAAACATCAGATCATTCATAGGAACCTCAGATCATTAAGCTCAATGAAACATCTAATCATACAAAGGACACTGATACTAAAAAGTTCGAAAATGACTCAAACAATCCAGCAGGAACAGTTATTGAGCACAAAAACAGAAACTACAAAATAACAAACTGTACACAATGGTACAACTGTGAAAATGAAGGACAATTGAATAACACAGACCAAACCAATGCCAGGAGTAGAAACATAACATGGACATTGTTCAGAGAAAACAAATGCCATGCCAACACATTTAATGAATTCATATTTGCTCCAAGACAAAACCAGTTTTTAAGGCAAATGACATACAAAATCGATACCACAAGCACAGAAAAAAGACCAGGAGCGCGATTCTCCGACCCCACGCCGGTTGGGAGAATAGCGGGCCATGCCGCTTTGTCCCGCGACGCTGGTCTGAACCACTCCCGCTATTCTCCCAACCGGCCAAATTTTTGTAATCGCGTTCTGCACGAAACCACGGCAAATCGCCCGATGCAGGTAAAAAGTCGATTCCCCAGCACCCCCGCTATTCTCCGGGCCGGATGGGCCGAAGTCCCAACTTCGTGACGCAAGGTCACGACATCGCCGTTCACACCTGCTTTTTAAAGTCGCCAGCCAGTCGTGCTGGCTGACGAGGAGTGAGGAGGTGAGCGGACTGTCCCGGAGTCTCGGCAAACTGGGGAAGGCATCCCCGAGAACGCAGCGGCCAGTGGGGGGGGGGGGGGGGGAGGGAGAAGTGGGAGGGGGAGAGGGAGAAGGGGGGAGAGGGAGAAGTGGGGGGGGAGAAGGAGAGGTAGGGGGGAGAGTGGAGAGGGCGAAGTGGGAGGGTGAGAGGGGAGAGGGAGAAGGGGAGAGGGAGAAGTGGGGGGAGAGGGAGAAGTGGGAGGGGGAGAGAGGGGAGAGAGAGAAGTGGGGGGGGAGGGAGAAGTGGGTGGGGGGGGTAGGGGGGAGAAGGAGTGAGTGGAGTGGAGTGGGTCGTCCACCCCCGGATGCAACATGTCAGCTGCCCTGCCATGGTAGGACGGTCACGAGGACACGGCTGCTGGTTGCCCTGTGGCTGATGGCCACAGCCCACTGACGCACCGGTGAGGAGGACGTGTTGTTAACTGCCCGTTGGACGCAGAAAGTGACCAGGGGTTAGGCTGGCTGCGTGTCAGCTGCGCGACCAGGCCACCGGGACACACAGATATCCCGTGGCAGGCGGCTGCCGAGGTGTCAAATAACCTCCGTCTAACATGTTGTTTCTCTGCCCCCCCACCACCCTTCTGTAGGTGACGATAATGTATTCTAACCGAACAGCTATGTTCTGCGCAGTGGTTGGGGCCGCTGCACTGCAATTGGCCATCCAGCAGCGTCCACAGCCACATCCCACAGTGGATGCAGGGCCAGCTGCAGCAGCAGAGGGAATGGCCACGGAGTGGCCCGTCGTCGAGCATCATGGGGGGAGGAGGAGGAGGAGGAGGAGGAGGCATTGATAGTGGAGCCAAGGTGCCAGAGGCGACGACCGAGGCCCAGGGTGCACTGTGGCCGGATCTCTTTCGAGACAATGCCGGACATCACCTGCAGGAGGAGACTCCGGTTGAGCAGAGAGACGGTGACACATATCTGTCACCTCATGGCGCACCTTGCCCCATGTGGAACGGGAGGAGGACACGCGATCCCGGTTGCCGTCAAGGTGACGGTGGCACTTATCTTTCATGCGACCGGCTCCTTCCAGTCTCCAAGCGGGGACCTATCTGGGATCTCGCAGTCATTGGTGCACAGGTGCATCCGGGATGTGACCGACGCCCTCTATGCCATTGCCGACCGGTACATCACCTTTCCCGAGGACCGAGAAAGTCAAGACGCACGAGCCCGTGCATTTGCCAACGTGGCCGGTATACCGATGGTCCAGGGGCTCATTGATTGTGTTCACGTCCCCATGCGCCCGCCTGCAGGCAACAGGGAGGTGTTCACAAACAGGAGGGGGACATACTCCATGAATATCCAGGTAGTATGCAACCCCCCACATGAAGATCATGCACGTGTGCGCAAGGTTCCCTGGAAGTGTGCATGATGCGTACATTCTTGCACATCATTCATCCCTGATACGTTTGAGGGACGGCCCCCCCGGCTGAGCGGCTGGTTGCTGGGCAACAGGGGATATCCACTGAGGTCTTGGCTGATGACGCCCATACGGAGGCCTCAGACCAATGCGGAGACCCTTTACAACAAGGCCCATGCAGCAACCAGAGGTGTGGTGGAGCGCTGCTTCGGTATGCTGAAAATGAGATTCAGGTGCCTGGACCGCTCCGGAGGGGCCCTGCAATACCAGCCCAACAGGGTTGCTCGCATTGTAGTGGTCTGCCATGCGCTGCACAACATTGTGATGTAGAGGGGAGATGCCCTGGTGGAGGAGTCGGAGGGAGAAGTCACTGGCAGTGGTGCCAACATGGAGGAGGAGGAGGTGGAGGAGGAGGAGGTTTGTGGTGCGTCGGGCGCAGCACACAGACACGACCCGGGTGCTGGTAATGTCCAGGGGGCTGCACGACGGCACCGGCGAGGACAGCGGGCACGCGATGCGTTGGTGGCAGCAAGATTCTCGCGCCGCGTGCGACGGCACCACTAAACACCAACACTACCACCTTGATCGCCAGTCGTGCAGACGGTCAGCACACAACTGCCACCACCACCACCCACCCCCCACCCCCGCCCCCTCCCCCCGCACCCCCACTCTGCGTACACTGCTCCAGTTCTAAATCACCCTTACCACTGCGGCACAACGGTATGGCACAACATTGATGGCTGTGTCAGCGGGTGTGATCAGTGCCATGTGGAATGATGACAGCCCGCTCTGCGATGAGCTGTGAGCTCAGAATCGTTAGACAAAGTCTGACTCCTGGCAATAGCTGAACCATCCATCTCGGTGGTCGCTGAGTTCGTCAGGGACACTCCATCACGTGCCCATGTGGGGTAGCTGTGGGAGGGGGTGGGGGGGAAGGGACTGCACACTCGGCACCGAAGTTTCACCGCTCGTCAACCCCAGCGACACTTGGTCACCATCACGATCCCTGTGTCAATGGAAAAATCACACTTCCTAGTTAGGTGCAACAGTGAGTTTAATGGTGAATATTATGTACAAATGTGATAGCCCCTACAACTAAACTGTGCCCTTCACCCGTGCCAACTTACTATGTGTCCCTCTTCATTGCCTTACGGACCCTACCACTACGTCTAAGTGAATCCCCAGATGATACAGCAGGAGTGGAGGAGGACTGCTGAGAATCACCCCCTGCGACATGTCTCCCCATCGGCACTCGTTTCCTGGGGCGACCCGGCCTTGATGGGCCAGGCTGCTTCGCGGGCGTTTCGGATGACATGGTGCCACCCTGCTCTGCCTGCTGCCCACCCGATGCACCAGGGATGGGACGGGGGGAGGCCGAGCGTTCAGGGACGTCCCGTGATGGAGTTAATGGGACGGGCCCCAGACCCTCCTCCTCCCTCGGGGAGCCCGGTGCCCCCCGGGCCTCACTGTGGGACGGAGGTGCGAGCGGGGAGGTACCCCTTCGCCCCACCGACACCTGGTGCTGCCAGTCCTGGAGGCCTGCAACAGTCTCCACCAGGGTCCGAAGGTTCACTGAGACGAACTCCAGTGAGTGAGACTTTCCCGCCAGGGACTGTGCGATCTCAACCTGTGAGTGCGCGACGCCATCCAGCACGTGTGTCAGGCGGTTGATGCTCTCCGCGACTGACTGCTGGGATTGTGCCATGGCCTGCTGGGACTGTGCCATGACCTGGTGAGACTCGGCCAAGGCCCGCAGCGCGCTGGCAATGTCGTGTTGGCTCTGGCGCATTGCTGCCTGTGAGAGGGCAACCCTGTCCAGGGCCGAGGATGACGCGTGCACATTAAGCCCAACGCCTTGCAGAACCTGACCCATGGCCGAAACCGTTTCACCCATTGCCTCGACCGCGGATGCCACCCATGCATTGTCGGCCTGGGTGGCTGCCATGAGCGGCACCACTCCCTGCTCCTGGACGCGGTTTGACTCCTCTAACTGCGTCTGCAGCTGCTGGAAGATGGCCCTCATCCCGTCATTCTGTCCCGGGATTTCGAAATGCATCGGCTGTCCACATGGGTCGAGTAAATCCAGGAACCTGGGAAACGTCTGGGAGCCAGCTGAATGCTGGGCCTGGGCTTCCCTCCGACCGTCCAGCCCCTCGACTGCTCCGACCTCCACCTGCTGTACCGGCTCAGCTGTGTGGTGCGCACCAGACCGTGACCCAGGAGCCTCATCACTTAATTGCTCAACCAAGGTGAGTGTCTCTGGGATGGTGGATGGTGTGGGAGACAGCAGTGCCGCAAGCTCTAGGTCCTCGTCTGTCATTATATCCATCCCAATTATAACCGGCCGTAGGGCGCACGCGGCCCATGTCTGCTTCTCCCTCATGTGGGTCTGCTGACTGCGTCGCCGTCATGTGTGCGTCCTGCTCGATAGTCTCGGTTTGTGAGGATGGCACTCCTGGCTGACCTCCTGCCACCCTCTGGCATGCGGCCCTGGGTGCGATGGTGGTGGCCGATGTTCGGCTGTGTGTCGCACCAGACGGCCCTGGATGTTCGGCAGCACGCCCTAGGGAACAGAATAAGACGGGGTTATTTAGACACGCCCGGCCAGGCGTTGGATGGTCCAGTGGGCAGAGTGTGAGGGGAGAGAAGGTGGGGGTCCAGTGGGCAGAGTGTGAGGGGAGAGAAGATGGGGGTCCAGTGGGCAGAGTGTGAGGGGACAGAGGATGGGGGGTTCAGTGGGCAGAGTGTGAGGGGACAGAAAATGTGGAGTCCAGTGGGCAGAGTGTGAGGGGAGAGAAGATGGGGGTCCAGTGGGCAGAGTGTGAGGGGACAGAGGATGGGGGGTTCAGTGGGCAGAGTGTGAGGGGACAGAGGATGGGGGGTCCAGTGGGCAGAGTGTGAGGGGACAAAGGATGGGGGGTTCAGTGGGCAGAGTGTGAGGGGACAGAGAATTTGGAGTCCAGTGGGCAGAGTGTGAGGGGAGAGAAGATGGGAGTCCAGTGGGCAGAGTGTGAGGGGACAGAGGATGGGGGGTTCAGTGGGCAGAGTGTGAGGGGACAGAGGATGGGGGGTCCAGTGGGCAGAGTGTGAGGGGACAAAGGATGGGGGGTCCAGTGGGTAGAGTGTGAGGGGACAAAGGATGGGGGGTCCAGTGAGCAGAGTGTGAGGGGACAAAGGATGGGGGATCCAGTGGGCAGAGTGTGAGGGGACAGAGGATGGGGGGTTCCAGTGGGTAGAGTGTGAGGGGACAGAGGATGGGGGGTCCAGTGGGTGGTGTGTGAGGGGACAGAGGATGGGCTGGGGGGTTGTTGTCATGCAGGGTTGTCTCAGTTGGTTCTGCACCTCCAACCTTGCATTGCGCGATCTCCCAGGTGCCAGGTCCCCCAGCAATGTCCAGTGCCCTCTCTTCAAAGACTGTCAGGGGGTGCATTATGGGTGAACCCCCTCCGGTGTGTTCCGCTCCCGGTTGTTGTGAGCAGCCTTTCCTGCTGGGGGGGGGGGGGGGGGGGGGGGGGGGGGGGGGGGGGGGGTCATGGATAGATCATTACAATTCGGCAGGGAACATCAGGGCGTTCAGATATTGGCACAGGTTGAAGGGACAGTTGCAGCTACACCATGGCATCTCTCCAGGGGGTCGCAGCACTCATGTGCATCTGTGACAACTTGGTTAACCATCCTCCACTCACTCTCGCTCCCCCTCCCCCTCCTCCTCATGCCCGGGGGGTGGAGGTGGGTGATGAGGGACATGGGGGGGGGGGGGGGGGGGGGGGATTGTTGTGACCTGGGGGTACCCTCTTGGCACTTACCCTGGCAGCCCTGGTGAGGTCGTGGAGCTTCTTCCGGCACTGCTCCCCAGACCGAGGGGTCTTCCCCACAGCACTCACTGCCGTGCCCACTGCATGCCAGGCCTGCCGCACAACGCTGGCAGGGTGGCGATGCCCTCCTCTAGGGCAGATGATGCCCCTCCGTTGCTCCACCTCATCGAGGAGGGTCTCGAGGTCACCTCCCCCGAACCTCGGTGCGGCCCTCCGTGGCTCTGTCATTGTCAGGCCCTCACTGGTTTTGGTCGCTCGCGCCCTTTTACAATGCGGAGCGGCGTCACTCAGGCGCCATCCTGGCGTCATTCGGGGGTCGCGGGCTTTTTCCGTCATTCCCCACGTGGTTCCCGCGGTCCCGCTCCTAGCCCATTTCCGGGATCAGAATCGTTCGGGAAACGGGCCATGTAGAGCCGCCGTGAAACTCGGCCGAGTTCACGACGGCCTTCCCGATTCATCGCGGCACGAAGAATTCCGCCCCAGGTCAGGCAACAAAAGTGGCTCAACCATTTGAATACCTGATGATGACTTGTGGGTACTTCAATAAACCACGAAAGAAGACTAAGGAACGACTCGATTTGTGAATCATCATAGTTGAACTTTTCACTACATTTCAAAGTTATATGCATACCATCTATTGTAATACTATTATACATTTTTTCCTTTGTACATAGAAAAGAAATGTTAAAAAAGGGGGATCTAATGATATGTTTTATATGTACGCCAGTGAATGATTAATTATTACATCTTAGTGCAACTCAAACACTAGAGGGCAACACCAGTTCCCAGTATAAATATCAGACCTCAGGGAATGCTGGGTAGTTAAGGAGATTTAGCAAAGGACAGTATTGATCACAGCACGAGGAGTAGTTTAGATTAGACACAGAGTTAGCACAAGGTCATCATTAGTTAATACCAGATTATAGATTACTGTTTAACAGATTCAACTTTACTTTATTAGTAGTTATAGCTCTGTTGTGCGTGTCAACTTTATTTAATTAATCGTTATTCCATAAATTAGTTTTGCGGCAATTTAAAGATTGGTGGTTTCTTTATCATCAACTCATCACACCATTCTGGATCACAAGGCAAAGAATAACAACATATTACCACAAAGCATAATATAACAGTTCGGAATACATTTCCCGTGGTATTTTACGAGACAAAAGAACGACCGCACCTCTGTCACGTTTTCTGGAGTGTGGGCTTGACTCATTGGACACACCTTTTCCTCATCCGGGTGTAGGCTGTCACGATCAACTCGATACCCCAGTACATGGCTTCTGTGGCATGGAAACGCACTTTCCCATCTTGAGGCAGACGGCTGTCTCATAAAACCGGCAGAGGACCTCCTCCAGGTCGATCCATTTCCATGGTTCTGGAGGCTAGAATGTTATCCAAGTAGACCATCACATGAGGTAGCCCTCTGATGATGTTCTCCATTACACCGTGGAAAATTGCACAAACCAATGATATTCCAAATGGCAATGTTGTATATTCATAGAGGCCCCTGTGGGTATGTTTGGTCAAGTAACATCTGGAATTGGCGTCCAACTCCAAATGGGCGTGACTCATATCAAGCTTGGAAAAAGGATGACCCCAGTTAGCTTCTTGTAAAGGTCTCCTATCCTTGGCATTGGATACCTGTCCTGATGTGAGGCTTTGTTTATGGTCAATTTATAATCCTTACACAGGTGTACGATTTTGTCAGGTTTTAGTACTGGGGCCACCAGTACTGCCGAATTGGCAAAACATACTGGATGGATCATACCAAGGCCTTCCAATTGGCTGAGCTTATCCTCGACTTTCACCAGCAGTGCTCAGGGGACCAGGTGGGCCCTGAAATGTTTTGGCAGGGCCTCAGGGTCTACATGTACCTTGGCCACAGCCTCCTTAATTTTGCCACGCTCTCCTCGAAGACCTCTGGGTACTTCCCATGACTTCGTAAAGTCCTCCAGTACTCATCCGGAGGTTCTGTTGCTAGTCCAACTGGAAACATTGTAGCCAATCGTGGCCCAGCAGACTTGGTCTGAAGTCCCACACTATTATTAATGGACTTCTGTCCATAGGTGACAATGTCATAGCTATGGCTAGGGGTTCCCTCATATAGGTTGCTAGTCTTGCCTGTGTGTCCCACAAACTCATCTGTTGAATCCCCATCCTAATTTTCCCAAATGTCTGTCTCCCTATTATTGAAAGCGCGGTCCTGATGTCCAGCTCTATATCCGATGGGTGGTCACTTACCTGGACCAGCTATTTGGATGGGGGCAATCCGCGGCATGGCAATGCAATTCAATTGCATGCACTCATTTTCAGCAGGCTGTTCCTGGCTCTGGGCTGGCATCTCCCTTGGGTAGGGTGGTGGGTTTGCTGAGTGACCTGTGGTTTCCAGGGTGGGGTTCCGGAGATCTCACCTCTGGGGTGGGGGGGGGGGGGTGCTGTACACTCAAATGGAGTGGGGGGTTCCAACAATATTTACCTCCATCCCTGACATCCCCTGCTGTTCCTGGACTCCCTTCTGTATGCTCTCCCATGAGAAGGAGATCTCAGCGGTCTTTTTGAGGTCCAACAACGGCTCAGCCAGCAATTTCTGCACCCGTTTTCCGGTGCGGCACGCCCCCGCCAGCAGCGGGTTTCTCTGTCCCGCCAGCTGACCAATAGGGTTTCCAATTGTGGGCACCCCCACGCCATTCGGAAACCCCCGAGTGTAAGCGCGTTGTTGGCGAAATTGAGGGATCCCACCAATGGAGAATCCAGCCCCATATCTGCCAGACTAATGCTGTGACTGTCACACTTGAATCTACCCCTTTTGGGGGTAACCACCGCACAGTGTTCATGGGGTCCTCTCTTCACCTCCTGCATTGCAGTGTGACACTAACACAATGCTAAATCGGATGGTTGAATATCTGATCCAGTCGCTGAAACTGTGCTCCCATGAGGCACTGTGGGACATCAGCAGCAGAAGAATGAGACCCAGTCACAATCTAATGGCTGGTATATTCCACAGAATGGAATATGATTAGATTCCATAATCACCATTGTGACACATGACCAACCCTGGTTCCATATGGACTGGAGAACAAGTACACTTGAAAATGGGGTGTCAAATTGATGAAGCTCACACACAACCATATGAATGTTAAAAGCAACATTGAACATTGGGGTAGGAATTGGGGTAGTGGTGTGGGTGGGGGGGGGGGGGGGTGTTGTGTTGAGGTGGGAGGGGGGTTGGACTATGTATGTTGCTGATGATGGATGGTGGATTCCTGAATCCTTTTCTTTGATGTTTGTATTCAAAATGTTGAGGTTTGTTTGAGGGTTGGTGGGAGTGAGGAATTGTTGGCCAGGGAATTGACATTGTATTTGTTGCCATTGATTGTTTGTTGGTGGGTGTGAATTTGGATGAAAATGTGAAAAAAGGAGAATTAAAATATTTATTACAAAAAATGAATGTTAAAAGCAAAAGCCACATGCAATAGGCTAAACTGATCAATCCCAGAACTAACAAATCAGACTGAAGCTCCAAAATCCCCTCATATTTCGTCAGGAATAAAAGTTGGCAATCAAGAAACAAAAGATTGGGGGGTGGACGAGCTTTTAAAAAAGTCTCCATTTTCAATTATGGTGTCCCCCGCATGTGAGCACAATATACAATGCTGATTCATTTGTAACCATCCTTAATAACATTTAAAAAATTCACAATAGGAGGAGGAGTAGGCCTTTCAAGTCTTTGTGGCTGCTCTATCATTCAATATGATCATGGCTAACTTTTCAGCATATTCCCATATCCTTTAATTCACTTGGTATCCAAAAATCAATCGATTTGGATTTTGAATATGTCCAACAACTGAGAATTCCTAACTCTCCAGAATAGAAAATTCCAAAAGTGCATAATCCTCTGGGTTTAGGAATCCTGGCTGTAGAACTAAAGACCTGTGCATCAGACTGTGCCCTGTCACAAGCTGAGCTATTCCAGCATAACTGCAGCACTGGCAAATTGTCCATATCTGCCCAGTCAACGAAAAGCAAGGCAACCCCAACCTGGCTAATTAAGTTTATTCCCAATAATCAGCAAAGTGATGGAAGGAGCCATCAACAGAGGTATCAAGCAACATTTACTTCCACTGTCTGCTGTGAACCTCGGTACTGTTACCCTCTAGCTGGGGACAAATCTACTCCCAAACTCCCCGATGCGCGTGTCAACTTTCTCCAACTCTTGCCCAATAACTGTCATAACACTGAGGCCTCTGTTAAAAAGAGCTAACTCCTAGTTCCCTGCTCCTTGCATTCCAGTGATATTTACTCCACCACACCCACACAACCCTGCCATTTACCATGTTTTTCAAAAGGCGCCTTTTAATATTGCCTCTTTCATCTTTATTGTTATGTCTATGCTTTCTTAATGTAATAAACCTCAGGCACTCAGTACCTTTTATTGTCATTCAGAAATAAAGATGAAAGAAAAGGGTCATTGTGCAAAATACCACCAAGGGTGAAAAGAGAAAAAAAATGAGAGAAATTAGGGTGTAGTAAATACATAAGAGTAAACCTGGTTTTGAAACTTGAAGGGTGTGGGGGAAGGGAAAGATTAACCGACATAAGGAATTCCATGATTTGCGATCAAGAGAAAGAATGAATTGCAGTATGTGATCATGCAATGAACTCCTCGATCAAACTCTTTCGGGCTGGTTTTTCAAAGTGGCGTCAAGAACCTAATGACCCAGATTGATTTCAGGTGCCGATCCCGTGCCTGAGCTGCATCACTCTCACAACATTATTTTTAAATGTAAATGATTGAGCCGGAGGTGATCTCCAGATTCCGGACACATCCAGGAGGAGGGAGCTGGCTGTCTGGCGCCAACGGCAAAGACGTGCGGCAACAATTATACTTACCTTTTCAAGTAGAGAGACAACCCATGACAGGACCAGGCAGGTAAGGTCGGTAACAAGTGGCTGCAGACATCTAGCTGAGTTACATCGATCGAATCCGAGTTGACCCCCCTCAAATTTCACAGAAGAACCTCACGGATGGAAGTGAACTTCCTTTGGCGTAGCCACCACAGTGTGGGAATGTGTAGTAATATACACCAGCGGCTGGATTCTCCATTCTTGAGACTAAGTGTTGATGCCGGGGCAGGATTTGTGGACTCCTATGACTGCAAAGCTGGTTCCAAATCTGGTCCGTTTCAGCAACTGTTGTGGGACTAGCACCAGCACCATGTGGAACACAATCGATTCCAATGAAAAACAGTGTGGGATTCGCCGGGTCTGTGATTGACATTCAGGAGGCTAACAAGCTGTAGCCACAGATACACACGTCACTCCCCACACGCGCCATCCCAGCCAACAAGTTGGCAGCAAGAAGCCCGGTTCCGAAGTTCACCAACGTGGAACTGCTGTGGAGGAGAGGCGGTGACCCTGTACCCCGGGGTGGGAAGGAGGCTGCCAGCCACCTGTGTTCGCCAGGCCTTGATACAGGTAGTAGAGGTGGTCAGTGCCATGGGCAACACTGTCCGGACCAGCAAACAGTGCAGGGAAAAACTGTATGACCTCCTCAGGGCGGCCAGGATGAGTAGGCAGAACTGTGCCCCTGGCACTAATCCCGGTCCCCCACACCCGTTACCCTAAACCGCCCCCCCCCTCCGACCTGGAAGGTGGCCGAACCCCCACCCTGTACCACATGTCAGCAGCCATACAGGATGCCATGGCCGGGTGCCCTGCCCGCTGAAGCCACCAGCTACCCACTCACTGGGCTGAATGTGTCAGACTGTTGAACACTATGCGTTTTCTGTGTGTGTGTCCCCTCCCCCAGGAGAAGGCCGTTCATAACCATTGGGAGTGGGAGAAGACTAGACGGGGACCGCTGAACCTGCGGCCCCTTACCGCAGCAGAGCAGAGGGCACTGGACATGGTTGGCGGGCACTAAAAAGGGCAGTTACTGGGGTGGAGGTCGGCATCGGGCAAGGAAGTGAGAACCCACTGAGTTGCAGTTCCCCATGGCACATGTGTCAACCCCCCCCCCCCCCACCACAACCACCCCCACCCCACAACACCCTCACACACAAAACTCCCATACCACACCCACACCCCTGCCCCAACCACCACCACCCCTGAACCCACGTTTGCCATCCCCAGCACACCCCATCCCCAACACCCCCCACCAGCCTCACCATCCCCCCACGGCCCGCATTGTAGACATGCTTCTTGTCTTGTGTCTTTCAAGAGCTACTGCTGATGGGAGGGTCCTTCAGGTGTCCCCCTGTGCCCAACCCCAGCCATAGCCACAACCAGGACTGCTGGGGCCCACCAGTGAAAAAGCAAACACCGTCTCGGACGGGAGCCCTTGGCCCAAATTCCAGGACAAACCTCAGCTCATGTCCGTGAATGATACAGATTTCCCATCACAGCTGTCTCCAGCACCCCCCCAGCGTTCCAGAGACATTCACTTCGGTTGGACATGTTTGTGAAGAGGCTCCTGGGACACTATCTGGTGCGCACCAGTCACCTACTCCGGTACATCAGCTGGAGGTAGTAATTCCCAAGGGGGAGGATGGGCGGAGTTCTCAGCATATAGTTGTTGGCCAGATGGATTTCGGGCTTTTGGAACAGACACAATATCAATTGTGGAGATGCAGTCACAGAGCCAGGGACTATATGAGGGGTTGTCAGCGAGCATCCATCACCTGCAGGTGCATTTGAAGGAGTCCTACCGTATTCAGGAGCAATTGATGGTGCCAACCATGCGTGCCACCAAAGCCAACATCGCATGGATGGCATCCATGGTGGAGGCCTTGAGGGCGAAGGTTTCATCCAAGGATCAATATTTCCAAGTCTTGGGGCACTCTGTGCAGGCAGTGGACAAGGCCCAGGACAGGGCTGCCATCTCACAGGCAGCCATGTGCCAGAGCTATCTGGACATTGCAGTAGTGATGCTGAGCGTGGCCCAGTCATAGCAAGCTATGGCTGTAAGCGTCTTCGGCATTGCCCAGGCGCTGGCTGACATGATACAGACACAGAGGGAGGTGGCCCAGTCCCAGAGGGAGATGGTGCAGTCACTGGCTGATGTGGCACACAGCCAGAAGGTGGTGGCGCAGTCGCAGTGTGATGTGGCGCAATCGCAGACAGCGATGTTCCTTTCCCTGTGCTCCATGGCAGTGAG
Organism: Scyliorhinus canicula; assembly: GCF_902713615.1. Classification (NCBI taxonomy): domain Eukaryota; kingdom Metazoa; phylum Chordata; class Chondrichthyes; order Carcharhiniformes; family Scyliorhinidae; genus Scyliorhinus; species Scyliorhinus canicula. The sequence continues at coordinate 163,961,144 of NC_052148.1, forward strand.
CATGCAGACCCTTGCTGAGATGAGAGTGGACCACCAGGACTGGCAATGCCAGGTGGCGGGGGTGCCTCCTGGGTTAGCTCCGATTGCACCTCTGTCACATGGTGTAGCCCGGGGGCCATTTGGCATGCTAAGGGAGAAAGAGGTGATGGGGCCCATGCCAGTGACTCCCGCCGAGGAGGTGTTGGAACATTGCAGCACCTTGGACTCTCCCCCCCCCCCCCCCCCCCAGCTCCGTGACACATCACATGGGCAGAACATGGCGGCACCACGTCACCAGAACTCCTGAGCAGCAGCTGGGTCAATCCAGGCCCAGTCACTGCAGAAGACGGCCCACACAGGGGCCCAGGTCACAGGGAGCCTCCACTCCTGATGTACCATCTGGGGATCGACCTAGGCATAACGTTAGGGTCCGTAAGGCCAGAATATTTGACACCAGTTAAGTTGGCAGGGGTGCAGGGCACAGTTTAGTGGCGGGGGTAGGGCACAAATCTGTATATATGTTTCACATTTAACACTTGTTCATAATGTTACAACCTGCCTCAGTGGTCTGTCAGATGGGTGTGAGGGGTGGGCTGGTCTGGGTTGGACGCGGAGGGGACACGGATGTGGGGGGGGGGGGAATTGGTTGGATGTTGGGGATGGGCTTAAACCTTGGGATCGCATTTCAGCCAGCGCTCAGGAGGTAGCTGTGGAGATTGTGGAGGCATTGATGGGGATCTTTCAGAAATCACTGGATTCAGGAAGGGTCCCAGATGACTGGAATATTGTTCATGTACCACTCCTGTTTAAGAAGGGAGGGAAGCAGAAAACAGGAAACTATAGGCCGGCTAGCCTGACTTTGGTCATTGATAAGATTTTAGAGTCCATTATTAAGGATGAGATTGCAGAGTTACATGGAAGTGCATGGAAAAATAGGACTGAATCAGCACGGCTTCATCAAGGGGAGGGTATGCCTTACAAGTCTGGTAGAATTCTTTCAGGTGGTAACAAGGAGGTTAGACAAGGGAAAGCCAATGGATGTGACGTATTAGGATTTTCAGGTCTTTGACCAGTTGCCATACAGGAGGGTGCGATGGTGTCAGGGGCAAGGTACTGGCATGGCAAGAGGACTGGCTGACTGGCAGAAAGCAGAGAGTTTGGATAAAGGGATTTTTTCAGGATGGCAGCAGGTGACTAGTGGTGTTCCGCAGGGGTCAGTACTGGGACAGCAAATATTCACGTATACATTAACGATCTGGAAGAAGGAACTGAAGGCACTGTTGCTAAGTCTGCAGATATGCAAAGATATGTCGAGGGACAGATAGTGTTCAGGAAGCATGGAGGTTGCAGAAGGACTTAAACAGTCCAGGAAAGTAAGAAAAGAAGTGGAATACAATGGAATACAATATGGAAAAGTGTGAGGTTAGGCATTTTGATAGGAAGAACTTTATAAATGGGGAAACCCTTCAGAAATCTGAAGCACAAAGGGACTTAGGAATCCTAGTTCAGGATTCTCTTCAGGTTAACATGCAGGCCCAGTTGACAGTTCGGAAGGCAAATTCAATCTTAACATTCATTTCGAGAGGGTTGGAATATAAGAGCAGGGATGTACTGCTGAGGCTGTGTAAGGCTCTGGACTGGGGGCGATTTAGCTCAGTTGGCTGAACAACTGGTATAAGGCCTTGGTGAGACTCCATTTGGAATATTGTAAGCAGTTTTGGGCCCTGTATCTAAGGAAGGATGCGCTGGCCTTGGAGGGGGTCCAGAAGAGGTTCACAAGATAGATCCCAGGAATAAAGAGCTTGTCATATGTGGAGTGGTTGTGGACCTTAGGTCTGTACTCAATGGAGTTCGGAAGGATGAGGGGAATCTCATTTAAACTTACAGAATACTGAGAAGCCTAGATAGAGTGAATATGGAGAGAGTGTTTCTACTAGTAGGAGAGACTAGAACCCAAAAGCACAGCCTCAGACTGAAGGGACGATCCTTCAAAACAGAGATGAGAAGGAACTTCTTCAGCCAGAGGGTGGTGAATCTGTGGAACTCTCTGCCGCAGAAGGCTGTGGAGGCCAAATCACTGAGTGTCTTTAAGACAGAGATAGATAGGTTTGTGATTAATGAGGGGATCAGGAACTATGTAAGAAGGCAGGAGGATGGGGGATGAGAAACATATCAGCCATGATTGAATGGCGGAGCAGACTCAATGAGAAAATGGCCTAATTCTGCTGCTCTGCCTTGTGGCCTCATGGTCTAGTACGGAATTTGTGACTGGGTTTAAGCGCATCAGGTAAGGAGCCCTTTTATTCTGAGATCTGGCTAATTTATGTAGTGTACAATTTTCTTGCTTGTGGTGCTTTCGAGAGTGAGATATGTAGTAACCTAACTTCAATGTTACAATTGTAACTTAATGAGGAAAGTATGATTTGTAATGGGACTGTTGTTGCATATTGCACTGAGTAAAACGAAGTTAGCTGCAAGCAGTTATTAATTGAACTAACTTTATTTACACCTCTCCTACAGGGAGGGCAGCAGGATGGTAAATATAACAAACATTCTCATGTCTGGTAAAATACTATACTCCCTCCTCACTTAAAAATAAAACATGCATTGAGATGTAAAATGGTACAGGTACATAAGTTCCCAGAATGCAATAATACAGAATCACGGAATCCTAACAGCACAGAAGGAGGCCATTCGGCCCATTGTGTCTGCACAAGGCTTCTGAATGACTTCCCTCTACCGCCTTCTCCCCACAACTCTGTGCATTCTTACTTTTCAGATACCAGTTCAATCCCCTTATGAATGCTTCGATTGAACCTGTCTCTGCCATACTCTCAGGCAGTCCCTTCCAGACCTTAACCACTCTCTGCGTGAAAATGTTTTTCTTATGTCACTTTTTCTTCTCTAGTCAATTACTTTAAATCTGTGCTCTCTTGTTCCCGATCCTTTCACGAGCGGAAACAATTTCTGTCTGTCTATTCTGTCCAGATTTTGAATATTACTATCAAATCACCTCTCAGTCTTCTCTTCTCTAGGGAAAATAGTCCTAAATTCTCCAATCCATCTTTATAACTGAGTTCCTCATCCCTGAAACCATTCTCGGGAATATTTTCGACACTCTCTTCAATGCTTTTACATACTTCCTGAAGTGCAGTGCCCAGAATTGAAGACAATACTCCTACTGAGGGCTAACTCGCGTCCTTGCCAAATTCAACTAACCTCCTTGCTCATAGCCTATGCCCCTTCTAATAACTATAGGATACTATGTGCTTTGTGATCTGTTCTCTCAACCTGTTCTGCTACCTTTAATGGCTTATGTACATATATACCCAGGTCCCTCTGCTCCTGCTCCTTTAGAATTGTACTGTTTATATTATATTATCTCTCCATGTTCTCCCTACCAAATGAACCAATTCACATATCTTTATGCCCATTCCACCAACTTCAGTTCAACACTACCCTCCGCACAGGTCACAATACTTCAAAATGTTGTGTCCTCCACAAACTTACCAATTGTGCCACGTCAACCAAGGTCTGGGTCATTAATATCTATCAGGAAGACTTTGGATTTCCTTTTTTGTTAGCTACCAGTCTCTTTTCATACTTCAACTTTGCTTCGCTTATTTGCTTTATCATCTCCCCACAGGACCTTCTATATTTCAGCCTGGTTGTCAGTTGTGTTTTCAACCTGATATCTGTCAGAAGCAGACTTTTTCTTATTTATCTTAATATCTGTCCTCTAAATGTTCTCCTACTGACACTTGGTACACTTGCCCCACCTTATTCCCAAGAACCAGATCGAGCAGTGCCTCCACTCTCATTGGGCTGGAAACATACTGCTGTAGAATATTTTCCTCTGCACACTCGAGAAACTCTTGCCCATCACTGCCCTTTACACCACTACTATCACAGTCTATATTTAGTTCAGTAAAGTCCCCCCATTATAAAACTATCAATTTTGCACTTCTCAATAATTTCCTCTGACATTGACCCCTCTGAGGCATCCTCTTTCTCCAGCACTCCAAAGTTTTCCTTAACCGTTACCACCACCCCACCTCTTTTTCTTCCTTTCCTACTTTTCTAAATGCTTTACATCCAGGAATATTGAACATCCAGTTCAGCCTTTGAGCCAGCTCTCTGTTACAGCCACAACATTGTATTTTCACATGACAATCTGCACCTGTAACTCACCAACTTAATTTGCCACTCTATGTGCACTCATTTACATGCACACTAATTCTATTACTTTACTTTCTATTACTTTCTCCGTTACTCTGACCCTACCTATTAACTTTCTGTTCCAGACTCCAATGGTATCCATTTCTCTCAGTGTTCTGTGCAGATTCATGTTCCTCTCTGATATTGCCTCCTGGTTCCCACACCCTGCCAAGTTAGTTTAAACACTCCCCAATAGCCAGGAACTCAGTCCTAACTCTATTTAGATGCAACCTGTTTGATCTGCACAAACCCCATCTCTCCTAGAACTGGTCCCAATGTCTTAGGAATGTAAAGTCCGCCCTCCGACGCCATCTTTGAAGTCATACATTCATCAGCTTTATCCTCCTATTCTGATACTCACTTGCGTGCAGTTCTGGGAGTAATCCAGAAATTACTGGTTTTGAAGTCTTGCTCCCTCTTTCTGCACATATGGTTTGCATTTATGTGGACCACAACTGCTGGTTTTTCATCTTCCCCCCAACCTCCCCCTCAGGGATCTTTTCAACACTCAGTGACACCCTTCAGATCACACCAGGCCTTCGGCTGCAGAAACATTTATCCATTCCCCAAACTATGAAAGCGTCTATAACTATTGCAGCTTTCAATTTTCTTTGTATCCAGCAGTGCAGCTGAGTCCTGTGGTGCCATGGACCTGGCTGTAGCTGCACTCCCCAAATGAACCATTGCTCTTATTACGACACCGCTGACCTAGTGCACGGTCAAATCCAGCCTCTTTTGACCCGGAGTCACAACACCAAACAATACCTCTCAGAAAAATACACAAAGCCTTGGGCCCTTGGTTGCTCAATAACTACAGTCATCGGGGCCGGGATTCTCCCCTACCTGGCGGGGCGGGGGTCCCGGCATAGCGGAGTGGCGGCAACCACTCCGGTGTCGGGCCTCCCCAAAGGTGCAGAATTCTCCGCACATTTAGGGGCTAGGCCCGTGCCAGAGTGGGTGGCGCCACGCCGACTGGCGCGAAAACCGGCCTTTGATGCCCGCTGCCCGGCGTCGGGGCTGGCCGAAAGGCCTTCACCGGTTCGCGCATGCGCCGGTGCGTCAGCGGCCGCTGACGTCACCACCGGCGCAAGCGCGGTAGGGGGGTTCTCTTTCGCCTCCGCCATGGTGGAGACTGTGGCGGCGGCGGAAGAAAAAGAGTGCCCCCCCACGGCACTGGCCCACCCGCCGATTGGTGGGCCCCGATCGTGGGCCAGGCCACTGTGGGGGCACCCCCCGGGGTCCGATCGCCCTGCGCCCCCCCCCCCCCCAGGACCCCGGGGGCCCGCTTGCGCCGCCAATCCTGCCGCCACCAGAGGGGTTTGAAACCACGTCGGCGGGATTGGCCTCTCAGCGGCGGGACTTCGGCCCATCACGGGCCGTAGAATCGCCGCGGGGGGCACACCGACTGGCGGGGCGTGATTCCCGCCCCTGCCAATTCCTGGGTGGCGGAGAATTCCGGCCACGGCGGGGGCGGGAATTACACCGGCCCCGGGCGATTCTCCGACCCTGCGGGGGGGGGGGGGGGGGGGGGGGTCGGAGAATTCCGCCCCAGATATATAAATTTAAAAAATTAAACACAATTACTGTTTATCTACAACAAGAAATATAAAGAAATATGCAACAGATACAGTTGGTTAACTATTATCTCATTCCTAATTCCCACTTTAACTTGCTCCCCACCCTCTACACAAACACGCAAGTCAGACAAACACAGAGGGGTGAAAAGGGGTTAAAAAAAAACATAAGTGAAAGGAAAAAGAGTCTTTGTTTAAAATTTTTGAGCACACCTTCCTTCTCAGCAAGCTTGCAGGTTAAAGTCTCTGTTTGCAGCTTGTACTGGTCATTTCTGTAGATACATTCATTCAGGTTTTCTGCAATCTCATAAATACAATAGTCACAGCTTTTTTGGAGAGAGAAAGCAGATCCTAGTCTTGGTTTGCAGCCTGTAGTGGTTTCTCTGCAATTGGATTTGTTCAAACCTCTGTACTTTTAGAGAGACCGCACTCACAAGCTTTTTGGACAGAGAAAGCAGATTCTGGTCTTTGTGCAGCTAGGATCAAAGTGAAACTCCCTGGGGCTCTGAAAAGCACTCCACTGGAATAAGATCCAATCAACACTTGTTACCGGGAAGAGTACTGCCTTTTGGGTCAATTCATTGGTCACCAGCCAATCAATCGGAGTCCCACCCGTGGTGCCAACAAGTCTGCAGCCTCCTGTTCAAATAAACGGAGACTAAGAGAGTTCTATCCTGTAAAGTCTGAATTATATTGCTTGTCTAAAGGGGCATGTCCATTAATCAAACATGGATCAAAAATAATAACAGCAAGACAAAAGAAAGGGGATATAAGGAAATCAATAGGAAGGACCCTTACACTCTCAGTATTCAGAACGGAGTACTGGTTGGAGATTGGCATGCACTCAAGGGACTGTTACATTACCTGACTATTTATACTTGACTGTCTGGTGCTAACCCGTATCCTCTCTCCCTGCAGACTCTTAACAGAGCTGGTTTAGCTCAGTGGGCTAGACAGCTGGTTTGTAATGCAGAACATAGTCAGCAGCGCAGGTTCAATTCCCAAACAGGGCTGGAATGTGGCGACTAGAGGTTTTTCACAGTCACTTCATTGCAGTGTCAATGTAAGCCAACTTGTGACAATAAAAGATTATTATTATTATTATTATTAATCTGTGGAGTAACAACATCCATAAACATGCTATTCACAAAGATCTCAGCCTCATTGGTGTATTGCAGCTATGCCAACAGTTGTTCAAGGACCAAAACCGGGACTAAGCTGTTGCAACTGATGGCACTTGCAGCACAGATAGATATCCAGGACACAGGAAGCATCTTGAGTTTCCCACGTAGCACAGGATGTGCACTGTAGATGATGGAGCAGCCCTGTTATTTCTCTGTATGTTAATAACCTTGCTACTTCTAATAAATCTTACGATTGTGAATAAATCTTTATTAATACTAATATATGTTCAAGCTATTACTAAACTTACCAACACTAATAAACATTACTGTACTAACACTTATATGATCTATTAATACTTAATCCACCTTCCTCATTGCAATAAAACATACAGAAAAATAAAGATAAAGGCTCACCAGCCTATTTCCAGTTTAGATAAAATAAATAGGAAACACTGACCGGGCAATGACCTACCTGCTTCCCTGTGATAGCACACCTTGACTTTTCTTTCCAAATGTGAGCTATGACTGGAAACTTCCAGGGGTTGGCTAGCTGCTTATACGTCCACGCCTGCTCTTGTTCTTTCCCACTGCTTGCTGACTGGACTCTAGCATTCTCCACACTGTTAATATCCTTGCTCTTGCTCTCACTCCTTTCCTGCCACTTACCAAACTCAATAAAACTTGCCTTGCAAAGGCTGGGATTCAAACCCAGGCCTTCCATATGGCAGGCAACAATTCTATCACTACCATAATTCTGCCACTGAACAATCAATGCAACCATTAAACTTGAACACTTAAGAGGTTGGGCTGCATACTTGTTTTTACTGCAATCACAAACAAAATATATATATGGCCAATACCACTAAAATAATTTACATGTCAAAAATTATTTTTTCCTCAACACCAGTGTGTGTGAAAATCCAAACTTTGACAAGTTCTACTGAAAAGAACAACTTTGTTGTCTTCTTCCTTCCGATGTACTTTCATTTAACCTCTGGCAGCTTTTTCTTTTTCTCTGGACATCTTCCCTGAAGCTGCTCTCTTAACATCTTTGACTGTCAAACCTGAACATTGACTTTGCTTACCAACTCCATTCATGGTTGGGACTGTGACATTGATTGATTAGTCTTTTGTAGAGACCCTGGTTCATGTTACTCAACCTATGGAACCTGTGCTACCAGCAAACCTGCCGTCTCTTTGAGACTTTAATTTTCTTCCTGACTTGCACTTTGGATTGTAGAAGGAACTTGTGTTCTGGGAACATTATCAAGCTCTCCCTTTGACAGAGTTCCTTGTTCAGGCAAATGATCTACGTCAGGGTTTATCAAACTGCGGGTCGCACAGCAGCAGAAGTGGCTAGCACTGCAGCTTCACAGCGCCAGTGTCCCAGGTTCGATTCCCCGCTGGGTCATTGTCTGTGTGGAGTTTGCACGTTCCCCCCGTGTCTGCGTGGGTTTCCTCCGGGTGCTCCAGTTTCCTCCCACTGTCCAAAAACGTGCAGGTTAGTTGGAATTGGCCATGGTAAATTGCCCTTCGTGACCAAAAAGGTTAGGAGGGGTTATATGGTTACAGGGATAGGGTGGAAGTAAGGGTTTAAGTGGGCCGGTGTAGACTCGATAGGCCGAATGGCCTCCTTCTGCACTGTATGATCTATGTCTACAAAAACGTGTGGGTGAGTCGCGGACGGGTGCCAGGAGGGTTGCACAGCGATTAGTTATGATGTTCCCGATCGCGGGAGAAGCGCCCAACGGCTGAGACTGGCTTTTGAATTGAGAATGCCGGCGATGACCAGCTTTTAAATGTGAACGATGCAGCCTTCCAGCAAGAAGCGGTGACAGAGAGCAGATCACACACCCGGCACACACACTGACGTCATGCGTGCTGTACGTCTGTGCTTTTGCCGCAAAATCATGGAGGAGAGATTCCTCCATTTTCTAGCTGCGAGCAAGTAAGGCAATAGGACCCTGAAGAACTGAAGTTATAAGGAAAAGCAGGCCACACACAAGCAGGCCTGGATCTCAATCTGAATCTGCTGGAGAAAGTGGTTCAGGACAGTCCACTGTGGTGATCTTTGTGAGGGGTTTCCAGGATGGAAGGCGTAGTGATCACAAAGATACACAAAGCTCTTTTGAAGAACTAAACTAATTTTATTACACTAATAAATTTGAGTCCGCTACTTATTCTGAATAGCAAACATACGTGTATGAATTAAACTACACTCACAACACTATCTCTATCTACTAACTATAATTATTATATCTTAACTAGCTCTGCAATAAACTTTGAATCTTGGGCGGGATTCTCCCCTACCCGGCAGGCGGGGGGTCCTGGCGCCAAGGAGTGGCGTGAACCACTCCGGCGTCGGGCCGCCACAAAGGTGCGGAATCGTCTGCACCTTCAGGAGCTAGGCTGGCCCCGGAGCGGTTTGCGCCGCACCAGCCGGTGAGGAAGTGGCTTGGCACCACGCCAACCGGCTCCAAAGGGCCTCCGCTGGCCAGCACGAGTTGGCGCATGTGCGGGAGCGCCAGCATGTGCTGGCATCATCCCAACGCATGCGTAGGGGGGATCTTCTCCGCGCTGGACATGGCGGAGGACCACAGCAGCCGATGCAGAGGAATAGAGTGCCCCCATGGCATAGGCCCACCCGCGGATCAGTGGGTCCCGATCGTGGGCCAGGCCACCGTGGGGGCACTTCCCAGGGCCAGAACCCCCGCCCCCGCCTGAGGACCCCGAGGCCGCCCGCACTGCCAGGTCCCGCTGGTAAGGACCTACTCTAATTTACACCGGCGACGGGTGTTCACCTCGGCCCATCGCGGGCCGGAGAATCGCTGGTGGAGCCACTGCCAGCGGCCGCCGACCGGTGCGACGTGATTCCCACCCCCGCCAAATCCCGGCGCCGGCGAATTCGGCAGCCGGAGCAGGCGGGATTCACACCGCCCCCCCCCCCCAGATTCTCCAACCCTGCCGGGGGGGCGGGGAGGGGGGGGGGGGTCAGAGAATCCCACCCCTTATCTTCTTTAGCTCCAAATCTAATCTCCCTGCCAAGCCCAAGAGTCAATGCAATTTAGCTCCCTCTAGTGGCTAGGCTTAACATAACATTGACTCTTCACATGCTGTACATTTGTATAATGTCACATCCACACCAGGACAAAGCAGTGCTAGTGAGAGCTGCATACAGAGCTACAAGATCTCTGGTATACAGCCTACTTAGAAAAAACTGAAATCGGGAACAAAGCAGTATAAAGATGAGGGGCACGATTCTCCGCTCCCCACGCCGGGTGGGAGAATCATGGGAGGGCAGGGCGACTCACGACACGCCGTCCTGGCCCCCCCCCCCCCCGCGATTCTCCCACCCCCCCCCCCGCTCGCCGAATCGCTGCTCGCCGTTTTTCACGCATAATTGAAAACGAGAATAATGGAGCGCTGCTCCTAGCCACCCGGGTAGGGGTGAATAAGGTGCGAGGAGCGGCCTCCGAGGCCATTGTGAAACTCGGCCGAGTTCATGACGGCCTTCCCGATTCATCGCGGGAGCGGAGAATTCCGCCCGAGTTCTTGAGGTATGGCTTTGTTAACTATGCCAATACAAATCAGGATGCAAAGCCCACGTGTATTATATGCAGGAAAATATACTGGCAAATGAGAGTTTAAAGCCCTCAAAACTTCAAAAGTATTTGAAGATTGAGCATGGCAAGTTCAAGGACAAATCTTTTGATTTGTTTCAAAGGATGCAGTGAAAACTTAAATCATTAGTTGAAGTCCTTAGCAGAAATAGTGAATGATGAAGCAAGTGAAATCATGAGGACCAAGCAGGCTCACCTGTCGCATTAAAGGTAAGTCAAAATGGTATGTTGCGAAGGTCGACTGGCATGGGTCACCCGCCGTGGGTCGTGAAGGTAGGCCGCTGTGGGTCCCAATGGTCAGCTGGTTGGTAAAAGTGGGTCCAGGGAGAAAAGTTTGAAAAAACACTGACCTACGTGACACTGATGAAGTCTCCCTTCACTGGATGTGTGAGTGCAGCCCACCTCTTTACAACAACTGCAATCACATCCTTCTCCTTATCACCTCAGTGATTTTTCACCAGGACCTCTTGATGAGCATTGAACTCTCCCATTTCAGACCTTGTGTATCATGACTCATCTTCACTTTGTCTTGCTTTTCTCTTACTTTATGATTGCCATCAGGCATAAGGAAACTACATTTTTGTGCTAGGAGCATGTTTAAACGCTAATTCGTGAGGTGAACAATCTGTTGTAGACTTTGGGATTATTCTATTAGAGAACAGAAAATTGCCTGGCCTGTGTCTAAGAGGAAAATGGTAATTACTGCCCAGCTTGTCACCGAACAAATACTTCTGCAAAGATCTCCTCACTATCTGTACACTTCTTTCTACAGCACTATTCGATGCTGTGTGATATGGTAGTTTTAGAGCACATTTGAATCGATACTGACTCAGAAATATTTCAAATGCTTCTAACATAAACTGTGGACCATTACCTGAAACCACCAATACCTTTGGCAACCCATAAAATGCAAACCAACATCTCAAAACGTCAATGCTTTTGGTACTTGTCATGTTAGACATAGATTGAACATTTAACCAATTGCTCCAGCTGACGGCCAAAGCAAGATAAGCTTTCCTGTCTGATTCAAAGGAATCCACATGTACTCATTCTCATTTTTCTTGTTGTTGACCATGGATTGAAGGGAACCACGATTGGACCATTTCTCGTTCTGAGGCATATTTCACAATAATTCCCCAACTCTTCATTATCTCTTTCTAACTTTGGATACCAAAAGTAGCCTCCTGCTACTACTTTCATGCTATGTGTTCTTGATGTAATTCCTCTAACCCTGGGCGAAATTCTCCCATCGGGAGACTAAGTGCCGACGCCGGAGTGAAAACCAGAGTGTTTCACTCCGGCGTCAGAGGCCGCTCCTCGCCACCTATTCTCCCACCCCCAGGGGGCTAGGAGCGGTGCCGCGTCAATTACGTGCCAGGCCTTGGCGCCGCGTAAATTACGCGGCCGGCGGCATGTACATGACGTCACCCGCGCATGCGCAGCTTGGCCGGTGCCAACCTGTCCATGCGCGGTTGCCGTCCTCCCCGCAGGCACCCCGCAAGCCATGGAAGATTGATCTTGCGGAGCGGTGGAGGAAAAGAGTGCATCCTTTAGAGACGCCAGCCCGCCAATTGGTGGGCACCGATCGCGGGCCAGACCTCTACTGAGCACCCCCCGGTGCTCGATCCTCCCTTCCCTCCCCCCCCCCCCCCACAGGCCGCACACGCAGTGTTCGCACACTGTTCATGGCAGCAGCGACCAGGTGTGTTTGGCGCTGGCGTGAACCCGTCGGATTGGGCAGGCCGCTCAGCCCATTCGACCCACTCCGAGCGGCCTGTCGTGAAACGCGGTACGTCGTTTTGGGGGGTGTGGGAGAATCGTGTGTGGGTACCAGGGCGGTGTGGCGGGAATCGCCCGGCTCTCCTGCGATTCTCCCACCCGGCGTGGGGGGTCGTAGAATTGCGCCCAATCTCTCTGTAAACATTGGTTGAACAAAGAGTCTTAAACCCAAAAGATGACAGCCTTGATCTACAGTCAGTTCATTTCTATCTGCAAAATACTCCTGAAATTTCTCATAATCACACTTTTTAGGCCAGCTTGACTTGATTGAGCACTTTACTGCACACCATATCCTCACAGGTTTCTTCACTAATTTCTCAGGCAGACACTGGCACGTCATTTGTGGGTGTAAAGTAATTCGCAGGGAGCACAGTAACTAGAAGTGAATCAGTCTTCACTGAAAACCTTGAAAGAACGTCCACATTTATATGTTCTGCTGCCTTGCGGTCTTAAATTTTGTCCTGAATGTTAGTTTTATAATTAGGCCCTCCTTGCACAAAGACCACTTTGTGCTCTCGTAACCTTTCCTCAGTGACAGAAATACTCTTGTTGTTCCTCCTGTAAATAATGTGGTCTCATTTAACTGTATCTTCTCAATACAATGCCTTCCGATCAGGGAAACTTTATTTCCTCCTACGACTGCCAGTTACAAGTAATAGGATGCATCATCGTAGTCCACCCTAACTTGAACTTGACCTAACATTGAAATACTGAGATTGCAATAACTAGTCAGAGTCACATTAATTTGTGGAAGGAAATGTGACTCAGAGACTTTTGTACTTTCCTTTCGAGATAACAGACACGGCTGTAGCTGTATCAACAGTTTTCTTCAGATTTTCCAAAGATTACACTTGGGGAGAAAGGGAGAGCTGTAAGAGAGAATCAGGAGATAGGAAGTAGATCTTGTCGCGAACTGACGATACAGCCAAACAGCTGAGCCCACTGTTTGTTGGCCGGTGACGTGTAGATGCTGCTGCATAAGGTTGGTGTTTGTAACTTCAGAGCATCTACCTCAGAGCTCAGCAAAGTGCAAACCTACCAAAGGCCCCAGTTACGGTACATCATCCGCACATTTGAGAACAGAAGTGGAAGAAGATGACACTGTAGGATTTTGGTCGGGGAGTCACAGATCATCCCGAAAGCAGGGGGCGAGGTCACATAAAGAGTTTCAAACAGTTTATTGAGATGTGACAGTTTAGACAACATGCATATGTAAAGTAAACAGATCAAACGGATTACTGGTTCATAATCTGACAAAAGGATGGACAAAGCAGAGCAGTAATGTCAGTTTATTCTGTTTCTAATCTTCTTGAGTGAACCAAACTGTTAGGCTGATACCAGCATCGATAGACTTCAAAAAGCTCTCTTCTATCCAAAGTAATGTTTTGCTATTGACTGCCCATTTATATGTAACTTCCAGTGGAGTGGTAATTGTGTTAGAAGCTGCTCCTATCTCTCCCATCCTCCCAACTTGAGCAAGGCCAGATCACCCCAAAGCTATAGGTTCCTGTGCCCTACTGTCGATTCAGCAGAATCGAAGGTGAGGAAGCCGCTCCCTCTTTTTGTTACACTAGCTTCTAATTTGGTCAGAGGTCAGGGACAGGAGAATATGACTATGAGTGAAGCAGATAAAAGGACACAAGGGGCAGGAGTGCAGGGGCCTCAGCCTTTGACAGGTTTGATGGTCTCTCAGTTTGTTTGGATGAGAGTGTGGACTCCAGGTTGGATGAGCTGACTGACCATGGCACGGTGATGCAGGAAGTCATTCAAGTGGGGGAGCAAAAAGGTCTGTAGTGCAAGTAGGGAACTGTATAATGAGGGGAGTTGACACTGTTTCCTGCAGTAAAAAGCATGAATCCAAAAAAGTGTGTTGTCTACCAGTGTTCAGGACATCTGCTAAGGTGTGTGGTGATGTGCATCACTGTAAATACACAAGGGGTTAATGTAAAGACTAGCTAGACACTAGAGGGAGCACCAGAGACATCACACACACACACACACACACTCAACCAATAGATCAGTTAGATAGGACACGACCAATGGGCATTCATGATACACACAGGGGTGACACGACCACAGGAGGGCATTACACCAACTCATATATAAAGGACGCCACACACATGATCTGCCTCTTTCCAGTGGAGACAGTCAGTGAGTACAGACACGAGGTTGATTTGATATCACTCCCACCACGTGGATTGTAGCAGTCTGGTTAGTCAGTCTGAGTAGCTATGGTAGGATTAACAGTAGTGTCGAAGCCAAGCTATAGAAGTTTATATACTTTAATAAACATGTTGAAGTTATCTCCACGTCTGACCCTTCCTTTGTCAAGTGCACCACAAGGAAGCCGCTTATGCTACACCTAGAGCATAACAAGACAAGGTGGAGAAGTGCTGGAGTCAGATGTGTGGGTTGGGAGGGGTCTAGTTATCGCGGTCCATGTAGATACCAACAGAATAGGCAGGATGAGGAAGAAAGTTTTCCATAGTCAGTATGAGGAGACTAGCACCAAATTAAGAAGTAGAACCTCAAAGGTAATCTCTGGATTATTACCTGAGTCACGTACAACTTGGAATAGGGCAAGTAGGATGAGAGAAATAAATGCACGGCTCAAGTTTGGTGTTTGGTGTGGTAGAAGTGGGTTCCAGTTTGTTTGGCACTGGCACCAGTGAATGTGGGAGGTCCACCATTAGACAATCTACACCTAAACCATCCTGGGACTAGTGTTTTAGCGAGACATCTTGAGGCCAGCAGGGTGGATTTTAAATTCAATAGTGGGGCAAGGGAGCAAATTTCTGATAAATAAAAGGATAAAGATAAATGGGAAATGATAAAAAACCTGTGTAGGAAGGGATAGAGAGAACAAATCTAAGTGTAAACCAGCAGGTCGGGCCAGAGGTTACCATCTAAATTAAAGAACAAAACTAAAGGCTTTGTAACTGAATGCACATAATATTCAAAACTAAACAGGTGAAATTATAGTTGTCAGGAAGCAGAGGTAATTTTAAGTGATCTATGTTTGTAATGTTGGATGTAAGAAATAAGGCCTTAGTCACCTTAAGTGAGTTTAATTTAGTGTTTCTGGGTAAGAAAGGTAAAACTAGCTATATCCATGTTAAACAAAGGTGCTTGCATGTATAAGGATTTTTGGTTTCTGTTCAAACTGTGTCTGCATTGTGCTGAGAGGGTTTACAACATGAAAAATAAATATGAGCTTTGTGAAAAAAATGAGATGTTGCTTAGCAACCAGGGGCCACTTTGGGAAAGAAAGACCTTGTGGTGTTTAGTTGAACTTCTGAGCAGTTGAAAACTCTCACAGTGCTGTTCAAAGAGGAAAACACATTCAATGGCATAATGGGCAAGATACAAGTCCAGAAACTAAAGAACAGCTAGTTCCAGAGTCTAGAGAATGTAAAAACAGGTTTCCAGGAAAATTGGAGTAAAAAGAAAACCAGAAGCTGATATTTGAGCAGGGCACTGCCCACTGAAGTTAAGGACAGTACTGCGAAGAGCAGATCTGATGAGATTGACTAGAGAAAAGCTCAACATCTGAAGCAATCATACGTTTAGCATCCTTTTCCAAAGTTTGGACCAAAAACGTTGGGTTGGGGATTGAGTGCCTGAGAGAGTGTGTGAAAAACGTTCATGCACGTAGCTGTTCAAGACAAAGGAAAACTGAAAGGAGTTGGAAATCCTG
The DNA here is from genome assembly GCF_902713615.1 of Scyliorhinus canicula. Lineage (NCBI taxonomy): Eukaryota > Metazoa > Chordata > Chondrichthyes > Carcharhiniformes > Scyliorhinidae > Scyliorhinus > Scyliorhinus canicula. The sequence continues at coordinate 163,977,135 of NC_052148.1, forward strand.
GAGGTGGATCATTGCAGGGAACAACTGAGGGAAAACACTGTTTGAAAGAAGTTTCTATGATGTGTCTTTTTTGAGAGTGGAGTTTGGAAACACTCATGTGGAGGCTGGAATCCAGTGGCTTACAGTGTAATAATCATGATGTGGAGATGCCGGTGTTGGACTGGGGTAGGTAGAGTGAGACGTCTGACAACACCAGGTTAAAGTCCAACAGGTTTGTTTGGAGTCACTAGCTTTCGGAGCGCAGCTCCTTCATTATCTGATGCATTCAAAAGGCATCTTGACAAACACATGGGCTGGGATTCTCCGGCATCAAAACCGGTACGAGCAACGCCGGCATCAATGGGCATCCATGCCCAGTCATTCACCCCTTCCTCGGGGCTAGAACGGCGCTGGAGTGCTGTGCGCTGCTCTGGTGCCAAAATCCGGCCCTCCACGGCTGGCGTGGGTCTGCGCATGCGCGCCACGGCAGGCACGGGTCAGCGTATGCGCACCACGGCCGTCTCCACGCCGGCCCCAGGGCAATATGGCAGAATCCTACAGGGGCCCGGCGCGGAGGAACATAGCCCCCCCCCCTGGAATTAATGCACCTGTCAATTGGTTGCCCCCGATCACAGGCCTGGCCACCGTGGAGTCCCCCTGCCGGAGTTGGCTCCCCCCACCCGCCCACCAGGATGTCCGCCGCAGCGAGGTCCCGCAGGGTATGGCCATACGCAAACGACGCTGGCGCTGGCCCGTCAAGCGTGCAGAATCACCGCGGGGGCCGCTTTCCATGGCCCCTGACCGGTGCTGCGGCGACCGCGCAGGCGCGATTGGCACAGATTCTCTGGTGGCCGGAGAATCGGCAGCCCAGTGTCGAAGCAGCATGGCGGGATTCGTGCCGGCCATGGATAGGATGGGTTACGGCACAAGGAAGTGCTGAGGGTTTTGGCAAAGGTTGGTATCATGACCGGTACAGGTTTGGAAGGCCGAAGTGCCTGTTTCTCTGCTGTATTATTCTTTGTTCTTTATGATATGAGGGGAACCTTTTTCACACAGCAATTGGTTAGGATCCAGTCTGTGCTGCCTGAGAGTGTGATGGAGGCTAGTTCAATTGAGGCTTTCAAAAGAGAATTGGATCGTCATCTGAAAAGGAAAAACAATGCTGGGGAAGTGGGGGTAACACTATGCAAATTGCTCCGTCAGAGGGCCAGCACAGACACAACAGGCCAAATGGCGCCCTTCTGTGTTGTAAACATTCTATAATTCTCATATCTATAATGTTATCACTTTCTATCAAATTGGGGAAACCGAATAGCAAAGCAACGGCATGTGTTGAGCACCAGCTCTTGACCTCACGGAGTGATTTTGTTTCTCAATGCACTGAGTTCTCTTGTATGGCCCTGAAGGTGGAAAACAAAAGAAAAAGATTTATTTCCAGCAGGGAGTAAAAAACCAGGGATCGGCTAAAAATTACATTAATGGAGCATTTGAGCAGGTTATTTGCCCACTCCCTTCGGGTGCATGGCCCAGGAAGAATAAATGAAGGAGAACAAATGGGAGGGGGCGAGGATAACTCACCGTAATCATCACCAGAATAAATTACACTTAGATGACACATTTTCACAACTTGCAATTTACTGGCTTCTTTTAAATCCAACCGTAACTAAAATATGAGATGGATAAAAAAAACATATTTCAAGAGGAAAGGCTATGAACTCTGATATGTCTTTCTATCACTTCAAAGTCATGTTCAGAGGGGGAGGGGTGAACAATTTTAATCACATTTGAGTGTTGTTTCTTTGAATATAAAAGCAGTATTTGTATTAATCCCAGGCATAGTTCAAAGCCATAGTCTATTGTTTGAAAATTGAAATGCCCCAGCAGTTGCCTTTTGTGTAATCGGAGCAATCATGCATGAAATATGGTTGCAAAGTTATTATTGTGCAAGATTTGCTCTGACTGCACATATTATTCAATATTTAAGCAATCTTAAGTGAACTGGCAAAGGCGATTTTTTAAGGAAATTGCAGAAATATTAGGATATATCCAAACTTTCCATGTTTTAAAAATTCTGCCTATGCAAAGTAATAACACTGAAGTGGGAAGAGAGCAGGAGATCGGCTTGAGGAGGTTGGGGTAATTGAGCCAGGGAGATCAGAATTAGGAGATTAGTGAGATTGGGCTGGGGCAGCTGGGACAGAGTGGGGCCTTTGGAGTTTTTATCATGGGGGTCCAGATTAGGCAGCAGGGGGATGAGTAAACAGGTTATCTTGGTGAGCTGATATGATGAACGTGATGTGCATAGGAACATAGGAACAGGAGCATTCAGCACCGTGAGCCTGATTGATTGATTGATTGATTTATTGTCGCATGTACCAAAGTACAGTGAAAAGTATTTTTCTGCGGCCATGGGGACGTACACAGTATGTACACAGTAGACAAAAAAGAATAATCAACTAAGTACATTGACAAATAAGTAATTGATTACAGTGTGAAACAAGCGCCAAACAAAGCAAATACTGAGCAAGAGCAGCATAGGGCATTGTGAATAGTGTCTTACAGGGAACAGATCAGTCTGAGGGAGAGTCGTTGGGGAGTCCAGTAGCTGCAGGGAAAAAGTTGTTCCTATGTCTGGATGTGTTGGTATTCAGCCTGTTCTGCCATTCAATAAAATCATGGTAGATCTGCAACCTAAATTAATGTACCAACCTTTGCTGCATGTCACAAATACTTTTGGTGAACTAAAATCAATCAATTTCTGCTTTAAAGTAAAAAAGTGAACAAGAATAATTGAGTTCCCAACACAGATCGTTGAGGGAAACCTGTGTCACCCTGCCAATCGGTCCATTATCCTCACTCTCTGTCACACACCACCAGCCAATTTCCTAACTTGCTTATAATTTTCAATTCCATGAGCTTCAACGTTAGCTGATATTTTCTACTGAGGGACTTTATCAAATGCCTTCTTGAATTCTAATAACACCATTAGACATTCCCCTGCTCACTACTTTGGTCAGGTCTTCATAACATTCAGTCAGGTTTGTCAGGCATGCCCTGCCTTTTGCAAATCTATACAGGTTCTCTCAAAGAAGCTGAAAGTTTTCAAGGCGTTCAGTCACTCTATCCTTACCTGTAGAGGTTATCCATGAAGGTCTGTCTTCTCAGCCTCCCCTCGTCTGAGGTGCGGTGACCCTCAGGTTAAATCAAAGGGGAAAGCAGCCTATGGTTATCTGAGACTGTGGCAACTTTACCTTTACCTCACGTATAGAATTTGGCAAATTTCCAGTAACCAATGTTAGGCTAACTAATGTATCATAATTCTAAAGAGGAGATATACGGTCTCAAAATATTAGCTCTATTTTCCCTCTCCACAGATGTTGCCAGACCCGCTGAGTTTTTCCAGCATTTTCTATTTTTGTTTCAGATTCTAGCATCCACAGTATTTTGCTTTTCTGCTCAGTAATTTCTTGGTTTTCCTCTGTGACCTTCTGTAAATGCACCTTTGGACCATAGTTTTGCTTTGAAAAAAACAAAAGCCGTGCAATTTGAATTTAAAAAAAACCAAAGCCTGGACTTTCACCTGAAAAAGTGGAATTCTCTATCTTGCAGAAGGCTTCAGCCATTGATTTGTATTAAAGTATTGAGCAAGGACAACAGTACAGTTACCCCACTGATAATCCTCTGATTAGACAAAGCTTGACTCAGCTCAGACACCAAGACAATAGCTGCAATTCTCCGATCCCACCCACCAGCAATGACCATAACATGGTAAAATTTACCATTCTATTTGAGAGTGAGAAACCTGGGTCAGAAACAACTGTGCTACACTTAAATAAGGGTAATTATAAAGGAATGAGGGTGAAATTGGCTAGAGTAACCTGGGAAAGGAGTTTAGTGGGAAACTGATTGATCAGCAATGGCAGATGTTTCTGAAAATAGTTCATGATTCACAACAAAGGCCTTTGATAAGGTGCCACACAGGAGGCTGCTGAGTAAGGTGAGGGCCCATGGTGTTCGAGGTGAGCTACTGGCATGGGTTGAGGATTGGCTGTCTGACAGAAGGCAGAGAGTTGGGATAAAAGGTTCTTTTTCGGAATGGCAGCCGGTGACCAGCGGTGTCCCACAGGGTTCAGTGTTGGGGCCGCAGCTGTTCATCATATATATTAATGATCTGGATGAAGGGACTGGGGGCATTCTAGCGAAGTTTGCCGATGATACGAAGTTAGGTGGTCAGGCAGGTAGTGCTGAGGAAGTGGGGAGGCTGCAGAAGGATCTAGACAGTTTGGGAGAGTGGTGCAGGAAATGGCTGATGCAATTCAACGTGAGAAAATGTGAGGTCTTGCACTTTGGAAAAAAGAATCCAAGCATAGACTACTTTCTAAACGGTGAGAAAATTCATAAAGCCAAAGTACAAAGGGATCTGGGAGTGCTAGTCGAGGATTCCCTAAAGGTAAACATGCAGGTTGAATCTGTGATTAAGAAAGCGAATGCAATGTTGTCATTTATCTCAAGAGGGTTGGAATATAAAAGCAGCGATGTGCTACTGAGCCTTTACAAGGCTCTGGTTAGGCCCCATTTGGAGTACTGTGTCCAGTTTTGGGCCCCACATCTCAGGAAGGACATACTGGCACTGGAGCGTGTCCAGCGGAGATTCACACGGATGATCCCTGGAATGGCGGGTCTAACATATGATGAACGGCTGAGGATCCTGGGATTGTATTCATTGGAGTTTAGAAGGTTAAGGGCAGATCTAATAGAAACTTACAAGATAATACATGGCTTAGAAAGGGTGGACGCAAAGAAACTGTTTCCGTTAGGCGAGGAGACGAGGACCCGTGGGCACAGCCTTAGTATTAGAGGGGGTAAATTCAGAACAGAAATGCGGAGACATTTCTTCAGCCAGAGAGTGGTGGGCCTGTGGAATTCATTGCCGCGGAGTGCAGTGGAGGCCGGGACGCTAAATGGCTTCAAGGCAGAGATAGATAAATTCTTGATGTCGCGAGGAATTAAGGGCTACGGGGAGAATGCTGGTAGGTGGAGTTGAAATGCCCATCAGCCATGATTGAATGGCGGAGTGGACTTGATGGGCCGAATGGCCTTACTTACACTCCTATGTCTTATGGTCTTATGGTCTTATATCTCAGTGAGGAAGAAGGATTTGAGGAAGGGGATCAATCAACTATGATTAACCAAGGAAGTGAAAGATAGTATTAAACTGAAAGAAAAAAACTTATAACATGGCAAAGATTAGTGGCAGGCAGATAAATAGAATTTTTTTAAAAACAAAAAAAATTACCCAAAAATAATAAAGAGGGAGAAAATAAATCATGAGGGTAAACTAGCAAGTAATATAAAAATGGACAACAAGAGTTCCTTTCAATATATAAAAAGGCCAAAATGAACATAGACACAGAAGGTGGGCAGGAAATAAATACAACAACAATCACTTAGTAAACTAATGGAGCTCCAGACCGATAATTCTCCTGGATCTGATGGTTTGCATCCCAGGATATTAAAGAAAGTAGCTACAGAGATAGTGGGTGTAATTGTAGTAATCTTGATTTGATTTGATATGATTTATTGTCACGTGTACTCAGATACAAAGTAAAGTATTGTTCTGAGAACAGGCCAGGCAGATTGTTCTATGCATAAAAAAACATAGGACACACAATAACAATCCTTAATTTCTGGAAAAGTCCTAGCAGATTGGAAAACTGCCAATACAACGCCTTTTTGCAAAAAAGGAAAGAAACAAAATACAAGTAATTATAGTTCAATTAGCTTAACTTCCGTAATTGGGAAAATGTTGGAGCTCATTATAAAGGATGTAATAGCAGAATATTCAGCAATACATAATATAATCAAACAGAGTCGACATTGCTTCATGAAGGACAATTCATACCTGACAAATTTAATAGAATCTTTTGAGGTGGTAATGAGTGGGATAGATAAAGGGGAACCAGTAAATGTAATATACTTGTATTCCAAAATGATACTTAATGGGATAAGAGCCCATGGTGTTCATGGTAGTATATTGGCATGGAAAGAGCATTGGCTAACTGACAGAAGACTGGGGTTGGGTTAAGTAGACCATTTTCAGGATAGCAATCTGTAACTAGTGGAGTGGCACAGGGATCAGTGTTCGGCCACAATTATTCACAATATATATTCATGATTTGGACAAATTAAGTGAATGCACTATTGCCAATTTGCGAATAATCCAAAGATAGGTGGGAAGGCAAATAATGTAGGAAAATGTAAAGTTATGCACTTGGGTTGGAAGAATAAAGGAGCTGAATATTAATTAAATGGAGCGAGACTGCTGAAAACTGCAGCTCAGAGGGATTTTGACACTCGTGCATTAATCACAAAAAGCTAATATGCAAGTTCAGCAGGTAATTCGGAAGTGAATAGAATGTTGGCCTTTATTTCAAAGGGAACGGAGTATAAAAATAGGAAAGTCCTGTCAAAATTATACAAGGCACGAGTTAGACCAAACCTAGAATATTGTGAACAGTTTTAGTCCCCTTATCTGAGAAAAGATATACTAACATCAGAGGAAATCCAGAAAAGGTTCAAAGGTTGATCCAGGGTATTCAAGGATTTTCTTATGAGGAGTGGTTGAGCAGATTGGGCCTGTACTTGTTGGAGTTTAGAAGAATAAGCGGTGACCTTATTGAGAGATAGAGGATTCTCAGGGGGCTTGACAGAGTAGATGTTGAGAGGATAATTCCTCTTGTGGGAATGTCCAGAATCAGAAGGCATAATCTTTGAGTAATGGGCACTCATTTAAGACATACATAAGGAGGAATGTCTTCTCTCAGAAGGTAGTGAATCTGCGGAATTCTTTACCACAGAGAGCTGCAGAGGCTGGGTCGTTACTTATGTTCCACACTGAGACAGACAGATTTTTAAACAATAAAGGAATCAGGGGTTATGGGGATAAGGCAGGAAAGTGGAGTTAAGGATTATTTCCGATCAGACCAGCCATGATATCATTGAATGGTGGAGCAGACGTGATGGGCGACTTCTGCTCCGCTATCTTTTTGGCTTGTGGTCACGGGAGTGGAAATTCTTGTCTGTTTTTTTTCCATCAACTTTCCTGTGCCGTCCGCAACGATTCCTGCTGCATACAGGACGGGAAAATCTCACCCATTGTTTATTAAACATTAAATTGCAACTGTTACTCAGTACATAATTTCAACAATTTCTATTATTCCCATCATCATAGTGGCAAACATGGGGCCAAAAAGCTGTAGCAGAAATATGCCATCATAAATGGAAGGGTAGACCAGATTTTTATTACCATAGATGATAGCTCGAGTCAAGAAATTTCCCAACTCAGCAGCCCCACCTTGATATAAAGGGCCTTGTTACACATAATATTCACTCTGGAAGGTGCAGGTAGGTTCCGCTCAATCCCACCCACCCCTCAAGCAGATCGGAGGTGGCCAGAGAGGTGAGTGAGTACCGAAGGCAGCGGCTGGAAGGCCTGCTTTAGACCTCTGAGACTGTGTCTCAGTTGTATTAAAGGTTGTCAGACTCTCTGGTTCTCACCATCTCCTCACTCTACCATTCCCCCTCATACCTCCATACACTCTCATACTCACATAACATGCAATCTTCATAACCATACACCAAGTGTGCACTGTGTGCAGACCTCGGGATCAATATGGGGGTGAAAAAGAAACATCGAACAAACTAAGAGAGTTCTCACTCATTGGCTGAAATCGCCCGTCCTTGTTCGCAGCTGGTATTTCACGGTGCCACTGAGAGTGAATAGAGTTTTGATGAAACACCAATGGTTTGTCTCTCGCTCGCAATGGACAAGACCAGAGAATTCTGCCCACACATACTTGATACATACTTGATACTAATTCAAAAATGTTAAATTCCCTTCTGGTTTATTGTAAAAGCAAACTTTTATTCGCTAATGACATCAAAGGAAGCTACTTAATAGACTTTTAAATTGTCAATCAAAATATGAATTCAGCCCCCTGCTAAGATAAGTGGTTTGGGAACTTTTGAAGCTCAGCCAAGCATTCGTAATGGAATCAGCAATAATAAAAATCAATGGGATATGTCATCATTGAAGTCTAATTAGACTGTAGGAACAGATGGCCTATGTTTTTTTTTCCAATCTAAAATAGATGGTTTGCCAATCAATAAACTCCAGCAGCACGTGTCTGCGTTTGTACTCAAACTGAAAGCTGCAGTTGAATTTTTCTTCCAAGTTCAAGGAGTGTGGATTGAAATAACTTCAAATCATGACACTTAAAAAAGATCATCTACACTTCAAGAGTGTTTACCTCTCCTCCATAAAATTATGCCTCCCATGCTGCTGGTTAAGTTCCTACGAACAGCAGAAATCGGGTTTGTTTGAACACAACACTAACTTGAAATTGACCTGTTGAGTTTAGATTTCCCTTCCCAATGGTGGCGAAAATGGAATCTGCTAGAAATGGGGAGCGATACTCCCCGGCCTCGGGGCTGCGTTTTTCTCAGCAGCGGGAGGCATCACGCCATTTGCTGGTGACGGGGTTCTCTGCTCCCCACCGCTATCAATGGGAATTCACAGTGAAGCCACCTCACGCTGCCAGGAAACCCATGGGCAAGGGTGCACTGCTGGCAGCACCAGATAACCCCACCATCAGCGAACGGTTGAAAATTCTGGCCGGGGTCTAGACTTTTGAACCCAGGTCAGGTCTATCATTTTAAAGGCATCCAAATTCAGTCCACATCTCTGAAAATCCAACCTTCTTCTTGGGCAGTCCCTGAGGGTCAAGGATGACTTGCTACCACTCCGGGTAGGTGAGTTTGCTATGGCTGAATAGTCCAATCCTGGATCTGCAGACTCTGTCACAGGTTCGGTAGGTGGTGTGTGATAAGGTGGGTGGGTGGGATGCACTGGATTCTGCACTGTCCTTCTGGTGTTTATGCATGGCCTCTGCATGCTCCACCAATGTGACACTCAAGGTGATTGGCAGCTTGGTGGATGCTTCTTCTCAAGTTCATGCGTTCTTGATGCATGATCAATTGTACAAAGACTAAGGTTGGATACAACTGTCGCTTTATGTATGGCCTCCCGCAGCAGCTGGCGAAATGGCTGCTGAATAGAGGACATGCTCCTCCTACTGGGTGGAGCCAATAGGCAGGGGCTACCGGCGAACCTGTAGTACAGGTCCTACCTTACATCACCTAATACAGGTGTAACAGTGGTTTACCACAGTTCTAAAGAAAGAGATTCCCACGTGTTGGTGGGGATGTTGCATTTATTTCGGGAGGCTTTCAGAGTGTCCTTGTAGCGTTTCCTCTGCCCTCCTAGTGATCGCTTATCACTGCGGAGCTCGGAATAGAGCACTTGTTTCGGGAGTCTTGTGTAATGACCTGCCCATCACAGCTGGTCGAGCATGACCAGTGCCTCAATACTGGGGATATTGGCCAAGGACGCTCATGCTGGATTTGCAGGATTTTGCAGAGGCAATGTTGGTGATATCTCTCCAGGGATTTGAGGTATGTGCACTGTCTATGCTTCTGATACATACAGAAGAGTGAGAATCATGGTTGCCCTGTAGACCATCAGTTTGGTGCGGATTTGAGGACTCGTTCTTTGAACACTCTGATCCTCAGGCATCCGAAGACTGCACTGGCACATTGGAGTCAATGCTGGATTTCAGCGTTGATGCCTGCTCACATGAAGAGAAGGCTCCTAATGTATGGGAAATGTCCAGGGGCTCACTGTGAATCTTGATAGTTGGGGGTCAGTTTTGTGTGGCAGGAGCTGGCTGGTAGAGAACCTTTATTTTCCAGATGTTCAATCTGAGGCCCATTCTCTCATATGCGTCAGTGAATGTGTCGATGATGGTTTGTAGCTCGGCCTCTGAGTGTGCGCACACACAAGCGTCATCTGTGTACTGCAGCTCGATGACAGAGGTTGGTTAGATTTTGGTTCTGGCCTGGAGGCTTCGGACATTGAACAGTTTCGCTCTTGTCCAGTAAGTTATCTCCACTCCAGCGAGGAGCTTCAGGGTGGCAGGCTGGAGTGTTGCTGTGAGCAAGATGGAGAAGAGCGTTGGTGTGATAATGCAGTCCTGGTTGACCCAGTCTGTACACATATTGGGTCTGTGCTGGTTCCGTTAGTGAGGGTGACGGCTTGCATGTCATCATGGAGCAGGCTGAGAATGGTAACAAATTTCTGCAGGCAGCCGAATTTAAGGAGGGTGTCCCACAATCCCTGATGGTCGAAGACCTTTGCAAGATCGAAGAAGGTCACGTGCAGAGGTGATGCTGCTCCCTGCACTTTTTCTGGATTCGCTGAAGATCATGTCCATTGAGTCTCTTGATGGTTGGAAGCCACACTGAGACTCTTCAGCCACTGGGAGCAGCTGGTTGAGAAGGATCCTCACGATGACCTTTCCCGTGGCAGAGTATAGGGAAATCCTCATGTAATTTCCGCAGTCAGACCTGTTTCTTTTCTTGAATTTTGTCACAATTAAGGCATCTCAAAGACCATCCAGCACCTTGTCTTCATTCCAGACACGGATGATGAGGTTGTGGATTCTTGTCAAAAGTGCCTCTCCACCGCATTTTAATACTTCTGCGGGAATTCCACCTGTGCATGAGGCCTTGTTGTTTTACAGCTGTCCGCTGTTTCAACTTCACAGTGAGTTCTGGTTACTCTGAGATGGTGGCTGGTAGCGTTTTGCGGGAAAATGTCGAGGGCGCTTGTGTCAAAGTGTTTTGGCTTAGGCAGTCTGCAAAGTGCGCTCTCCAACGGCTGTTGACTGCCTTTCTGTCTTTGATAGGTGCCTCTCTGTTTTTGGGTGTCAGTGGAATGGGTCTGTATGTAGTCGGACAGGAGATGGTTTTAATTGCGATGAAGAAGCCGCGCACATCGTGGTTGTCGGCAAGATGCTGAGTCCCCTGTGGTCTTTCCACCCACCATCTGTTAACTTGCTACATCTGACCTAGCAGATTTTCCAAGGTCAATGGGATAGAATAGAGAAGGTTGGGGGTGGGGAGGATAGTGGTGAGGTGGTGACAGAGGAAGTGGTGAAGGTCTGCCATTCCGAGTCCAATGACTGGTGGAATATGACAGCCTACCAAGGAGGATGCAAACTGCAGCACTAGTTGCCAATTCTAAGGGTTCATAGGAGCAGGAGTAGGCCATTCAGCCCCTTGAACCTGTCCCATCATTTAATGAGATCATGTCTGATCTGTGACTTAACTCCATATACCTGCCTTCGTTCCATATCCATTAATATTTTTGCTTAACAAAAATCTCCTTGAGAATTATAATTAACAACTGTTCTCGCTTCAACTGCGGTTTGTGGGAGAGAGTTCTAAACCTCTACCACCCTTTGAGTGAAGAAGTTCTTCCCAACATCTCCCCTGAACGGTCTGGCCCTCATTTTTAGACTATGCCCCCAGTTTTAGAATCTCCAACCAGTGGAAATAGAATGGGTCGGATACTCTGGCAGCCGACGCAAGAATTGCAAAAGGTGATTAGGCGGAGAATCCGTTCCGATGCGAAATCGTGGCGGACACCGGTTTCACGCCAATTTGCAATTCTCCATCACCATTTTTTTAAAATTTAGAGTACATAATTAATTTTTTCCAATTAAGGGGTAATTTAGCTTGGCTAATCCAACTAACCTGCACATCTTTTTAGGTTGTGGGGGCGAAACCCATGCAAACACAGGGAGAATGTGCAAACTCCACACGGTCAGTGACCCAGAGCCGGATTCGAACCTGGGACCTCGGCGCCGTGAGGCTGCAGTGAATTCACCATCATCATGACAGCGGTGTCAATGCTCGCCGACCACCCCTCATGAAGTCCCTGGCTATGCGACTACATCCCCACTATGGATGGGACTGTCCGTTCCAGAAGCCTGAAACCCATCTGGACGGCAGCTAGTCTCGAGGGTCAGCTCGTCCTCCGACCATCCGCTCCCTGGGGTGTTCCTACCTCCATCTGATGTACCAGAGCATGTGTGTGGTGCACACCAGAGGGTGTCTCAGAAACCTTTTCACTAAAGTGCCCAACCGAGGTGAGTGTCTCTGGGATGGTGGAGGATGTTGGAGACAGCTGTGACAGATGTGTGTCATCCCGCACTTGAGTTCCGTGATGTCTTGGGTCACAGGCATACTGTGGCGCTCATCCGTGTTAGTGTCATCGTCGCTTCTCCGCTCATGGAAGGGCTCCAGTTGTGGCACTGGTTGGGGACGGGAGACACCAGATGGACCCGCACCATCACTGGCAGATCCTGCAACACAGGAGACAAAATGCATGATTAGATCGCAGGACGAGAGTGGGATGGGGGAGTGGTGAGGATGGAGGTGAGGATGGTGGGGGGAGGTGGTGTCAATCGCGTAAGTGTCAATCGTAAACCTGGTGAATCCCGCACCATTTCTCATTGGAATCGATTGTGTTCCACGTGGCACCGGTGCTAGCCCCTTAACTGTACCTCAATCTATCTAGATGCGGCTCTGGCGTTGCTGTCGTGGAACTCCACAAATTCTACCTGGCGTCAACACCTCGCCTCAGAAATGGAGAACCCAGCCCCTAATCTTTCCCTGTTAATATCTTGAAAACGTTAATCAGATCACTCCTTAGCCTTCTAAATTATACCGAAAATTGGCCTAATTTGAGTAATCTCTCCTCATATCCCAATCCCTGCAATCCAGGTATTATTTGTGCAAACCTACGTTGCACTCCCTCCAAAGCGAAAGTTCTCGGACGGATGAAGATCATGTTAGAACGAGGAATAATTTGACTAACGATGATGTGGAGATGCTGGCGTTGGACTGGGGTGAGCACAGTAAGAAGTCTTACAACAACAGGTTAAAGTCCAAAAGGTTTGTTTCAAATCACTAGCTTTCGGAGCGCAGCTCCTTCCTCAGGTGAAACTCATTCCTCATTCACCTGAGGAAGGAGCAGTGCTCCGAAAGCTAGTGATTTGAAACAAACCTGTTGGACTTTAACCTGGTGTTGTAAGACTTCTTACTTGACTAACGATGTACAAGGAGTTTACAGAACATCAACAAGAACACAAAGTACCAAAATGCAGCATTTGGAGATGCTCTCTTTTTTACGTTACTAGGGTGAGATTTTCAGAGTCGACACAGCACTAACCTGGTGACCAGAACAATCTGCTCCACTGGCATTTACAATACAGATATTAGCCTTACACTAAAATTAATGAGAAGCAGAGTTCTGTGACCTGGAGCCTGCTGAGTCTTGAAATTAGATTTGCAAATGCTTAGACATGTACGTAAATCATTTACTTGAGGTCGGCATTTGGTTTCCTCCCAACCATGAGTCTATGAATGTTTTAATTTTATACAGAAAGAGAGACTCATTTGGTTTTTCAAAGAACTTGGCTAAATATTTAGACTGAAAATCAGCTGTATACTTGCACATTACATTTTTGCTGTTGACTATTTATTGCTGTTGGATGAGGTTCTGGTTGAACTGGCCTGTGGTCTAATTTTGCATGGTATATAGATATATATTATATCGAATCGATGAGTGGGATTCTCCGTCCCGTCAGCTGGTCAATGGGGTTTCCCATTGTGGACAGCCCCACGCCATCTGGAAATCCCCGGGTGCGCTGACAGCGCAACAGAGAAACCCGCCAGCGTAGAATCCAGCCCCCTTTCTAGAAGTAGGATTCAAGAAAGCATGCAGAATGCTTGCCTTCATTGGATGGAGCATTGAGTATAAAAACTGGCAAGTCATGCTACAGTTGTATAGAACCTTGGTAAGGCCGCACTTGGAATATTGCGCACAATTCTGGTCGCCACACTACCAGAAGGATGTGGAGGCTTTGGAGAGGGTGCAGAGGAGGTTTACCAGGATGCTGCCTGGTCTGGAGGATGTGAGCTTTGTGGAGAGGCAGACTAGATTCGGACTGTTTTCATCAGGATGACGGAGGTTGAGGGTTGACCTGATAGAGGTCTACAAGATTATCAGGGGCATGGATAGAGTGCATGGGCAGGGACCCTTTCCCATGATGGAGGGGCCAGTCACCAGGGGGAATAGGTTTAAGGTCCATTGGGCAAAGTTAAGAGGAGACGCGCGTGACAGGATTTTTACATAGAGGGTGATGAGTGCCTAGAATGCGTTGCCAGGGGAGGTTGTGGAAGCAGATACATTAACGGCATTTAAAAGGCATCTTGTCAATTACATGGATAGGATGGGTATAGAGGGATATGGCACAAGGAAGTGGTAAGCATTTTGGCCAAGGATGGTATCTTGACCGATCCAGGCTTGGAGAGGGTCTGTCCATGTGCTGTATTGTTCTTAGTTCTTGTTCTTGTTCAGAATTCCAATATTGAAAGCATTTTTCAAAGCAATTTGTCTGAAATTACACAAAAATAAAGGACCCCTGTCTTCAGTGTAGTATTTTGTTTGGTTTAGCTTAAGGGTGTGGAGTTTGGCAAAGGAAATTAAAAACTTCAGCTGGTGAAATGTGTCTATTGCTACAATCTCCAGTGTAGATATTCCTGAAAGACATAGGCCGGGATTCTCCTAGCCTCCGCGCCGCAATCGCGCTCGGCGTGGCAGCAGAGAATGGGCACCAGGCCCGCGGTCTGGTCCGATGCCGCTCCCGAGATTCTCCGGTCAGGGGCCATTGAAAGAGGCAGCGATTCTCTGCCGGCAACTGGCCCATTTCCCGCCGCCGTAGTTCACTCATGGTTCCACCCGGCGGGAGCTTGGAGTGGCAGCTGCAAACTCAGTCCGCGCCCGCCCTAGTGGGGGGCAAGGGGATCCGTCACCGGGGGGGGGGGTGGCCTCCAGGACGGCCTGGCTTGCAATCGGGGGCCACCGATCGGCGGGCACATGCGATCTCGGTGGGGGGGGGGGACTATACTGTCGGGGCCAGTCCGCGGTGTGGGTCCGCCATGTTGCGCGGGGCCGCTGCCGCAGGAGGCCGCAGTGCACATGCGAGGGCCCATGGCCAGAAGTGCAGGGCTCCATATCAGCAGCTGGAGCTGCGAGGAGCACTCCACGGCCCTGCTAGTCCCCTGCAAAACAGAGAATCACTCTCGACTTTCTCCGGGAAAGTTCAGAGTGATTCGCGCCGGTTTTCCCGCGGACGTGGGGACATAGCCCCATCATCAGAGAATTCCACTCATAGATTAATTCAAGCCAGGCCTTTTTGATCATTCACATGAGCAGTCAATATTGTTAACATTTATTATTTCTTTGACATTCTAGTGCCGCAAATTCAATATTTTTGCCATATTTATCTGCCTTTTGGAAGAGGAGATCGTTGGTGAACCACAAGAGAATGTTCAAAGTTGATTTGGTGATGTTTCTGATCCTTCCCACCTGACAACTAGGAGTTAATCAGGTTGTATGATGAGAAAAATCAGGCGGAATTCCACAACAACAGAATTCTTCGCTCTTAAGCATCTTCAATATGTCTAGAAAAAAAGGACGCATGCAGATTGATTGCTTGATTGGTTGATATTTATTGTCACATGTACCAAAGTACAATGTAAAATATTTTTCTGTGGCCAAGGGAAAGTACACATTACGTGCATAGTAGAAAAAAGAATAATCGACAGAGTGCATTGACAAATGAAACACCAACAAATAGTGATTGGAGAGCAGCATAAGGCGTCATGAATAGTGTTCTTACAGGGAAGAAATCAGTCCGAGGGAGAGTCGTTGAGGAGTCAAGTAGATGTGGGAAAGAAGCTGTTCCTAAGTCTGGACGTGCGGATATTCAAACTTCTGTATTTTTTCCTGATGAAAGGGTCTGAAAGAGGTCAAAGCCTGGGTGTAAGGGGTCTCTGACAATGCTGTCTGTTTTCCTGAGGCAGTGGGAGGTGCAGGCAGAATCAATGTGAGGGTGGCAAGCTTGTGTGATGTGCTGGGCTGAGTTCATCACACTCTGCAGTTTCTTGCAATCTTGGACTGAGCAGTTGCCACACCAGGCTGTGATGCAGCTGGATAGGATGCTCTCTATGGCACTTCTGTTGAACACAGTAAGAAGTCTTACAACGCCAGGTTAAAGTCCAACATATTTGTTTCAAACACTAGCTTTCGGAGCACTGCTCCTTCCTCAGGTGAATGAAGAGGTATGTTCCAGAAACATCTATATAGACAAATTCAAAGATGCCAGACAATGCTTTGAATGCGAGCATTAGCAGGTGATTAAGTCGTTACCGATCCAGAGATAGGTGTAACCCCAGGTTAAAGAGATGTGAATTGTCTCAAGCTAGGACAGTTGGTAGGATTTCGCAAGCCCAGGCCAGATGGTGGGGATGAATGTAATGCGACATGAACCCCAGGTTGAGGCCGCACTCATGTATGCGGAACTTGGCTATAAGTTTCTGCTCGGCTTTCTTGACTGTTGCATCAACATGAGTGGACCAGGACAGACTGTTGGTGATGGTGGCCCCCAGGAACTTAAAGCTATCAACCATCTCCACTTTGGAGCCATTGATGCAGATGGGAGTGTGTGTTGTGCTGTGCTTCCTGAAGTCGATGATCAGTTCCTTGGTCTTTCCAGCATTTTGAGAGAGGTTGTTTTCAGTACACCATGCAACCAAGTGATCTATCTCCCTTCTGTAGTCAGATCAGGAAGTATTGGCATGATGATCTCATGACCCATTTTATATTACTTTCACATAATTTGTACTTGCGCTTGTTCTCATCTTCTTAACATTACCATCCAGCATCGCTAGTTGTAGAAAAGGCAGAAGCATATTTCAAGAACAAGTAGTTTCATCAGAATTTGCAGATGTAACAACACCAACTATCATTTGCATAATGCCTTTTTGTAAAAAAAACATCCCAAGGTACATTACAGAAATGGAATCAGACAAAAATGGATTAGATTATTCTCATATTTGTATTCTTAGACTTTGGTTCAATTATTTTAGCAGAAATTGATGTTAAACTGGTGGGACTGAAGTCTCAGATTAAATCTGTCGCCAGCTTCAGGCACAGCACAAAATGCTTCCAGCCCAGTGCCATATTCTCAAATGTTTGTTCTTTCACGATTATTAGCCTTCATAAATCACTTTGCTAGTCCCTTTTAATAATCTGGAATAGATCTGCACATACATTTGTTCAAGGATATTCCAGAAATCTCCTTAAGGAAAGAAACCATTCACTCATTTTCATTGATTTTTTAAAATATTTTTTTGTGGGATTGTTAGCTAGAACAGCATTTATTGACCATCCCTAATTGCCTTTCAGAATCATAAAATTTACAGTGTGGAAGGAGGCCATTCAGCCCATCGAGTCTGCACAGGCTCTTGGAAGGAGCACCCCACTTCAGCCCACACCTCCATCCTGTCCCTGTAAACCAGTAACCCCACCAAACCTAAGGGCAATTTAGCATAGCCAATCCACCTAACACGCACATATTTGGACTGTGGGAGGAAGCTGGAGCACCCGGAGGAAACCCAGGCAGACACGGGAGAGAACGTGCAGACTCCGTACAGACAGTGACCCAAGCCGGGAATCGAACCTGGGACCTTGGAGCTGTGGAGCAACTGTGCTAACCACTATGCTACCATGCTGCCCAGAAGATGGTAATGAGCTGCCATCTTGAACTGCTGCAATCCATGTAGTGTAGGAACACCCTCAGTGCAATTCAGGAGGGAGTTCCCAGATTTTTAAGCGTGATTTTTAAAAAAATCAAGGGATGTGGGTGTTGCTGGCTCGACCAGCATTTATTGTCCACCCCTAATTCCCCTTGATAAGGTGGTGGTGAGCTTCCTTCTTGAAGCGCTGCAGTCCATGTGGTGTAGGTACATCTACTATACTAAAAGGGAGGGAGCTCCAGGATATTGACCCAGTGACAGTGAAGGAACGGTGATAAAATAGTTAGGCAGAAGTTAGAAGTGGTTTTATTTCTTCTAGCTCTTTTCCGAGTATCTGTTAATGTAACACTGACAGGACTATCTGAAGTTATTGATTTAAAACGCTTCCCAGCCTAGCGCAATGGTCGAGGGGAAGTTCTGGACAATTGCCGGGTAAACCTTTACCTGAGAACTGTTAAGAGGGATTCTGCAGTGCATCGCTGGGATACTCACCAAATCAGACCGGACAGCCAGGAAGTTGTTTATGGGCTAGATTTTACCAGCCTTTTGGGCACAGGCTTAGAGGCAAGCGACCTGCCTGACATCTTTCTGTCACCATGTTACATTGCCAGTGATGGGAAAGGTGGCACATCAGCCACCCACCTGGAGCCTAATTGAACCACTTGTGTTCCCAACTCCCAAAACGGAGGCCTGACCCCTGCACTTTGAGCCTACTGGGGGATTGCAAGGATTCCCCTGGCGGCTCCCTGCTCCTCCCAATGCAGACAAAAACCTGGAAATTTGGGCCTTCTGTATGCAACATTGAATGCAACAATTTCAGGTGGGTATTATCTGTCGTCATTTTGCCGTATAAACAAGATAGTAATTTTTTTTTATCAATTTAGATTACCCAATTATTTTTTCCAATTAAGGGGCAATGTAGTGTGGCCAATCCACCTACTCTGCACATTTTTGGGTTGTGAGGGCGAAACCCACGCAGACACAGGGAGAATGTGCAAACCCCACACGGACAGTGACCCAGAGCCGGGATCGAACCTGGGACCTCAGCGCCGTGAGGCGGTTATGCTAACCACTAGGCCACCGTGCTGCCCAAACAAGATAGTAATTAACGTAAAACTGAAGCATGCAGAAAAAAAATGGGGGCCTAGATTATGGCCTGAAATTGTTGAATTTAGCATCGAGTACAAAGGGACAAAGCGCCCAATCATATGGTTAAGTGCTGTTCCTCAAGCCAAAGATGTTGGTATTCTTGCTGTTACATCTCCATATCACTGCGCCCCACGCACAATGCCTCACCGCTCTCTCCCCCCGACCCCCGTGAACCTGACACATCCTTCAGCCCAGCTTCTGCCAACACTGCGAGATTCCCGCATATGTTTCATTTTGAGGTAATAGAATCTCAAGAGTTTCCAGAGTTCAATTCCCAGGAGTATGTCAGTATCTGGTAGAATTGAAATCAGGGCCTGGGCAATTTGCAAGTTAAATCCATGTGACTTTGACTTTCAATTGTAAAATATATCTCTATTTCATAATTCTGTGCATCGGGTGAAGAGTGGAACAATTCTGTCAGCTATGATGATGGTGTGCTGGTGTGCATACTTTGGTCAAGCATTTTTGGGGGGAAAGAAACAGGCACTTGAGGGTCCACTAAGGTGTGTATGCACTGTCCGTCTGTAAGAAGAAGTTGGCTGCATGTCATCTTGATTAGGGCATTGGTAATTGTCCAAATCCCCTGCCTGAAACAGACATTTCCCTCTCTAAATTGAGGGTCCAATGCGAACTTTAGCTCCTTTTCAAATTGTGTCTTACCATGTATTCTGTAGTCAGTTTTCTCAGGTGTACAGCAGTCAAACCAGGAGACCTTAAACAGCTTGGTATGGATCCTGCTCTGCCCAAGACCGCAGGGATCTACAAAAGGTCGTGAACGTAGCTCAGTCCATCACGCAAACCAATCTCCCATCCATTGACTCTGTCTAGAATTCCCGCTGCCTTGGAAAGGCAGCCAGCATAATTAAGGACCCCACGCACCCTGGACATACTCTCTTCCACCTTCTTCCGGCAGGAAAAATATACAAAAGGTTGTGGTCATGCACCAACCGACTCAAGAACAGCTTATTTCCTGCTGCTATCAGGCTTTTGAATGGACCTACCTCGTATTAAGTTGATCTTTTCTCTATACCCTAGCTATGACTGTAACATTACATTCTGACGTCTCTCCTTCCTTCCCTATGTACAGTATGCGTTATCTGTGTAGCATGCAAGAAACAATGCTTTTCACTGTGTACTAATGCATGTGACAATAGGAAATTAAATCAAATCAAGAAGCTGCCACCATAAAAAGTTGGTAAATAATCCCCCTCATAATTGCGCATTAAAATTGTAGGCCATTGCCGGCTCGTGCTCACTCCCCTCCATCGTCCACCCACAATTACTCCACCCTGCACCACCAAGACCCACCCACCAGGAGCCCAAGACTTACCTGCTGCCCTTGACCAGTTCCTGAGCCAGCTGCATTTCACCATCGGTAAGCTGCCTCTGGGGCCATGACTGCTGCCTTCAGTTGGCCATTATTCTGTCCTTAATTGCAGCATGAAATTGTATCTGTAGAGTTAACCTTTATCCACATCAGTTTAATGTTATGCAACAAGACCAGAAAGAATCAATTTCCTCTGTGGCATGATTTTTTTTATGGCCTTCAATTAGATTTTTAAGATGCAGATCTTTTAAGATCCTCCTCAGCAGAGTTGTGTTCACATTGTTGACGCATTTAGCCTTCATCCTTGGAAATCTAGTGTATAATCTATAGTCACAATGGAAATTCAGTTGCTATATGAATAATGACAAAGATTAGATAAAGCCTGTTCAGCTGACATGGTCATGAGCTTGACGCAATTACCACAAAATAGGCTACGGTATAGATCTTTTAAAAAGATGTAATCTGAGCACAAAAAGCTCCCTTGATGGCTCATCCAGTGAGCAGCTGAGCAATTTGGATGAAGGGTCGTAGGTTCAACTCCCAGTCTGCGCTTAATTAGCGGAACACACCCAGGGTTGTGGTAGTAGCACTCCAACTGGCGTCAATGTTTGGGGATGGAAAAATTGGGCAGTGTTCCAATTCCTAATTGCTGTCTAACAGTCTCTACTAAATTCTGTTCTGGGGAGGCGACAGGAGTCAAGTTTGGTCATCAATGAATTTCCTCCCTCCCATGGCCAAACAAATTGCTGTCCTCATGTTAATGATGGTCATTTGAATGAGATGCAGAGGGTAATTGAACTATATCCCAGCTAAAATAATGCTTTGGCCTGGGAAGTCTTGTCTGCTGATAAAATAAGAAAAAAATAGTGCAAGTTACACAAGCGCTTATAAATGTAACGAAAGAAACACAAATAAGTCAGTGATGTGTGTGGAAAAGCAATATTCAAAGGAAACTTTTAAATAACTGTTTACAGTTTCAAAGTTTATGCAGCTTGGCTCACAGATATTTATGTGTTTCGTATGTGGCTCCATTGCCGCAGTTTTCCGAACCAGCTTGCCGCCATCGCAAATCCTGTTATGGCCGCTAATTCTCGCAAGGGGGCCATAATGGGATTTGTACTGGGGTAATCTCAGAATGAGACCTTCCCCGCCCACAACATAATCAGGTTCATACCCAGTGAGAGCATGAACCTGCATACCATCAATTTGCATGGATTTAACTATTCCTGCAGGATTTGCACAGGGCAGTGTCTGAGGCCCAATCATCTTCAGCTGCTTCATCAATTACCTCCCTTCCATCATAAGACTCGAAGTGGGGATGTTCTCATGTCAGAGGTAGGTTCTTTACCCAGAGAGTAGTGGGAGCATGGAATGCACTGCCTGTGGAAGTAGTTGAGTCGGAAACATTAGGGACCTTCAAGCAGCTATTGGATAGGTACATGGATTACGGTAGAATGATGGGGTGTAGATTAATTTTTTCTTAATCTAGGACAGAAGTTCAGCATAACATGTCAGCATATGCCCGTCAGCATAACGGGCAGCAGGGTAGCATGGTGGTTAGCATAAATGCTTCACAGCTCCAGGGTCCCAGGTTCGATTCCCGGCTGGGTCACTGTCTGTGTGGAGTCTGCACGTCCTCCCCCTGTGTGCGTGGGTTTCCTCCGGGTGCTCCGGTTTCCTCCCACAGTCCAAAGATGTGCGGGTTAGGTGGATTGGCCAGGCTAAATTGCCCGTAGTGTCCTAATAAAAAAGTAAGGTTAAGTGGGGGGTTGTTGGGTTACGGGTATAGGGTGGATACGTGGTTTGAGTGGGGTGATCATGGCTCGGCACAACATTGAGGGCCGAAAGGCCTGTTCTGTGCTGTACTGTTCTAAAAAAAACATCGTGGGCTGAAAGGCCTGTTCTCTGCTGGATTTTCTGTGTTCTATGACTGCACATGTTCAGCACCATTCGCAACTCCTCAGATAATGAAGCAGTCCATGTCCAAATGCAACAAGACCTGGACAATATCCAGGCTTAGAATAACAAGTGACAAGTTACGTTCATGCCACACAAGTGCCAGGCAATGACCATCTGCTACAAGAGAGGATCCAACCACCACACCTTGCCATTCAATGGCATTACCATCACTGAATCTCCCACAATCAACATTGTGAGGGTTACCATTGGTCAGAAACTGAAAATGACTAGCCATTTTAATACTGGGCTACAAGGGCAGGTAAAATGCGAGGAATCCTAGGGCGGCATGTGGCACAGTGGATAGCACTGGGACTGCAGTGCTGAGGGCCGGGTTCGAATCCTGGCCCTGGGTCACTGTCCGTGTGGAGTTTGCCCATTCTCCCCATGTCTGTGTGGGTTTCACCCCCACAACCCAAAGATGTGCAGGTTAGGAGGGTTGGCCATGCTAAATTGGCCCTTAATTGGAAAATTAATAAATAATTGGGTACTCTCAATTTATATATTTTTTAAATGCGATGAATCCTACGGCGAATAAATCACCTCCTGACCTACCCCCCAAACCCTTTCTGTCATCTACAAGGCTAAAGTCAGGAGTGTAATGGAATACTCGCCATTGCCTGGATGAGTGTAGCTCCAACAACACTGAAGAAGCTCGACACCATCCAGGATGAAGCAGCTCCCCCTTCTACAAACATTCAGACCCTCCACCACCGATGAACAGTGGCAGCCAAGTGCACCGGCTGCAAGATACACTGAGTTAACTCACCAAGGTTCCTTAGATAGCATCTTCCAAACCCATAACCTCTACCATCTAGAAGGACGAGTGCAGCAGATGCCTGGGAACCCCACAACCTGGAGGTTCCCCTCCAAGTCACTCACCACCCTGACTTGGAAATATATTGCTGATTCTTCACTGTCGCTGGGTCAAACTCCTGGAACTCCCTAACAGCACTGTGGTTGTACCTACACCTCAAGGATTGCAATGGTTCAAGAAGGCAACTCACCACCACCTTCTGAAGGGCAAATAGAAATGTGCAATAAATGTTGGCCTAACCAGCGAAGCCTACATCCTGTAAATGAATTTTTTTTTTAAATTTAAAATTGCGAGGGTGTCAGATGATCCCCCCACCGGGATGATGTCAGGCTGGTGGGCTTCATTACTGATCTCCAGCAGTCAAGATGGTCACATCATGGATGAAGAGGCCAGGGTACCCCTGGGTGGTCAGCGATATGGCAAGGGCAGTGACCTGGAATTGCCCCGGCACCCTGTCAGTGCCAACCTGGTGCTCTAAGTTGGCACTGCCAGGTTAGAACTGCCAAGGGGTGGAACCAGTGTCAGGGCCAAGGTCAGGGCCACCGACAGGGAAACGATGTGAGAGGGAATTGCCGGTGAGAATGGATGCGCGTGTGGCGGTCCCAATGTCCGTGGGGGGGAGGCACGCGTGAATTCAAAGGGCTCCCCGATCTCTATGGAGCTGGTTTTCCCGGCACCTTTGGCACCAGGGGCGAAATTCTCCGACCCCACGCAGGGTCGGAGAATCGCCAGCGGCGGTGTTATTCCCGCTCCCGCCGGGTTTTTAAATCTCCGACCGGCCAAAAACCGGTGTTGTGCAAATCCCGCCGGCAGCCTCTGAGAACAGCTGGCGCCGGCGGGATTTCATTATATTTTTACTTTCACCAAATCTCCGGCCTGGGTGGCCACGTCGGCGAAAAACAGAGTAGCTTTAAAACGGCGTCAACCATTGATGATGGTTGACGCCGTTCAGTGACCTAGGGCGAGTGCGGGGGGGGGGGGGGGGGGGGGGGGGGGGGGGGGGGGAGGAGGAGAGAGTCCCGCCGTTTGTGTGGGGAGGGCGTTTGGGGGGGTGGGGGGGGGAGAAAGAGAGAGAGTGTCCCGGCGTTTGTGGGGGGGGGGGGCGGAGAGAGAGTGTCCCGGTGTTTTTTGGGGGGGGGGGGGGGGGGCGGTTGCGGCGTTGGGGGGGTGGGGGGGTTGCGGCGTTGAGGGGGGGGTTGCAGCATTGAGGGGGGGTTGCGGCATTGAGGGGGGGTTGCGGCGTTGAGAGAGAGGGGGGGTACCGGCGTTGAGAGAGATGGGGGGCAGCGTTGGAGGGGGGGTGGGGTGGTGGTGAGCGGGGTAGGGGTGGTGGTGAGGGGGGTAGGGGTGGTTGGGAGGGGGGTAGGGGTGGTGGGGAGGGGGGTAGGGGTGGTGGGGAGGGGGGTAGGGGTGCTGGGGAGGGGGTTAGGGGTGGTGGGGAGGGGGGTGGTGTGGTGGGGTAGGGATGGGGTGGGGGTGGGTAGGGGTGGGGGGGGGTAGGGGTGGAGGGGTAGGGATAGGGGTGGGGGTTGGGGGCAGTGGCACCCCCCCTGCCCCCACCCCACCACCCCTACCCCCCTCACCACCACCCCTACCCCCCTCACCACCACCCCTACCACCCTCACCACCACCCCTACCCCCCTCCAACGCCGCCCCCCCATCTCTCTCAACGCCGGTACACACACACCCTCCCCCTCCCCCTCCCTCTGAAGGCCGGTACAACACCCCCCCTCCCCCTCCCCCTCCCTCTGAAGGCCGGTACACACACCCCCCTCCCCCGCCCCCTCCCTCTGAAGGCCGGTACCCACACCCCCCTCCCCCCCCTCTGAAGGCCGGTACCCACACCCCCCTCCCCCTCCCTCTGAAGGCCGGTACCCACGCCCCTCTCCCCCTCCCTCTGAAGGCCGGTACCCACAACCCCCTCCCCCTCCCTCTGAAGGCAGGTACCCACACCCCCCTCCCCCTCCCTCTGAAGGCCGGTACCCACACACCACCCCCTCTCTCCTCCTCTCCCCCCTCTCTCCTCCTCTCCCCCCTCTCTCCTCCTCCTCCCACCCTCTCACCTCCTCTTACCCCCTCTCCTCCTCTTCTCCCCTCTCTTCTCCTCTTCTCCCCCTCTCCTTCTCTTCCCCCTCTCTCCTCCTCTTCCCCCTTCCTCTCCCTCCCACTCCCTCCCTCCCCCTCCTCCCCCTCACCTTCCTCCCCCTCCCTCCCCCCCCTCCTCACCCTCCCTCTCCTCCCCCTCCCTCCCTCTCCTTCCCCCTCCCTCCCTCTCCTCCCCCCTCCCTCCCTCTCCCTCCCTTCCTCCCTCTCCTCCCCCTCCCTCCCTCCCTCTCCTCCCCCTCCCTCCCTCCCTCTCCTCCCCCTCCCTCCCTCCCTCTCCTCCCTCCTCCCTCCTCCCTCCCTCTCCTCCCCCTCCCTCCCTCTCCTCCCCCTCCCTCCCTCTCCTCCCTCCTCCCTCCCTCTCCTCCCCCTCCCTCCCTCTCCTCCCTCCCTCTCCTCCCTCCTCCCTCCCTCTCCTCCCCCCTCCCTCCCTCTCCTCCCCCCTCCCTCCCTCTCCTCCCCCTCCCTCCCTCTCCTCCCTCCCTCTCCTCCCCTCTCCCTCCCTCTCCTCCCTCCCTCCCTCCCTCCCTCCCTCTCCTCCCTCCCTCCCTCCCTCTCCTCCCTCCCCTCCCTCACCTCCCTCCCCTCCCTCCCTCTCCTCCCTCCCCTCCCTCCCTCTCCTCCCTCCCCTCCCTCCCTCCCTCTCCTCCCTCCCTCTCCTCCCTCCCTCCCTCCCTCTCCTCCCTCCCTCTCCTCCCTCCCTCTCCTCCCTCTCCTCCCTCCCCTCCCTCTCCTCCCTCCCTCCCTCTCCTCCCTCCCCTCCCTCCCTCTCCTCCCTCCCCTCCCTCCCTCTCCTCCCTCCCCTCCATCCCTCCCTCCCTCCCTCTCCTTCCTCCCTCCCTCCCTCTCCTCCCTCCCTCTCCTCCCTCCCTCTCCTCCTTCCCTCTCCTCCCTCCACCCCTCCCTCCCTCCCTCTACCACCCCTCCCTCCCTCTACCCCACGCCGGTACCCGTCCTCCCTCTCTCAATGCGCCACTTCTGCAGCGCATTAAAATGACGCGTATCGCGTCGGTACTATGCTGGCCCCTCCGGGAACGGAGATTAGAGGCCTAAAAGAAGGCCCCGACGCCGGAGTCATCTGCACCACTTTTGCTCGCCGGAAATCGGCGTTACGACGGTCCGCGGAGAATTTCGCCCCAGGCTGTTTCTTGAGGGAGAATAACGTCGGTTTCCAGTCAAAACCTTAGGGCGGCATGGTAGTGCAGTGGTTAGCACTGTTGATTCATAGTGCCAGGGACCCAGGTTCGAATCCCGGCTTGGGTCACTGTCTGTGCAGAGTCTGCACGTTCTCCCCGTGTCTGCGTGGGTTTCCTCCGGGTGCTCCAATTTCCTCCCGCAAGTCCTGAAAGACGCGCTTGTTAGGTGAATTGGACATTCTGAATTCTCCCTCCGTGTACTCAAACAGGCGCCGGAACGTGGCGGCTGGGGGACTTTCAAAGTAACTTCTTGCAGTGTTAATGTTAATGTAAGCCTACTTGTGACAATAAAGATTATTATTATTACACTTTGCCATTTTAGGGGAAAATTTCACCCCAATTTAGTACACTTATGATTGAACTAACAAATAATCCTTCTTTTAACCTGGTTCTTCAAACCAGGAACCACGGATCTAATATTGTATTTTAGCAGTTATTGGGTGATTGCCAGCAAATTAAAATAATTACATTTGGAACAAACTAATAGAAATTCAGATTATGCATGTCGTAACCAGTGATTGCTAAGATCATGGCAGAAACTGATCTGTTAGAATCTGCATTAGAATCTTAAGCATCTCTTTTGCCTATGAGAATAAATGTGTTGTAAGAACATGTAACAGTAACATGGCGCAGTCCAAGGCAGGCTGCAACTTGCCTTCTGTGTTTACTTGCACAAAGCGTACAGAGTTCAGCTGCCATTGCAGCTATTCTTTTTTAAATATCAGGAAAGGGCAGTGGCAGCTTCGAAAGGCCTCGGTGCTAAGTTCACAAAATGGTCAGGTGATCCAGCAGACCACGTTTAACTGCAACCAGTGCACACTAAAAGATATCGATCTTTAACTTATATTGCATCTTTAATCCATCGCAGTGGATAGAAACCCATAGGGGAAGAATCGAAATATAAGCAAAAGATCAGTTAAAGAAAATTTTGATGAGGCTTTAGAAGTTTTGGAGAACGATAACTCAGTGGGAAGGGACTTCCGCTGTTAGCAATGCGCTCGCTGAACAGTCGCACGAATGGTGGATCTCCTCGAGAAACTTGAAACTTTGGCCCATTAAACCTGGAAATCGATAGCTAAACCCACAAAAGCCCCCTCCCTTCCCTCACCCAAAACAAACAACCAACCGAGGAAATGCCCTCAAATCCACCAAGAAGCAGAAAGGACGGCAGGAGCGGTAAGAGGCCAGAGAGAAAAACACAGATGACAGACACGAGGAGCAAAGCAGAGCAGGACATGGCATACCTGGAAAGATCGCCAATGTGTATACCATCACACCCACTGATGGGACAGTGGATGGAGTGTCATGTGAGTGTCCCTTTAAGAAATGTTGTTGTCTTATCACATGGCTTTAGTGACATCATTGTGTGGGTGGAGCGGGGCTGGGGCTCTGGGAGTTAGTTTTACTTTTGCTTTGAGTTTGAACTAGTTTTGTTCTGCACAGGTTGAAAGAAGGTTTTTTTCCCTCTATCTGCATTTTAAAAGCTGTTTCTAGATTGCTTGATAAGAAATAACTGTTTACTGGAATAAATTCAAACCCGCTGTTTTGGAAAGGAAATAGGAGCATCCACACCAGGTCTTGAGTGGGCCACACCTTTGAAAAGGGGTTTGGTTTATGGGATCTCATTATTAAATTGGAACAGCTAAAGGGGGAATTTATTAAGGGTTATGCATAGAGTACTGTAGCTGTGTGGGGTATTTATGATGGCAGTTGATTAAAATGCTCACAGTGTGTGTTTATAAAAATGTTAACTAAATTTGTAGAATAAACTTTGTTTTTGATTAAAAGTGCTTAAGGCCTCTGTTGAATAACACCTGAAAGGCAGGCCCTTGTGCTCATCGTAACCAAAATCAATAAACAGCTGTGGGTCAGGTGAACGCCATGATATACTTTGGGGTTTTCTAAACCCTGGCTCATAACAGGAGCTCCTAGCACAGGAGCATCTACAATTCAGGGAGTCCATTAAAGAGGACCTCAAAGAGACCGTGAAGGTGACCATAGTCATTGCTATGGCCCCCTTCAAAGAGGCACAGAGGAAAATGGAGAGGTGGTTGGAGGTGACGGTGAGGATTGGAGAGAGCAGCCACCGGCCAGAGTGACGGGACCGTCTCACTCGAAACAGAAGTGGCAAGGGTGGCGGCCCAGGGAGAGTTCAGGGGGAAGGTGGAGTATCAGGAAAACAGATCCCGCCACAGAATCTCAGGATTGTCGGGCTTCCTGAGGACAGGAAGGGCAGGAACCCAACGGATTACGTAGTGGAGATGCTGGGGAAGTTAGTTGGGGAGAAAGCATCCGCAAAGCCTCAGCAGTAGACAGCGCCCACAGATCACTCAGCTAAGGGCCCAAGACGGGGGAACCATCAAAACTCCACCTGTTCCAAGACAAGGAGTGAATTTTGAACTGGCCGAGGAGCACGCAGTCCTCTAAATGGGAAGGACATACGTTCCATATATATCAAGACATTGGGGCTGACGGAGGGGCAAGGGAGGGAGGAGTGGGGGGGAGGGGAGCCTACGGGGAGGGGGGGGTCGGAGAGAGTAGCGGGAGCACTGGGGGGGTGGGGCATCGGGGGACAGTTGGGGGAGGGGGGAGAATAGAATGCAGTTACAACAGGTCACATGTGGGGACAAAAAGGACAATGATGGCCATCTTGGATGGTCCTCAAACAAAGGGAAACCCCGGAGTGCAGGGCTCCATTCACATGGTGAATATGGCTGACCCCACAGGAGAGGGGGACAAAAGCTGTCCATCAGGATATTTACCTGGAACGTCAGGGAACTCAACGAGTCAGTGCCCATTTGATATGCCTGAGGTCTGACTTCGTCTTCCTTCAAGAGACACATCCGAAGGATAGGAACCGACTGTGGTAAGAAAGAGTTTGATAGAACAATCCAACCAACTGTTCCAGGACGAGGGCTAGAGGGGTATGTAATGGTCAGTGGTGCTCTGGAAGGTACACCAGTGGTGCTTGTGAATATATGCACCCCTAACTGGGACTATGCAGACTTTGTCAAAGTGATCATGGCTGGACCTGTGGACGTCCCCACACCTGAGAGAGAAGGACTGAAGCAGTCCTCCTTCTTCTCCCAGTACGACAAAGTCTATACCCTGATTAACTTCTTTGTAGTCGGTGGTGGGGCAGAATACTTTGTAATAATAATCTCCGACCACATTCCGCACTGCATGGATATGAGGTTGGTGATGGGGGGGCCAGCACCCCCCATGGTGCCCCAGAAGGCGTTTTGCGAGAAGATGACACAAGCCATCAGTGGATCTGTAACCTGCGACCAGAACGGGAAGGTCTGACCCTCCACATTCTGGGAGGCACTGATGTCGGTGATAATGGCGCTCAGGGACAGGAAGGCGAGGACCAATCAGCTCCATATTAGAGATGGACCGGCTGTACTCCACAGCCCCAAGCGTAGAACTATTGGCAGAGTGGAAAAAATTACAAATAGAACTTGGACTGCTCTCCACTGGGAAAGCAGTGCACCAACTCTGCCAGACATTGGGGATCTACTATGAACACGGTGACAAGGCTCACTAGCTGAGAAAGTAGGCCGCCATGAGGGAGGTAGCGCAGATGAAGGATAGGCATGATAGACAAGCCATGGCCCCCATTTAAAATCAACAAGGCCTTCACAACCTACTACTGGGAGCTGTCCACCTCTAAGCACCCAGCAGGGGCTCAAAGATGAGACAGTTTCTTGACAGTCGTGGGGGAGGAAAAGAAGCAGAGCCTGGAAGCACCACTAGAACTAGAGGAGGTCATTGAGAGTATCAACTCCTTAAAGTCATGGAAGGCACCGGGTTCCGATGGATTCCCGGTAGACCTCTATGAAAAATTCCCGGTCGCACTGGCCCTGCACCTGTGGGAGATGTTCAATGATTCGCTATCATGAGGGACCCTTCTGCCCATGCTGGCTAAAGCCTCGATATCAATGGTCCCTATTGAAAGACAAAGTGCGGGTCATACAGATCCATCTCAATCCTAAACACTGTTGCACGTTTTACTTGAGTGTAATACGCGTTTATTGGAGTGTATTAACACGCCTCCGTTTAAAGGCCGTGTGCTTAACACTGCTAGGCTCTGTATGTGTATTTTCAGCTCGGGAGTCGCCAGGTGTCGTATAAACACCTCACAAATATTCCAAGGTCAGGTTCAAAGTAATAAAACTATACACCGATCAGTAAGTTCCAACGATCAATATTTATTATACAAATATAATAAATACGCATGCACACGCTAAAGACTAATACCTATTTCTACTATTAAACGACTAACTACTTATCTAAGTGGAAACCAGCAAGGTCAGGGGACAAGGCCTTTAGTCCTTTCTTAGCTGCACCTTCTGTTCGTTCTTAGAAGAGTACTGTATAAGTTCACGTAGCGAGCGTCGTTTTGGGACTTACTGAACGATGGCTGGTGCTCAACGGCTGGTGATGGAAGACAGGATCAACGGCTGGAGTCAGAGTCAGGATACAACAGCAGATCTGGGTCGAAGTCAAAGCCGGAGCACGAAAACAGACAGGACCATGTGTGGGGGTCTATCTTTATAGTGGTCCCCAATGTCCGTGCCTTTTCGGGGCGGGCTTTACCTTCCATGCATTGATTGGATCAATTCTCAATCGATGTCTCATTAATTCCCCAATCTGAGGGTCCCTTCTCGATGGGTGGGGCGGTCTCTAGGGTCTTTTGAGATGGATACTTTTGGTGCCGTTTTGTCTGGGCCTTTACTTAAAGTATCTATTCAAAACCAAATGTTGCTATTGTGTGTGCCCAGATCTGGATTGCCTCATTAATATGCAAAGCGTTTTGCTATTAACACCTTTGGTTGAGATCTTCCACCTGGCCAGAAACTAGTTTTGCTGCGTGCAAAATGCTAATCAGTCTTTGCAGACTGCTTGTCATTGGCTAAACTGCTTTTTCCCTGCAGTCTTAGCAGTTCTCCATCTTGTTAGCCCAGTGTCCATCTTAGGTGGCTACAACACTGACGCCAAAGTCCAGATGAAGGCCCTGGCAAGGCGACTGGATAGTTGCCTGCCAGAGTTAGTCGCAAAAGATCAGACGGGCTTTGTCCAGGGCAGACAACTAATAGCGAACATCAGACGCCTGCTGAACGTGACCATGACCCCACCTGGGGAGGAGACACCAAAAGTGATCATCTCCCTGGACAAAGAGAAGGCCTTCAACAGAGTCGAATGGAGGTATCACATGGAAGTACTAGAATGGTTTGGGCCAAGGTTCCCCACGTGGGTGAAACTACTGCACAGCGCTCACGACGAGTGTACAGACAAACACCACCAGCTCCGAATGCCCCTTATCCCCACTGTTATTTGCCCTTGCAATTGAGACACTGGTCGTTGTGTTCAGATCAGCAAAAGAGTGGAGAGGCATCCAGAGGGGCGACAGAGAGCAGAAAGTCTCACTTTATGCGGATTACCTGCTCCTTTATGTCTCCAACCCTCTAGCCAGCAAGGGAGGAATAACGGATCTACTGAGTGAGTTTGGAGCCTTCTTGGGTTACAAGCTCAACCTGAGTAAAAGCGAAATATTCCCCGTGAACCCACGGGGGTGTAGGGAGGGAAATCAGAGCTGGGAACTTTGCCGTTCAAGCTGGTTCAAGCCATATTCTGATAATTGGGGATACAAATAGCCCACGACTGGACACGGATCCACAAATGGAATCTGTGGAGCCTGACAGAGGAGGTAAAGAGGCACCTGCAGAGGTGGGCTACAGATCCCTCCCGATCTTGATCCCCACGGCCTTCTTTACTAAGTTTGACAAAGCAATCATGGCCTTTGTATGGGGGTAAAGGAATCCCAGGATCGGCAAGAGCATCCTACAAAGAAGGAGAAACATGGGGGAGCAGGCCTTTCTGAACTTCCAACTCTACCACTGGGCAGGCACCGCAGAGACAGTACAGGGATGGGTCACGGAACCGGGAGCAGATTGGGTAAAAATTGAAAGAGCCATGGCCACCCAGCCATCCCCTCACCACCACCCTAGCCAAGTACTCAAGAAGCCCAGTGGTGATAACCATGCACAGAGCGTGGAATCAATTCAGACAACGCCACGGACGGTAATAATGTCTGCCAAGGCCTACATCGGCAAAAACCATGAATATTAACCACAGCGGCATTGGACAGCTCCTTCAAAAGCTGGAGGCAGGGTGAAGGAACACTAATATTAGGGAATCTAAACATAGACGGCAGGCTAGCGATCCTGGGGGAACTGACGGATAAACGATAGCTCCCAAAAGTGAACAAGGTGCGGGATAGGTAACAAAGGATTTCCTCTGCAAGGAGATAGCAACGTTCCCTCAGCTACCAGGCCACTTCCTACTGCACATATTTCTAACCCGGGCAAATTAGGGATGGCAGCTGTTTCAACATGTACTGCTGGAAGAGGTAAGGACACCTCTGGATGAGTCAAGGACAAAATGGGAGGAGGAGCTGGACATGGATATCGGGGGAGGACTCTGCATCGAAGCACTATATAGGACAAATTCCACCTCCTCATGCGCAGGGTCCTGGGTTTGATTCCCACTTGGGGTCACTGCCTGTGTGGAGTCTGCACGTTCTCCCCGTGTCTGCGTGAATTTCCTCTAGGTGCTCCGGTTTCCTCTCAGAAGTCCGGAAACACATGCTGCTTGTTAGGTGAACTGGACATTCTGAATTCTCCCTCTGTGTACCCGGCCAGGCACCGGAATGTGGCGACTCGGGGATTTTCACAGTAACCTCATTGCAGTGTTAATGTAAGCCTACTTGTGACAATAATAACAATTATTTATTTATTTAAAGGTAGTGCTCAGGGTGCACTTGACCAGAACACGCAAGAGCGCGTTCTTCCCGGAAGCGGAGGACAAATGTGTACGGTACCAGGGCGTCTCGTCCAACCACACCCACGTGTTCTGGTCTTGTCGCAGACTTGTGGGGTACTGGACCACCTTCTTCGAGGCTACGTTCAAGGTTGTGGGAGTGAGGGTGGAGCCGTGCCCACTAGTGGCAGTCGTCAGGGTATCGGAACAGCCAGAACTCTTTACAGGGAGAGGGGCAGATGTCACAGCCTTTGCCTTACTGCCCGCCCACCCGAGACTCCGACACAGGTGGAGAGCTGCAGCGCCACCTAAAGCTGCAGACTGGCTTTCCGACTTGGCAGAATTCCTCAAATGGGGAAAATAAAAATGCACCTTCAGAGAATTGGAGGAGAGCTTCCGTAATGCGCGGAAACAATTGACAAACCTGTTCAAGGACCTGTTCGTAACCAGCAACCAATAGGGGAGGGGGAGAGGAGGGGTAGGGAGGGACCGAATCAGATAAAGGGGTAGGGGCAAGGGGAGTGGGGAGAGGGAGGGGATGGGGGGGGAAGAAACACCACCCAGAGCACAGGGGAAGCTGGGCAGAGGGATCAAAGGGCACCGAAGGAGAGAGAACCCAGGAGGAGCAGCCACAGCAACAAAAAGAGGACCCCGAACAAGCTCCTGGTATGTTCTAATACCATGGGGCCACATGTAAATAGTGAAACAAAGCAGTTGGGATAACCAACTGTGGAGAGTCACAGGCCAACAGGCCTCAAATTTGTGTATATGTTACCCAAGTATCTAAACCGCATCACTTAGTTTCCCCGTTTTTTTATGTTTTATACGATGTGTTTCTTTGGAACGTTCCCTTTTCTTGCATATTTAAGTTTCATTCAGCAATGTTGCACAAGTTAAATGCAAAACCAAGAAAAACATAGTTAAAAAAAAACTCAGCAGGAAGGTTTAGAGAACATATCCGAGCACAGGAACGAGATGGTCCGAAACCTTTGTCACCTGGGGCAGAGCGGTGGGACACGGGATGCATCGGAGGCCTGCAATGTAAGAGGGAGAATAGTGAGATATAAACTGGAGGAGGTTGCTGAGGTACATCAAGGAATTTGTAATCACCAAAGGGTATTTAGAATTCTACACACGAGGGAATGCAGAATCAAGTAAATAAGATAAGGTCATGGATAATTTAATTGTAAATCCCCCATTTTCACAATCCCAATGGGAAAGCAAAATAGAAAGGAATGTGTGCTGGAGAATTGTTAATCTGGTGTTAATGTTTGATCTGCACTCATTTTCAGTGCCACTCCCAACTGAGTGCATGTGGTTAGAAAATTTGTGCTTTTGTGGGCAAATCTAAGTTTTGAAATGTTGGCATTTACATCGGCAGATCTAGAGAGAATGACAAGAACACAATCATAATGCTTGAGTCTGAAAGTAACAGATATACAGAGAAATGTTTCAAAGGCAATGGAGTTAAATTAGAGATATCTTTGTTGTAAAGGAGGGCAGTTAGCAGTCTTGTAGTGGGTAGGTTATGGCTTGCATCAAACCAAATGTGTAAATTGTGTACCATTTCATTCATTCTGTGCAAACAGCTGGGCAAGCGATTGTGTCAGAGGCTTTGGTGTGAGTTAAACAGAATAAATTCAGATTGAGTTAAACAGAATGGATTGCTTATGCCAAGTTAGAATAAGGATTTGAATCCACAATGGACAAGCTGACAGTACACTCTGTTCATTTGAATTAAGGGTGGTGATTTGGATGAAGAGTTGGGTGTCAGCAGCATAGATGTGGAACCTGGCCCAGAATCCACAAAAGAATATTGTCAATGGGAAAGCTGTAGATAAAGAACAAGAGGAGGCAAATGGGTATTCTGAGGGTGAACATTCTCAGGCAAGAGAAGAATCAGAAGATTATTTTGCCTGCATTTCGGCACTGGAGTTGGTGCAGATCGGAGTAGAATCTAATGAGCAGGCTGTCATGATAGGGGCACCATGCAGGAATGACATTGGAGGAGAATTGTGTGATCATCTGCGCTATGACATTATGCTATGACTGGACAACTGAGTTTAAATTAATGGACAGAAAAGCATTTAACTTCCATGTTGGAACCAACAATTCTACGGACACGTGCTTGTAGGATTAGAAGAGTGGTTTTAATATACTTACAACAGAGCCAGCCTGTTAGCCGTTGAACTTTCGGTGAACTGGCCGGCTGACCCTGTGGCACTGATCTTTATACAGCAGCTCCCGGGGGAGGAGTCCTGGGCGGAGCCAAGGGAGAAGCCCCGTACAACTCTTGAGCATTCCCAGAGCTACTCCCCCTGGAGGTCAGGTAGTACAACTGCACTTAGAATATAGACACATGTATATACAGATTATAATCCGGTGTGAATCACATTCACCACATTCACCCCATGTGAAAAAAATCGAGTCAGGCGGGGGTGGTGGTTCACAGAGTTAGTCTGTCCGGTGGACGAATTGTTCTTTTCGATCTGCGGAGCACCGGGGTTGCAGCCTCTTGCGGTGGCTGGGTGGGTGTTGAGAGCTGGGGTACAATGGCAGACTCCGGGGCGGGTCTCGTCCGAACTTTATACACCTCTAGCTCAACCGGAGACTGGGGGCGGGCTGGTTCTGGCGCGTGGAACCGGTGGTCAGCTTGCGGAATCGGGGGCGCGAGGGGGCGGCAGCATAGGGAACGGGGTAAGGGGTTTCTCAGTGGGGGTGGGGGGGGGGGCTGGATCCAGCGGGTGCCAGGTCCCGAAGGGATACTGTGTCCTGGCGACCGTCCGGGAACTCCACGAATGTGTACTGGGGGTTGGAATGGAGGAGGCACACCTTTTCAACAAAGGGGTCAGTTTTGTGCCCCCTGACGTGCTTCCTCAGGAGGACCTGGCCTGGTGTCCTCAGCCACGCCGGAAGTGAGATTCCTGTGGTAGTGCCCCTAGAAAAAATGAAGAATCGCACGTGAGGGGTTTGATTTGTAGCTGTACAGAGGAGGGATCTGATAGCGTGGAGCGTGTCTGGGAGGACTTCTTGCCATTGGGAGACTTGGGGTTTTCTAGACCGGAGGGTCAGCAGGACGGTCTTCCAGACCGTCTTGTTTTCCCTATCCACCTGCCCGTTGCCCCTCGGGTTGTAGCTGGTAGTCCTGCTCGAGGCGATGCCCTTGTCGAGCAGGTACTGACG
This sequence comes from Scyliorhinus canicula, assembly GCF_902713615.1. NCBI lineage: Eukaryota > Metazoa > Chordata > Chondrichthyes > Carcharhiniformes > Scyliorhinidae > Scyliorhinus > Scyliorhinus canicula. The sequence continues at coordinate 164,013,235 of NC_052148.1, forward strand.
CAGCTCGTCACTCATAAAGGACGCACCACGGTTGCTGTGCACGTAGCTGGGGAAACCGAACAGGGTGAAGACACTATGCAGGGCCCTAATGACTGTGTGGGAGGTCATATCAGGGCATGGAATGGCAAAAGGGAATCGGGAGAACTTGTCGATGATGTTGAGGAAATAAATGTTCTTGTTAGTGGAGGGGAGTGGCCCTTTGAAATCGATCGTAAGGCGTTCAAAGGGCCTAGATGCCTTGACCAGGTGGGCCCTGTCTGGTCTATAGAAGTGCGGTTTGCACTCTGCACAGATTGGGCAGTCCCTGGTGACCGCTTTTACCTCCTCGTTGGAGAAAGGCAGGTTTCGGGCTCTGATGTAGTGGGCGAGCCAGGTAACCCCTGGATGGCAGAGGTCCACGTGGATGGCTTTCAGACGGCTGATCTGCGCGCTGGCGCATGTCCTGCGGGATAGGGCATCCGAGGGCTCGTTGAGCTTCCCCGGTCGATATTTAATATCGTAACTATAGGTGGAGAGTTCGATCCTCCACCAAAGGATTTTATCATTTTTTATTTTGCCCCTTTGCGAGTTGTCAAACATAAAGGCAACCGATCGTTAGTCGGTGATGAGGGGGAACCTCCTACCTGCGAGGTAGTGCCTCCAGTAACGAACAGCCTCCACGATGGCTTGCGCTTCCTTCTCGACTGAGGAGTGTCGGAGTTCTGAAGCGGATAGGGTACGGGAGAAAAATGCAACGGGCCTCCCTGCCTGATTTAAAGTGGCTGCTAGAGCTACCTCTGAGGTGTCGCTCTCAACCTGAAAGGGAGTGGATTCATCCACCGCCCACATGGCTGCGTTGGCGATGTCCTCCTTGATGCAGCTGAAGGCCTGGCGCGCCTCAGCAGACAGGGGAAATCGTGTGGCCTTAAAGAGTGGGCGGGCTTTGTCCGCATATTGAGGGACCCACTGGGCGTAGTATGAAAAGAACCCCAAGCACCGTTTGAGGGCCTTGGGGCAATGAGGGAGGGGGAGTTCTAAGAGGGGGCGCATGCGGTCCGGGTCTGCGCCCAGGACTCCGTTCTCCATGACGTAGCCGAGGATGGCCAGTCTGTTTGTGCGGAAAACGCATTTCTCCTTGTTATAAGCGAGATTTAATTTCTGTGCCGTTTGGAGAAAACGGTGGAGGTTGGCGTCGTGGTCCTGCTGATCATAGCCGCAGATGGTAACATTGTCCAAGTACGGAAACATGGCCCACAGCCCGTACTGGTCTACCATTCAGTCCATTGCTCGTTGGAACACCGAAACCCCGTTGGTGACGCCGAAGGGAACCCGGAGGAAGTGGAAGAGGCGGCCATCGGCCTAGAACGCCGTGTAGTGGCGGTCCTCTGGGTGGATTGGGAGCTGGTGGTATACAGACTTCAGATCCACCGTGGAAAATAGCCAATATTGGGCAATCTGATTCAGCATTTCTGCAATTCTGGGGAGGGGATACGCGCCTAGGAGCGTAAAGCGATTTATGGTTTGGCTATAGTCGACGACCATGCGAAATATTTCCAAGGTCTTGACAACCACCACCTGAGCTCTCCAGGGACTATTACTGGCCTCTATGATCCCCTCACTGAGCAGCCTTCGGACCTCCGATCGGATAAAGACCCTATCCTGTAGGCTGTATCGCCTGCTACGAGTAGCTACTGGCTTGCAATCTGGAGTGAGATTGGCGAAGAGTGGAGGGGGGGAGATGCGCAGCGTGGTTAGGCTGCAGATAGTGAGTGGGGGCAGGGGCCCGCCGAAGCTGAGGGTGAGGCTCTTGAGGTTGCACTGGAAATCCAGGCCTAATAAGAGTGGCGCGCAGAGGTCGGGCAGGACATAAAGGTTAAATTTAGAATAACTAGTGCCTCGAATTGTAAGCGTAGTGACGGTGCGTCCTTGGATTTGGACTGAGTGGGAGCACGAAGCGAGGGTGATAGTTTGGCTCACCGGAAAAATAGAAAGCGAACAGCGTCTTACCAGTTCTGGATGTATAAAGCTCTCGGTGCTCCCGCATGGCGTGCTGTACCCATTGATCTGGACCTCAACCATCGAACTTCGTAGGTGCTTGGGGCGGGATTGATCCAGGGTGACCGCATTGAGTTGCGGGCTGCATGATGAGTGCCCGGGGAAGTCGTAGTCTTCAGATTAGCTTTCTGAGCATGCCGATGCAGATGGGGCCCGTGGATCGCACGTGGTGAGCGGCAAGGAAGATGGCGGCCCCCATGAGATGCACGTGGCCGGCCGCATGGTGGGGATTTGCCAGATGGCGGCCCCCATGGATCGCACGTGGCGGGAGGGGCGGAGTCGGGGCGTAGGCGGCAGCGTTTCGGGCCCCGCGGGCCCGCTGGTGTTGGGAGCGATTTGTTCTCTCTGCAGGGGAGTTAAAAACTGTGGCCCTTTTCGCGAGGCACGCTCTGGCATAGCGGCCTTTCTTCCCGCAGCTGCTGCCGGTTGCGGATCGGACTGGGCAGTGCTGCCGCGGGTGCTTGGTTTGGCCACAGAAATGGCAGGCTGGGGCAGCTGAGTAACTGGCTGGAGCAGCTGAGTAGCTGGTTGGGGCAGCAGAGTAACTGGCTTTGGCAGCGCGGTAGCTGGGGGGCCGTGCGGCACAGGCCTGGGGGGACTGTTGGTCGGGGGTCCATGATGAGGTCGCGGGTTCCGCGGGAAACAATGTGTGGCTGCGGAAGGAAACTTCCATAGTGGTAGCAGCCTCCACAGTAGTGTCCAAGTCCTGGGCCCCCTTTTCTAGCAGTTTTTGGCGCACATAGTTAGACCTAAGGCCCGCTACGAAAACGTCCCGCACAGCAAGCTCCCTATGTTCAGCCGCGGTAACGGCTTGATAATTACAGTCATTGGAAAGATTGTTCAATTCCTTTACAAACACGGCAAGCGTTTCTGTAGGCCGCTGACAGCGAGTCGTAAACACGTGGTGTGCATAAACCTCGTTAATGGGCCTGACGTACATTTTGTCCAATATTGCCAGCGCTGCGGTGTAAGAACCGGCCGGATTCAGCTGTGTGGAGATTCTGTGGCTTACCCTCACGTGCAGTAGGCTGAGTTTTTGTTCCTCCGTTGTTCCGGCGGTGCTGGCTTCTGCCAGGTAGGCTTTAAAACATCTCAGCCAGTGGGAAAAAATTTCCTTAGCCTCTGCATCCTCTGGGTCGAGTTCTAGGCGTCCGGGCTTGAGGGCTGCTTCCATGATTTCTTCGACTGTTTCCTAAGTATGTTAAATTGTTGGAACCAACAATTCTACGGACACGCGCTTGTAGGATTAGAATAGCGGTTTTAATATACTTACAACAGAGCCAGCCTGTTAGCCGTTGAAATTTCGGTGAACTGGCCGGCTGACCCTGTGGCACTGATCTTTATACAGCAGCTCCCAGGGGAGGAGTCCTGGGCGGAGCCAAGGGAGAAGCCCCATACAACTCTCGAGCATTCCCAGAGCTACTCCCCCTGGAGGTCAGGTAGTGCAACTGCACTTACAATATAGACACAGGTATATACAGATTATAATCCGGTGTCAATCACATTCACCACACTCCATATCCAAATTCCTGATTTATGTTTTCTCGTTCATGGGGGTCCTGCATCGCCTCGGGCACACCGTGTTAAGGTGCTGAGTGAAAGAGAGCACTCAGCTGACAGGTAGGGGTCAGACTGTGGCAGATATTGAGGGGCTCCAGCGCTCAGCTCTCTGCGGATTATCATCACCCCTCCTGCCCTCGACAGTGACCCGCTGACAGTCCCGACACAGTCGCAGCATGCTGGAGTGATGTAACACAGACTCTGGGAGGGTGGGAAATGGGGGTGGGGGGGAAGAGGAGGGGAGAATGGTGAAGGGGGAGGGGGTGATTAGGTATGGGGGGAGGTAGGGGGAGGGGAAAAGAGGGATGGAAGGAGGGAATGTGGTGATGGTCTAGGCCATGTCCTATGTGACATGGGTGATGCGCTATCAATTACTACGAGACGGGAGTAGAGAGTAATCGAGGCTTTATTAAGCAGAGATGTGTTGCCTCCTGCAGCTGCTGCCGAAATGGCTGCAGCTCGGTGAGCCCACACATTTATACTCCGCCTGCTGGGCAGAGCCAGTAGGCAGGTATTTACCCCCATACCTCTAGTACAGGAGCCTTACCGTATTACATCTACTATACAGTTACTGCATCTACTATACAATCAGTGGTGTATACCACAATGGGCAGCGATGTGGGACTCCCTGACCTTCCGGGCTTGCCGGACCCTTGCCGCTGCTGCCTGTCCTCCAACCTCCATCTGGTTCTCTAGTTTCTTCCTTGGATTGTCCTCCAGTCTCGTCACCCTCCTCCTCCTTGGAGGTGACCACATGGCCCTCCCCCTTCACCACCAGCATTGCCCCATTGCTGTGCCAGGTTGTGGAGGACACAGCAGAGCACCTCAAAGGGGGCAACTCTCCGGGGGATCTGCTGCAGGGTACCACTGGAGCAGTTGAGTCATCGGACCTGCATTTCCCGCAATCTGATGCACCGCTGAATGACAGACCAGGTGACTGCATGGGTCTTGTTGTATTGGGTCTCCACATCGGTCATCGGCCTCCATACAGGCATCATTAGCCAGGTCCTCAGCGGGTACCCCTTATCCCCCAAGAGCCAGCTGGCCATCCTGGAGTGGTCCTCGAAGTGGCCGGGGATGTCTGACTGCCCCAGGATGTCGCTGTCGTGGACAGTCCCTGGGGAGTGTGCACATATGTGTATGGTCTTCATGTGGTGGTCACATAGAAGCTGGTTGTTCCGGGAGTGGAACCCCTTCCTGATAACGTAGGGAACTCCCAGATAGCCCAGTGAGTGCAAGGCGACATGAGTGCCATCTTTAAGCCCCTGGACCTGGAGCATCCCTTCGGTGGAGAATCCTGCTGTTGGGGTTGGTCCGTGCCGAAGTTCATGTAGTCGGCTGCCCGGGCAAACAGCACATTTGTGACCTGTTGGATTCACCTGTGGGCTGTAGCCTGTGAGGTACCACATGGGTCCCCGCTCGAGCTCTGGAATGATCCAGAGGCATAGAGATTCACGGCTGCGGTGACCTTGATCACCACCGGAAACGGGTGTCCTCCTCCTCCATATGGTGCCAGGTCTGTGAGGACATGGCACAGGTGCTGCACCATCTGGTTATTGAGACGGAGCCTCCTGCAGAACACACTGTCCGCCATCTGCTCGAAAGACCAGCGACACTTGTACACTTTGGGCCGTCGCAGGCCTCCCCCTCTGGGTCTCATCCTGGTCTGATAGGCGGCCGGCCCTCAGGATGTTTGGTGGGGTCCTGCACATGAGCCACCGCCTCGAGCCTCTGTCGATGTTGCTGCCACTGTCTTGTTTGCCATTTAGCCGCCTGACCTGTCAGCATCATCACTAGGGCAAGTTCCATGGGGTCCAGATTATTGTTCATACAGTTCGATATCTGTAAGGAATTGAGAGAAGGTGCGTGACTGACAACAGTGATGTCTTTCACCCCGGGACGCTCCAGTCCCCCCACATTGCTCTCCTCCCCTCCTCCACCCACCCAGCATGCCCTACTCATCCACACCTGACCACAGCGAGGGTCCCCTCCAATCACTGGACACCACACTCTGAACCCCAGACACCCGCACATAACATTAGCTGGACTGGGCGGAGGTCCCCGCCCTGGTGCACTCACTGACTCTCCGGGCACGGACATGTCCCTGGGGATGGGGCCCATCGCTTGGGTGTTTGGATGTTGGCTGCTGCATCCATGGTGCTGCCTCCCGCGTTTTCAAGCACAGTATCCAGGAATCACGGTCTGATTGGGATGGTAGGCAGTAACTGTCACATGCTACATGGCCCACTGCTCACGGGAATCCATTTGGGATGTTCAAAGTGCTCACTTTACCATGATTGATAATTCACTGTTGGCAATAGCGTTCCACTGCACAACCAGAGGCCTCCACGATCAGTGGGAGTCACGGATGCTCAGTGGGGCAGGCAGGCAGGGGCTACGGTTGCACCCCTGGAACAGGAACACACAGCCCAGGGGTTGGCATAGCCGACCTGTGCACGTCCGACCCCCCCCCCCCCCCCACCACCCCAACAGAGGCCCGCTCCCCCCCTCTCCAAGATCCCCAAGCCCTATGGCGGCCCACCCCACCCGAGGCTAGACCCCCCAGTCTCCCCTACCGCCACCCCACACAGAGGCAACAAGCCCAGTGCCTCTGAGCTCTTTGCCTGTGAACGAAGATGGCTACTGACATCCTCGGGTCCCCGCAGCAATCCTTCCACCAGGTTCACGTTTTTAGAAAGGAGTACGAATCAGCCCCCATGTGACCACTTGCTGGAGAGGCGATTAGATCATGGGAGGTCATTGATTAAGGGATGGCTCCCATTAATTGTATAGAAATTGAGCTTAAACTGGTGATCATCAGTTTTGCGCCAAGCTATGGCGGGATCTTGATTTCCCCCTCGGGAGCGGGCCGGTTACATCACGAACAGTTTGGTGCCCGGCGCATTTCTTGTTCTTGGCCTCTCCCGCTATTTAACGGCGTTGTCACGCCCTCGCTCGAGCTCAACAAAATCACTGAATTGAAACCCATATCTACGTCTATAGCAATCCGGACCCTGGTGATTGGAGCCTTTCAACATTCACAATGATAACATCAAGATTTCATGAATAATGAAGTAAACCCAACACCAAATCTGGAGTGGAGTTCCGTTGGGCCATTGATGCATCCCTCCAGTTAGCAGTTTCCGCCAACTCTCACAACTGACAAGGCCCCAGATGCACAGACTTTCATACTTCCTCTAGCTAGCAGCCTACGAATTTGAGAAGGGTAATCTCGGGTTGCTGGGCACCTCCTAAAGCCATGCCTATGTTGCACAGCAAAGAAAGGTAGGATTTTAGCATGGGAAGCTTAAATGTGAGGTCCTGGCATGATTAACACCACATTTTCGACAGCAAGTGTATGCAAGACAGTCTGGTAGACATGAGCCCCTCAAGCATGGCATTGACAATGCTGGTCTACAAGGAGTCAAATTAGCTGATGCAGGCTCTCTTCGAGACACTTTCTTCTTCATGTGTCATACTTATGACAGAAGCTGCCTCTTAACGATTGACCTCTTCGGCCACCAGCAAAAGTGCGTCATATGTAGGCACCCATCAGGAATGGATTTGTTTGTTGCCTGCTCATCATCTTTGGTAGATGGAAGGGTGCCGAATATGATGAGAAATTGAGACTTGCTTCGTAAAATCATATAAAAAGAAAACTGAAAGGCAAAACGTGCCTCAGTTTACAGAATCCACGGTCGTTCTGATTAACGGTGAGTGATATAAAGAAATGATTGTATGATTCTTGCAATCTCTAGATCTTATGAGGAATCCAATTTCTAACATTTGTTTCGCTTCCCCCCCCCCCCCCCCCCCCACCCCCCCCTAACCCTGCACCTATTACTTGCACCTCTTCACCCAGCTGAATCTGGGACGGATGAGATCATAATGGACAGCTTGTGCTTTATTTTGGCAAGGAGAAAAAATGTGATAAATAACTGTTTTGTTTATCTGCCAAAATTCTCTGCTATGTTTCATAACACAGCTACGAATACAAGCTGGTCACAGTGATGTAATCCTCTCTGACACACAGGGGAAGCAACGGCAATGCTTGCGACAGAATGTTAGCAGTTGGATCTCTCATGACTTCACAGTGGTACATTGCTCAAACTCCTAACAGGGGACTGTGCTGATGATTAAATGGCTGTAATTTATCATTTTAAAAATAGCCCATTGTTCCCCTGTAAGCGACGTGACTGTTTGAAATTAAAGAAACACAACTCAAAATTCATTTTCTGCCAACAAGCCGATTCTGAAATCTCTTATTTTGGGATTGGTGCTCAGTTCAAAAATAGATTGTGTGCCGCTAATTGACATTAACCACAAAAATGTTCCATCTGGCTGAACTTAAAGTCTTATCTCTTTTCAAAAGCTTGTTTAGTGTTTTATGTAAGAGGACTTAGCTTGAGCTTTGATTTCCGAGAAAACCAGCAAGGAAACAACTTAACTGCGATCTCAGAGGGCCAGAAAATCAACTGTCTACATGACTGCACCGTGTGTGGTTTCATCCAAATATTAGGATAGTGTGCCTAGACTGTTGCAGGTCCAGTATGACCAGTTTAACCAAAGTCAACCCGACAGTCACCTTGAACCGAAAGCAAGTAGGCGACTATTCCTCTTCTGACTTTAAAGAAAGCAACAACCACATGTCTTTGGCAAGGTACCATACAGGAGGCTGTTAAATGAGCTAAGAGCCCGTGGTGTTAAGGTTAAGATTCTGGCATGGATAGAGGATTGGCTGACTGGCAAAAGGCAGAGAGTGGGGATAAAGGGGTATTTTTCAGGATGGCAGCTGGTGACGAGTGGTGTGCCTCAGGGGTCTCTGCTGGGACCACAACTTTTCACAACATATATTAATGATCTGGAAGAAGGAACTGAAGGCACAGTTGCTAAGTTTGCAGATGATACAAAGATCTGTAGAGGGACAGGTAGTATTGAGGAAGCGGGGAGGGGGGGCTGCAGAAGGATTTGGACAGGCGAGGAGAGTGGGCAGAAAGTGGCAGATGGAATACAATGTGGAAAAGTGTGAGGTTATGCACTTTGGTAGGAAGAATGGAGGCATAGGTCATTTTCTAAATGGGAAAAGGCTTAGGAAATCAGCAACACAAAGAGACTTAGGAGTCCTAGTTCAAGATTCTCTTAAGGTTAATGTGCAGGTTCAGTCGGTATTTAGGAAAACAAATACAATGTTAGCATTCAAGTTGAGAGGGCTAGAATGCATGACCAGGGATGTACTTATGAGGCTGCATAAGACTCTGATCAGAACCCATTTGGAGTATTGTGAGCAGTTTTGGGCCCCATATCTAAGGAAGGATGTTCTGGCCTTGGAAAGGATCCAGAGGAGGATCATAAAAATAATATCTGGAATAAAGAGCTTGTCATATGAGGAGCAGTTGAGGACTCTGGGTCTGTACTCATTGGAGTTTAGAAGGATGAGGGGGGATCTTATTGAAACTTACAGAATACTGAGAGACCCAGATAGGGTGAATGTGGAGAGGATGTTTCCACTAGTAGGAGAGACTAGAACCCGAGACCACAGTCTCAGACTGAAGGGTCAATCCTTTAAAACTGAGATGAGGAGGAATTTCTTCAGCCAGAGGGTGGTGAATCTGTGGAACTCATTGCTACAGAAGGCTGCAGAGACCAATTCACTGAGTGTCGTTAAGATAGAGACAGATAGGCTCTTGATTGATCAGGGGTTATGGGGAGAAGCCAGCTCCATACAATGCACATTTCTGCACACACCTCCAGTCTTAACTATTCTAACACATGCCTGTTAACCTCTCATATTCTACCCTTTATAAACTGGGGTTTATCCAAATTTCCATTTCCTGTTTCCCAAATGGCAGCCATCATCCCTGTTCTTGTTGACCTACACAGGCTCCTGGTTAAATAACACCTCGATTTTAATATTACCATCCTTGGGTTGGATTTTATGGGTCGAGGTGTGTGGTCCCATTTGGAAAGCAGTGGTAATCAGACAAAGTCAACATGGATTTACAAAAGGAAAATCATGCTTGACAAATCTACTAAAATTCTTTGAAGATGTAACTACAAGAGTTGACCAGAAAGAACTAGTGGATGTGGTTTATTTAGACTTTCAGAAGGCTTTCGACAAGGTATCATATAGCAGATTAGTATTGTTATGGGAGCGGTGTTTTCAGAACCCCAAAATGTATCATGGAGTTCAACCAACCTCTCCCTTTAATGGATTGTTGCTTTTGAAGCACCCGGCTTGTTCTCCAGGTGTGGTATTACAATTATGGACACGTGGGTTTTTAAACATAAAACAATGTTAATTCCATGAATTCAACTTAACCTTTTGAATAAACATTACTTCAAAGATAACCCCGAAAATAGTACAACACTAAATAATCCCTCACAATGTTCATTCAAACCTCCAAAAGACTGGGCGCGATTCTCCCATATGGGGAGAAATCGTAAGGCTGCCGTCAAATCCGGGCGGGTTTGACGCCAGCCCCCCCCTTCCCGACCGGGAACCGATTCTGGTCCCCGGTCGGGGCTAGCATGCCGACGCCGTAAACTCCGGCATCGCGGGCTTAACGAATTTCGTTAAGCCCGCTTGCCAGAGTTAGCGCCGGCTGACACGTCATATGACGTCAGCCGGGCATGCGCGGATTGGAAGACTCCAACCCGCGCATACGCGGATGACGCCATCGCGCATTTGCGCGAAACCCGCGCATGCGCGGGCCGGGATGCCCCTCAGCCGCCCCGCGAAGTGATACAGCCGTGGTACTGCCGTGCCAATCGGTGCCATGGTTTTAAAGATCGAGAGTTTACGGCCGTTTTTACGAACGGCCAGACCAGGTGTGTTTGCCGTTCGTAAAAACAGCCGCAAAGGGCTGGGAACTCGGCCCATCGAACAGCTGAGAATCGCTGCCGGCCGTAAAAAAACGGCGGCAGCGATTCGTATCGGGAGTCGGGCGTGGGGGGGGGGGGGGAGAATAGCGGGAGGGCGTCGGAACAGCGTGGCCGCAAAATTTTACGAGCCATGCTATTCTCCGCACCGTCGGGAGTGCGGAGAATCGCGCCCCTAACACCTTTAAACAGAAACACATCAGGTTAAAGACATTACTATTATGAGTTTAAATCTCCCAAATGATACAGAGATAGTCTTTCATGGCAGAGATCACAGCAGAATCCAGCTCACTGCAAACACAGACACACCCAAGCTCTTTTCCTCCATGCAGCTCTCAGCAAACCAGCCAGTCACTTTTCAGCTGCTCTCTCAAACTGAAACTAAAAGCAGAAGTGAGCTCAGCTCCCCCCACCCTCTGACATCACTTCAGTAATATGAGCTGCTGCATTTTTTAAAGGTACATTGCTTAAACATCCATTTCTTAAAGGTACTCTCACATGACAATATGTAAAGCTAAAGCACATGGGATTACAGGTAGTGTCTGGAGATGGATGAAAAGCTGGTTAGCAGACAGGAAGCAAGAAGTTGGAATAAATAGGTCCTTTTCTAATTAGCAGGCAATGACTAGTGGGGTATCTGTATTGGACCCTAACTGTTCACGTTATATATTAATGATTTGGATGAGGGAACTATATGTTCTATCCAAAAGAGTGACTAATGTTGTTAAATAGCGGTGGGAAACTTACCAACAGTGCCCGGGGGGGGGGGGGGGGGGGGGGGGGAACTCTTAGCAAAACCCACCACAAATGGCAATTAGTAACTTTTCCATTAGATCGCGCTCAGTATTAGTGGGTGTGTTGCAATGTGTTTTTGTGATATGCCTCTCCCAGCAAATAGCTGAATGTATGTGGAAGCTGAGAGATGTGGGTGTGAGGCTTGCAGCAGTAAGTGTGTCTGAATGTTAGACATGAATCCGAATTACAAGAAATTGCTGATGGGTGAATAATGGAGGTATGTGACTTAGACAATGTGTGAAATGAAATGAAAATCACTTATTGTCACAAGTAGACTTCAAATGAAGTTACTGTGAAAAGCCCCTAATCGCCACATTCCAACGACTGTTAGGGGAGGCAGGTACGGGAATTGAACCGCGCTGCTGGCCTGCCTGGTCTGCTTTCAAAGCCAGCGATTTAGCCCTGTGCTAAACCAGCCCCTGAGGTTGCTCGCTCAATGGTTGTGGTGAATGTAATTCACACTATTTTATTGTATGGTATTGTGTCCTTGTGGGCTCTGTCAGTGAGCCGTTGCGCGGCTCTGCCCATAGGAGGAGATGAGGAGCTTCTACAGGGCTCCACCCTCTGTTCCGTCCATGGCTCCGCCCATGGCCCCTCCCACTACCGGAAGTATAAAGTGCTGCAGCCGTGTGAGCCTGCCCTCAGTTCCTCTGGTTGCAGGCAGGCTCAGTTGTAAGACTATTAAAACCACAGTTTACTTCCAATCGTGTCTCTAGTGAATTGATGGTCACATCAATTTAATAGTCTTAGAAAACTTGAAGAAAACTACTATGGAATCAGCCCTCAAACCTGATCGACTAGAACTCGACCCGCAGGCTGCAGAGGCGAAGGAAATCTTCCTCCACTGGCTTCGATGTTTCAAGGCCTACCTGGCTGAATCGAGCAATTCCGAGACTACAGAGCAGCAGAAACTCAGTCTACTGCACGCACGGGTGAGCCATCGCATCTCTACGCAACTCAATTGTACCAACTCCTATACTGAGGCCCTTGCTATGCTCGACCGATTGTACATGCGGCCGATAAACGAGGTCTATGTGCGGCACATTTTCACTACCCGCCGCCAGCGCCCCGCAGAGTCGCTAGTGGACTTCCTGCGCGACTTAAAAGCCTTTGCTCGGGACTGCAACTTTCAGGCTGTAATGGCCTCCCAGCATATGGAACTTGCTGTCCGTGATGTATACGTTGCGGGGCTCCGGTCTAACTATGTGCGGCAGCGACTACTCGAGAAAGGGGCCCAGAACTTGGAGGATACGGTAGAGCTAGCAGCTACTATGGAGGTCGCGTTCCAAAGTCTAAACTCATTCCCCGCGGACCAAGCAACCCCATCGTGGACCCCCGACCAGCGACTGCCCCAGGCCTGCGCTGCGCGGCCATCCACTCACTATGGAGCACCAGCGTGCCATTTTTGTGGCCAGCCCCAACACCCACGGCAGCACTGCCCGGTTCGCAACGCGACCTGCAGTCGAAAAGGACATTATGCCAGAGTATGCCTGGCAAAATCGAAACCCTCTAACTCCCCCGCAGTCCAGAACAATCGCTCACCCAATTCGCAGGCCTGCAGACCCCGCAATGTTGCAGCGTGTCTGCCGCCTCCGCCCGACATGTGCGACTCATGGGGGCCGCCATCTTGGCAATCCTCCCCCATGCAGCCGGCCATGTGTGAGTCATGGGGGCCGCCGTCTTGGACGCCATCTTCCTCGCCGCCCGCCACATGCGATCCACGGGGGTGGCCATCTTGGACGCCATCTTCTTTATCACCCGCCACGTGCGATCAACGGGGGCCGCCATCTTGGCCATCACCCGAAATCCACCTCGACGACTACGACCTCCGCGGACAGTCATCACGGGGCCACTCGAGCACTGCTGATCGAGCCGCCGACTACCCGCAACTCAACGCAGTCACGTTGGACCAGTTGGGTCTGAAGCACCTCCAGAGCTCGATGATGTCTGTTCAAATCAACGGATACAAGACACCGTGCCTCTTTGACTCCGGGAGCACCGAGAGCTTCGTACATCCTGACCTGGAAAGACGCTGTTCGCTCCCTATCTTCCCTGCACGGCAAACTATCTCCCTCACCTCGGGCTCGCATTCGGTCCAAATACAAGGGCGCACCATCGCGACACTAACGATTCAGGGCGCCAGCTACACTAATTTCCAGCTGTACGTACTCCCCGACCTCTGTGGCCCACTCTTACTCGGGCTTGATTTCCAATGCAACCTCAAGAGCCTCACACTCAGCTTCGGTGGATCCCTACCTCCACTCACTATATGCAGCTTAGCGACTCTAAAAATTGACCCCCCTCCACTCTTCGCTAATCTAACGGCTAACTGTAAACCAGTAGCCACTCGCAGCAGGCGGTACAGAGTATTCATCAGAGCCGAAGTCCAGCGGCTCCTACGTGAGGGAGTCATAGAGTTGAGTAACAGCCCCTGGAGAGCTCAGGTGGTGGTCGTCAAGACCGGGGAAAAGTTCCAGATGGTGGTTGATTATAGCCAAACCATTAACCGTTCACGCACCTCGATGCGTATCCCCTCCCCAGAATTGCAGACATGGTCAACCAGATCGGCCAGTACCGCATATTCTCCACGGTGGATCTGAAGTCTGCTTACCACCAGCTCCCAATCCGCCCGGAGGACCGCCACTACACGTCGTTCGAGGTAGATGGCTGCCTCTTCCATTTCCTCCTGGTCCCCTTTGGCATCACGAATGGGGTCTCGGTGTTCCAACGAACAATGGACCGAATGGTGGACCAGTACAGGCTGCGGGCCACGTTTCCGTACTTGGATAACATCACCATCTGCGGCCATGACCAGCAGGACCACGACGCCAACCTCCACCGATTTCTCCAAACCGCCCAGAAACTCAATCTCACCTACAATAAGGAGAAATGCATTTTCCGCACTACCAGACTAGCCATCCTCCGCTAAGTCGTGGAAAACGGAGTCCGGGGCCCCGACCCGGACCGTATGCGCTCTCCCTCATTGTCCCAGGGCCCTCAAGAGGTGCCTGGGATTCTTCTCTTATTACGCCCAGTGGGTCCCCCAGTATGCGGACAAAGCCCACCCACTATTTAAGACCACACTTTTCCCGCTGTCAGCTGAGGCCCGCCAGGCCTTCAACTGCATCAAGGAGAACATCGCCAAAGCCGCCATGTGGGCGGTGGATGGATCCGTCCCCTTCCAGGTGGAGAGCGACGCCTCAGAGGTCGCTCTTGCAGCCACTCTGAACCAGGCAGGAAGGCCAGTAGCTTTCTTCTCCCGGATCCTCTCCGCTTCGGAACTTCAACACTCCTCAGTCGAAAAGGAAGCTCAAGCCATTGTGGAAACCGTACGGCACTGGAGGCACTACCTCGCAGGTAGGAGGTTTACCCTCATCACCGACCAAAGATCGGTTGCCTTCATGTTCGACAACTCGCAAAGGGGCAAAATAAAAAACGATAAAATCTTGCGGTGGAGGATCAAACTCTCCACCTATAAGTATGACATCATATATCGACCGGGGAAGCTCAACGAGCCCCCAGATGCCCAGTCCCGCGACACATGGGCCAGCGCACAAGACGACCGCCTGAAGGCTATCCACAACGACCTCTGCCACCCGGGGGTCACCCGGCTTGCCCACTACATCAAAGCCCAAAATCTGCCTTTCTCCACCGGGGAGGTAAAAGCCATCACCAGGGATTGCCCGATCTGCGCGGAGTGCAAACCACACTTCTATAGACCAGACAAGGCCCACCTGGTAAAGGCATCCCGGCCCTTTGAACGCCTGAGCATCGATTTCAAAGGGCCACTCCCCTCGACCAATCGAAATGTGTACTTCCTCAACGTCATTGACGAATTCTCCCGCTTCCCCTTTGCCATCCCGTGCCCCGATATGACCTGCCATACAATCATCAGAGCCCTGCAGTGTCTTCACCCTGTTCGGCTTCCCCAGCTACGAACACAGCGACAGCGGTTCGTCCTTCATGAGCGACGAGCTGCGTCAGTACCTGCTCGACAAGGGCATCGCCTCGAGCAGGACTACCAGCTACAACCCCAGGGGGAACGGGCAGGTGGAGAGGGAGAACGCGACGGTCTGGAAGACCATCCTACTGACCCTACGGTCCAGGAATCTCCCGACCTCCCACTGGCAGGAGGTCCTCCCCATCGCGCTCCATGCAATTAGGTCCCTCCTGTGCACCACCACCAACCAGACCCCTCATGAACGATTATTTGTTTTCCCTAGGGGCAGGGGGGCTTCGCTCCAATCTTGGTTGAGGACACCGGGCCCGGTTCTTCTCCGGAACCACGTTCGGACACACAAAACGGACCCGCTAGTAGAGAGGGTACTACTACTACATTCAAACCCCCACTACGCCTTTATTGAATACCCCGACGGCCGTCAGGATACCGTTTCCCTCCGGGACCTGGAGCCTGCAGGATCCACCACTACCACTACCACCGCCGAGGTACCTCTCACACTACACCCCACCCGGCCCCCCCACGCCCTGCACCCCCGTGCCTATATGTTTCCTGCCCACGCCCCCATGCCTATAGGTTTCCTGCGCCCCCCTTCAACCGTCGCATTGGGCAGGAATGGAGCTCGGACCAAAACACCCCCGGAGTCCACCCCCATACCCACACCGACCATCACCACCCAGCCACCCGAAGAGGCTGCAACCCCGGTGCTCCGCCGATCCCAAAGGACGACTCGGCCACCGGACCGGCTCAACCTGTAGACCCGTCACCCCCGCCGGACTTGATTTTTTTTTACAGGGGGTGAATGTGGTGAATGTAATTCACACTGTATTGTATGGTATTGTGTCCTTGTGGGCTCTGTGTGTGAACCTTTGCGCGGCTCTGCCCATAGGGGGAGATGAGGAGCTTGTACACGACTCCACCCTTGGCTCCGCCCATGGCTCTGCCCATGGCCACTCCCACTACCGGAAGTATAATGTGCTGCAACCATGTGAGCCTGCCCTCGGTTCTTCTGGTCGCAGGCAGGCTCAGCTGTAAGACTATTAAAACCACAGTTTACTTCCAATCGTGTTCCAAGTGAATTGATGGTCACATCAATGGGCAAGTTAAATAACATTTGAAGATGCATAGACTGACCTTGACCATGCATGTGAGTTGCATTCTTTACAGCACAGCAGTCTCTGGATCACATTCCTTGATTTGTCTTCTGTGCCTTCATAGTGTATATGTTAAATGACTCTTTGTGGAAACAATCCTTTTCTCCTCATTTCCACTTCTCCAGAGGCTTTTTTGGAGCAGTTTCCACCTCCACCGAGCAACCTGAATACACCTCCATTTAAGACGGACAGACTGGCTTTAAGAGGGACAGACTGGCTTTAAGAGGTACAGACTAGTTTTAACTCGTGCTAAACACACACAGATGAGCATGCAGTCAGTCATCAGCATTGAACTGCTCATTAAATCATGCTGCTCAGCAGGCAGTATAAAGTTTTCTTGCTGCCAGAATCTCCTCAAAAATTGGAACAATCCAATTTTTAGCTCATTGTCTTTAAAGAAAGTATTTTTGAAAAGTAGATGAACAAAGGCATTTATTTTCACAGCATAATTCATGGATGCGTTTTAGTCAGATTTACATCATCATGCCAAGTTTTTACCCCAAAACACATATTGAGAAATTTACGAAACACTGTCTCATGAAGACTGGTTTCTCTATATACCTTTCAAAAGTGGCTATTTTTACTTTGTTATCTTGTTCCCTTTATTTTGTTATGCTGTTGCCTTGCCATAATCATTATTGCAACAATCTGAGGGAAGAACTCCTCAGAATTGACCGAATTCAGACCTATTTCCCACTATCCACTCTAGAACTACCATTGTGCCACCCTGGGCAAGTGTGCAATCAATTCCAGCCCCATATGCCCCTGAGGCACAACATAAGTGAATTAACCAATAATTCTGATAAGAATTCCCGAGGTCTTTGGCCCTTAGCTGCCCAATAATTTCAGTCACCATGTTTATATGTTGAATCACAATAATAATTTATTTATAACAAGAACTATATTGAACTGTGCAGTAAAAACAACTGGATAACAAAAAACTACCTACAACCCATTTTAACTGTCTAACCCTCTACCCACACATACAAGACAGACAAACACAGAGGGGTGGAAAGGGGTAAAAAATACAAGAATGACAGTCAGAAAATAAGATCTTCGCTTCAAATGGTGGCTCTGTAGCATCCTTGCTGATTAAAATCTCTGGTTTACAGCTGGAAATGGTCTTTCTTGCAGAACCATTCATTCATGGTTCCCGCAGACTAGGAAATTCAGACTCAAGGCACCTGGCCTTCTGGAGAGTCACTTTAGTTCTATTAAACTGGGCCTTCAGCTAAAGGTTCACATTCGGGCCTATATCTTTCTTGAGACATTTATTTTCACATCAAGCTGTGGTTCCAGCTTGTGGTTTGACTTCAGGCCTCAGCAGCCTCCAGAGAACGGTGCCCAGATTTGCTGGAGAGACTGTCAGCCCTCACAGAGGCCTTCTGAAGGGGATTAATTAGATATTTCTGGAAAGAGTTAGTTAGAATCCTCCATCTTGGCTGCCAGAATTAAAAATGAAACCAAACTAGAACCTCATGAATCTGAAAACATTCCAGTGGGATCAGATCCAATCACCACCTGTTACCGGGCAGAGTGCAGCCTTTTTGGGCCAATTCATTGGCCATCAGCCTAATCAATCAAACAAACTCTTCACTGATGCTGGCCAGTTGGTAATCACCGGTCTAAAACAGCACAGCCTTCTGGAATCTTCTGTTTGAGTTAAAGGCACAGCCCACTGCTTCCTTCTGCTTGAAGAAAAGATACAGGCTGCCTTAAAGACACATTTCCATAAATCATCCATGAATCAAAAACATAACATTGGGGCAGCAGGGTAGCATGGTGGTTAGCATAAATGCTTCACAGCTCCAGGGTCCCAGGTTCGATTCCCGGCTGGGTCACTGTCTGTGTGGAGTCTGCACGTCCTCCCCTTGTGTGCGTGGGTTTCCTCCGGGTGCTCCGGTTTCCTCCCACAGTCCAAAGATGTGCGGGTTAGGTGGATTGGCCATGCTAAATTGCCCGTAGTGTCCTAATAAAAGTAAGGTTAAGGGGGGGTTGTAGGGTTATGGGTATAGGGTGGATACGTGGGTTTGAGTAGGGTGATCATGGCTCGGCACAACATTGAGGGCCGAAGGGCCTGTTCTGTGCGGTACTGTTCTATGTTCTATGTTCTATAACTGCAAACAAATAAAAGGGAAAACGAGAACAGATGGGGAATAAACAGGGACAAACAGGAAGGACCCTTACATGGCCAAATAGCAAAAAAAAATCAAGTGTTGTGGCTGCCCATTCTTTTTGTTGATCTTCTGACCTTTCCACTGCACAGGAGATAAGATCAAAATCATAAATTTTATTGTATTGTGGATTTACTACTGTTGCTAGGTTTTAGAATTATGGTACTAGGGATGGGAGCATTCTGCTCACTCAGCAACAATTTTAAGAGTCTATCCCGAGGTTTCTCATTTACAGATCTTGCAGCACTCAGGCAAAATCAACCTAGCTTTACCAAAGATTATTTTAAAAAACTACCCAGCACAAGCTATGATCAAAAGGTAACCTCAGACTGATGCTGTCACACTCACATTGCTCTTTTGTCTCTGCACCAATTTCTACTGTTTAACTAGTCACATTTTAGATGTCAGAGCAATGACAAATCGAGAAGCTCAGGCAGTCTGGATTCCTGCCTTCAGACTGCAGCTGAAAAAGTGCTCATTTCACTTTTCAAGATCGGAGAAAAGGAGGTAAAACCAAAAGTTTCACTGGAAAAGCACAATTGTGGATTTGCATCTTGAGAAAAAAAGAGCCGCTTTTTTTATGGTCAACAAGATTTGTTGCCCCGAATAGAATATGCCCTGACACATGCTGGCATGGGGCACTTTGGAGCAAGAGCCCACTTCTGATGATGCCACAGTGGAGGAATCTTGAATAAATGTTTAAAATGTCACCATTGAGTCAAACTGAGATCATGAGGAACTAAATACACAGGCCAGCCAGAATGGCGATTGTTCATTATGTTTCAGACCAAGCATCTAGATCAATGATCTGGAAACATTGAAAGATAGTTTAACATTCCAATGGCAATTCACATTCATTGCTCTTGTGACAACTCTATTCATTTGGAGTCAGCAGGGGTCATTGCCAAGTTAAGGCGCTGGACTCCATGCCGTGGGAGAGGGAAGGGTGGGGTTCTGGTAGTTTGTTTGACTAAAAGCTGCCAGCCTGATTCTGCTGTTGAGGAAAAAGGTCGAGGGAGGGAGACAGCAGCAACCTGAGAGGTGAATGACAAGCAAGAGAGGGGAGTTACAAAATTAGCTTTAATTCATGCAAGGCAATCCACTGAGGTAGAAAAGATTTACTTTATGTTTATATCATTGTATAAAATAACGTTGTTTGAAGGAAATAAATGGAATTAATCCTGTTGCTATGTCTAGATAACTTAGCTGAATGATTCATAAAATCATATTGAATTACATAGAAATTGCATAACAGTTCATTCAGTGCAACCATTTTGTGTTAGTGCTGGTCCTTGTGAACCCTCTCTTAATATCTTAATACCCTTCACATTGTATCTCTATGTAACCCTGGTTCCAATCCCATTTGACAGTCCTATTGCCAGATCTTTTATTCAGCTTTCTGCAACTAACACTTTTAATTATTAACATTAACTCTATTTGTGCAATCCTAGGTTTCACAACTTTCCATGTAAAAATGTTTCCCCTAAATTTGTCAATCTTATATTGAGCACTCTTTATTCTAGACTACTCAATAGAATCATACAATCATAGAATTTACAGTGGATAAGGAGGCATTCGGCCCATCGTTCTGCAACAGACCTGGGAAAGACCACCCTACCCAAGCCATGACTCCACCCTATCCCCATAACTCTGTCACACCACCTCACCTTTGGACACTAAGGGGCAATTTAGCATACCCAGTCCACCTAACCTGCACTTCTTTGGACAGTGGGAGGAAACCAGAGCATCCGGAGTAAACCCACGCAGACACTGGGAGAAAATGCAAACTCCACACAGACAGTGACCCGAAGCTGGAATTGAACCTGGGACCTTGGAGCTATGAGGCAGCAGTGCTAACCACTGTACCACCGTGCCACCCAATAGAAATGGTTCTCTTTCTATCGACTTGACCCTATCCCTGTATTGTTTTGAACAACTCCATTTAATCTCCCCTGTTTCAACAAAAACTGACCCAATTTTTCAATCTTTCTTTGTATTTACATTTCCCCATAAATCACACCCCTGGTGTCTCAGTATCCTTTCTGCACTCTGGAGCCCACAATTACACAGTCCTCCAGTTGTGGTTTCATTAATGTTTTCTTCAGATCCACTCTTCCAACTTCACATTCATATCCTACTTCCCATGCTGTCAAAATCAAGCTGCTGCACCCAGTGATACCTTGTTCTGTCATTGGGAAATTGAAAGAGCATAGGACCAAAATGTTCTTTTGGCCGAGGTCAAAGAAGATACTCTAATTGCTCCCTTTGCTTATCCTATTTTACATGTAGGTTTAAGCCATATGACTTAATTTAATAAAAGTAAGCTCTTCAGGATCCTCAAGGGAGTGAGGGATGCCACTGAACCTGAGACGGCATGCACAGCAGATCAGCATTCATAGCAAAGCTCTGAGAGTGTTATATTGGATAGCTGGCGAAAACAGACACAGGGATCATGATGCGTGGTTAACCCAGCCCATGCATTGCAATGCAGGCAGTATGACAAATTTCTGCTGTCTGCTCATTCCAGCATTACCCATGCTGTTCAGTGATTGTATGCATCAGCAGAGAGTGCAATGTGGTGAGTGTCTCACACTACTTAAAGCTAGCCTGTACCTCTTAAAGGAAAGCTGCTATGTGGTTGGAAAAACTGCTGGGCGCCGTTTCAGAAGTGAACCTGTCTGCAAAAAAGTGAAGAATGGCTGACCATGTTCGAGAACCTGTACCAACATTTTGGTATGCTGCATTGGAGGTCTGACTGCAAGAGGTGGAGAAATCTGTACCTGCAAAGGAGCAGGAGACATTCCAGACACATGCTCATAAGGCAGTGCAGAAAGATAGCAGTGAAGGTCAATGTTAGGAGTGTTCATGCCAAGTACTTTTCTGCAGGTCAAGAAGATATCTGGTGATCTCGCACCAATCTTAACTTGTCAATGTCAGGGAGCTCATCTCCAAATGCAACCTAACAACTGTTGTTTCATCCGGTTCTCAATTCACTACCTGTCACTTACCACCAACAATCTCTATCAGTTAGGATTCATCCCTAACATTCAGATTCTTTACCTCATCTTCCTAGAGTCAGCTCTGTTACAAGCCTTACCTGCATGTCACCCAGATTGAACACACCGGCAGATTTTCAATCATGACAATTATATCATCCAACTAATTTCACAGCATTCCCCAATATGCTTCCCTTTTACTTACAGGAGAAGGAACTAACACGGATTAACAGAAGAGGGAAAGGTGCACCTAAATGTTTTAAGCCCCATATGAAACAGTGTTTGCACTTTCTACTTGGGTCTGCGTGGGTTTCCTCCCACAGTCGAAAGATGTGCAGGTTTTGTGGATTAGTCATTCTAAATTGCCCCTTTGTGCCCAAAGGTTAGGTGGGGTTATGGGTTTGTGGGGGAATGGACCGAGGGAGGGTGCTCTTTCAAAGGGTCAAAGCAGACTCGATGGGCCAAATGGCCTCCTTCTGCACTGTAGGGAATCTATGATTCTATTTTCTTAAATATAAATTTAAAGTACCCAATAATTTTTTTACCCAATGAAGGAGCAATTTAGCATGGCCAATACACCTACCTTGCATATCTTTGAGATGTGGGGTGAGACCCACGCAGACACGTGTGGAGAATGTGCAAACTCCACACAGACAGTGACCCGGGGCCGGGAGTGAACCCAGGTCCTCAGCACTATGAGGCAGCTATGCTAACCGCTGTGCCGTCTTGGGATCTATGATTCTATGATCAAGGGGCATTTCTGAAGCCGTGGTCATCAGTGGGGCTGAAGCAATTGAAGCAATAGTGTATCTGTGTAATTAATCCGCCTTCTCTCATCCCACTTCTCCCTAACTCTTTTGTGACTATAAGCTGCATGAGGTGCAAGCACGTGATTCTTACTTTCTCCTCTCCCATCATCACTCCCTAACTCTTATCTTTCTTCAATCCAGATGCTCCAGTTGGATGCTTCCCAGTTAGTGGAGGAAGAGAAAGAAGAAAATGAAGATGAATGGGACACAGTCACTCAATCTTATAGGTTCAGATACATTTTAAAAATAAATTTAGAGTACCCAATTTGTTTTTTTTCCGGTTAAGTGAAATTTAGCACAGCCAGTTCACCCACCCTGCACATCTTTGGGTTGTGGGGGTGAGAATGTGCAAATTCCACATAATAATAGTAATAGCTTATTGTCACAAGTAGGCTTCAATGAAGTTACTGTGAAAAGCCCCCAGTCGCCACATTCCGGCGCCTGTTCGGGGCGGCTAGTACGGGAATTGAACCATGCTGCTGGCATTGTTCTGCATTACAAGCCAACTGTTTAGCCCACTGTGCTAAACCATCCTAGGGTTAGGGTCCTCAGCACCATGAGACAGCAGTGCTAACCACTGCGCCACCGTGTGGCCCTATCAGTTCAGATACTAACACTGCATGCAGCTAATGCAAGTGAGCAGGAGATAAGAGAAAATGGAGAGGATAGTGCAGGTGTCAGTGCATCAGAGAATGGGGTCAGACGCAAGTATCGCTACAGACAACTCAAATGAAGAAATTGATGGTCCAAAGAAAGATGCTGATGGATGTACAAATCAAAGTGTTTGTTTATACTGGGATGCCAGCCAAAAGGCTTACATTCAATGGCAAAGAGCATGGAGGAATCCAGCATCAAAATTTAACAGGGCAATGTGCAGAGCTTCATCCTTTCCAATATGGAACAGGTTCACATCTCTACCAACCATGCAGCATTTGATAGCCGATACCTCAGCTTCCAGTGTAGTGCTGCTGCAGTGCAAGTGCAGAATACTATCATCTAAGCTCAGTTTGCTGCCATGGAAGCTCCGACTGACGAAACATAGATCGGGACACCAGTGTGCCAAAGAATTTCCAGGGCACCATGCGAGTCCAAGCATACAACAGGTTATTAGGATTGTTGAGGCATTGTGCCAGCAGATTGGCTCCATGGTCAACAAGCCTGCCATGCTTTCCTACGTCAGTAGCATTCACTCTCCACCTTTGTCACTCCATCAGTGTCCTTGCTGCTGCTTATCAGACCGGCAGCCCAAATCCAGATGGTACAGTCTGAAACCAGGCTTTCTAAGCCGAGATGGTCATTTTGAGGGGCGACCTGATCAAGATGTACAAGATAATGAGGGACATGGGCAAGATGGAAAGGGAGCAGCTGTTCCCCTTCGTTCAATGGTCAATTTTGAGGGGACACAAGTTCAAGGGGGATTTGAGGAAAAACATTTTTACCTAGAGCGTGGTGACGGTCTGGAATGCACTGCCCGGGAGGGTGGTAGAGACGGGTTGCCTCACCTCCTTTAAAAAGTAACTGGATGAGCACTTGACACGTCATAACATTCAAGGCTATGGGCCACGTGCTGGCAAATGGGATTAGGTAGACAGGTCAGATGCTTTTCATGTGTCGGTGCAGACTCATTGGGCCAAAGGGCCTCTTCTGTGCTATATTATTCTGTGATTCTGTGATCTTCCAAGATCTTCTGCAGCCATCTCAATTGAAAATCAACAATATTCCACTTGTCATGCTATGGCCACTGGGGAAGCACTTTATAGGAGCACTAGAGCAGGAAAATATACACAGGAAAGACAAGTTTAGACAAACTATGGTAATGCACACGAGTCATTAGGGTTTTTTCTTGTGTGCATTATAGCATGATTTAATCCATTAATTTGAATTGAAAGTACATTTGCAATTGGTTCTTAATTTTGCATTGTGGGAGAGGATGTTGCACTAATCAGTGATAGAAAGAAGAAATGAAGTATGGGGTTGTTGATGAATTATAAATTACCACTGATGGTATCGCTCATTAATTCTTTGTTCATGTAGAGCATGAGCAGAATTGGGGCTGTATTGGTTGCAGATTCTATTCCCCTTCCTCATTGTTCCCCTCCCCCTCCACTTCTTCTTTCTTCGCTTCTTGCCTGATAGGTGATGATAAGGGCTCTCATGGTGGCAGGATGTGGAGCATGCAGCAAATTTGAGACTCATTCAGTTAAGTACTGCCAGGCTCCTCCAGAATGATCTTAGCAGCGGAACCATTGCTTGAGGGCATTAATGGTGTGTGTGATAATACGGCCCCATTAAGGGGACGGATTTGTGGTCCACCTGACCAGCTCAGGACCAATTTTACGGGAGTGCGCGAACACTGACCAATAGAGAGAAAGCGAGGAATACTTGGAGTAGAGGCCTGAGCAGTATGCACCCCGGAGCTGGAGGGTCAAGACCTAACCATCAAGACCTGTGTGACAGTATGTAGTTGCCTTTTCCGACTATTAATCAACCCCCTTTGGATGTCCCCAGTGTATCTGTCTCTTGCCACCACATTGGCGGTGAGGTAAACCGTTTGATTGTTAATCTTCAGCCGTTCGGGATTCAAGGGGGTGGGGGCGAGGAAGAAGCCTCTAAAGACAGACGAGAATCAGGACCCATCGGCACTAGCACCCAAAAAGTGAGTAAGATGCCAATAATCGGATAGTTAGACCCCTTCAACCAGGGGGCTGAAGACTGGAGCCAGTACATCAACTGACTCCACTGTATCTTTATAGTGAATTAAATAGCAGGGGAAGACAAGCTGACGGTGATCGTTTTGATGGCTTGTGGGCCTCAAGCCTAGTACGTGACAAGAAATCTGGTGTCCTGGAAGCTCCCTACTCAAAAAGCTTTGACCAGATAGTCACATTGTTCAGGGAATATTTTAACCCCAGGTCCTCGATCATCCTACAATGGTACAAATTCAACTCTGCTGTTAGGGACTTAAAAGAGTCCATCTCTACCTTTATTGCCAGGTTCCACCAAATGGCCAAGAACTGTGAGATCAGAGCAGTGCTCAGCAATATGCTGTGTGGCCATCTCGTTTCCGGTACTAACAGCCTCGGCATCAGACTAGGCAATTGAGATAGGCAGGTGACTGAGTGCGCACGAAAAGACGCATCTGAGCTCCACAGTATGCCAGAGGGGGAAATAAATCAGTTGTGGGGCAGTATGGCCATGAGGCGAGATTAACAGGCACAGTAAAGAACCGGACATGTCCTCAGGACCGGATCGAAATCAGAGAATCAGGAAAATTATGGGTCGTCAACCCAAGACATAGGTGGATTGCAATCGATGTGGCGGAGACTTAGTGATATCATGGTTGTGTTGTAATTCGATGACTGACCATGAGGAGTCTCATTAATATATAAGTGAATGTTAGAGTCAGGTGACCTCAGACTGACTGAAGAACAGGAAAGGGAGAGGTTGCTTGTGCATAGAACATAGAACATAGAACATAGAACAGTGCAGCCCCTTCGGCCCTCGATGTTGTGCCGAGCCATGATCACCCTACTCAAACCCATGTATCCACCCTATACCCGTAACCCAACAACCCCACCCTTAACCTTACTTTTTAGGACACTACGGGCAATTTAGCATGGCCAATCCACCTAACCCGCACATCTTTGGACTGTGGGAGGAAACCGGAGCACCCGGAGGAAACCCACGCACACATGGGGAGGCCGCACAGACAGTGACCCAGCCTGGAATCGAACCTGGGACCCTGGAGCTGTGAAGCATTTGTGCTAACCACCATGCTACCGTGCTGCCCCATATGTATACCGTGCTACCGTATGCTAATACAGCATATTAATACTGTTGTTCATATGTTGTTTTGTTTATTGTTGACCCACCGTTAATGTTAATAAATCGTTTATAGCTTCAGCTACAAGTGCTCTTGTAATATAAATCAGGCCATCTGACAAGAACATTACAACCTCCAGGAAGCTTGCCATTGTCACGAATTTGTTTGCTTTTGGTTCAATTGAAGAGGCTATATCCAGGCTAGTTGCAAAATAAAAACAGCAATCCACGATACCGCTGAACCAAGTGGAGAACAGCTCTGAGGAGGACCATAAACTGTACCGTCTGTCCATCGTCAAAGTAAATAAAACAGCCCCAATTGAAATAATTTTGCAAGTGAAGGGAAGACCTTTGAAGATGGAGGTTGATATCAGGGCATTGGTACAGTTGTGGGGGAGCATTACATTCAAGAAGGAGCTCAGACCCTGAATTAGAGCAGCACAATGTATGTGGGGAAACCCGAAAAATCCTTGGGACCACCAGTATGTCAATAACTTACAAAGAACCTCAAGAGGCCCAGCTGCCTTTGATTGTCATACAGGGGCACAGACCAAGCCTGAGGGGAAGGGACTGGTTGCAGTCAACTAAACTAAGCGGGAAACCTTTAAAATTTTGAGCAGCGTTTTTCAATTCGTCCTGCGAAGGTACAGGGACGTGATCCACAATGGGTCAGGATCAAAGGTGTGAAGGCCAAAATTTATCTAACTCCAGACTCGACTCCAAAGCTTTTTCTGACCAAACCAGTCCCTCATGCCCTGCATCAAAAGTTTGAAGCTAAGCTAAAGTGATGAGAGGAACTGGGAATAATTAAACCAGTGCTGTTTTCCGATTGGGAAGCCCCCATGGTCCCTGTGCTGAAGCCAGAGCGATTAATAAGAAATATGAGGGGATTATAAGCTCACAATCAACCAGGCAACCCAGATGGATAATACCCTCTTCCCCCGAATCGAGGATCTCTATGCCAAGCTGCTGGGAAGTCTCACCTACTCCAAGCTGGATCTCAGCTGAGTGGTACACTACAGTTAGAATGAGACAAAAAGTCCCAAATATTTACCACGGCCAATATGCATAAGGGCATATTCCAGCATACAAAGCTACCTTTCAGTATTTCCTCAGCCTGTGTATTTTCCAGTGTCCCATGGAAAATCTCCTACAGGGTATCCCAGAAGTGCTCACCAATGTTTTAGTCAATGGGGTTGCACATGCAGATCACATGTCAAGTCCACCTTCGACGTGAGGAATGTACATCCCAGGCGACAGAAGTCACACAATTCGGGTTCCAAGTGGATAAAACAGGTCTACATCCACTCAAACAAAAAAAATCACAGTCATAAAAGATGTCCCAGCACCCAGGAATGGAGCCGAGCTGAAATCCTTCCTGGTGAACTATTATGGCAGGTTCATTCCAAACCTGGCTACGGCATTGGCACCACTGCACCAGTTACAAGGAAACAACAATGATGGCAATGGAAGGGGCAGCAATAGAAAGTTTATCACTTTGTGAAACATGCCCTGCAGTCTTCAAACCTTTTAATTCATTTTGACCTGGGAACCGAATTGTTCTCAAACGCGGCGCATCGCCATATGGGACTGGGGCCGTTCTATCATACACGATGGAAAACAGGTCAGAACGAACAATTGCCTTTGCCTTGAGGACTCTCTTGGAAGCTGAGCAAAATTAGGCCCAAATTGAAAAGAAGAGACTAACCATAATTTATTGTGTTACAAGTTCCACTAATACGTTTACGGACAGTGATTCATGATACTAACCGATCATAAGCTGCGATTGGGCCTTTTGAAAGAGGACAAGCCAATACCCCCAATTATCTCCGGCAGGGTGCAACATTAGGCCTTGCTGATAGCGGCCTACAACTATACTTTCCAACACAGGCCTGCCATCCAAATCTCCAATGCGGATGCATTGAGTCAACTCCCCTCACCAAAGAACTTGGCACCAGCACCCCAAGAAATCATCTTGGCATTGAACCTCTTGGATACCTTGCCGGTGTAATCTGGATCCAGCAAGATCTGGTATTATCCAAGGTGAAATGGATGATACAAACAGGTTGGCACCATAAGAAGTCTGAACAGTTGAGACCCTACTTAAGCCACAGGGATGAGCTAACCTGCAAATATGGAGTAATATTTTCGGGCTCCCAAGTTGTCATTTCACCCCCAGCTGAAGAACACCCTTATAACAATTAAGACGGGATATAGGTTGCAATGTGTATATTGTATGTTTAACAGGTCTCACAAAGAGGTTTTGAGTCTTGCATGGTTAAATATTAAATATTTAATGATAATCCATAACTATGTACATATATACACGGTGTCACCCCAATTATGAGCTAACTCCTTGCTTGCTTCTACCCAGATCTCTATCCTGTCCACCCCTGACCCTCGCCTCAGGTCATGTGTCTCTTTACATCACCGTCCTAGTTAACCCTTGATATGTCAGATGTCCTTACACAACAATGTGGAGCTCGTAAATAGCAGCACTGGTGTCAAATCTGCAGAGCATGTTGACTGACATAATTTTCTCTCTGCTCTCCCTGATTCCAGCAGTCATTATCCAGGCTTGCACAAATACCTTTATAAATATGGTGCCTAGCATATGGGCATAAGTAAATGAGCAATAGGCCTATGGGAATAATAAAATGAAAAAGAATTGGAATATGCATTCTAATTGTGACCTGGTCAAGTGTTCCAATTTTCTAAGACATTACCTCAAATCTAGTTTTCTTTACAACTAAAGACCATGAGTATTTTTAAGAAGGTTATGTTGATCACTAGCCATTTGATTTTCATCTGACTCTTAATTGCTGAATCTAATCTCTGAGACAATGTGAAACAATGCAAAACCTTACCATTGCATGCTTATTCCATTTAGTCAAATATCGCTTTCAAATAAATATGAACTAAATAATTAAGGTTTCATTATTAAAATGTACACATTTTTCTACTGCACAGATTCTGGGGTAGAAATGTATATGCATGATTCCCATTTACAGAGGTAAATAGGCTCAAAGCAAACCAGTTTAGCAAGGGGATAGCCTGTGTCCAATCTGGACAGATGTTGGGCCCACTGCTAAAAATGTTGTGCCCATTGGCATTATACTGTTTGAATATAATAATTAGGAACCTGACAACTATTGAAGGACCTCTCTACAAAATTCTCTACTGATCAAAAGGGACAGGTTGCACCTGTCCACTCAGGATTCTTCAGTGATCCCTATGGATGCTGGGGAGGCAGTGGCGTAGCAGTATTGTCACTGGACTAGTAATCTAGACACCCAGGGTAATGCTATGGGGTTTGAATCCCGTCACAGCAGATGGTGAAATTTGAATTGAATAAAAGTCTGGAATTTAAATTATGAAGATGACCATGAAACCATTGTCGATTATTGTAAAATCCATCCTTACCATCTGGCCTACATATGACTCCAGTTCTACAGCAATGTGGTTGACTCTTAAAATATCACTCAGTTCAAGGGCAATTAGGGATGGGCAATACATGCTGGCCTTGCCTGCGATGCCCAAATCCTGTGGAAGAATTTTAAAAATACTAAGTGGATCCAGAGGAAACAAATGTGTAGACTGAAGGCAGGCACTTCCATCGCTAAATTGGTTTGCTTTGCAGCCAACAAAGGAAAGCATTGCATTCCAATTACTCTACCGCTATGTTATAATCGGTTTCAACAGACATTTGTTTCGCATTATTGACAGTTATGTGTAGTTTCTGCATCAAATTGTTATTTATACTGTGTGGGCTGTTTCAGGCTGCTTTTCATTATCAACAGATCTGAAAAATATTTTCTGTGGTAGGAGAAAGAGCCAATATGGTCTACAGCAATAAGAGCAGTGAAAAATGTGAAACACGAGGCAAATTAATGATAGCCAGGGTAATAAAACATTTCCTCAGGAGAAACATAAAAGACATTACAAAAGGGGGCAATTTCCAAATTTACACTTCTGATGGAAAGCCTCACCAGAAACTCAGGTGTCTTGTACTCCATGTGGTTTGTCATAATAAATTGTCAAAAGAAATGTGCGCAGCACAAGCCCCAATTTCCTACATTCATTGACGGTAAGTGAGGCTCCCTGAGAACACAGGCGCAGAAAATGACTCATGGTGCTTCTTTACAAGAGAATTCTGGGAAAAGGAAAGATTGCAGATCTCCCAAGATGGCTCCAAAGTGATTTATTTCATAACAGTTGCACTCCTAAGAGTAATCGATCACTCGCTCTCAAAAGAAATGAAATAAAGGATAGATGGGCTTGCATTTATATAGTGCCTCGCACATTCCCTGGATGGACAAGAGCTCCTTTTAGCTAATTAAGTACTTTGAAGAGTAGATGCTGTTACTGCTGGACATAATCAGCTTCAATTCCAGAAGGATATTAGAGCTGGAAATCAGAGCCTCTGCACAATGCAGATTTACTTTGCAGTGGGTTAAAGAAGATAACATTTTTGGGAAATGACAGCATTCTATTCCTGTTGTTGCTATAAGTCAAAGACCTTTGGCTCTCTCGGGAGACTTACATTCATCTTGCTGCTTTATAGCTGCCTCTGCTGCTTCTGAGTCACAGCGAGCAGCCAGCGTTTGCTTTGCTTTCCCCATAAATACTATATAGGTGTAATATCTGGACAGCACAGATTAAGGGTGACGAGAAAATCAGGTACTCAGGATATTATCCTGGCAAAGGGCACAAGCTGCCAATGGAGAGTACCGAGAGAGGACATCCACACAGTTGCCATAAAGCTGACTATTCCGGGAATGAGAAAGGTGGTGAGATAAGTCTGGAATGGTACACAGAAACTCTCGTATTTCATAGTTTCTGATGGCTTCTCTGAGCCTGCGAGGTCTGACAAAAACAGAAATTGCTAGAATAATCTGGGAATTCTCTCGACACAACAGGCGGAATTCTCCATTAGCTGACATGGAAATCGGGAAACGTGATTAGGTGGACAATAGGTTACGATGCCCAAATCGCAGCAGGCGCCGATTTCACGGCAAATTGCAATTCTCCATCATCTCGACAGCGGCTTCAATGCACGTATAGTAAAGACCATTTGCATATCATTAGCAGGCTTAACCTGGTATTCTCCGGGGCCTCCACGATTCTCCACCTCCAGGTTCCCAATGGCTTGGTTCACTTGTGCTTTTAAAAATCGTGAAACAGGCGTTGTGGCTGATGAGGGAGAGAGAGGGGGTACGGAAAGTGTCCAACATTGCCATAGTTTGCTGACAGTTGTGCCGCTGACTGGGGGGCTTCTGCCAGGGCCAGGGGGAGCAGTGAGGGGTGGCCAGGAGGTAGGCTGTGGAGTTGGGGTGGCCGGGCACGGAACACCATTGCCGCAGCTTGAGAGGCAGCCATGCAGCTACGCACATCGCTGGCAGCCCACTGTGAATAGAGGGCCATGGTTTATATAGGTGTTTCCACCCTTAGATGCTCTCTGACCCCAGCCAACCCATCAGCTGCATGGGTGCTCTCCCGCAAAACCAGTGCCACCTTGTTGGCTGGGATGAGTGTGTGTGGGGATTGTAATGGCCGTCAACCTCCCAAGTATCAATCACAGACCCGGCGAGTCCTGCATCATCTTTCATTGGAGTCAATAGTGTTCCACGGTGGCGCCGGTGCTAGCCCCTTAATGGTTGTTGAATCGGTCCAGGGCCGGCGCCAGTTTTGCTGTCGTAAAAGTCCACGAATCCTGCCCCAACATCAACATTTAGTCTCAGAAGTAGAGAATTCAGCCCAACATCTTGTCAGAAGGAGGATGGGTGGAAGGTCTCCCGCCCCCTTTGCTCCAAGATTTGAAGCAGTACCCAAATGGAGCCTGCTACATTTGTGGTAGCATTCTTGGTATCACAGTCCCCAAAACTAGGAAAATCAGGTCTTTAATGTCAAGGCTCACAAATGAATAATGAGCTCCTGGCTAAGATCCTGGAGGTCATCCATCAATAGTCAGCATTTCCAGAGAGGAGGAAGGGGCAATATTGAGAAAAAGTGCATCAAAGGGACAGAAGGAAGGAAAATGAAGGAAAAGCACAGTGTGTCAAACTAAAGCACTGAAATGTATTTACTTTTTTAAAGCAATTTACAACAGAAAAGCTGATCCTGACATTTCAGGAGCTGTACAGTAGCATTACTCTGATAGTTTGTTACGTTGTCAAGGTGTGTGAACTGAAAACTTAAAAAAAAATAGATCCTCTGAGAACCTAGCTTTCCATTGCTTTTCATTCCCCCAACAGTCTGAAGATTAATGGACTTCTTGATCTGTATAATAGAGAATTGGAAAGAACTTAGATTATTCCATTGTATTAAAGCTCGGAGGGGATTTCTATCTCAGTAGTGAAAAAATGTTACAATGCATCCATGCTACAGTTTATTACCTGGAACATTTTTGCGTAGGTAGCTTAATCTAGTTAAAAATGATGAAATTTGTATTAAGCTCCGGTAGAGAATATTATAAGACAAAAGCAAAATATTGCAGTGCTGCAAATCTGAAATAACGACAGAAAATAATGGGAATATGCAGTACATCAGAACTTCCTTCCTAGTCCTATCTACATCGTTGGCACCAACGTGGACCACAGCCACTGGATGCTCTCCCGCCCACTGCAATTTCACTGCAGCTCAGAGCAGATGTCCTAAATCATGGCATTGGCAGGGAAGTAGCCTTCTGGACTCTCACTCTCATCTGCAGTGAACGGTGTCTATCCCCCTCACTTTATTGCTGCCTAATACCACCAATTGAATGGCTTCCTGTGCCTTGGTATGGTGGTCAGTTACTTGATCCACCTATGATCCCCACTCTTGTCCATCTAGGCTGCAAGCATCTCAAACCTATTAGACAATTGCAAGGGTTCAAGCTCCTCCATTTTTACTTTCTTGTTCCCCTTATCTGCCTCACTTGCAGTCACACCCACCTGTCCCTGACCACTGACCAAAACAGAAGTGCCTATCCTGTGGTCCAACTCCTGAAGCAAGGTTTCCAGGGAACATTCTCCTTCCTGATGTGTTGCAGTTTGCAGCTCAGCCTCCAGCTCAATGACTCTGAGCTGAGGTTCCTTAAGATGCAGACAGTTACTGTAGACGATGTTCGCCCTAGATCACACTGGCATTCAGGAACTCCCATATCCTGTAGGCATAGCCCATCACCTGAATCTTGATTAGGTCATTAATTACTAATTCTCATAATTTTGAATTAAATTAATGCCTCCCCTCACCACCACGTACTGCACTAATTTAAAACATAGTAATCCAATAAAAGCTATTGGCCAAGCATAAAATAAACAATGACTCATTAGTATCTTACTTCCCTTGTACTAGTATCTCTAAATTAAATATTAGGTACAAGGTGCACCTAAGACACAAACGTACAGAGTGACACAATGTTGGACCAATTTTATTTGTTGTGACTAGTGTTCAGGAAACATCTATCTCTTAATCTGATACCTGTCTGGGTGCATATTTTTCAAAAGGTCTTTAAGCAAATTGAAGAAACCTCAAAGAGAGCAACAAGAAATGATTGTTGGATTTCCCATTTGGAAACAGGCAACAAACAAAATTAGTTTTATTGGAGAAAAGAAAACAAAAAAACATCATCCAGGTTTTTATTTTTACAACTAGAACAGACAATCTGAATGTAAATGCTTTAACCTGGACTTTGAGAATAGACCTTGTGAAGAGTACAAATAGAATATTTTTCACCAATAAGTAATAGCTCGTGAAAGACGTTCACCTCAGAATTAACTATTGGAAATAATACTGAAAGCTTTAGTTAGATTGAAGGCAACAGGAATATTGAAGGGTATGGGAATATTGAAAGCTATAGGAACATTCAAAGCTATAGGAATTTGAAGGCTATAGGTACAATAAAGGCCATCGGGATATTGAAGCCTATAAGGATATTGGAAGCTCGAGGAATATTCAAAGCTATAGAAATATTGAAAGCTTTTGGGATATTGAAGACAAGAGGAATATTAAAAACTATAGGAATATTGAAAGCTATCGGGATATTAAAATTTATAGGGATATTGAAGACTACAGGAACATTGAAGCTATAGGAACACTGAAGACTGTAGGGATAACAGACAAAGATGGTCAAGCAAAATGGTTCTATGGCACTTCAACTGCAGAATGCAGCTGACTGGACTTCAGTCAGGGCAGTCGTAAAGTTTGTTTGCTTAACTTTGACAGGAGAAAGTTTATAGAATTCCAGAAAGTCCTAAAGTAATTAAATACAAAGATAGAATTAATTATGCTGGATCTGCAAAAGGAGAACGCTGTGTACTTGTTACAGACACAGTTGAGTTTCATGAAATGGTTACTCACCCAGTGACAAAACTTTTACAGATTAATGATCAGGCCTGAAATTGTCTGGGCTTTTCCGGTAACCCATTACTGTAACGTTAGTGAGAGAATGGGGTAATAGATGTAAACTTCATACTGGATCTCAGACCTGCAACAGGCTTTCCAGTCAAGAGGACACCTGCTTTAACATCCAGCTAGTATGCAAGCATGCTCAACACTTCAGACAGGTCGATGCATGGGCAGCACGGTAGCACAGTGGTTAGCACTATGGCTTCACAGCGCTATGGTCCCAGGTTCGACTCCCGGCTTGAGTCACTGTCTGTGCAGAGTCTGCGCCTTCTCCCCCGTGTCTGCGTGGGTTTCCTCCGGGTGCTCCGGTTTCCTCTCACAAGTCCTGAAAGACGTGCTGTTAGGTAATTTGGACATTCTGAATTCTCCCTCTGTGTACCTGACCAGGCGCCGGAATATGGTGACTAGGGGCTTTTCACAGTAACTGGAAGAGGAAAACAAACAGGAATAAAGGAGGAGGCTACAAACACATCTGCTTTTTGGTCAGGCTGTCCGAGATCCACTCATCCAACTGCAGAACTAGTGAATGCAAAGCTAATTCAGTGATAGTGACACATGTTAATTTTGCTCTCTCACTGACCATTTTGGCCACAATGTTGAAATAAAAGCCACCACAAAACAAACATTTGAAATCTAATTTTGAAATTAAATCACACCATATTGCATACAAAAGCAAATTGATTACCCTTGTGTATTGACTCGGTGTTCCATCTTCCAGTTGCCTTTGCCTGTTTTAGTGCTCTTTGAGTTTTACCCCAGTGGCTGCCGTGAGGCTGTCTTCAGGATTTGGGTGGGGAGAAGGGAGTTGGGGCAGACTGCCAATGGCCTTGGAGAATGAACCAAGCAGATTTAGCCCTTGAAGGCCTGGCTTTAGACCGCACCATTTTGACATCTGTGGCAGCTTGCAGTCTGGGCTGGCTGCCTGACAGGCAACAAACAGTAAGGCCAGTAGCAGGGTGACAATGCTGTCAACTTGAGAAAAGGCAGCAGATCCATGCTCCATGGTGCCACTCCTATGGCATGGGACCCCAGCCATTCCAATAAGCTGCTGGAGAAAAGATTGCTAGACTGATGGACAACCAAAATGTTCCTGCAGGCAATCACAGCTATGATAGCAGCAATGTGAGCATCAATGGCAGCAAGCTGAAGTTGCAGGATTTAGCCTGACCTTCCACTGAAGCATTGGGTGGCTTCTATTTGTACTGCAGAGAAATTAAGATATTGCCCATCAGTCGCTGCAGCATAGTTAGGTTCGCAGGCAATCAGCTGGATAAATAGTTGGCTTACAGCAAGTAGTGGAATGTGGTTGATGTTGGTAGACAGAGCAGAGGTGTTGTTCCAAGGGTAAGTGCTTTGATCACTGGGTTTTTTTGTTGCTAGATATGAATGACTTGGATCTTGGAACACAGAGTAGGATTTCAAAAATGGGGCTGATCCAAACTTAGAGAATGACACAGGCAAATTGACATAGAGCAGCAGAATGGACAGGCAAGTGGGAGATGGAATATAATGTCGAAAAGTACGATATGATGTATTTTGGCAGAGGGATTACAGAGAAGGAACATGAACTCAATGGCACAATTCTGAAGAATGCTCATGAACAGGGAGACTGGAACAGCATCAGAGGCCCAGGTTTGAGCTCGGCCTTGGGCCATTGTCTGTGTGGAGGTTGCAAGAGTTTCCTCTAGGTACTTCAGTTTCCTCCCACAGTCCAAAGATTTGCAGCTCAGGTGGACTGGCCATGTTAAATTGCCCCTTAGTGTCCAAAGATGTGCAGGTTAGGAAAATTGAGCATTCTCAATGCACAGGTTATGGGGATAGGGCAAGGGAGTGGGCCTGGGTAGGCTCTTTTAGAGAGTAGGTGTAGATCCGATGGGCTGAATGGCTTCCTTCTGCACTGCAGGATTTCTAAGGATTCATTCCCTTATTCTTTCATAGGACGTGGGCGTCACTGGCTAGGTCAGAATTGATTGCCGATCCTTAGTTGCCCTTCAGAAGTGGCAGTGAGATACATTCTTGAACCACTGTATTCCATGTAGTGTAGGTACATATAAAGTGCTGCCAGTAAGGGTCCATGTGCATTGATCTTTAAAGGTGATCGGACATATTGAGAGAGTGCTTTATAAAGCATATGGATGACCAGCAGCTTTACATTCCTCTTAGTGCAAGTGGAAGTGTTGGCATGCTGTGGTCTTTTTATAAGTTTGCATTGGGCAGCACAGCATCAATTAATACAATCCCCATGTCTGATTTGGGGCTTCCCCAATTGTGCTCCTGTACTTTTGAGAATGGTGAGAGAGAGAGAGAGAGCGAGAGATGGGGCCATGGAATGACAAGGTAAATAAAAATAAAAGCCACGAGTTCCCATTCAATTGCACTATTGCTTCTTGGCAATTCCTTCAACAGCAGCACCACCAGCATAAACAATTATGGAATTTTAAGTGCAAATTGTGTTTCACGTAACTTGACTTTCCGCATGTGCTAGTTTTAATGACATTGTACTATAAACAGGCCTGACCCACAAAATACACCTTCTCCCATTAAGGGTCCCTGCTAATTGTGCTCGCCTGCTGGCCTTTGTGTATCTACATTGTGTACCTTGTGTTACCCTATTACGTATTTTCATTTCATGTACAAATTATCTGTTTGAGCTGCATGCAGAAAAAATATATTTCACTGTACCTTGGTACACGTTTCAACAAACAAATCAAAACAAATCCAATCCAATCCTCCAAAAATTAAGCTAGAACATCTGAGCACAAGGACTTTATAGGAATGTTCTAAATGAAGATAGTGTTAAATTCCAAAAGGACGTAGGCAGGTGGGTGGAAAGGGTGGACAAGTGGTCGATGAAATTTAATGCAAAGAAGCATGAAGTGATTCAACTAATATAAAACAAAGGTCACCTGGGCGTAAACATGCACAAATCATTGAAGGTGGCAGGGCAAGTTGTAAAAGCCTTTAATTAAACACACAGAATCCAGGGCTTTATAAATATAGGTGTAAAGTACAAAAATAGGAAGTTATTGGTTAGAATTAGAGCTGGTTTATAGAATTGATATTTGTACTGGTGGGTATTAAAAATAATGTTTAAGTTAAGTTGTATTTCTGTACTTGTGTACTAAGAACAGGTAAATCTCCAGTTAGCTTTACATTTAACAAAAGTGTCTAAATGCCTGTGGGTTTGGTTTCACTTTAAACTGTGCTTGCATTGTAATTAAAGGTTTTCAATGTAAAAACGATTATAGAGGTAAAAAAAAAACAGAAAGCTGTTGCTTAGCAACTGGAGGGTTATGCAGAAAAGCATAAGTACTGGTGATTCAGGTAGAACCAGGTATTGGATAAGAAAGCAGCTCCAAGAAACACTGCTTGTACAGGCTTGTATGGATGCAGAAACAAATACCAGAAGATAAAGAACAATCCGAAACCAGTGAATAAAAAAAGAAGAGTCTCAGAAAGATCAAAGGAACTGGAATCTGAGCAAGATAGAATCATAAATACCTACGGTGCAGAAGAGGGCCACTCAGCCCATTGAGTCTGCACCGACACTCAGAAAGAGCACTCTACCTAGGCCCACTCTCCCACCCTATCCCTACAACCCAACAGATTGATCATGGCCAATCCACCAAACCTGCACATCTTTGGACTGTTGGAAGAAACTGGAGCACCCGGAAGAAACCCATGCAGAGACGGAGAGAAGGTGCAAACTCTACACAGTCACCCAAGGCTGGAACCAAGCCCAGGTCTCTGGCACTGTGAAGCAGCAGTGCTAACCACTTGCCCCACACTGCTCACTGAAGTTAAACAGCAGAGTGAGAAGCTCCCAGTTAAAGACAGAGCTGCAAGGTGCAGACATGGTGAAGTCAGCTAGTGAGAAGCCAGATATCTCAAGTAATCCTAAAGTTGGTGATACCTAATACAGCCTGTGAAGCAGCCGTGCTATGTTGGTGTGGCTGATTACCTGATAGATTGTTTGGAAGCTTGAATCCACATGGTGATCCAGGGCAGAGAAATACTAAAAGGAAAGGTTGAAATCCTGGATATAAACCATTGGTAAAGGCACCAAGGGGAAAAAGCATTGGATGGGAGAAGATTTCAAATTCTGTTCTTCCAGAGTGGTGATTGGAAACTCGTGTATCGAAGTCAGAGTTCCTGTGAGGCCAGCTGGCTCACAGTGTGGCAAGCATCTGGGCAATTTGCTTGGAAATCCACAGAAGATATATTGGGTGGTATCTGTCACTTGGCGTGGTCGGACCACATTTCACCTATCAATTTACATGGACTGTCTACTTACTGGGAACATTCAAGTATATATATTTTAGAACATAGAACATAGAACATAGAACATTACAGCGCAGTACGGGCCCTTCGGCCCTCGATGTTTCGCCGACCTGTGAAACCATCTGAAGCCTATCTGACCTACACTATTCCATTTTCATCCATATGTCTATCCAGTGACCACTTAAATGCCCTTAAATTTGGCGAGTCTACTACTGTTGCAGGCAGGGCGTTCCACACCCCTACTACTCTCTGAGTAAAGAAACTGCCTCTGACATCTGTCCTATATCTGCCACCCCTCAATTTAAAGCTATGTCCCCTCGTGTTGGTCATCACCATCCGAGGAAAAAGACTCTCACTGTCCACCCTATCTAAACCACTGACTATCTTATATGTCTCTATTAAGTCACCTCTCAGCCTTCTCCTCTCTAACGAAAACAACCTCAAGTCCCTAAGCCTTTCCTCGTAAGACCTTCCCTCCATGCCAGGCAACATCTTAGTAAATCTCCTCTGAACCCTTTCCAAAGCTTCCACATCATTCCTATAATGTGGTGACCAGAACTGCATGCAATACTCCAGGAGCGGCCGCACCAGAATTATGTATAGCTGCAGCATGACCTCGTGGCTCTGAAACTCAATCCCCCTACTATAAAGGCTAGCACACCATATGCCTTCTTAACAGCCCTATTAACCTGGGTGGTAACTTTCAGGGATTTATGTACCTGGATGCCGAGATCTCTCTGTTCATCTACACTACCAAGAATCTTGCCATTAGCCCAGTACTCTGCATTCCTGTTACTCCTTCCAAAGTGAACCACCTCACACTTAAACTCCATCTGCCACCTCTCAGCCCAGCTTTGCAACTTATCTATGTCCCTCTGTATCCTATAGCATCCTTCAGCACTATCCACAACTCCACCGACCTTCGTGTCATCTGCAAATTTACTAACCCATCCTTCTACACCCTCTTCCAGGTCATTTATAAAAATGACAAACAGCAGTGGCCCCAAAACAGATCCTTGCGGTACACCACTAGTAACTGAACTCCAGGATGAATATTTGCCATCAACCACCACCCTCTGTCTTCTTTCAGCTAGCCAATTACTGATCTAAACCGCTAAATCACCTTCAATCCCATACTTCCTTATTTTCTGCAATAGCCTACCGTGGGGAACCTTATCAAACGCCTTACTGAAATCCATATACACCACATCAACCGCTTTACCCTCATCCACCTGTTTGGTCACCTTCTCAAAAAACTCAATAAGGTTTGTGAGGCATGACCTACCCTTCACAGAACCGTGTTGACTATCGCTAATCAACCTGTTCTTTTCAAGATGGTTATAAACCCTATCTCTTATAACCTTTTCCAACATTTTACCCACAACCGAAGTAAGGCTCACAGGTCTATAATTACCAGGGTTGTCTCTACTCCCC
Source organism: Scyliorhinus canicula (assembly GCF_902713615.1). NCBI lineage: Eukaryota > Metazoa > Chordata > Chondrichthyes > Carcharhiniformes > Scyliorhinidae > Scyliorhinus > Scyliorhinus canicula. The sequence continues at coordinate 164,053,519 of NC_052148.1, forward strand.
TTCTTGAACAAGGGTACAACATTTGCTATCCTCCAGTCTTCTGGTACTATTCCTGTCGACAAAGACGACATAAAGATCAAGGACAAAGACTCTGCAATCTCCTCCCTGGCTTCCCAGAGATTCCTAGGATAAATCCCATCTGGCCCAGGGGACGTACCTATTTTTACACTTTCCAAAATTGCTAACACCTCCTCCTTTTGAACCTCAATCCCATCTAGCCTGGTCGACTGTACCTGAGTATTCTCCTCGACAACATTGTCTTTCTCCAGTGTAAACACTGACAAAAAATATCCATTTAACGCTTCCCCTATCTCCTCTGATTCCACACACAACTTTCCACTACTATCCTTGATTGGCCCTAATCTTACTCTAGTCATTCTTTTGTTCCTGATATACCTATAGAAAGCCTTAGGGTTTTCCTTGATCCTATCCGCCAACGACTTTTCGTGTCCTCTCCTCGCTCTTCTTAACTCTCCCTTTAGGTCCTTCCTGGCTAACTTGTAACTCTCAAGTGCCCTAACTGAGCCTTCATGTCTCATCCTAACATAAGCCTTCTTCTTCCTCTTGACAAGTGCTTCAACTTCCTTAGTAAACCACGGTTCCCTTGTTCGACAACTTCCTCCCTGCCTGACAGGTACATACTTATCAAGGACACGCAGTAGCTGTTCCTTGAAAAAGCTCCACATTTCGATTGTACCCATCCCCTGCAGTTTCCTTCCCCATCCTATACATCCTAAATCTTGCCAAATAGCATCATAATTGCCTTTCCCCCAGCTATAATTCTTGCCTTGCGGTATATACCTATCCCTGCCCATCGCTAAAGTAAACATAACCGAATTGTGATCACTATCACCAAAGTGCTCACCTACATCTAAATCTAACACCTGGCCGGGTTCATTACCCAGTACCAAATCCAATGTGGCATCGCCCCTTGTTGGCCTGTCTACATACTGTGTCAGAAAACCCTTCTGCACACACTGCACAAAAACTGACCCATCTATAGTACTCGAACTATAGTATTTCCAGTCAATATTTGGAAAGTTAAAGTCCCCCATAACAACTACCCTGTTACTCTCGCTCATGTCGAGAATCATCTTTGCAATCCTTTCCTCTACATCTCTGGAACTATTCGGAGGTCTATAGACAACTCCCAACAGGATTACCTCTCCTCTCCTGTTCCTAACCTCGGCCATACTACCTCAGTAGATGAGTCCTCAAACGTCCTTTCTACCGCCGTAATACTTTCCTTGATTAACAATGCCACACCCCCCCCCCCCCCTCTTTTACCATCTTCTCTGTTCTTACATAAACATCTAAATCCTGGAACCTGTAACAACCATTCCTGTCCCTGCTCTACCCATGTCTCCGAAATCACCACAACATCGAGATCCCAGATACCAACCCATGCTGCAAGTTCACCCACCTTATTCCGGATGCTCCTGGCGTTGAAGTAGACACATTTCAAACCAGCGTCTTGCTTGCCGGTGCCCTCTTTCGAACTTTTAACCCTATCCCTGACCTTACTACTCTCAACATCCTGTACACTGGGACTACAATTTAGGTTCCCATCCCCCTGCTGAATTAGTTTAAACCCCCCCGAAGAGCACTAGCAAATCTCCCGCCCAGGATATTGGTACCCCTCTGGTTCAGGTGAAGACCATCCTGTTTGTAGAGGTCCCACCTACCCCAGAATGAGCCCCAATTATCCAGGAAACCAAAACCCTCCCTCCTGCACCATCCCTGTAGCCACGTGTTCATCTCCTCTCTCTCCTTATTTCTCACTTCGCTAGCACGTGGCACGGGTAACAACCCAGAGATAACAACTCTGTTTGTTCTAGCTCTCAGCTTCCACCCTAGTTCCCTGAATTTCTGTCTCAAATCCCCATCTCTCTTCCTACCTATGTCGTTGGTACCTATGTGGACCACGACTTGGGGCTGCTCCCCTTCCCCCTTAAGGATCCCAAAAACACGATCAGCGACATCACGAACCCTGGAACCTGGGAGGCAACACACCAACCGTGAGTCTCTTTCATTCCCACAGAACCTCCTGTCTGTTCCTCTAACTATGGAGTCCCCAATGACAAGTGCTCTGTTCCTCTTCTCCCTTCCCTTCTGAGCAACAGGGACAGACTCTGTGCCAGAGACCTGTGCCCCATTGCTTACCCCTGGTAAGTCGTCCCCCGCAACAGTATCCAAAACGGTATACTTGTTATTGAGGGGAACGACCACAGGGGTTCCCTGCACTGTTCCCTCTCCCTCACTGACGGTAACCCATCTACCTTCTTCTTTTACCTGAGGTGTGACTACCTCCCTATAACTCCTCTCAATAACCCCCTCCGCCTCCCGAATGATCCGAAGTTCATCCAGCTCCAGCTCCAGGTCCCTAATGCGGTTCTCGAGGAGCTGGAGTTAGGTGCACTTCCCGCAGATGTAGTCATCAGGGACACTCGAGGTGACCCTTTTTTGTAACATTTATGATCTTTATAGATCTGTATATACCTGTAAAGGTGCAGTGGAGTGAACAAGTAGTGTATTACAGTTAATCTTTTCTTGTTGAATAAATATGTTATTCCTTTCTTAAACATTATGACTGTTCACCCACATTCTAAATAAAAAAATACAAGTTATGATCTCTTGAGCTGTGGTTCGTCTCTGGGATCTGACTGCCCAGTTGTAACATCAGCTGGGATCATAACATTGTGAAAAACCTGTACAAAACATTGGAGTATTACATCCAGTTCTGGGCAGTGTGCTGATATGCATCACTGTAAATACATAAGGGGTTAATGTAAGTACACGTAGACTAGCTAGACACTAGAGGGAGCACCAGAGACATGAAACACAGACATTCAACGAAAAGGTCAATAAGATAGGACACGACCAATGGGCATTCACGATACACACAGAGGTGACACTACCACAGGAGGGCATTACACCAACCCATATAAAAGGACACAACACACATGATCTTCCTCTTTCCAGTGGAGCCACTCAGTGAGTACAGACACAGGGTTAATTGAACATCACACACACCACGTGGATTGTGGCAGACTGGTTCGTCAGTCTGAGTAGCTATAGAAGAATTAACAGTAGTCAAATCCGAGTAGGAGAATTGTTAATAGTTCAATAAATGTGTTGACGTTATCTCCACGTCTGAACCTTCCTTTGTCAGAGTGCACATCAAGGAAGCAGTTTATGCTACGTCAAGAGCATAACAAGACATGGTACCAGTGAGTGGCTGTTTCAATCCATATAGTTACAACTCAGCAAATAGTGACAACCAACAACAACACCCAGGCAAGATGATCGAGATTCCGGTTCCACAGCGGCTCGGGTGCCACGGCAATCTCAGTGGAAGCTGGCGGGCATTCAGGCAAAGGTTTGAGATCTTCCTGGTAGCAGCCAACCTACAAGACGTGGCCGATGCTGAAAAGACAGAGCCTCTGCTCACCATCACCAGTGCCAGAGCAGAAGAAATCTTCAAAACATTTAAGTTCTCCAAAGGGCAAAGCAGGAGCGACTTCCAGGTAGTCCTGGACAAATTCGAACAATACTGCGAGGAAAACACAAACAAACCAACAGAAACAATAAGAGAGGCGCCAATACTCACCACGAGGCCGAGGTCCCAGAACAGAGAACGACAATTTTGATCGGCGGCCATCTTGGTAAAGGTGCTGCACATGCGCAGTTGAGAAAAAGGCACCAAGTAAAGGAACAACGATCTGAGCATGCCCAATCGCTTCCTACGACCTACGTCACACGCTTCATGAAGTCAGAGGCCCCAGACCACGCCCACTTAAAGGGAAAATGTCCCAAAACAAGAAAGAAAAATTTTAAAGCTGTAAAACCCGATTCTTTCACCTGGAACATAGAACATAGAACATAGAACAGTACAGCACAGAACAGGCCCTTCAGCCCTCGATGTTGTGCCGAGCCATGATCACCCTACTCAAACCAACGTATCCACCCTATACCCGTAACCCAACAACCCCCCCCCTTAACCTTACTTTTTAGGACACTACAGGCAATTTAGCATGGCCAATTACCTAACCCGCACATCTTTGGACTGTGGGAGGAAACCGGAGCACCCGGAGGAAACCCACGCACACACGGGGAGGACGTGCAGACTCCGCACAGACAGTAACCCAGCCGGGAATCGAACCTGGGACCCTGGAGCCGCGAAGCATTTATGCTAACCACCATGCTACCGTGCTGTCTTGACTTCCCTTGTCAGCCATGGATGCCTCGTCCTCCCCTGAGCATGTTTCCTCCTGCTTGGAATGAATTTCTGTTGTGCCTCCTGAATAACCCCCAAAAACATCTGCCATTTCTATTCCACTGTCTCCCCTGCTAGGCTCCCTTTCCTATCAACTCTGACCAGCTCCTTACTCATGTCTTTATAGTTACTCTTATTTAATTGTAATACCGTTACATCTGATTCCAGCTTCCCCCTCTCAAACTGCAGGGTAAAATCTATCATATTGTGGTTACTGCTCCTTAAGGGTTCCTTCACCTTAAGTTCCTGAATCAAATCTGCCTCATTACACATCACCAAATCCAGAATTGCCTGTTCCCTAGTAGGCTCTGTCACAAGCTGCTCCAAAAAACCATCTCTTAGACATTCCACAAATTCCTTTGCCTGGGATCCACTACCAACCTAATTTTCCCAGCCCACTTGCATATTGAAGTCCCCCATGATGATTATAATATTGCCTTTTTTACACACCTTTTCTATTTCCTGATGTATTTTCTGCCCCACATCCTGACTACTGCTGGGGGACCTGTATATAACTCCGACGCCTGAAATCCGACCAGTAGCCGAAAGTAACCTCCGCAGAACCATGCAACAAACAGTTTGCACCGCCCAAAGAGATGATACAGTCCTTGAAGACTACGACGTCGACCTTGATTTCTTCTTTGGACATCACAAGCCCAATGCCAGCTCCGACACAAAAAGTGATGATATGGTCCGAGACGACTACGACTCAGATGAAGATTTCATCATTGGAGATGGCGACTCCAGTACCAAATCCGAACTGCAACGAGATGTGTTCGACAGTGAAGAATCCGACACAGACACAGATGTGTTCTTCCGATTTGAGGATCTCCAGCCGAGCATATATGACATCCCGACTCGTGAGTGCAGGATTATGCTGCGGCCTGACACCAAGAGACAGAGAGTGGGACAAGTCCACAGAGAGCGGCCTGCTGCCACACAGAGAGTGGTCCATACACCACAAAGGGTCCCAGCCTACACACAGAAAGCGATGCAAGAGTCCACACCGCAGTCCTTGCATCAACAAGAAGTGATTCGAGTGACACAAGCCTCCACAGCGAGCTCGTGGACAGCCTCCATGATAGAAGCAACGCAAGACTCCAAGGCGCAGTCCTTGCATGAACAAGACCATGAGGGTCTAGCAACCTCCTCTGAGCAACCAGCAGCAGACAATGCCAGTCTGCCATGCTCAAGTGAACAACAGAAAGACTATGACAGTCTACCACGCTCAAGTGCACAGCAAGAAAACTATGACAGTCTACCACGCTCCAGTGAACAACAAAGTGACAATGACAGTCCACCCACATTGTTTGAGCCACCAGAAGAAGACTCTGACAGTCTACCCAGCCCAAGTGAACAACAAGAAGCTACTGAGGATCTATCCACTGTATGTGAGACAAGTGACGACAGCATCTCACTTCCCATACAAGATGTGCAATATGACAGACCTCAGCTAGTGTGTACAGAGGCACTCGACGATCACAGTGAGACTACTGGTGACTCCGGTGACACCACGTTACTTCAAACCTCATTCGCTCGAGCCTCTACACAAGCAAATGCATTCCTGAATGTTTTGACTCCAGACGTGGAGCATCAAGAAACCTCAGCTGACTCAAGTGAACCTGAAATGACTCCAGACGGGAAGCATCAAGAAATCTCAGCTGACTCAAGTGAACCTGCAATGACTCCAGACATGGAGCATCGATAAGCCAAAGCTGATTCACGTAAGCCGGACTTGACTCCAGACAGGGAGCACCGCAAACTCAGTGACGGCATGCTCAAGGTGTCAGCAGATGCCACAAAGCACGTTGACATGAGTAACTGTGGTCCTCGAGCGCAGCAAACACAACAACAGAACCATCCAACACAACAACATAACCTATGAAAACCACATGAACGACAATAACAAGAAGCGTACCAGCGGCAACAACGTCGACAACAAGCACGACAAAAACAACACCAATCGAACAACGACTGGTACGACATGGTACAACTCTGCCCATGAGGGACACTGTTAATGCTCAGCTCAGTACAATGACATACCATGGCAGGACGATGCATCTTCCCAATTCGCGTTTGCTGCACTACCAACAGGCAACCCGGCTTTCAGGACAGATACCATCAAACGTTGCTACCACAAGCATCAGAAGAAAAAAAGACTCCAAATCAGACAACAAAGTGATTGGACCACTTCTTGGTTCCTCATGCACAAGGACAAGGATGGCGTTTACAATGCAATGCCACCATCAACATCACCACCTCACCAAACCAACAAGAAAGACATTCAACCATAATAATTGATTAATTTTGGACTCAGACATCTGATTTGGACTTATTGTTTAGTGATCACTGTTATCATGACTTGTACATAGCATCAGTTATCTACCTGTTTTTGTTCAATTTTCTTTAATACTGTACAGAAAATCTGTAACATGAAAAAAGGGGGATGTGGTGATATGCATCACTGTAAATACATAAGGGGTTAATATAAGTACACGTAGACTAGCTAGACACTAGAGGGAGCACCAGAGACATGACACACAGACATTCAACCAATAGGTCAGTAAGATAGGACACGACCAATGGGCATTCACGATACACACAGAGGTGACACTAGCATAGGAGGGCATTACACCAACCCATATAAAAGGACACAGCACACATGATCTTCCTCTTTCCAGTGGAGACACTCAGTGAGTATAGACACAGAGTTGATTGAACATCACACCCACCATGTGGATTGTAGCAGACTGGTTCGTCAGTCTGAGTAGCTATAGAAGGATTAACAGTCAAGTCAAATCCAAGTGGGAGAATTGTTCATAGTTCAATAAACGTGTTGAAGCTATCTCCACATTTGAACCTTCCTTTGTCAGAGTGCACATCAAGGAAGCAGCTTGTGCTATGTCAAGAGCATAACAAGATAGACACCACACTTGATGAAGAAAAATAAGTCATTAGATAAGGATGGTTTCAGGGATGAAGTGGACATGCTGGGGCAGTTCTCCTTGGAGTTTTAAGCGGGGTGTCCACCATGAGATAGAAAAGAACAGATCCCATTGATGAAACGACCAGGAACCAAAGAACGCCTATTTAAGGTGATTGATAAACAAAACAATGCCAACCTGGGGATTTTTGTACACAGAAAGTCGTTAAAATCTGGAATGCACCACTGTGTGGTGCAGGTGGATTCAATCATGGCTTTCAAAAAATATTTGGATCATTATCTGGAGAGAAAATAATTGCAGGGCCATGTGAACAAAGCAGAAGGGAGAGGCACTAAATGAATTGCTCTTGCAGAGAGCTGGCACAGTCATGCTGAGCTGAATGGCCTGTGCTGTAAACATTCTATGATTCTTTCAAATTGACAAAATGACTGTATTTACTGAGCCAGAACAATGCCAGAGTGTGTGAGGAAAACCTCTTTCAAAATTAGTCAGCGCAGGTACACTGCTCTTTCCAGTACCTGACAGCAGTTTAAGAGTTTTTTTAAAAATTCTTATCTTGCGTGCGTGCATTTCATTTTGCGCTTAATGATGCATCGCTTTTCCTTTCAGCTAAACCATGTTTGTTTAATAGTGCTGAGCCATTCTTCCACTGATTCATATCTTAATATTTTGAGAATGTAATATCCCTTGAATACGTGGCAGTTTATTCAATAGTCCTTTTCACAATATAATCAACTGAAACATTACCATGCAAGGCCAACCATCCCAAGAGGTCTTGTAACTTGTATGAATTCTGAGGCTGCAGTAGATTTGTCTTGTTTATTCAAAACTGTACAGCCCTAACATCAAAAGGGTAACATTAATGGAATAAACAGAGAATTTGCAATGTTTAGTCAAAATGGCTTGCTCTTTTTGATGGAAATATTTATCCTGACCCCTATGTTGTACTGGAATATGTTTTCTGTTCCTGGCATATATTTTGCATTGAAGGATCACTATGACAAGGACAGAGAATATCTTTAAGAAGGGATAAAAAGATCTCAAGGTAGTTTTGGCTCAAACATGCAGAGAGTAATAACAAGCTGACCTTGAACTATGACTGTTTTTTAAACATTTCATGATCACAGTCCAAACACATCATCCACAATTATCTGGGGTGAAGAATTCCAAAGATTCTCAGACCTTTAGGTGAAAACAATTATCACCTTAGGCCTTTCATCCCAAGGTCCAAATCCCAAATTTTAAACTTTCCAGCCAGGAAAAATAGCTTCTCCGCATTTACCATGTCAAGACCTCTGAGAATTCAAAGTGCTTCAATGGGACCACCTCTCATTCTTCTACTAACCCAAGAATATAGAACATACTCAATCTCTCTTCATAAGGGCAGCAGGGTAGCATGGTGGTTAGCATAAATGCTTCACAGCTCCAGGGTCCCAGGTTCGATTCCCGGCTGGGTCACTGTCTGTGCGGAGTCTGCACGTCCTCCCCCCTGTGTGCGTGGGTTTCCTCCGGGTGCTCCGGTTTCCTCCCACAGTCCAAAGATGTGCGGGTTAGGTAGATTGGCCATGCTAAATTGCCCGTAGTGTCCTAATAAAAGTAAGGTTAAGGGGGAGGTTGTTGGGTTACGGGTATAGGGTGGATACGTGGTTTTGAGTAGGGTGATCATGGCTCGGCACAACATTGAGGGCCGAAGGGCCTGTTCTGTGCTGTACTGTTCTATGTTCTAAGGCAACACTGACCCCAGGAATTTATTTAGTGAACATTCATTGCGGCCTCTCTTAAGGCAAATATATCCTTCCTTGTCAGGAGACCAAAATTATATATAATACATCAGGTATAGTTTCTCCAAAGCCCAATATAATTGTAGCAATACTTCCTTAATCTTATTATCTAAGCCTTTTGCAATAAAAACCAACATACCTTTTACCTTAGTAATTGTTTTCTATACCATAAGTTAACTTCCTGTGACCAGTGTACAAGAAGCGTCAAATCCATCTGAATGCCAACTCCTACTGGTCTCTCACCTTTAAAAAAAATATTCTGTTTGTTCATTCTTCCCACCAAAGTGAATAATTTCATACATCCGAACATTATATTTGATCCGCCACTATCTTGTCCAACCATTTAGCCAGTATATATCACTTTACACTCTTTGTATCATCTTCATAGCTTACTTTCCCACCTAGCTTTGAACCATCAGCACACATGGAAATATGAAACTTGTCCCCCTCAATGAGGGGATTGATAAAGCTTATCACAGCTGAGGCCCAAACACAGATCCTTGTGGTACGAGTTATAATCTATATCCGAAAGCTATCCATTGAATCACCATTTCCTGTATGCTTTTCATTAACCAGTGCTCTGTCCATGTTATAATGTTACTCCAAATCCCACAAACCCTAATTAAGTGCAACAACCTCCAGTGTGTCACCTTATTGAATGCATTCTAAAAATCCAAATATACCACATCCAGTGATGCTTCCTTTTCTACTCTACTAGTTGCATCATCAGAAAAATTGATTTGTCAAACGTAATTTCCCTTTTCAGAAAAACAAGTTCATTCTGCCTAATTATACTGTAATACTTTTGTTACCACATCTTTAATAACAGACTCAAACCATTTGCCTGCTGATGTCAAACTAACGGGACTATAGTTCATTGTTTTCTCTTTTGACCTTTCAGAAACAGTGGATTTATACTTACTACTTTCCAATCCATAGGAACCATTCTAGAATCGAAGGAATTCTAGAAGATTGAGGCAATGCAGTCACATGTTCAAATCCAGAAAAGCTTAGATAGAACTCTTGCCAATCTTTGCGTACTTTTGTATTTATTTACAGAGTTACAAAGTACAATCACATAATTCTAACCACAGCCACAGGTGGAAGATATTGTTTTTGCCATCTATTGTCTCAGTAATATTTGCAGTTTTTTTTCTTTATGATTATTAGCTTTAAGTTCTTCACTCTCATAATATTGTGCTCCTCATAATTTCTAGTTTGTCTTTTGTGCCATCTATTGTGAAAACAGTCGTAAAGGCCTGGATTTTCCCTCCCAAGGTGGGTGGGCGAGGTGGAAAATATTTGGATGTGGTGCACCTGCCTCAGAAAAAAGTGCCCAATTAGGAGGATCTTCATCCGCGGCAGGTGGGGGTGGTGGGTGCATGCTGCATTTGGGCCTGCTACTCCACAACACTGATCAGAGATGGCTACAGGGGCTCCAAAATGCCAAGGTGGGCTATTTAAAAGGCCAACTCGGTTCCCTAGGACTTAGCCCCAGTTGTATCGTTAAATATCAGATCCTCTAACCTCACACTACCTTCTCCCCCCCCCCAATATTTTTCCCAAGCCCCATCAATGCCACCTCATGACAATGCATGTTCTTCCACACACCCACAATGGTATTCTTGCCCTGCATGCCAATCTCTGTTCCAACTCATCCCCAGGGCTCCTTATAGCCTCTGTGCCAAATTAGTGACGACTCATGCCAACCCATGACCCAACTCACACTCTTTGTCTTTAAACTCTTCATGCCACCTTGGGCAGATCCCAGCAGCCATTTGGAGATGAAATAAAGTTGTAAATATTACAGATTTTACTGTGTAAAAAAACTCTCATTCATAAAAGTCCATTAAGTACTTTAAAGTTCCCACACATACTTAATCCGTTATTAAAAAACTATTTCTCAGGTCAGCCATGATTGAGTCATGTTACCAGTTGTGTCTTTATTGCTGAAGGGAATGTATATTTATTAATAATTAAACTAAAAAAAAACATTTGCCATTACTAATCTCCTCTCATATTTTCCAATCTAATTCCTCAATCTACCAGCCAACTCACCCCTCAAAATTATCTAATTGGCCTGGGGCCCTCGGGATGCCATATTCTCCAGCTCTGATCTGAAATGGTCCTTCTATCTGTGGACTCTCCGTGTGGTGCTTGGTTAGCAGACAGACTGCAGTCATACTCTGATGTTTACTTAACATTTGTTGATTAGTACTACATTTGAACAGGTTACAGTGTAGGGCATGGTGCTCCAATCTCTCTCTCTCTCTCTCTCTCTCGTCCAACGCATGACTGGCTGATGTCAGCAGTACATCATTATCCGCATCATGTATTAGCATTATCATGTTAACCCTTTGTACTGCATCTTGAAATGAAAATCGCTTATTGTCACGAGTAGGCTTCAATGAAGTTACTGTGAAAAGCCCCTAGTCGCCACATTCCGGCGCCTGTCCGGGGAGGCTGGTACTGTAGACTGAAACATCCCTTTTACAACTACAGATTCGACCGAATTCTAACTCCTACTCTTCCCTACCCAAAGTCACAGCCCTGAGGGATCCAACCTCCTCAGTATTCTCGGCCCCCAGGAACGGGAGACATGAAGGTTTTTTTCTGTCTGTTACAGGACATCATCATCTGCAGAATAGGACAGTACTATAGCAGCACTACTGGAAACCAATTCTTATATTGCAGGATGACTGAAAGCTGCAAGGGCAATGAAGACTTTGGAAAGAAGGACTGATCTGAGAGAGAACATTAACCATTGGACTCTCTGGGACTAGAAGACTTAGGACATACTGAGGAACTTGTTGATGTACACAGGGAAAGAGTTTCCGAAAAGGAACAATCTCCAAATCTTGTGAAGACTGTCACAGTTGTATCATCCACTGCTGTATCAGAGGCTAAGTAGTCACTGATGATTTGGATGTACGAAGGGAAAAGTGACCAAGGGCGGGATTCTCCGCCCCATCACCAGGTCGGAGAATCGCCAGGGGGCGGCGTGAACCCCTCCCCCGCTGTGAGCCGAATTCTCCGGCACTGGAGATTCGGCAGGGGCGGGAATCGCGCCACGCATGTGGGCGGCCGCTCACAGCGGCCCCCCCCCGCCGATTCTCCGCCCACGATGGGCCGAGTGGCCGCCCGTTATTTTTGCCGGTCCCGCCGGCGTGGATCAGACTAGGTCCCTTACCGGCGGGACCTAGTGATGCGTGGGGGCTCTGGGGTCCTGGGGGGGGGGGGGGGGGGCGCAGGGCAATCTGGCCCCACCGGGTGCCCCCACAGTGGCCTGGACCACAATCGGGGCCCACCGATCCACGGGCAGGCCTGTGCCATGGGCAGATCCCAGCAGCCATATGGAGATGAAATAAAGTAAGTTGTAAGAGTGGGGGCACTCTTTTCCTACGCGTTGACCGTGTCAGCCTCCGCGATGGCCGACGCGTAGGTGACCTCCCGCCCTGAGCATGCCTGGGGATGACGTCAGCAGCCGCTGACGCACCCACGCATGTGCGGACTCTTGCAGGCCGGCAGAGTCCCTTCGGCCCCGGCTGGCACGGTGCCAAAGGCCTTCCACGCTGGCCGGCGGGGTGCAAACAACTCCGGCGCTGGCCTAGCTCCTGAAGGTGCGGAGGATTCCTCACCTTTGGGGTGGGCCGACGCCGGAGTGGTTCACAACAATCCGTCCCGCCGGGGGTACACCCCCCCCCCCCCCCCCCCCCCCCGCGCCCCAAATTCCTCTCAGACTGTCAGGAAAAGAAAGCGACATGATTTCACAAAAGACATTTCAGTAGGACTGTCTACTTTCTGGAGGAACTGGTAAGAGAGCCACACTTCACTCTGTGTGGGGCTGCTGCACTTTGGGCAATGAGAAGAATTGCTGAGAATATGGTGGCAGCACAGCGCACATCTGTAATAAGACAAATTTCCTGTAAAGACTGACTTCAGGGACAAGATTGCTGTACAGTATTTGCAGTTTCAGAAGTGCTAAAGACCTTACTGCATTTTCTGTGCTGACATCCAATTCTGGAAGGAAGAAGACTTTCAGCCAGAATTGAAGGATGAGTGGCAATTGACTTTCACCCAAGAATGTACCAGGGGCTGGAATCTTGGCCTCCGGCATTGGTAGTGGAGGTTCTGATGTGGAGGGGAATGCAGCGTCGGCTAATGCTCCAGTCACCCGCTGGCAGAGGCATCAAGATACACACCCCGCGCCAGTGGGTGATGCAAAGGTCAAATTGATCCTATTGCATCCTATTAATGAGCTGAGCATTCGATTCTCCAAGCTGGCGTTAATCTTTGGTCCTCTTGGCTCGAATTCACGTGGGCGAGAATTAGTGCAGTTATTTCCCAGCATGGCCCTGGCATGACGGACCTTCTGGTGGGCCAAGGGGAAGGTGCCCCAAAGTCATCGGAGGGCCACCGGTCCCCCCAAAATGCAAATCCTGCCCACTCAATCCCCACCAATTCTTCCAACGCAATCCCACCAGAGACCTCACATCAGAGACACCTATCAGAAACTCTCCCATGAAAGAAACCCCCACCAGAAATCTCCCTAGAGAAACCCCCACCAGAAACCCCCATATAAGAGAGCCCCCACAGAAAATGCCGCCCCCCCCCCCCCACCCCCATTACAGTGGCCCCTGCCTAGAAGCTAGAGAACAGTCCAGACGAAACAGTGGGAAAAAAAACATTCCTTTAAAAATCATCTGTGTAATACATTTGCTGGTTTAGGCAGACAACGCAATACGTGTATATTTCTAGAAAGAGAAACCATGTCAGCTGGGTTTAAATCCCCTCAGATCTTTGATCGGTAAGGTTTTCATTCATTCCAATGTGAAATCGATTTTATTAGACTGTGATTGACAGCTTGCACGCACACCCAGCTGTCTGGATTGTTCATTTCCCTTCACACCTGACTGGAGTTCGAGTAGCCTGCAGTGAAACTAACCACAATGGTTATAAACATCTAGTTATGATTGGCAGCTCTGGGGCCACATCAAAGTGAGTTAAGTGCTCTCACTTCTTTTTTCTCTGCAGAAAACATTTAACTGCCTTTGATGTGGTTGAGAAACATGCAACTGGGATTCTGGAGAATCCGGCCCGACATTTAATTATGAGATAATTATAAATGAATAAGATAATTGAAATAAACAACATAGGAGTATAATAATGATAAACACAAATCAAAAATAAAATTAGATGCTACAAGGACACAGACAGCTTAAAGCAAAAACCCTGAGGAGCACTTTTTCACTCTCATGGCCAGGTCAGAACCCTGTTGTGACTGCATTTTATGACCCCCTTCTGCAGGTGTATAAGGAAATGGCGTTATTTACATTTTGTCTTGCTTCAAGAATCTCAATTGTTAGTGTTGCCATATTCTAAATTAAAGCATAAAAATAATTTTAAGCATACCGCACATTATGTTATATAATAATATAGTGCAGACAAATGATTTCAGAGATTTAAAACAAATTTTCAAAACCTATGTCCACTTATAAATATTAAATAATCACCATCAATCCTAAAAAAATAAAGGGCGCGATTCTCCGCTGCCCACGATGGATCAGAGAATAGCGGGAGGGCCTTCCCGACAATTTTCATGCCCTCCCGCTATTCTCCCCCCCCCCCCCTCCCATGGCCGCCCCACGACACGAATCGCTGCTCGCCGTTTTTTACGGTGAACAGCGATTCTCCCCAGGCCGATGGGCCGAGTTCCCAGGCCTTGACGGCCTTTTTCACGAACGCGATCACACCTGCTCTCACCGTTTGTGAAAACGGCCGCAAAGTGCCATCCCAGACAACCATGGCACCGATTGGCACGGCCGGGTGGCATGGGCCTGCGATCGGTGAGCACCGATCGCGGGCAGCGGGTCCGATACCCGCGCACTATTTGTTCTTCTGCTGCCCCGCAGGATGATGGCCCGCACACGCGTGGGTTTGACGCGTCTGCATGATGATGTCATCCGCGCATGCGCGGCTGACGTCATCGTGCGCGTCAGCCGGCGTAACGCTTGGCGCGCGGACTTAGCGACAGTCGCCCGGAGGGGAGAATCGGGTCCTGGGAGGGGGCGCGGAGGCTGCCGTGAAACACAGCCAGTTTCACGGCAGCCTTTATGACTCGCCGCATTTGCGGAGAATCGCGCTCAAAAAGCTTTCAAAGAACCAATAACAGTAGCATTGTATGTTTAAAATAAAGAAAAAAAAACTGTCCAAAAATGTCAACATACCTTTAAAACAACTGAGAAAACTGTTGCTTGTTGGCTTCAATACAAATCTGCAGGTTTAGATCCCTGACCTCAATGGACATTCCCTTAGTTTCCCAGTCATAAGGGGACATGGTTACATTCAAACTGCGCTGCACTCGGTGCTGCGCAGAGTGTTCTGCCACAGACCC
Organism: Scyliorhinus canicula; assembly: GCF_902713615.1. Lineage (NCBI taxonomy): Eukaryota > Metazoa > Chordata > Chondrichthyes > Carcharhiniformes > Scyliorhinidae > Scyliorhinus > Scyliorhinus canicula. The sequence goes on from NC_052148.1 coordinate 164,068,915, forward strand.
GAGGCTGCTCCTGGAGTTGGAAAGTTCACTGCAACTATTGAATGCAGGTAAGTATGTACTTTTCTCACAGTATCAGCGGGCCATTTTGCCCCGTCGATATACAGAAGTTACGGGTCAGTGAGTCATTCAAACAGCGGGGTGTAAGGGGGAGTTCCACGGGCCTGGAGAAGGTTAGAGGGATAAAGGAGGAGGAATTAAATGGGGATGTGTAGAGATTGGGGCTGCCATTCAAAGTGGCGCCTCGATCTGTGAGGCGCAGTCCTACTGGTGAGTTAAGCTCGCCAGTGCAGGAAATCCACTAAAGCAGGGGTGGGCAAACTTTTCCGTGCAAGGGCCACATTCAGAAATTCACAATTTTAAAGGGCCGCATAGTATATTAAGTAAAACAATTACTTCACCCGGTTATGATTCTGGGCGCCTCATATAGAACATAGAACAGTACAGCACAGAACAGGCCCTTCGGCCCTCGACGTTGTGCCGAGCAATGATCACCCTACTCAAGTCAACGTATCCACCCTATACCAGTAAGTAACCCAACAGCCCCCCCCCCCCCATTAAAATTAAAAAAAATTAAAATTTAAAAAAATTTTTTAAAAAAAAAATTTTTTATGACTTGGTGGGCCGCATAAAGACCTTTGGCGGGCCGTAGTTTGCCCACCCCTGCACTAAAGTGTGGCCTTAGCGGGGAGAAACTCCCAGAGGCCCACAAAGCCAGCAAAGTGCCAGTGAATAGCGGGGTGAATCTTGGTGCTGCAGCTGCTAAGAAACACCGCGCCAAACATGCCCGAAAGCGGACTTTGTCTATTGTCCGTTGAATCACGTCCATAACCTGCTTGATTTTAATCAACTAGTTCCTCTACGCTACAAACCTGACCTTTCACATCAGACTTATACATTTACCCTTATCTGAATACTTTCTCATCCTTATTAGCTTAAAGCACAATCTTCCAACAATGACTCTGCAAGGTACTGCCCAAGCCTGGTTTTTGTGTTACTCATATGAATGGAACATCTCCCCCTTCACCTATTAGTGATGTCAGGGCGCAATGAATTGAACCCCTGTCTCTCACAACATTTTTCCAGCCATGCATTTAAACTTCTAACCTGTTTGCAAATAGCCAAGGTAGTAAGTCAGAAATTAATAACTTTTGAGATTCTGCTTTTTATTTGTACCATTGCTTCTCAAGTTTTCCCTGCAGAACCTCATTCCTAATTGTATCTAAATTGCTAGTGACATGAATGCTGAACTTTACAAGATGCTTATGTTTTGAAATGTAACTTCATATCAAAGTATAACTGAGAATTCTGGATAAACGCCTCAACCTTCAGACATGTCCGTGTGATCCTGTTGCCATGGAAAAAGAAAAAAATCCATTATGTGATCCAGGAGCAGTACCAGAAAGAAAAAAATTATAATTACTTTAAAATGTTTGTGGAATCTGTAATTTAACAAAAATATGTTTGACAAGGACTTTGAAGAATTAGTATCAATTGCAAAGGGATCAATTATAATTTTTGGATAATGAGAAATACTAGCCCATGTGCCCGAGTGACCTTTGACCTGGAAGCAGTGCCAACAGAAAGGAGGTAAAAATGCAGAAGCCGTAAGACAAACAGGAAAGAAGAAGGGGGATATCTGGACAGAGGAGAGGTGGTCCACAAACTGAGCCAGAGAACTTGAATTCTGATTGGTTGAAAAGCATGCTTATGACTGCTGCCGCTGATCCTTTACTTTTTAGTGATTGAATGCCCAGAATTGGTCATGCCATGCAAAGGCAAAGGCAATTCTGGTATCCATGTTACTATAATCAAAAGGAGCTGAGTTGACAATGTTCCAGTCAGACGTGTGCCATATAGAGAAGATTGCATGGGTGCCCTGTTTATGTGAAAGCTCTTGCCGATCGAGAATTTTCCAAATTCTTGAATAAAAGGGACTTGAATTCTGCTTAGAGGACTGTGTGGGTGAAACTGGGGCCATGCAGATGGAGTGGATTGCCAAGTCTTTAAGAGAGGGCGTGATTCAACGGGAACATTTCTAAGTGTCATTTTGGGTGCGATTGGCGGGGTGTATCTCGGCGGCCATGTTGGCGAGATCGCGGCCCCTATTGAAATGAGCCCCCACGAGCGCCTTGCCATGACGGTCTGTCTCACCGTCTGATTTGCCAGATTCATGCCTCAGCATCTCGTTGCTAACAAGGGGGAGCTGCCCCCTCACCACTCACTCCCAGCCAACACACAAGCCTGACAGCACGCAGACCTGCTCTTTGCTTTGGGATGCCAATTTGGACAGGCTTCTCCTCGCTGTGAATGAGAGATGGGGCATCCTGTTCCCCCAAGGGTGTCTGAGGGCCAGCAGAAGGACCACCAGTGGCAGTGGCTGTCAGTATGGGTAACATGACCAGGAGGACCAGCGTCCAATGTCAGAAGAAACCAATGACCGAGCTGTAAGTTACCACCTCTCCCCGGCATTAGTTCCACCTGCCACCCCTCAAATTCCCAACCACCCCCACAAACCACTGGCTGACACCTCGCACCTTCCCCACATCCAATTTTATTGCTTGTTCCTCAGCACCCCTTGGTATCCACCAGCGCAACTCATTCATGTCCAATTGCGGTGCCCACAAATGGCACTTTAAAAAAAATGAATTTACAGGATGTGGGCGTCGCTGGTTAGGCCAGCGTTTATCGCCTATCCCTAGACACCCTTCAGAAGGTGGTGGTGAGCTTCCTTCTTGAACCGCTGCAGTCCTTGAGATGTGGGTATACCCACTGTGCTGTTAGGGATGGAGTTCCAGGAATTTGACCCAGCGACAGTGAAGGAACAGCAATATATTTCCAAGTCGAGGTGATGACTAACTTGGGGGATGAATGGGTTCCCAGATACCTGCTGCTCTTGTCCTTCTAGATGGTAGTGGTCAGAGGTATGGAAGGTGCTGCCGAGAGAGCCTTGGCGAGTTCCTGAAGTGTATCTTGTAGATGGTACACATGGCTGCCATTGTTTTTCAGTGGTGGAGGGAATGTTTGTGGCGGGGTAATGATTAACCCAGTTGATTTGTCCGGGATGGTGTTGAGCTTCTTGAGTGTTGATGGAGCTGCACTCATTCCGGCAAGTGGAGAATATTCCATTACACTCCTGATTTGTGTCTTTTAGATGGTGAACAGACTTTGGCGGGTCAGGAAGTGAGTTACTCGCTGTAGGATTCCTAGCCTTTGACCGAGGAGCGTCACTGAGAGTGTCGACACCATGGTCCGAACAATGGGGAACCACCAGGTTTGGCAGAGCCAAATGATGCAGAGGCTTCTAGCACTCACTCTAGCTGCCCCTCCATCCCATGGGAATCCACATGGCCCTATGGGCATGGAGGAGGTAACGCTGGAGTCCAATCCGGGGCCTGCCACCAAGATGACAATGGCGGTCTCCAGTTCTTCCCAATCCCCTGCTCCTGACACCAGCGCATCTCAATGACATTGGGCAGCACAGGGTGGCACGACAAAGCCAGTGACACCAGGAAGTCGGCAGGGCCCTCCAGCCCCATGCCTTCCAGAGGACACCCTGCAAAGGTATCAGAGGCCACAGGATGTGAAAAGCAGCAGGCTGCCTCCACCTCGGATGTGCATCCTGGGCACACACCTAGCGAGCCTATCTCCTGAAAAATGTGAAGGTGTCAACTCCGATTTGGCATTTTGCCTGAATGAACTTTTTGCCACTCTTGCTTATTCTTTGGATGACTTGAAGAAGCCTTTCATAATGCTCCTCACGCGTGGACCCCCAGATTAGAATATCGTTGACGTAGAAGCAGACACTATCCTTCCACTACATGTTCAATGGGCATGATGAAAAATTTCAGACGCCGAGATTAATGCCGAATGACATTTGCAGGACTTCACAGGTTTTTCACACGCCTGCAGCCCAATGAGTGATTCACATTCTGTCTCCACTGTGGAGAATACTATAACTACATGTTACATCCTTGACAGTAACTTTGAGCTTGCATGCTCCTTATGTCCTGATCTGGGGCAAAATTCTCCGAAGACCTGCGTGACGCCCATTTCCGGCAGGCAAAAGCGGTGCGGATGACTCCAGCGTCGGGGCCTTCTTTTAAGCCGTTAATCTCCGTTCCCGAAAGGGCCAGCAGTGGACTGACGCGATACGCGTCATTTTCACACGCTGCGGAAGTGGCACGTCGGGCGACATCATCAACGTCGCCCGGCGTTTGGGGGGGGGGAGTACCGGCGTTTGTGTAGGGGGGGGAGGGGGGGAGAGGGGGAGGAAGAAGGGGGGAGAGGGGGGGGGAGAGGGGGAGAGAGGGGGGAGAGGGGGGGAGAGAGTACCGGCGTTTGTGGGGGGGGGAGAGAGTACCGGCGTTTGTGGGGTGGTGGTGGGGGGGGGAGAGAGTACCGGCATTTGTGGGGTGGTGCTGGTGGGGGGGGGGGAGAGAGTACCGGCGTTTGTGGGGTGGTGGTGGTGGGGGGAGAGAGTACCGGCGTTTGTGGGGTGGTGGTGGTGGGGGGAGAGAGTACCGGCGTTTGTGGGGTGGTGGTGGGGGGGGAGAGAGTACCGGCGTTTGTGGGGTGGTGGTGGGGGGGTAGGGGTGGGGGGATGTGGGGGGGTAGGGGTGGGGGGGGGGGGGTTGGGGGGGTGGGGGGTAGGGGTGGGGGGGCGGGGGGGGGTGGGGGGGTGGGGGTGGGGGGGGGGAAGGGGGTCGGGGAAGGGGCAGCGGCGTGCAGAGGGGGGGGGTGACGGTGCGTTGGCCCCGGGCATCCATTGGATGGGGGCATCAGCAGATCTTCCTCAAGGCTCCCCTTCCTCCCAGCTGCCTTGTCTTTGTTTGAGAGAGAGAGAGAGAGAGAGAGAGGGAGATTGTGGGGACAGACAGAGAGAGAGAGACAGAGACAGAGAGAGGGAGTCCCGTCCGTCCTCTGGCTGAGAGCAGGGCTTTGGTGAGTATATTGCAATCTGCCTAAACCCAGGAATATTGCCTGGTTAGAATGCAGAGGGAAATGCTGGGATCCCGGGGTGGGAGATGTGTCTGGATTTGTCTATTTCAGCTTCAGCCTCTGCGATTTCAGTTCAGTTTCACAACAACAGGAAAAACACGCGGAGAGAGAGGGAAAAACTTTTGGCAAAGTTTCTGGGTTCTGCCTTTATAATTCACAGCGCAGAAAGGGTTCTGCGCTGTGAATTATCAAGGCACCTTTTCTAATCCTGGGGAGAAACAACCTTTTGAAGAGTCTGAGGAAATAAGCTGGAATTTGGATTAATTCTGCCTCCCCACCCCCTGTACCTCTTTCTCCTCCTTTCTCCTCCCTCCCCCTTTCTCCTCCCTCCCCCTTTCTCCTCTCTCTCTCTCACATTCTCTTCATCCTGCCCTTTGTTCCAGAGCTATTTGATCCCCCTGTGCACTGGCACAGATTTACAGTGCGGTTTAGGTTCTGTGTTTACCCCAGGTGTGGGGGCGGGGAAAAGAGGGATGGATGAGGTTAGATGGAGGATGATTTGGGAGGGGGGTGGGGGTGGTTCAATGCAGTGCCCCTGAGGAATGCCGAACCCTCCCTCTTTTCCCCGCCCCCACACCTGGGACCCTGGAGCTGTGAAGCAACAGTTCTAACCACTGTGCTACCATGCTGCCCAGCTCACCATATTTGGGCGAGATCTGGAACTTGCCATCGGGAGTGGACTGGTTAGATAACAAACTGATTTGCGGCTTGTATGAATCTCAATTTTGGTCGTTCCCACTGCACCGGTGTACCCAGACCGTGCCGGGCGCAACATGGTAATTACATTGCACCCAGAGTCTTTGGTGCATGGGATTTTCCAAATGTACTTTATAGTTCATATTGACTGTGAAGTTCATGTTAATTTACGTTTAATTTATGTTGTTTCCAATTCATGTTGAAACAAAATGTAAAGCAAAAAGTGAAATAGCGTTGATAATTTCTTCATGGTGGGGGATGTGGAGGTATGGGGTCATGCAGCAAATTTTAATATTTTGGTAGCAATAATCCCTTATCGCTCCATTGAATCAAAAATGGCTAAATCTTTCAATTGTGAACGAATTAATAAAGTCTCACTCATTCTATTTTTCAATATTTGCTAAAAACAGCTATATCTTCAGCTAATATTGAATCACTTAACATGTGGCAATTAAAATGGGCTATGAACACACAATTGGAATACATTTATCTCCACTGGTTCAATAAAATTAATTTCCAGTTTGGATCTTATACCTGTGCTAAGCGTATATATTTTAAATAATAGATATATATCATTTAACATACTTAAGGGCACAAATATCTGTTTTAGATAGCCCTCATAGCCGCCCCTACAGAGACCAAACCTATGTAGCAAACTCTTGTTTCTGATAATCAATTGCAGATGATTGCTCCCCTACATCAGGCCTCTTCCTGGAAATAGGGATGCAGTAAAATTCAGTTTGATTTGCAGGTTGTTTTTTTTTTTCACCCGTAACTCAAGTTACCAACACTTCAGACCCGATTTTAAAACAGCAGCGCCAATGGGAGAAGGTCTCGCTTGCTGGGGTCAATTTACAACCCACCATGTATTCCACTCCATTGAAGTCCTCCACAAAATTGTGCTGAGTCTAAATCAGGTCCGATCCAAACATCTCCTGTCTCACCAGGAACATTGTTGCTGCCGCCACTTGAATGCCTTCCTTATGCCTTGGCAATCAGAAACAGATGCAATGTTCACTGCAATCTGGCCAGAGTACCACAGCTAATTATTACTTCCTTTCTGCAATTTTGATTGTATGGTTCAACGTTCTGTAGGCTTTGCTGTTGGTGCCCTGCACTGGTTGAGAATGTTTAGCATTGGGTCTAATATTTTTCGTAAAGCTATGAAGAAGAGAGGATCTCATCGTGGAGAGTAGCTGGTCACAGATTATGAATTTGGTGAGTAAGGGAATTCAGTGTAACGAGGGAAGAAGGAAGTAAGTATATGACTGGTTGGTGAGCATTTTGCTCATTTATCTTTCAAAACTCAAGTAATTTGGCAGTAATTGTAACATTTTAGTAGTAGTGTCAATATTACTTCCAGTAATAAAGCTCATTGGGAGTAGAACAGTTTATTAAATATAAATGAATGAAGAAAATAATTATTTAACACATTATAAAGATGGCAGGGCCGTTGATGTGTTACCCTGGAGAATGTGGGGTTCCTGGACAGGGGTGTGGTCCAGAGCAAACAAATCTCTATTCAGTATCAGTGGTGTGAGGAGCTTGGTTTCAGAGTCAGGAAGCCAATTTGCAGACACGGTGATGCATCGGAGTAAGGGACAGTTACCTGGACACTTGGTTCCAGGAGGCAGTCACATTTCATAGGCAAGGGTCTTTTGAATTGGTCAGTGGTCAGAGAGAGGAGTGTGACACGATGAGCGAGACAGGTAAAGGGATCGATAAGGTAGAAGTGGAGGAGCCTCACAATTAGCCAATATCTTTGAAGTTGTTTTCATCTTCTGGAGACGAAAGCTGGGCCTGCAGGATGGATGAGCAAACTGACAATGGAACCATGGTACAGAAAGCTATTGAAGTGGTCGGGCAGGGGGAGGGGGAGTTAATAGGAATGTAGTGGAAGTAGAGGACAGTATAGTCAGGGGTATAGACACAGTTCTCTACAGTTGAGTGTGGGAGTCCAGACATCAATGTTGCCTGCCCTGTTCCAGGGTTCAGGACATCTGCTCCGTGTTGAAGAGAAACGTGCAGTGGTAGGAGAAGGATTCTCCCACATTGAGGCATTAAGAACAACAAGGGGCCAAATTACTCAGCAGAACCTCAAAGGTAATAATTTCAGATGGTTTCAGGCTAACATCTCATATGAACATTGGCACCAGTGACAGTGCAGCACTTTCTCTGGGCAACATGTTAGCACAGTGGTTAGCAGAGATGCTTCACAGCTCCAGGGTCCCAGGTTCGATTCCCTGCTTGGGTCACTGTCTGTGCTGAGTCTGAACGTTCTCCCCGTGTGTGCGTGGGTTTCCTCCGGGTGCTCCGGTTTCCTCCCACAGTCCAAAGATGTGCATGTTAAATGGATTGGCCATGCAAAAATTGCCCTTAGGTGTCCAAAAAAGGTTAAATGGGGGTTACTGGGTTACGGGGATAGGGTAGAGACATGGGCTTGAGTATAGTGCTCTTTGTAAGTGCCGATGCAGACTCGATGGGCCGAATGGCCTCCTTCTGCACTGTAAATTCTATTGTTGAATTCTAGGACTACGCTGGGACTGTAAGCCCACGTGCTCAACTCTCTGAAGTAGGACTTGAACCCATAACCTACTGAACTCCAGATGCTCCAATGCTCCTCCACTTCTACCTTATCAATCCCTTTACCTGTCTCGCTCATTGTCACACACTCCTCTCTCTGACCACTGGACAACCACACCATCTGGTTGACCTGCTATTGCAGCAGCTCTGGGCAGCCTGACTGAGGTGGTGCGGCTACGGCTAGCGGCCATGGGGGTGACATCGAGGGGATGAGGTGACATCGTCCGGTGTCATCTCGTGCAATTTTACGCGCAGTTGGGTATAAATCTGCAAAGTTTAGTTGTCGGTCAAAAGATTGGTCAGGTTTCAAGAACGAACAAAGAATGACTAAAAAATAATAATGGGGGGGGGGGGGGGAGTAGAATATGAGAAAAAGCTAGCTAGAAAATTAAAAACAGATAGTAAATGTTTCTAGAAGTGTTTTAGTAGGAAACGAGTACCTAAAGCTAGTGTTGGTCCTCCGGAGCCGTGAGTCTGGGGAGTTGGTCATGGAAAACAAGGAAGCAGCAGAGATGTTGAACAGGTATTTGGTGTCTGTCTTCACTGTAGAAGATTTAGAAATCTTCTCGAAGAAAATCAAAAGGTGAAAAGGGGTGAGGATCATAAAACAATCATCACCACCAGGGAAAAGGTGCTGCAAAAGTTATTGGACCAAAAGGATGACAGATTCCCAGGACAAGATGACCTGGAGCCTAGAGTCTTAAAATAAGTGACTGCAGAGATAAGTGGATGCATTAGTTCTAATCGTCCAGAGTTTGGAAGGGTCCCAATGGATTGGAAAATAGTGAATGTAATGTAGGTCTTACGAGGAAAGGTTGAGGGTTCTAGGCCTTTTCTCGTTGGAACGGAGAAGGATGAGTGGCGACTTGATAGAGGTTTATAAGATGATCAGGGGAATAGATAGAGTAGACAGTCAGAGACCTTTTCCCCGGGTGGAACAAAGCATTACAAGGGAACATAACTTTAAAGTGAATGGTGGAAGGTATAGGGGGGATGTCAGAGGTATGTTCTTTACCCAGAGAGTAGTGGGGGCATGGAATGCACTGCCTGTGGAAATAGTTGAGTCGGAAACATTAGGAACCTTCAAGCAGCTATTGGATAGGTACATGGATTATGGTAGAATGATGGGCTGTAGATTAATTTGCTCTTAATCTAGTACAAAGGTTCGGCACAACATCATGGGCCGAAGGGCCTGTTCTGTGCTGTATTTTCTATGTTCTATGTAACATATTAGCAAGGATAAAGGATTGGTTAGCTAACAGGATAAATTGGACTGACAGGATAAATGGACCTCATCAGTTTAGCAGTGCCACAGAGATCAATGCTGGTTCTCAACTATTTACAATCTATATCAATTATTTGGATGAAGGGACTGAATGTATGTTAGCTAAATTAGCTGGCGACACCAAGACAGTTAGGAAAATAAACTGTCAAAACATGGTTTAGAATCTGCAAAGAAGTATAGACAGTTTGAGTTGGCAAATGCTTGGCAGATGGAGTATAATGTGGGAAAGTGTGAACTTGTCCACTTTAGCAAGAAGAATAAAAAATAACTCAGTAATAGGGAAAGATCAGGGTGTCCTGGTGCATAAATCACAAAGTTGGTATGCAGGTGCAGCAAGTGATTATGAAAAGCAAATAGAATGTTGGCGTTTAGTACAAGGGAAATGGAATAGAATAGGAGGGAGGTTTCACAGCAGCTAGACAAGGCATTCTTGAGACCACATCTCAAATACTGTGTACAGATTTGGTCTCCTTCTTTGTAAAAAAATATAGGGCATGATTCTAGGGGCCCAAACTACCGGCTTCGTCGTGCCTGACTTGGGACATGAAGAGGCCGTTAAATCTATCGAGAAGTCTTTCAAGGGATATAACAGTCTTGTTACACCTCACGAGATCTAAAGAGATCCCACGAGGCATTGTGACTTGGATCCCTCCCACAATGGGCAGGAACTAAATTTGCACATTCAAGTGTGCAATCGGGCTCACTTGAATATGCTCTCGCCGGAGTTACCTATGGCCCGAGATCTAAGCTCCACACCTCCGAGACCCTGAGCGAGCGCCTTTTAGTGCTGGTCTGCACAAATGGGGGGGGGGGGGGGGGGGGGGGTGCGTCGCCCAGGTGATTGGGGGGCCTTGGTGATCGTTCTTCGGCAGGATGGTATCCTGGGACCTCAAAGCCACCCAGGCACCATGTTACTGCCAGCCTGGCACCCTGACAGGGGCACTGCCAGTGTGCTAGGCTGGCAGTGCCAAAGTGCACGGGTAACATCTTGCCCGCCCCAGAGTTCGGCCCAGGGGTGCCCTGCTCTTAAGGAGGAAGTTTGGGGACCTCGAAGACCCACAAATTAGTTGGGGTGTCGAGGTGGGGAGTCCGGAGGCTGCGGTGGGCGTTGAGATCGGGGAGTCATTTGGATCTCTTCCTGCACTGGCGAGCAGAACTGGGACTAAGTGCACCCTTGGCGGACGTGCCTCGCAGAAGCCCGGAAATAAAGCAGATTCACATTTAATAGTGAGGTCGTTCTCAGCCCTGCATGTACCGGGAAACACCTGGCTAAACGTGCCCAACATGGGATTCTGTTTCATTTCCATTAAATCGTGCCGTGGATCGATAGGATATAGTTCTCCCATTTAGGACTGAGGTGAGGATAATTACTTTCTCGTTTCCTTCCCCAGAGAGTAGTGGAGAGTGCGTCATTGAATTTATTCGAGGCACAGTTAGATAGGTTATGGGGGCATTCAGGAAAGTAGAGTTGAGACCAAATCAGTCATGATTATATTGACTCACAAAGCAGGGTCGTAAAACCAAATGGCCTTTTCCTGCTCCTAAGTTCTATGCTCCTATGTTAAGATTTTTTCATTTCATTTGTTACTGTTTCAATTGGAATTATTAAAGGGATTAGCATCCTTGAAAGTGGATAAATCAGTAGGCTGTAATGAAATGTACCTCAGCTGTTAAAATAAGCCAGGGAAGAAATAATGGAAGGTCAGACCATAATTTTCCAATCCTCACTGGATACAGTTGTGGTGCCACAGAATTGGAGGACTATTAACATTGTACCTTTGTTTAAAAAGGAAGTAGGGAGTGAGGGAAAGGCCAGTCAGTCTAACGTCAGTCGTGAACAAATTATTGGAATCAATACTGAGAGACAGAATAAACTGTCCCTGAGAAAGGCATGGATCAATTAAGGATAGCCAGCGTGGAATGTTAAGGGAAGATCGTGTCTGACAATAATAATAATAAAAAGGAGGAGGTAACAAGGGGAATTAATGAAGGCAATGCTTCACTTCACAAATGGGTGTACACATGCACTATGATTGTTAATGCTATGTCACTTTTGTAAATATGTTGTCACTTTTGTAAATATACTTATATTTTAATGAAGTTCTATGTGGTTCTTCATGCACCCCCCACTACATACCCCATTTTCAGAGGGACACCTAAGGCTGGGTCTGTGTCCCCATGCATGCGTAGAGGGGAAAAGGTCTTTGCCAGGGCCCTTGTAAGTCATGCGCAGGACATCTCCCACACAAGCTGACCCTTTGCTCTTCACAAGCGTAGCTGTTATAATGGCCCAGCAATATAAGTACTACATGTTGGGGTTCCCCTTCAGTTGTTCCGTTGAGATGACCTGCATTTTCACCACCAATACCCAACTCCCATGCAGCATCTTGAAATTTCCACCATGAGACTCTGGGTAGTTGTGTGCATCCATGGTGCGTGTCAACTTTGATGTTGAGTTCAATACCTTTACCCCACCCCCATGCTTCATCACCCTTCCCACCATAATCACTGACCCCCAGGTAACTTTCCGACGGTTCACTTTCAGCAGCATCCCAACATTCTCTGTCCCATGCTGGTGAATGTCCATATCTCCTACCTGCCTGAGAAGCTAACCCCTGTTACAATTGGCATGCCACCCTCATCTTCCCTGACCAAAAACCCACATTTACTCCCGTATCCCCTCCACCAATCTTCAGCATCCTATCACCCATCATCACCGAACCCTCGCCCTCCTACTCTACTGGTTCCCATTGCCTCCTTTAACCATTATATATCTTATCAACCATTCCCTCAGTATACACGCTGTCAGTTGACACCAAGGACCCCTCCATCTCCATTCATACCTGCTTCCCACGGCCCTTTCCACCCTCTAGTCCCTATCAGCTCATCTATTCCATGAACCCTGCAGCATCTCTTTCTTTCCCCTATCAACCCCAACCTCCCCTGCCAGCCACCGCCCTCCAGGCCTCCACATCTCTTCATTGCTCCCCTCACTTTCTAATCCACACCACCCCCCCCCCCCCCCACCCCTAGCATCCATCACCACTCAACTGTGCCTCATGCAGCCAACAATCTTCAGCTAGAAAAACTAGCTCCTTGAAGCTCCTGCAGTGAGGACATCCAGGTGGTTGATTCTCCACTCACCCACTGATGCACGTGGAGTTCCAGGGTCCACGGTTACTAGAGGCCCCCACTTTCCCACCTCCGTGGGCTGCCTCAGGCCTACTTTCAGCGGAGTCCGACATGTCCATCCAACCTGGTACAGGTATGTTCCGGACTGGTATGACATCCTGCTGAAGGCATGGGTGATTGAAAGAGGGAGGGGCAAATTCAGGTTGGTCTTCATCTGTATGCCATAAAAGGGATGCGAAACAGTTTCATGCAGGCGTCTGGTGGGAATATCAACCGATCATGACGGGTGGGAGCACACGTTCTGCTGGAGGGAAACAGATTTTTAACCCCCCCCCCCACCCCCCGCATTATCCCACCACCCACCCTGAAAACCTTTGTGGGAGGATTGGAATGTTCCGCCCACACAGCTGACAAGCTGTTGCTACCAATTTTCATGACCTTTTCTGCATTGGTGTTATCCGCAAATCTTTATTAAATTACTGACTGTACATGTAAAACTGCGGTGATTTGGCATATCCTGATCCCAGTGGCATTGATATTAGAAATTCTCAAGCTCAGGTTAATCTTTCGACAGGGGCAACAGCGCTCCTCCAGGACCACACAAAACAGTTCGATCTCTCCCTGAAGGGGTTGGAGTCTGCATCCCCGCTTCAGCCCAGAATTGGAAGTCAGCATCTTATTTACACCATAGGACCCCAATTTTTAAACAAGAAAAGTCATATCAGGTGGGATTTTCCTATCCCTCTGTGGTGTGTGCGGCAGCGGTGGGAGGGAGCTCGCCAGTAGCCAGCGGCGGGAGTTTCTGGTCCCTTCACTCTCAATGCGGTTTCACGTCGAACACACCCCTCACCATCATGAAACCCACAGCAGGGGAGCATCGTCAATGGGACTATCCCCACCAGCGTGAACGACCAGGAAATCCCGCCCGTCAACTCAATAGATGGGCACTGAGATACCCTCAATTACGACACAGGAGAGAAGATTGGTAATTCAAAGGCTTTAATTACCAGAGAACTGGACAGCTGCTGAGAAGTGTGGTCACAGCATGCTGCCCAGTGAGCATCACCTTATATACCGTTTCCTGGGGGCTGAGCCAGAGGCGGAGTCCCCCAGGGTTCCAAGCCCGGTCTTAAAGGGCCAATGTATTAAAGGCAAGGTACAGTTACAGCAGTTACCGATACCATTCATCACAGGCACTTTGAGCGTTCAGCCACGTTCAAAAGGCAGTCAGCGACATTGTCAAAGTTTATAGAGGCCATTTTTTTCTCTTTTATGTCAATCCTTTTTTTGACAACAATCCATTTTGAAACACATTTATTTTGCCTGACCTTGTGTTTTTATCACATATTTATCTTGCCTGCTGAACCTTATAACTTGCAAGGCGTTTTGCTCATCTGCAACTGAAGTGGGCAACCTCTAATCTATAGACACGTTCCCTCCTTTCATTGAATTTAGCACTTTATAGCTACATACTTAGCTTTTGACCTTAAATATTACTGACTCTCAGATCATGTTACACTAAAACATTCTCTAGTTGCCTCCCCTCCTCATTTCCTGTACACCATTTATTTTGATCTGAAAATATCCCACTTTGGCAGGAACACCATTTCATGCAACATATCCCACTCGTTTAACAAGTCTGGTCTAACAACCAAATCATACTGCAATTAATTGTGCAGCGAACGTTTGCAAAGACTGCATTCTAAACATTAGTGGAACACAATTGGTGGGTAGCAGGGCAGGTTCTCGGAGGGGCTGCTGCTGAAGCCATACAAGAACTTGATTTCTACCCATTGTTTGTTCAGTATTAAATTTTGTGATATAGTCATTGTGTATGTATACACATTAGGAGTAATTCAGAAACAGGTAGATCACACACATGTGCAAAATAAGTCCCTGCGAAACTATTTATAAGACAAGGGGTGAGATTCTCCGTTTAGGAGACAATGGGCAGGATTTACCGAACACCCTGCCACGTGTTTTTTGGCGGGGGAAGGCGGCGGCATCTACCGGTCCCGCCGTTGCCAACGCAATTTCCTGTTGACAGCACCCCTCACCGCCGAGAAACACGAGTGCCAGCGTGGGACCGGAAATTCCCGCCGGCTCGAACAGCTGGTAAATCCTGCCCTATATTCTCCCCGGAGTTGAATTGTACTCGATTTGAGCTCCATCAGGAAGCGATTCCCAATCCTTCACCATGAAAATTTATGAATGGCAAGGGAATCTTGCTATCGGGCCACCATTTTGAGTGGGCAGCCTGATTGCGCGTTCTCACAGCTGGCCAACCAACCCCCCACCTGCATCACAATTCAAACCCCCCCCCCACCTCTCCGCAATTGAGCCCCCGAGATCCGGATTCTCCTGGTTTCTCCAGGAGATCCCCCTAAGTAGGGGGACACCCAGAAGGGTACCCCTGAATAGGTAGACCCTCCAATGAGCAGCACGGCCGCATAGCAGTTAGCACAATTGCTTCACAGCTCCAGGGTCCCAGGTTCGATTCCTGGCTTGGGTCACTGTCTGTGCGAAGCCTGCACGTTCTCTCCGTGTGTGCGTGGGTTTCCTCTGGGTGGTCCGGTTTCCTCCCACAGTCCAAAGATGTGCAGGTTAGGTGGATTGGCCATGCTAAATTGCCCTTAGTGTCCAAAATTGCCCTTAGTGTTGGGTGGGGTTACTGGGTTATGGGGATAGGGTGGAGGTGTGGGTTTGGGTAGGGTGCTCTTTCAAAGAGCTGGTGCACACACGATGGGCCGAATGGCTCCTTCTGCACTGTAAATTCTATGAAAATTCTATGGAAAAAGGGACTGTCCAGAGACCCTCTAAATAAACTGACTCCCCCAGCGACTCCCTAAATAAGGGGATCTACTCAAAGACCCCCTACATAAAGAGACCCCCCAGACAGCCCCTAAATAAAGGGACCCCCAGAGATCCACTAAATAGTCCCCACCAGCAGAGAGCCAGAGCATCCGAAATGGGTCGACGTCCGGCGCCGATTTAGTTTTCTTCACTAACGCGGGTTTCTCCACCTCACCGGGAAGTCCGCTACTGCCGGCGTGAGGTGGGGAATCCAGCCCCTTCTACCTACTACACAGCGATATAGAGATAACTCAAAAGTACAACACTTTGCATCGCTTAATTATTTCAATGAATGGAAGAAAGTTTATGTGCTCGCACACTCAAAGCAGAAAAACATGGTCAACCTTTAGAACAATGTTTATTAGTGACCCAAGATAGATTGTAGGGCCACAGGAAATTAATTGCTCACAACATAAATTGGCTGGTGACATCTAATATAGCAACAAATGCTGGATAACAAAGATCTGCAGACTATATACGTTTAAAAATAGCCTTGCTCCTCCATATATCATTTTTGCAGAAACCAACCGCTGAAAGTAACCTACAACCAAAAGAATCTCACAAGAACGCATTGTAAAATTGGCAATTGACAAACAGCTGAAATTGCTTGAATAATAGTCGTCAGATTTTCTCATTCTGCATATCAATTTTTGACGGCTTTGGATAATTGTAAGTGAGAGGCCATTCTCAAGACCATACCGACATTCTGCTAGAGTTGATTATAGCTGTCAGTGACACAGATTTTCATCCTGTTGGTAATGAAAGAAAAGGCCAGCCATAATGCTTCCAATTTACCACTTGTTTCCAACACCGATGATAGGAATCACCATTGAGAATTCAGGCAGGTGGCAGGTCTGTGGAAACGGCAATCCATCTGATTTTCAACAACTTGCATTCAAACCCGGCTTGACACTGAGTTACACAAGGGAATTTTAGGGGCGGTGCTTGGTCAGACGGTTGGGTGGGTTTTAAAGGAGTGGCTGGAAAGAGAGGTTCAGGAGAACGAATTCCGGAGATTAGGATTTCAAAAACTGAAGGCTCAGGCATCAATAATACATGGATTCAAATCGGGAACACTGAAGAGGCCAGAATTTGAGGATCATGGATGTTTTGCAAGGGTAGTGAGGCTTGAAGAGTTTATCGAGAAAAGAAGGGGTGAGCCAAAGGAGGATTGAAAACAAGGATGAAATTTATAAAGTGAAGCCTTGCTTAACTGGGAGCCAATGTAAGTCAATGAGCAGAGGGGTGATGACACTAGTTTGCCAACTGCAGAGTGCCACTCGTTAGAGGCACAATGCTACACATGCTTTCACAAGGGGTACAACTGAGCAGCCGATAGGCCTCCTAAATGTGAGCTTTAGATGTTTGGACTCCTCAGGCAGGGCTGTCCAAAACTCCCCACAGATAGTGTCTGGATCATCGTGGTCTACCACGCCCTGCACAACTTTGTGCAACAACGCAGGGATGTCTTGGTTGAGGGAGACATGGAGGACTAAGATGGTTCTTCTGATGATGAGGATGGGGAAGGCCATGGTAATGATGAGGGCCAGGATATCAGAGAGGTACATGAAGAAGCCATTGCAAGGACACTATGTGGCACACATGCCATTTGACCATCTAATAGCGAACAGATTCCAGGCAGAGTAAGCTGCTGAAATCGTTCCTTTATTATTTAATTGTCCCTCTTCTGCTGGCTGGCAGGCCAAGACTCCTCATTTGTAACACACATTATAGTTTACTCTCATGCACCTTAATTTATGATAGTTAAATTAAATTGCACTACTTAACATCAGCCCAGCTGGTAGTGTGATCCATTATTTGTGCAGAAAAGGGTGGGGTGGTCATTGTCCAGCACACAGGTCCATTCTGCTGGCTCCTCTGCATTGTCCAGCACACATGCCCATTCTGTTGGCTCCTGTGCATGGTCCTGCACACAGGCCCATCCTACTGGCTCCTCAGCATGGCCCTGCACACAGGCCCATCCTACTGGCTCCTCTGCATGTTCCAGCACACAGGCCCATTCTAGTCACTCCTCTGCATTGTCCAGCACACAGGCCCATTCTGTTGGCTCCTGTGCATGGTCCTGCACACAGGCCCATTCTACTGGCTCCTCAGCATGGTCCAGCACACAGGCCCATTCTACTGGCTCCTCTGCATGGTCCAGCACACAGGCCCATTCTACTGGCTCCTCTGCATGGTCCAGCACATAGGCCCATTCTACTGGCTCCTTTGCATGTTCCAGCACACAGACCCATTCTACTGACTCCTCTGCATGGTCCAGCACACAGGCCCATTCTACTGACTCCTCTGCATGGTCCAGCACACAGGCCCATTCTAGTCACTCCTCTGCATGGTCCAGTATACAGGCCCATTCTACTGGCCCCTCTGCATGGTCCGTATACAGGCCCATTCTATTGGCTCCTCTGCATGGTCCAGTATACAGGCCCATTCTACTGGCCCCTCTGCATGGTCCAGTATGCAGGCCCATTCTACTGACTCCTCTGTATGGTCCAGTATACAGGCCCATTCTACTGACTCCTCTGCATGGTCCAGTATACAGGCCCATTCTACTGACTCCTCTGCATGGTCCAGTATACAGGCCCATTCTATTGGCTCCTCTGCATGGTCCAGTATGCAGGCCCATTCTACTGACTCCTCTGTATGGTCCAGTATACAGGCCCATTCTACTGACTCCTCTGCATGGTCCAGTATACAGGCCCATTCTACTGACTCCTCTGCATGGTCCAGTATACAGGCCCATTCTACTGACTCCTCTGCATGGTCCAGTATACAGGCCCATTCTACTGGCCCCTCTGCATTGTCCAGTATGCAGGCCCATTCTACTGACTCCTCTGTATGGTCCAGCACACAGGCCCATACTACTCACAGTTTCTGAAGTAATATCGGCCTTCTTGAAAGTGAACCCACAGAAAGCAACGGGTCCTGACCTGAGTGCCTGGTTGTGCATTCAGATCCTGCATGGACCAACTGTTGGGTGTGTTGACGGACAACTTCAACCACTCCCTACTCTGCACCAAGGTTCCCATCTGCTTCATTAAGACCACCATCATACCGGTGCCAAAGAAGAACCAGGCAATGTGCCTCAATGACTACCATCAGTGGCCTTGACATCTATTTTTATGAAGTGCTTTGAGAGGTTGGTCATGGCACACATCCATTTCCATACTCCCAGAATGCCTTAATCCTCTGCAATTTGCATATCACACAACCAGTCCATGGCAGATGCAACTCCCTGGCACCACACTCATCCCTGGAGCATCTCAACAACAAGGACTCACACGTCAGACTCCTATTCATGGATTACAGCTCCACCTTCAACACCATAATCCCAGCCAAGGTCATATCAAAACTCCGAAACCTGGGACTTGGCTCCTCCCTCTGCAATTTAATCCTTGACTTCCTGACCCATAAAATACAATCAGTAAGGATAAAAAACAACACCTCCTCCACAATAGTCCTCAGTACCGGGGTCCTGCAAGGCTGTGTACTTAGTCCCCTATTATACTCCCTATACACACATATGACTGTGTTGCAAAATTAGGCTTGAACTCCATTTACAAGTTTGCTGATGACATGAATGTAGTTGGTCGGATCACGAACAATGATGAGTCAGAGTACAGAGGGAGATTGAGAACCAAGTGGTGTGGTGTAATGATAAAAATCTCTCCCTCAACGTCAGCAAAACTAAGGAGCTGATCATTGGTGTTAGTAAGCAAAATATTGTTCACACCCCTGTCTGCATCAATGATTCTGAGGTGGCGATGTTTGACAGCTTCACGGTCCTTGGTGTGCACATCACCAGCAATCTGGCCTGGATCACCTACATTGGTACTATGAACAACAGCGCCTATACTTCCTCAGGAAACTAAGGAAATTCGGCATGTCCACATTGACTTTTACCAACTTTTACAGATGCACCATAGAAAGCATCCTATCTGGCTGCATCTCAGCCTGATATGGCAACTGCTCAGCCCAAGACTGTAAGAAACTACAGAGAGTCGTGAAAACAGCCCAGTCCATCATGCGAACATGCCTCCCATCCATTGACTCTGTCTATACCACCCGATGCCTTAGAAGGCGGGCAGCATCATCAAAGACCCCTCCTACCCGGGTTATTCTCTTTTCCAACTTCTTCCATTGGGCAAGAGATATAAAAGTCTGAGAACACACACTAACAGATTCAAAAAACAGCTTCTTCCCCACTGTTACCAGACCCTCTTATGGTCTGAACTGATCTCTCCACGCATCTTCTCTACTGAGTAGCACTACACTCCGCATGCTTCACCCGATATCTGTGTCTATGTATTTACATTTTGTATTTATCGTACGTCCTATGTTTTTTTCATGTACGTTAACGATCCATCTGGACTGTACGCAGAACAATATTTTTCACTGTACCTCGATACACGTGACGATAAAGCCAAATCCAAATTGATTTGCTCATACCTCATGGGATAATAACCTCATCCTTGAATGAAATCTGGTGCACTTTGGTTCCAATCCCTTTTTGCGATGCCTGTTCCTCCCATTGATAAAGAGAAGAGCCAGGCCAAAACAATTCTCCATGTGAAGTCTCAACAAGGCACCAGTTCACTGCAAACACACCTCTTTATAACAATACTCAATCTCTCTTAAAGCCAAGACCAACTTCCCTGTTGCATCATTACCTGAACCCATCAATTGCATGTTAGCTCAATACCACAGTTCAATTCAGACAGCCAGAAACAATTGGACTTGAAAACCTCATAATTTCCCTAACATCTCGAGAAGGCTCTTGTTTTCTATTGTTCAGTCAAAGTGGAGAGTGACACTCTGTTAACCATCACACTGCATTTACTATTCTCCTTGTGACTCAGAAAATCTGTTCATCTCCCCTTCAGGACTCTGTGTCCACCCACATCTCACATCAGGGCAAAAGCAGCAGGAGATGCAGGGCCTTCGCTGCACAATCGGCGCAGACATATTTTTCAAAGCTCAGAACGTGGTGACCTGCGTGTATTGGATTGCACAATGCATGCCCAGGCCACACACTCAGAAATTATGGTCAGTGCATAAGCATCGTTATGTCAGAATACTCAGTGTCACAATATTGATACCGCAAGAGAATTGACTCTATAGTTCTTGGACTCTGATGGAGACCCACATCCCATGCCTTTGAATGCCAGAGAATGTGGAAGCAACGAGCCGCAAGTTGAGAATCCAGGTCTCAAGTGCCAGAACTAGATACAATGGTTGGACACTGGTAACACCGGTTTGACTTTTGCGAGATTTACCGGTGTCGCTGTGCCCGACCTGCTGGCATGATGAGACCACTGAATCTCGCCAGGGGCCTTTCGCAAGATTCGCGATGCCTGAGGCATCTCTTTGGCTCATTAACAAAGGAACGCAGGGATTCTCCCAGCGCACGGGATCAAACAGCCTCCCCAGTGAGGCCTCAACCACGCACTGTTTAGCACTGGTCCACATAAAAGTCACCAGACGTAACAGCACCTGAGGTATTTTACAGGCCATTGCAGACTTCTGGGGACAGGGCAGTGTGGCACTCTGGCTCTCTCACTGGCACCTGGACACGTTGGCAGTACCACCCTGGTACTGCCTAGATGCCTGGGTGGCATTGCTGGGTTGTCTGGGTGCCAGAGTGGCACTAACAAGGGTCAGGGCCTGAGAGGGTAAAGCCCATGAAAGGGGGAAGGGTATGAAGGGGTCTCATAAAATGTTTGGGTTTCAAGGGTGGGGAGGCCTGCAACGGGGTATCCTCAGCGACCCAATAGCGGGGTGTCCTCATTTGGGAGGGGTGTGAGATAATGCCCATGTATGCGGGGGGGGGGGGGGGGGGGGGGGAGCGGTGTGGTGACATTGCCCATGAGTGAAGCGTGTGGAGGACCCTGGCTCACGTGGAAATAGAGGCACTCTTTCAAAATGTCGGCCCAATCTCTGATAAGTCGGTCTGGCCAGTGAGCTCAGCTCTCCAGTGATGCAAATGATTCTAAGGGTGCAATTCTCCGGCCTTGGTACGTTTTTGCTCAAGCAAAACAAGGCCGGTGAATAGTGGGAGATGCAGAAAATGAGAACCGTGCCAGGGGCCAAACAGTTTGCGTAGGAAACGGCCCGCTCTCGTAGGCGAATCAGAATCTCGCTGTAATGTGGCGAGAAACCAATTCTCACCACTTCAGCCCTATTTCCATAAAATTAATGGGAGCCGTCCCATATCTAACCGCCTCCCACCATTCAGCAGCCTACCCAGCAAGTGGTCACGTTGGCGCCGATTAGTACTCCTCTTGAAAAACGTAAAGCTGTGTGGTGAACGTCTGCTATTACTATTCACCACTGTACTGTGTTGTAATATATGTTGATGCCCTTGTGGGCTCCGCCTGTGACTCCGCCCCCTCGGGGTGGTACATAGACCTGTAAGCCTGTAGGCGGCATTCAATACAAAGCAGTCGCAGGCAGGCACAGTTCTAGCGTATTAAAACCACTGTTCACTTCCATTCTTCGATTCGTGTGAATTGATGGTTGCATCAATTTAATACGCTAAGGTATCACTATGGAAGCCACCCTCAAACCTGATCGCCTGGAACTAGACCCACAGGCAGCTGAAGCCAAGGGAATCTTTTCACACTGGCTCCGCTGCTTTGAGGCCTACCTCGCCGCCTCCACCTCGCCCACCATCACCGAGGCGCAGAAGCTGAGTCTCCTCCACGCCCGGGTGATCTACAGAATCTCCGTACTAATTGAGGAAGCGACCACGTACGCAGACGCAGTCACGATTCTAGGGCCTGACCCCGACCGCATGTGCCCCCTCCTGCAACTCCTCCTTCCCCACTGCCCCAAGCCCTGAAAAGGTGCCTTGAGTTCTTTTCATATTATGTCCAGTGGGTCCCCAACGATACGGACAAAGCCCTCCCACTTATCAAAGCCACCATCTTCCCCCTGTCGACTGAGGCCTGCCTGGCCTTCAGCCGCATCAAGGCCGACATTACCAAGGCCGCGATGCACGCGGTAGATGACTCCATCCCCTTCCAGGTGGAGAGCGACGTGTCAGATGTCACCCTGGCCGCTACCCTTAACCAGGCAGGCAGACCCGTGGACTTTTTTTCCCATACCCTCAACACCTCTGAGATTCGACACTCCTCGGTCGAAAAAGAAGCTCAAGCCATCGTGGAAGCTGTGCGGCATTGGAGGCACTACCTCACTGGTAGGAGGTTCACCCTCGTCACCGACCAACGGTCGGTAGCCTTTATGTTCAACAACACACAGCGGGGCAAGATCAAGAATGATAAAATCTTGTGGTGGAGAATCAAACTCTCCACCTATAATTATGATATTGTTGTATCGTCCGGGGAAGCTCAGCGAGCCCCCAGATGCTCTGTCCTGTGGCACATGCGCCAGCGCGCAAGATGACCGACTCCGGGCCATCCACAATGAGCTCTGTCACCCGGGGGTCATCCGGCTTCTCCACTTTATCAAGGCCCGCAACCTGCCCTACACCTCCGAGGAGGTCAGGGCCATGACCAGGGACTGCCAAGTCTGTGCAGAGTGCAAGCCGCACTTCTATCGGCCAGACAAGGCTCACCTGGTGAAGGCCTCCCGCCCATTTGAGCGCCTCAGCGTCGATTCCAAATGGCCCCTCCCCTCCACTGACCGCAACATGGATTTTCTTAACGTCATTGATGAGTACTCCCGTTTCCCCTTTGCCAGCCCATGTCCCTGCCCATCTGCCCCACCAACCACCCATTACCCCAACAAACAGTCGACGCCTCTGGCCGTGCAGCTCACGTGACCGCGGCCACCGTCATTAAGGCCCTGCATAGCATCTTCACCCTGTTTAGTTTCCCCACTTACGTCCACAGTGACCGGGGCTCCTCGTTTATGAGCGACGAGCTGCATCAGTACCTGCTCGGTAAGGGCATCGCCTCGAGCAGGACTACCAGCTACAACCCCCGGGGAAACGGACAGGTGGAGAGGGAGAATGCGACAGTATGGAAGGCCGTCCTTCTGGCCCTATGGTCTAGAAGTCTCCCAGTTTCCCATTGGCAGGAGGTCCTCCCCGACGTGCTCCACTCCATGATGTCGCTCCTCTGTACAGCCACGAATGAGACCCCTCATGACCGCCTATTTGTCTTCCCTAGGAAATCCACCTCCGGGGTCTCACTTCTGACCTGGCTGACAACACCAGGGCCTGTCCTCCTCCGAAAGCACGTGAGGAGCCATAAGTCCGATCCCCTGATCAAGAGGGTCCAGCTCCTTTACGCCAACCCTCAGTCTGCCTTCATGCTGCACCATGATGGTCGACAAGATACAGTCTCTCTCCGGGATCTGGCACCCGCCAGTTCCCCTACAACAATCACCTACCCCCCCCAGCCCTACACCGAACACCGCCCCCGCCCCTACATGGCCTACACCCCCCTCCCCCCATCGCCGACCTATAGTGACGAAGCTCCAGACAACACACTTCCGGAGTCAACGAGCACAATACCCGTGCCCGCAGCGATGAGTTCAACACCAGTGCCCGCAGTGACGCCGGAGCTGAGGCGATCATGGAGAATGATCAAGGCGCTGGACAGATTCGATCTGTGAGCCCACTTCACCCCCGCTGGACTTCAATTTTTTAACAGGGGGTGAATGTGGTGAACGTCTGCTATTATTATTCACCACTGTACTGTGTTGTAATATGTTGATGCCCTTGTGGGCTCAGCCTGTGGCTCCGCCGCCTCGGGGTGGTATATAAACCTGTAAGCCTGTAGGCGGCATTCAGTACAGAGCAGTCACAGGCAGGCACATTTCTAGCGTATTAAAACCACTTTTCACTTCTCTTCGTCTCGTGTGAATTGACGGTTGCATCAACCTGGCAGAAGGGTTTCTGTGGGGAGCTGAGGAGGTGAATAGCCATCTTTGCTCTCAGGCAAAGAGCCCGGAGGCGCTGGACTTGCCACCCCAGTGCTCGGCAGGGTTGGGCCACCATGGGAGTGTGCGGGGGTGGGGAGGCGCCTGGAGGGCAACCGGTTGGGCTCCATGCGCTGCACCATCATGCCAACCCCTGGATCATGTATATCTGTTCCAGCAGCAACCCTTGTCCCTGCCCATCTGCCCCACCAACCACCCATTACCCCAACAAACAGTCGAGGCCTCTGGCCGTGCAGCTGAAGGCAATTGCTAATCGGGAATTAGCAATTGTGGTAAGTGAGCACTTCAAACAACCCAAGTGGATTCCCATGGGTGGGCATGCTACGTAGCATGTGGGAGTCATTGCCTAGCATCCCAATCACACCTTGATGCCTGGACACTGTTCTTGAACACTGCAGGAGGCAACACCACAAATGCAGCAGCCAATATACGAACACCCAGAAGATAGGACACAGCTCTGGGACATGTTCTCTGCCGGAGGGTGGGTGAGTGCCACGGGAAGATGCCTGGAATGATGGGCCAAAGGTTCAGAGGTCGAAAGTGACAGAGGCATCATACTAGTTGTGCCACCCTCCCATGCTGCTCCCTCCCCACCCCCAGCCCCTACCTATCCCCCCCCCACCCCCCCAACGCCCTCCTTCTGTGCCCTGAGTGATCTTCAAAGTGCTTTGCTCTCCTAGCTCTACCACTACGTTTAGTTGTGCCTCAGGACACACATCTGAGGTGGAGGCAGCCAGCTGCTTACCACGTCCCGTGGCCTTTCATAGCCCAGGCACCTCTGGGGGCTCTGAGGCCGGAGGGCTCCAGCTTACTTGTCGGTGGCACATGCACAGCCGTGTCACCCTGTCCCGTGTGCTGGCTGTGAGATGCGGCCTCATCAGAGGGTTGGAACTCAGGGGAGCTGGTGGGCACTCCATGGGACGGGTCCGGGTTGGCACCCGGCACCCCTTCCTCCCGCTCGGTGCCCACAGGGCCCTGGGTTTCAACTTGGGAAGGAAAGAGCAACTGGTTCTGGCCCTGGCTACCCCTGCAACATCTGGCTGTGGCAGTCCTGGCAGTTCCCCAGGGTCTGCACCATTTGTGTCGACGCCAACGTCGATGCTCCTCAGCGTTTGGGACATGCCCTGCAAAGGTTCGGCCATTCCCATCTGAGAGCAGGACATGTCCCGCACCACCTCATCGAGGACAGCCTGGTACTGGGTCACATCTCCCAGCGAAGCAGACATTCTCCTGAGGCCTTCTGCAATGGCCGTCACCGACTGCATGCTGCCTTGGACACCTTCACTAATGGTGTTGATGTGTTGTATGAGGCTCTCCACTATGGTCACTACCCTAGCGGTGTTGGCCTCGGTGCCATGCAATATCGACGACAGATCCAGCGTCTGTAGCCTCTGGGACTCCAAGCGGTGATGGATCTGCTGTAGTGACGCTGACATCTCCCTCTGAATGCCATGGCCACACCCTAATGTCTCCATCGGCTCCGGGATGACCTCTTCCACAGGCTCAGCATTAGGCTGGGACCCAGCTGGGTCCTGATATCCAGCAGACCTGCGACCGCTGTCTCGCCTGGGGTTTCCTGCTTTCATAGAATTTACAGTGCAGAAGGAGGCCATTCAGCCCATCGCATCTGCACTGGCTCTTGGAAAGAGCACCCAACTTAAGCTCACACCTCCACCCTATCCGCGCAACTCAGTAACATCACCTAACCTAAGGGCAATTTAGCATGGTCAGTCCACCTAACCTGCATATCTTTGGACTGATGTACATCAACAGCAGTGTGGTGCTCTCCAGTGTGCCCCAGAAGCCTGTCCACTAACATTTCCCACCGTGGTGCATGTATCGCGCTGGTGGGTAGGATGACAGCTGTGACGCACTATTATGCGTCATGCTCGGAGCTCTCCTCCAGGTTGTTCTCCTCAGAGTCAAGGCAGAGTGCCGCCCGCGATGGGACGTCGCCGTTGGCTGGCGGTCAGTCAGTAAGGCAATAACAACTCACATTTGACAAGTCATTCAGTTTGTAGCCACCGAAGTTGGTCATTCCCTCAACACAAAATGGAGGAATGCAAAGCTTGCAGGTTAAAATGGACAATGTTTGCAGCACAAGCAGGCTGCACCAAGCCAATGTGTATTCTGTCTGCTAAGAGAGCAGACAGCACTGAAACGAACATTCCGCATACTAATGAGGCAATCTCCGGGATAACATAGCAATGGAATGATCCCAGGGACAATGGACACAAATAGGGAAGTGATTGCAGCATTGTATGGGAAACCAGACACCCCGGCACCAGCGGGGTTCGAAAACAAAGTACCTGAAGGCCCGCCCAGTAGCCGAGAGACAGCCTCAGTATTGGGGGGATTCAAACAAATCGATTGGGAAGAGACCCAATCGATTCCCAGCAGATAGATGGTCCGCCCAAAAGGGCGCGAAGCCCTGGAACCTATAAAAGACAGGTCCCACACTTAGTTCGTTCTTCTTGACCAGCCCTCCTCTCTGGACCAGCATCTCAACCAGCTTTTACCAAGGAAGACCTTGACCGAGAGAGAGGAGAGGTTTGGGACAGCAGCTGCCAGCAAGTAAGTGTCTCACAACGATCGCTACCAGAGATAGACACTCCTGACCCCTTTTTAACCCGTACTAACCTGAAGTCTGCAGACCAGAGCAGAGCAAGAGGCCATTGTCCCCCTGATCCGGCAGTTCCCTTTAAGATAAGTATTGGTTTATTTAGTGGTAGGAATAGTTTAATCATCTTAGTGTGTGCATGGGTAGTATTATAATTGTATTATAATAAACTCAGTTGTTTGAACTTACTAATTGGTGTATGGTTTATTGCTTTGAACTTGACCTTGAAACTTGTGGTGGTATCTTAACGATACCTGGCGACTCCAGAGCTAAGTAACGAAACAGAGCCAAATTGAATGTTAAGCGCACTCACCCAGAACGAGCAACAAGTTGGAGCCCGGTGGTTCCTCACCTCTGTGGCATCCGCCAGCCTCCACGGTGGTGACCACCCTGTCAATGTGGCTGATCGTCCAGGACCTTCACGGGCACAGGAAATCTCTCATTAAGTGGACCAATTAACATCGAATAGCATTGCCGGTCTCGCTGGGCTGAGCACTGGAACGCTCGCGGCAGTTCCCGCTTGCTACCACACTTCAAAATCTTTCTGGAGAATCGTGTCTTAAGTGTGAGCTAGACAGAGGAGAAACTTCCCAAGGCCCAAATAAAGACTAAGGGTGCAATTTGACCGAAATTAAACACCCCATGCCTTTGAATGCCAGAGAATGTAGAAGCAACGAGCAGCAAATTGAGAATCCAGAACACTTCCAAACAGTGCAGGACTCAAGTGCCAGAATTAGATACAATGGTTGGACACTGGTAACACCGGTTTGACTTTTGCGAGATTTACCGGTGTCGCTGTGCCCGATCTGGTGGCATGACGAGTCCACTGAATCTCGCCAGGGGCCTATCGCAAGATTCGCGATGCCTGAGGCATCTCTTTGGCTCATTAACAAAGGAACGCAGGGATTCTCCCAGCGCACGGGATCAAACAGCCTCCCCAGTGAGGCCTCAACCACGCACTGTTTAGCACTGGTCCACATAAAAGTCACCAGACGTAACAGCACCTTGGGTATTTTACAGGCCATTGCAGACTTCTGGGGACAGGGCAGTGTGGCACTCTGGCTCTCTCACTGGCACCTGGACACGTTGGCAGTACGGGTACTGCCTAGGTGCTTGGGTGGCATTGCTGGGTTGCCCGTGTCGAGCGTGTTTAGCCGTGTGTTTAGCCGTGCGGGGAGAATGACCCCGCTATTAAACGGGAATGTGCTTAATTATGGGGCCTCAGTGAGGGATGTCCGGTCGAGGCCCATTTCCTTCACTAATGAGCTCTCCTCACCATTTTTAAATGGCGCCTCGATCTGTGGCTACCCTACCACGGTCTCCGGACTCCCCCAATTCCCCAACTCACCAATAAGGGGGTCATTGAGCCCCCCGCACACCTCATCTCTTAAAGGCAGGGCATGCTGCCACCTGGGCACATTGCCACCATCAGCCTGGTACCCTGTCCGTGCCAGGGTGGCACCTCATGTCCCGGGTCGGGTGTGACGAAGCCGGTAGCTCGGGCCCCAAGTGTGGGTGAATGCCAGTGTGGCTCTCACCCAAAAAGCCGGCAAGAAATATCTCCCAAATTTGCACAATTTACAGATATATTTTCTGGTTAAATCATGTTCTTTATCTTTCTATTCCCACTGCTGCACCTAGATGAAGTTCCACCATCCACAGATGAGGTGGAGAGCCTAACTGGCTGCTATTCCCTGTTGACTGGGATGACTTTGACAGTCATCCTCTGGTAGCATGAGGCCGATAGAGCCCCTGCATACTCAGGGTCCCGTGCTCAGGGTCAGGCGCATCCTTCTCAGTCTGACCTGCTGGAGGTGATGGCATCACCGGCAGAGGAGAGAGCGAGCAGCAGAGCACACACGCTTCAGTGTCCTGAGGTGAAGCCCCTGGAGAGACTGCAGGTGCTTCTCCTTCCTGTGGGTGCACAATGCCTCGCTGACTCCATGAGGAGATAGGGCACCTGGAGAGAGATTGAGATTCCCCCATTCCCCTTTCGCATGGCATCTGCTGCACGGCACCCATGGCTAGACGTAATGCAGGTCTGAGCGCATATCCAACAGCCTCTGTACATTCTGCTGGACTCTCGTGGCCAAGGTGGCTGCCACCCTCCCCATCGCAGCAGTCAAGCGCTCGCATGCTGCAGCTACGATAGCAGACAGAACATGGATGGACTCCTCCAGCCTTGGTCCAGTCTACACATGGCCTCTTGCATCTCTGCCTGTCTTTGCAGCACTCCAACATGTTTCTCAATGCCCAGGCTGGTTAGTGGCAGATTCCGCAATGGTATTGCCATTGAATGTCAAGGGGTGATGGTTGTATTCTCTCTTGTTGAAGACAATTATTGCTTGACATTTGCGTGGCATGAATGTTACTAGTTATTTATCAGTCCAAACCTGAATATTTTCCAGGTTTTGATGCATTTGGGCATGGACTTTTTCAGCATCTGAGGAGTTGCAAATGGTGCTGAACATTATGCAAATGTCAACAAACATCCCCACTCCTGACCTGAGGATAGAGAGAAGGTCATTGATGAAGCAGCTGAAGTGGATTGGGCCAAGGACACTCACCTGAGGAACTCCTGCAGTGAAATCCCGCGATTGAGATGATTGACATCCAACAATCAAAACCATCTTCCTTTGTGTTATGTATAACTCTAACCTGCGAAGAATTTTTCCCCTCATTTCATTGATCCCAGTTTCACCATGGCTCCTTGTTGTCATACTCAGTCAAATGCTGCCTTGATGTCACTCTCACCCCACCACTTGGAGTTCAGCTCCTTTGTCCATATATAGACCAAAGCTGTGATGAGGTCAGGAGCTAAATGGTCCTGGTAAAGCCCAAACGGAGCTAATACTAACACTACAAAATTCTTTTAAGTGTCCTTAACTTGTTTCTTATGAACATCTTCTTCCATATAACCCTGATTCATGTCATTTGATGGAATTTAAATCATACAATTAGCAACAGATTTACATCTGTTTCTTTGTTCTGAAAGATCTATATTTAGAGTTAACTAAAATCGGCCTCGAGTCCCAGTTAGTTCAAAGCATTTCAGATCGCTACAGCTAACCTTTCAGCTTTTTCAAAACTCAGTAATCCTGCTGGGAACACGTTTTCCAAATTGTCCAATGAATTCTGCTTTGCTGCCTCAGACCTCAGCAATCATTCAGGTTAATTCTCCTGTAGTATCTCTCGCTAACACCTATGCTCCTAATTTTATTAGTTGGCTGTGAAGATTTTTACTGCAGGAGAAAGAAAACGGTGGCGCAGCGGTTAGCACTGCTGGCTCACAGCGCCTGAGGACCCGGGTTACTGTCCGTGTGGAGTTTGCACATTCTCCCCGTGTCTGCGTGGGTCTCACCCCCACAACCCAAATGATGTGCAGGTAGCTGGATTGGCCATGCTAAATTGCCTCTTAATTGGAAAAATGAAAAAGAAAGCATTGCTTCCTCAAAGTCCCAAGGACCTTGGGTGACTGTCTGTGTCGGGTTTGCACGTTCTCCCTGTGTCTGCATGCGTTTCCTCCAGGTGCTTCAGTTTCTTCCCATTAGTCCAAAGATGTGCTGGTTAGGTGGATTGGCCATGCTAAATTGTCCCTTAGTGTCCAAAAGGTTAGCTGGGCTTACCAGGATAGGGCGGAGGATCTGTGCAGACTTGATGGCCCGAATGGCCTCCTTCTGCGCTGTAGGGATTCTATGATTCTTCCTTATAATAACATTCATACGAATATGCAAGGTACTACCAATACATTATCTTTCATCAAGTCCTTCTTCCTTCCT
The DNA here is from genome assembly GCF_902713615.1 of Scyliorhinus canicula. Classification (NCBI taxonomy): domain Eukaryota; kingdom Metazoa; phylum Chordata; class Chondrichthyes; order Carcharhiniformes; family Scyliorhinidae; genus Scyliorhinus; species Scyliorhinus canicula. The sequence goes on from NC_052148.1 coordinate 164,099,786, forward strand.
TGCCGTCAATGCCCCCAGCCCCAATGCCTGGTAAGCACATTACAACCCAGGAGAAGGGATTGCATTTGAACAAGGCACTTGGTACACCATGGGGTCCCCAACAAGCAGAGCAAGCTGACTCGTCTCTTTCTTGGTTGGCCTGACTTTCTGCATCCTTTTGCCTGCAGATTGCTCCTGTGGAGGATCAGACCTGTCTCATGTATTGCCGGTCACTTTAGTAAGCTGCGAACAGTCAAGGTCAGTTAGAATTTAAACTCTAAAAGAAATAACAAAGCAGTCAAATGTAGCAGATACCTTTTAGACTTCCGAAAGATTTCATCAAAGGTACTACGTACTTTCATCTGCTTCAGAGGAAATATATTTCCTGTTTGAGGGTAACAATGTGGATTCAGACATGGAAGAACTGTAGCAATAATTCCCAGCAATTCTTCATCAAAAGACAAAACAAAAATCCATATTTTGAAATCGAGTCTTTCATTAAAGTGTTTGTTTTGAATTGTGTATGAGTTTGATATTTATTTCAAAATGAAAATCGCTGAGCCATTCATCTCAGACTAAAAAATGCAAACAAATATCCGATCTAAATGCTGGATCGGGCAAGAATGCAACAAGATAAGCGTAAGAATTCAATCAAATTCGTACAGTCCAATCTAAAATTTAGTTTGGTTTTCATCGAAAGCCTTAATTTTAGTAAACTTTAAGCAAAAATATTGATTCTTGCTGATCAGTAAAAGAACTCCTTCAATCATTATTCTCTGCATGGGCAGAAAACAGGAACCCAAGAGATTACTGCTTTCACGATTAAGAGCTATATGGACTTTGATTAGGACTGAGAGCATTAAAACGTCATTTGTAATGTCATTGGGAAGCAGCTTACTTTATGTACTCATGGTAGAATGCCTTGCGCTATATTCTACTGAGTGTGACTTCTAGTAACTTTGACGTTTGGTTAATGTCCAATTAAAGGTCAGTTTGATGGTCCAATTAAAGGTCAGTGAAAAGTGAAGGCTTGGCTGTCAGTAAATTATTATTTAAATTCTTCACATTCCTTCTTAATAGTCTGTAAACTCAAAGCTTTTGAAGAATAAGATTAAAGGAGACCCTCCTTTCATGGAATTCTGATGTCTAAAGGAGGTGTTTTTAGCACTTAAAGACAAGAAAGTAACAACAAGGTCTACCATAACAGCACTTCTGGTACTGAGAAAACAATGGGTGCGATCTAACGGCCACATTGCGCCCAACTCGGGATGCAACAGGACATAAATTTGCATGTTTAGGTGTGCACTTAGGCACACTTAAATATGTCTCTGCCAGAGCTAACCAGCACCCAGATCTAGGGTCTCAGATCTGAGGAGACCCCAGTTGCTTGCCGTTTAGCACTGGTCTCCACAAATGGGGACCAGGTGGAATGGCACTTGAAGGGACTCCCCAGATGATTGGAGGCCCCTGGGTGGTTGACCTCTGGGCAGGGTGGCACTGCTGATGCCACCCAGGCACCACGGCACTCTCAGCTTGGCATCCTGGTGGCATTTTGCCTGTGCCAGGGATCAGGCCCAGGGGTGCCCTGTCCTGATGAGCTTGGGTGCATGGGCTCCAAGACCTGCTAAGACGTATGTTGGGGGCAGGTCAGGGCTTTAAAATGACACCTCGATCTCTTCCTGCACTAATGTGCAGAGCTCCTACAATGATGTGCGGAGTTGCTACAAGCGCCGGGAAACACCCCGCTAAGCTAACCCACAACGGGAGGTTTTTTTTTACATTAAATCCGCCCAATATTTTGGGAGTAGGAGGGAGAGCAGCAAGAAAATCTGTATTCATTTCACAGTAATTTCACGGACAATTAGTATGACAGCATTTTCATGATACAGTGGCACATCTAAATTGCATCATCTTCATGTCAAGGTATTTGGAAAATAAACAAAAAAAAAAGGTTTAGCAAACGCTGTTCAATGGAGCCAGGCGAGAAATTACTGTGGCTGCCATTGACAGACAAAAATGCTATGCATTTATAAGATGCTCCTTTCGTCATTATTTTACATTAGTTAATAACTCTGTTAAGATAGAGGATAGATGGATATCATCTAATAATATCGCCAACAGCAATTTCTAGCATTTCTTTCAGGCGTGGATTTAACTATGTACAGCACGATATTGTTAGATATATGATCGATGATAAATTTTCAATTTCGCTTGTACATCTTTTTCAATTAGAATTACTGCCCAATTGCATTTTATTATAATATGCAGCAAAATTGACAGATGTATAAAAACAAGTCACTTAGAGACCAACTAAAAACAGAAAATGCTGGATACACTCAGTGGGTCTGGCAGTATCTGTGGAGAGAGAAAGAGAGGGCACCAAAAAAAAGAGTCTCGTTGTTGGCAAATTTAGCAGAGTGCTACCCAGCGCTACCACCCTACTATCGAAATGAACCCACCCCCACCGAGGCCGCACTTGTCTACTTTTCCTGCACTGAGGAGCTCTCAGTGGCGCCCTGATCTCTCAACCCCCCCAATGACCCCCGGACCACCCCAATATCCCAAAATACCTGTTTGGTGATCCTTGAGCACCCCCCCTGTACCCCATCTCATAAGGACACCCTCAAGCTTGATCCTCAGTGTGGGAAAAATGCCACCTTGGCACTACCTGCCTGACACCCTAGAAGTGCCCCTGCGTCAGCCTGGCAGTACCAAGCTGACACATGTGGCACTGCAAGGGTACTAGGCTGGCAGTGCCAAGATGTCTGGGTGGCATCAGCAGTGCCAAGGATCACCCTGCCCAGAGACCAACCCCCTAGGTGCCTCCAATCGACTGGGAGACACCCCCAGGTGCCGTTCCACTTGGTCCCCATTTGTGGAGGCAGGTGCTAAAATATGCCCGGCTGGTGTCACCTCGGTGAGGGCGTTCAATCCAGGTGCTGTTTAGATCTGGCAAGCACATCTTTCAAATGTGCCTGATTGCACACTTAAATGTGCAAATTTAGGTACTGCCAATTATGGGCGGGGTCCAGATTGCAATTTCTCGCGAGATTTCATTAGATCTCGCGTGGCGTAGCGAGCTGGCCATACCTCACGAGAAGCCTCTCACGAGACTTACCGGCCACGTTACCTCCTGAGTCAGGCCTGACGCGGGCGTTAGATTTCACCCAGAACTAACGTTTCGAGTCTATATGCCTCTTCTTCAGTGCTTTCGGCTAAAAGACTAAAGTAGCTGGAAAAATAGTAGCTGCAGTGCAAAAAATTAAAAATGGGAACACTCAGCTAATCATTAAACAATCAAAAAGTTTGAATAGCAAAAGGAATGGTTCATGAGCAAACAAACCATTTGTAGTGTCAGCTGTATAAATGAGACCTGATTTGGCACAGATTAACTGGTTTCTAATGTTATATATGATGAATGGAGGCGAGGCAGCAGAAAGGAACAATAATCTGTTAATGGCTCAATTAAATGTAACTGATCAAGTGTCTCAATATCTGCTAATTATATGCTATATATTAAAATTTTGTAAAAGATTCCTCAATTCAGCTTGTGAAATTAAACCTGCAATGGCATTGAATGAATGCATGAACAATATAATTAACACCCTTCAATTTCACCACTGAGTCACCCAATCAATAAAAAGGACTCTGGCCATTCATTAGAACCCTCACACAACCAATGAGTTGGCATGATGAGCCCTTATAGGTGATTATATATATATCATTTTTTCCTTTATACAAAGCTGAAACATGCATTGCTGCAATTTGTGCGGGTTGACATATTTTACGCTGGTATCAATTCATAAGTGATTTTCAGCCTGTGGGTATGTGTGACACTGCTCGAAATTTTGCAAAAAACTGCAGTTAATGCAGGTTCCCAATGTGAGTTTAAAGAGTGTTTTTTGCCTGTGGGTTGCAAATTAAGGCCATTACGGAGTGAGCAATATAATTCAGTCACATTGTATTTCCATATGCTGCGCTGGACATCACTTTCAAAGTGGGACCAAATTGAGAATATGAGGCAGAAACCCAGGAAAATTGTGTTTGGTACTATCATGGTGGAGAGGAGGATAAGGGGTGGCATCATCTGCTCAAGGGAGAACCAGGACCAGGACAAGCAAGAGTTTAGGGAGGAGTTTGGGATCTCGTTGCTAACTATTTCTAGCAACGGTTGCTCCATCTGGACCTGTAAAGACTTAATTACCTGCAAAGACTCGCATTCAAGGTATTGTCTTGCATCATTGACTTTGTCTATGTTTCTGGAACCCACCTCTTCATTCACCCGAGGAAGGAGCAGTGCTCCGAAAGCTAGTGATTCGAAACAAACTTGTTGCACTTTAACCTGGTGTTATAAGACATCTTACTGTGCTCACCCCAGTCCAACGTCGGCATCTCCACCTCATAACTACTAGTAAGGGTATCTTGTTCAGCAAGGGAAAAAAACATTAAATGCCAGTACTTCTGATACGAGCTCCTAGCTACTGATTCAATGTTTTATTTACTGTAATACTCCCCTGGAAGGGTTTTATCCCCCTGGCACTTGAACTCTATATTTTATACCTTCTGATTAGGCTTGTTACAGCCTTCCACTGTTGACATGGAGTTCAACAACTTCAGACTGTGAACTCACTCCTCCAACTTCACCCCATTTTTATTTCCATCCATGTATTTCCCTTTCTTCCATTCATCTGTTTTTCCCTCACCATTGTTCCCCCTCCCCCCACCCCACTTGGGTCATCTGTTGCCCTTTGACACACTGCTCACTTTTGTTCTACCATTCACACATTCTAATCTCTTTATGTGCCACTATCAGCACCCTTCCTAACCTTAATCACCCCCATTTACATTCCCTTTGCCTTTCTGTCCCTGACATCGTTGTCAATCCCCACCTCTCGCTGGCTCTCTATCCAGCCCCATCGGTCCACGCCTCCCCACAACAGTATAAATCTCACCCCATTTCCAGTTCTCACTCGCTTTGACAAAGAGTCATCCAGACTCAAAACGTTAGCTCTGTTCTCCCGACGCAGTTGCTGCTTTTATTTTATATTTTATGTCTTTCTGATATCATTAAGTTTGAATTTAGATTCATGTCAAGATCTTCAAATTTTCAAGGTTGCACTGGAATACTTTATTTGCGCTAAGGCTGAATAGATAACATCTGAATTTGGAAAGTCTGCTTCCACATCAAAGATTGTCATTCCCCTCATTGGCGGAGGCCACACTTTTCTTCAGTTTTGAAGTATTATAATCCTAATTTCCAGTCAGCACATTGGCATCTTTTTTTGTGGTGGCGGTGGTGGTGGGGGGGGGGGGGGTGGATTTTGTGTTGGCTCTTTCTGGCTCATTGAAATCATTAAAATATATTGTAACAAGAACTTTCAAATCACCAGCAGTTCCCGGTTATGCTAACTGCAACACAAAGGAAGATCTTATGGGGGGGAAATACAAAACAATTTGGCATTGCTGACTCTACCAGCATTTTGGGTTCTATCACTTGTATCAACATACTTACCAATATAGTTATAGTATACAAGTATATACCATCAGCTTCTGGACAGCAGTTTTTTAACACAGAACACACGCTGCAGAAGTCGGCCATTTGGCCCATCAAGTCTGCACTGACCCATTTAAGCCCTCACTTCCACCCTATCCCCGTAACCCAATAACCCCTCCTAACCTTATTTGGTCACTAAGGGCAACTTATCATGGCCAATCCACCTAACCGGCACGTCTTTGGACTATGGGAGGAAACCGGAGCACCCAGAGGAAACGCACGCAGACACTGGGAGAACGTGCAAACTCCGCAAAGACAGTGACCCAGCGGGGAATTGAACCTGGGACCCTGGCGCTGTGAAACCGCATTGTTATCCACGTGTGCTACCGTGCTGCCCCATCTGAGGTGTCACATCTGAAAGCATTTCATTGGCTGCAATAAGATGAGACTAATGACATGAACCCTGGATAAAAGCAAATTACTGCGGATGCTGGAATCTGAAACGAAAGAGAAAATGCTGGAAAATCTCAGCAAGTCTGGCAGCATCTGTAAGGAGAGAAAAGAGCTAACGTTTCGAATCCGATGACTCTTTGTCAAATGACTTGAACCCTCAAGTACAGGCACATCCAGCATAGCGTGCCCAGGCAGGGCCACTAAGTATTTTGGATGGTCCCGCTGATCTGTGGACTGTTGAGTGTTTCTTGTTTATTGGATGTGTGACCTATCTTCCCTTTGATAGACTGCAGATGTAATCTGGTACTTCCTCAATATTTGTCGATAGACCCTACATCTAAATAGGTGACAGAGTAGGTACATCTTTCCTGATCATGGTATTCCAGCCCCTCTCTCTGTCTCTCATTTAACTAATGAGTGACTGATCTCCGTGATACATCATCATCTATGTCACACGTTAGCATATCCATTATGTTAATTCATACACTGCACTAATATCAGGATGGAGGTTGAGGAAAGTCAGTCGCTTAATATACTGGAAACATTGACCATTTTGTTTGCATGATCAGACTATAGCTTAGAAAACGTCTTAAAGCTAATAACCTTTTCCCTCCTAAAATGTAGATGTTACTCTATCTCGCTGCATTCCTTCATCCTAAATATCCTGGATATTTCTCCTGAGTGCCTAAAAATTCCAAAGAAGGCAGTCTTCCTTACTGCTTCTTTTCCAACACCCACAAAACTACCTCTTTGTGCATTCACAGTTCCTTCCCCGACAAACAGCTTCTTCAAATAATGGTTGCGACCTTTAAGAACTGTACCTGCATGTTATTTCCAGGTGCAAAACCTCTGTCATCCAGGCCCACTCTCGGCCATGTGGCCTCTGAGAATAATTAATTAGGTTAACCTGGGAAAATCTCATGAGAGATTGACACAGCTCATAGGTGAAAGGTAAACTTAGTGCTCCTTGTTTGTCCAGTTGGGGTATTTATTCTGTAGCAATGTTTTACTCACTATGTTTCATATGACTAATGCATTGGAGTGTGGATGGGTTGCCAATGAAGGCAGATATATATATTACTGTCTCTGTCTGGTCAGTGCACTGCTGGACAATGACACTGGAGATCCCATTCAGCCTTCACTCCCTTTCCTATTACACTAGTCTGTGTAGTTTAAAGGGTTAATCATTATTATGCTAATAGCTAGAGTGCATCATTCGTGATGTCAGAAAATTCCGGATCACAGGTCACCGAAAGCTGGAGGAATACGGTGTGAAAGACGTCCAGCTAAAGTCCATCTCTGTGAATAGTCAATAAAAATTCCCAGTTTGCAAGAGGAAGAATTCCAGAGGTGGAGTTTGACACTTTTTTAGTGGAGTGTGGCAGTGGGCGGGAAAAGTGGCGTTGAAGCCTCTGGCAACATTTTCTCCACTGTGACATTCGGGACGGGGGGGAAAAAAACTTCAAGGGACAGGTCCCACAATGTCACACTGGTGGGCGGGATCTGAGTGAGCCCAGCACACCAGCAAATTAGTTTCATAAAGATCAGAGCACTATTTGTAAGGGCCACCCCAGGATAAAAGTGTTAACTACCAGGGCAGTGCCAGGGGTCACTGTCAGCAATCAGTGTCAGTGGTCAGTGCCAATGGGAGGTGGAGTGCCCTCAGCTGAGCTCCTCTGGGAGGTCTGCCCAACAGGTGCATCTCATGAGAGGCAAGTTGTATTCACACCCATGTGTCCACATGGCAACATGAATGAATGATCGTCTGGGGGGGGGGAATCAGATGTAAAGGCCTGGGGCGGGATTCTCCGAGCCTGCGCCGAGTCAGAGAATCAGAGATGATGCCGAGATAGCCCGTGACTCCAGTCCGACGCCGGGACGGGATTCTCCGGTGACCGGAGAATTGCCGCCAGCTGCATACACGCGACACCAGTCGGAGGCTGATGAAAGAGGCCCCCGCGGCAATTCTCCGTGGTTGACCAACCAACAGGGAAGGCGTGGATCTAACATGTTCCACCCGGCGGGAGCTCGGACCTGGTGGGGGGGGGAATCAGACTCCGGGGGGGGCTTCCACGATGGCCAGGCCCGCGATCAGAGGCCACCGACCAGCGAGCGCGCTCAATCCGGGGTAGGCCTACCTTCTTACGCGCCAGCCCGCCATGCTGTGCAGCAACTGACTGCGAGCAGTGCAGGACCGCATACAGCAGCTGGAGCACTGCAGCGACATGCTGGACCCTTGTGGGCAACAGAATTGCTGGGCCAAGAGGCCCGTTGACGCCTGCATGAATCACCGGTGTTTACTCCGGCGTCAGCATTTAGCCGCGTTTTCAGAGAATCCCAGCCCTTATAGTGATATTCAAATTTATTATCATGGTGTTCTCAACATTGACCGTCAGGATTCCTGTTATGTCATTGGAGGGGTGGGGGTGGGGCAGGACACAATTATAGCATCACGTCTCACCAACGTAAATCGCAATTTGTCCCTTCCGTGAGATTTTCCACTGCTGTCACCAAACCCACTCAAAGGAAAGGCAGCGGAATATCCCTGTGCAGCTGCATTCTATCGGAGACACTCAGATCCCCATTGTGATATTAATACGGCCCAGAGTTCAATGCCTCAAATAAAATTTGCTGCAAAATATTTAGCCTAAAAATAATACTGTATGATCGGAACATATAGTAGCTTTTGCAAGCATTAACCCATTTACTTTAAATTGGTTATCAATACCACGAGCAGAACAGACAAGTTAATTTGGCACGGAAATGAATACACACTCACACAGCGAGTTTCAGAGGTTTGATATCATCCTCATTACATTCTTACAAGTTGTCAAAGAGAGTCAGAAACTGCTGGGGGCTGATGAACAATGTATCAATGGGGGGGGGGGGGGGGGGGGAGGTGGAGTCAGAAATATTATTATACTTTGCTGGAAATGGCATTTCAAAAGGGCTGTTTGTCTCGCTTACTACTCCAGAAACAGAAGGAAACAAAAGGATTGAAGGAGTCTTTAATCAATGTCACTTCCATTGCTCTGTGACTGCGTTCTATTCTTTGTGAGCGCTTCTCACTATCCTTCCCTGTTGAACTAGCCAATTATGTTATTACCTTTTCTTTTTCCGTTTGACTCTTTCTATTTGTTTCTACCACTATTGCTTTGTTTCCATAGTATTTAATTTCCATCCTTATCAACTCCCCCCCCCCCCCCCCCCCCCCCCCCCCTCAAATTACTCTAGGCCCTTTAGTTTTTGTTTCTTGATGTTTTTTTTTAAAAAGCACAAGTATCCTTGCTGGGCTTTTTTCTGTTCCCCACAACAATATGTACCTGAAAATGGAGAGAAATCTTGGCCGGCAAAACAAAATACATGAAACAAGAACTGCCCAATCACTATCACAGAAAAACAAAACCATTCTCCTCCTTGTTCAAGCTCACTCTTGTTCCCAGAAGCTGTTATGCAGAAACAAAGCAAACCCTTCAACAGAATCGCCATGCATACTGACATAGGATTGAGAATATTCATTACAGCCAGATTTACAAGTGTTGTCAAAAATAGCTCCTCCTTCGAAAATGTTTAGTTATAATCACGGCACTGAATTTTACAGTCCTCCTCCACTGGGTTTGCAGCCAGAGGGAACCTGTTAAATTTCCCAGATGACCTTCCTGTCGGCCATCTGCGATTGTGCGGGGACTGGGGGAGGCCTAGGCAGGCTCGGCTGCCTTTGCCTCAATTGCAACCCTCAAATTACCACTTCAGGTGCTGTTTCCTGCCTGGTCTCAACTTTGAGGCTGGTGGGAGAAGTTAGACGGCAGGAAAGAAACCTCAGAAGCCACTCTGCTTAGGCTCAGGTGCCTCTTTTCTACTTCAAGTGCCCTGCCCACAGGGTCTACCCTCCATGGGTGCTCTCACCCTCACTGACAGCACTGTGGGCATACCTCCACCACATAGATATCAATGGGTCAAGAAGGTGGCTCACTATCATCCACTTAACGACAATTAGGAATAGTGAATAAAAATGTAGGCCGAGCCAAGATGCACATGCCACATGAAAATATTTTTTTAATAAGATCATGGCCACTCCTACTACTAAAATTGCTGGGAATACAGAGCTTCTGACCAATCAGATTGGCCAGCAGTTCTTTGAGTCGGGGTTTCCTCCTTTATTTGAGGGGCCCGTCTCCAGCCCCCGATCCCCGGTCTCTGGTGGCAGAGTGGATAACCCCACCAGCCATAAACTCCGGTCCATGGTTTCTGTCAATTTTAATGGCTGTCAATCAAAAGTTGAGAAAGATTACTCCTGTCAGTTTTGTGAAGCATAATTTTGATTGTGAGAATGACAAAACCAAACAATCATGATGTACCTTCGATAATTCTGCTTTCATTCCAATTTCTGCTGTTCAATTTCCACTTTACAGGTAGAATTGATGAAAGTTCGCCAAACTAATGATGCTCCTCCAAAATGTTGGAAACTCTGCACCGAGTATGATTTTCTGACTGTTTGAATTTCCAAATCTGGTCTTAATGACGTTTCCTGCCAGGCTGTAATGCCTTTGGATGCAGGAGAGGATTTCTATGTCAGGAACGGTAGTATTTTTCCTCCTAATCCCATAAAAATCATGGGGGCGATTCTCCGAACCTCAGACCAGGTTGGAGAATCGCTGCAACCGCGCCACGCCGCCGGCGCGCGATTCTCAGAGGTGTGGAGAACTGGCGCCGTTTGCACCGGCACATTTGGCACGGCGTCGGCCGGAGGCCGCTGGAATCGGCGGAGCCGCCAATTATCCGGCCTGGATGCGCCGAGCGGCCGCGCCGATACGACAGATTCCCACCGGCGGCGTTCACCCCTGGTCGCTGCCGGCGGGAACTCTGTGGGAACTGTCAGGGGGAGGCCTGTGGGGGGGGGGGGGAGTGGGGGGCTCCTTCACCGGGTGGGGGGCTCCGATGGGGTCTGGCCCCCGATTGGGGCCCACCAATCGGCGGACCGGCCTCTTCCCCCCCCCCCCCCCCCCCCCCTCCCGGGACTACCTCCTGGCGCGGCCGGCCCCTGAACACCGACTCCGTGTTGAGTCGGGACCGGCACGCTAAAGAAGTCTCCCGCACATGCGCAGGTTTCCACGGCCCAACTGCACATGAGCGGATTGGCGCAGCGCCCATTTTGCGCTACATAAGGAGGCTGGAGCGGCGTGAACCGCTCCAGCACCGTGCTGGCCCTCTATAGGGGCCAGAATCGGTCATTCCAGGGCCCTGTTCGTGCCGTCGTGAAATGCGACGGCGTTCACGACGGCGCGAACCCTTGGGCTCCAAATCGGAGAATTGCCCCCTATGTATTAATTTCAAAATGTAAAAACCGGAAACCATGTTTTGAGCAGCTGCAACAGTCCCTGCATGGACAGTGTCCAGATGCAACGAATGGCACTGAACCCCAGTTTACATTCCTTAATAAAACACCCACTTTCAACAGTCAAGCTTTCGAGACACATACTTCCGGGATGTGATGAATGGTTACTGTACCCTTAACACCATGTAGGTGATGCCCCTTCAAGACCGGGTTTGGAACACTGGGGGACTCCGCCTCCGGCTCTGCCCACCATTTAAGTCCACAGCAAACGGGGGTACAAAATCCAGCCAATGTGCTGCCATTTCTCCGGCATTACCATCCTCCTACTGTCTGAAAATGGGACAACAGTCTACGGCTGCATCTGACTCGCATTGCTGTTAAAAACATGATTATTCAATAATAGGAATTACATAGTTAAGATATACCCAAAAATATCAATGGCAGGTTCGTTCACCACTACTTAAATTCTCTTTTGAAATAGTCTAACCTTTATTTTATCCAATTAGTTCTGTTCTAAACTGGTGTACAGGGGTCATTTTTCATTTATATTAACTCCTCTTTATTGATTGGAGAACAACTGTTCTTTGCACTGCCAAATTACAATATTACTTATTAGCTATGCATATAAACTGCACTACAATTAAAATGACACTTGAAAATGGCTCTCATTTCGTAAAGAGCTGCATAAAAAATATAATACCTGCTACTTAGGCCATTTTAGTTTGGGTTGCACAGACTGCATTAACTGCACAACCTGCTGACATCAGTTTGGAATGCGCAAGAAGGCAGGGACAACCAATTATGTCTTAAAATGGTAATTGGGTTTAATGCATTCAATAAACCCCAAATTTGTATCTTAAATGGGACGTACTGTGTGAAACAGGCAGGTACTTAAACCATCTGCTTCCAGCCCACTGTCTTTACTTTAGAATCAAATGTCTTAGTTTTGGAGTCAAGTATTTAGTTCCAGGTTGCTTGTATTTGTGATGCGCTGTTTTGCGTCAGGACTGTGAAAGACAAAATGACATGAATTCTCTAAGTGGGACAGCAGAAATGAGTTCCAGGTCAATGCTGAACACTTTGTGACATATATGGTTGGTGTAGCAAGCTCTCCATGGAACCGATCTTTCAATCCTGTGTTTAGGCCCTTCAGGTAGTGCAGAGAATGGTGATCCTGTCAGATTTGTAGATTCACTGCTTTTCCTGCACGAGCAGCTCCTGTATATCATCAATTGCACAGTTACAGGATGGTGGGGATATCCGCTTCATGGCTCAACTCATGACCTCCATGGCTGAGGACATGAGCTCCATGGTGCAGGGCTTCAATTGCATGGTGCAGGCACTGATGGGAATCCACAAATGCCTGCATCAGAGAATATGGGCTTCTGGCTCTCACTCCAGCTCCCTTCTATCCCATGGAGCAGCCCAGGGGCCCCCAGGCACCTGCAGGGAGAGATCGGCAGGATCACAGCTCAGGGCCTTCCACCTTGGGGGAACCCAGCCCATCTGTCATTCCCTCCCTGTGTTCGACACACTCCAGCCCCATAAACCGAGGAGGATAGCACTGCAACACCCTTGCTGCCCGAAAGTGAGCCCAGTCCATCAAGATCCAGGCACCCCAGGGACACCCACCAAGGTCACCTCAGGCAACAGGGAATGGAAGGCAGCAGGCCGCCTCAACCTCAGCTGTGGATCTTGCGGATACAACTGGACATAGCGGGAGGCTGAGGAAGAGTAAGAAACAGTCGGCACCCAGTGAGCACAGGTGAACGTAGGCACTATTTAAGATAAGTCACACAGTGAAAAGTCACTTTTAAATCAACATCACTTTGATCACTAGCAGATCATCCACCCTGTCATTTCATGGCGCAATGCTCCACAAAAGAGGTGGGCACGGCAGTGAGTGCTGTGGGGCAGACCCCTCGGTCAGGGGAGCAGTGCTGAAAGAAGCTCCACGACCTCACCAGGGCTGCCAGGGTAAATGCCAAGAGGGTGCCCCCGGGTCACAACAACCCCCCCCGGGCACGAGGGGGAGGGGGGCGAGAGTGAGTGAAGGGTGGTTAAAAAAGTTGTCACAGACCCACATAAGCGCTGCAACCCCCTGGAGAGATGTGGCGCTAACAATTATACATAAAGCCGAGAGACTGGTACAATAGAGGCTTTATTGCTGTACGATGTTGTCCCTCCATCCGCAAACTGTAGACTGAGGGACTGAGCAGCTCTCATACATATTTATACACAACTCCCTGTGGGCGGAGCTAGCCGGCAGGGGCTGACCGGAGGAACCTGTATTACAGGTACAGGCATACATGCCCCTACTGCAGTACACATGACTCACCTAACTACAGTGGTTATCTCACCACATTCACCCCCTGTAAAAATGAGTCCGGCGGGGGTGACATGTAACTGTAATATAAAAGAAACTATTTACAAGAGGGTCCAACATGGAAAATCAAGAGTCCATCCGGTTAGTAGGTTACAGGTTGAGCCGAATCGGTGGTCGGACGTTCCGCTGTGATCGGCGTAGCTGTGGTGGTGATGTCGGCACCGGCGGTGATGGCCCCGATGGTGCAGGTGCTGGCGGTGTTGGTGCTGGCTGCTGGTGGGATGACTCCGAGGGCAAGCCGAAATCTTCCATGTCCTCCAGGGCGGGCAGGGGGATGAGGGATGGACCTGATGGGGACGAAAAGGGGGGCGCTGGGGTTGGCGCAGGAAGGTGTGTGGGCATGGGATCGGCACCTGAGGGAGCCAGGTCCCGGAGCGAGACTGTGTCCTGGCGGCCGTCGGGGAACTCCACGTAGGCATACTGAGGGTTGGCGTGGAGAAGGCGTACCTTGTCCACCAGGGGTTCCGCCTTGTGGTGCCGGACATGCCTACGGAGAAGGACTGGGCCCGGAGTCGTGAGCCAGGTCGGGAGCGACACTCCGGATGTGGACTTCCTGGGGAAGGAAAAAACACGTTCATGGGGTGTACTGTTAGTTGCGGTGCACAGTAGCGACCGAATGGAATGGAGTGCATCAGGGAGGACCTGCTGCCAGCGAGCGGCTGGGAGGTTCCTGGACCGTAGGGCCAGCTGGACGGCCCTCCATACCGTCCCGTTCTCCCTCTCTACCTGCCAGTTTCCCCGGGGGTTGTAGCTGGTCGTCCTGCTGGAGGCGATACCCCTGCTGAGCAGGAACTGACGCAGCTCATCGCTCATGAACGAGGATCCCCGGTCACTGTGGATATAGTCGGGGAAACCGAACAGGGCAAAAATGGAATCCAGGGCTTTGATGACGGTGGCAGACGTCATATCCGGGCATGGGATTGCGAAGGGGAACCTAGAAAACTCGTCGACCACACTAAGGATATAGGTGTTGCGGTCGGTGGAGGGAAGGGGCCCTTTGAAGTCCACGCTGAGGCGTTCAAAGGGGCGGGATGCTTTCACCAGGCGCGCGCGATCTGGCCGGTAGAAGTGCGGCTTGCACTCCGCACAGACCTGGCAGTCTCTGGTGACTGTCCGTACTTCCTCGACGGAGTAGGGCAGATTGCGGGCTTTGATCAGATGGTACAAGCGAGTGACCCCCGGGTGGCAAAGGCTCTCGTGCAGGGCACGGAGCTGGTTCACTTGTGCGCTGGCACATGTACCTCGGGAGAGGGCGTCTGGGGGCTCGTTGAGCTTGCCGGGGCGATACAAGATCTCGTAGTTAAAGGTGGAGAGCTCGATTCTCCACCGCAAGATTTTGTCGTTCTTGATCTTGCCCCGCTGCGTGTTGTTGAACATGAAGGCTACCGACCGTTGGTCAGTGAGGAGAGTGAATCTCCTGCCGGCCAGGTAATGCCTCCAGTGCCGCACCGCTTCAACGATTGCCTGGGCCTCCTTTTCGACAGAGGAATGCCGAATTTCAGAGGCGTGGAGGGTGCGTGAAAAGAATGCCACGGGTCTGCCGGCCTGATTCAGCGTGGCGGCAAGGGCGACATCTGAAGCGTCGCTCTCTACTTGGAAAGGCAGAGTCTCGTCTACGGCGTGCATCCCCGCCCTGGCTATGTCAGATCGAATGCAGGCGAAGGCCTGTTGTGCCTCGGCCGAGAGGGGAAAATGTGTGGACTGGATAAGTGGCCGGGCCTTGTCTGCGTATTGCGGGACCCACTGGGCGTAATAAGAGAAAAACCCAAGGCAGCGTTTGAGGGCTTTGGGGCAGTGGGGGAGCGGAAGCTCCATGAGGGGGCGCATGCGGTTGGGATCGGGCCCCAGTAGTCCGTTTTGGACTACGTAGCCAAGGATAGCTAAGCGGTCTGTGCGGAACACGCATTTCTCCTTGTTGTACGTGAGATTAAGGAGAGACGCGGTGTGGAGGAATTTATGAAGGTTGGCATCATGGTCCTGCTGGTCATGGCCGCAGATGGTGACATTATCGAGGTACGGGAAGGTGGCCTGCAGCCCGTACCGGTCAACCATTCGGTCCATTTCCCGCTGAAAGACCGAGATCCCATTCGTGACGCCGAAGGGAACCCTCAGAAATTGGTACAGACGACCGTCTGCCTCGAAGGCAGTGTAGGGACGGTCCGATTTACGGATGGGGAGCTGGTGGTAGGCGGATTTCAGGTCAATAGTAGAGAAGACCCGGTACTGTGCAATCTGATTGACCATCTCAGAAATGCGGGGGAGGGGGTACGCGTCGAGCTGCGTGTACCGGCTGATGGTCTGGCTGTAGTCCACGACCATCCTGTGCTTCTCCCCAGTCTTAACCACTACCACCTGGGCTCTCCAAGGGCTGTTGCTGGCCTCGATGATACCCTCCCGAAGCAGCCGCTGGACTTCGGACCTGATGAAGGCCTTGTCCTGGGTGCTGTACCGTCTGCTCCTGGTGGCGACGGGCTTGCAATCCTCAGTCAGATTGGCAAAGAGGGAGGGAGGCTCGACCTTGAGGGTCGCGAGGCCGCAAACGGTGAGGGGAGGTAGGGGTCCGCCGAATTTGAGGGTGAGGCTCTGGAGATTGCACTGGAAATCCAGGCCTAGTAAGAGGGAAGTGCAGAGGTCGGGGAGAATGTACAGACGGAAACGGTCGAAATCTACGCCCTGTACAGTAAGTTTAACCAGGCAGAAACCCCGGATAGGGACAGAGTGGGAACCGGAGGCAAGGGAGATCTGCCGGTCAGCGGGATGGATCGCAAGGGAATAGCGCCTTACCGTGTCTGGGTGGACGAAGCTCTCGGTGCTCCCGGAGTCGATGAGGCAGGAGGTCACATGGCCGTTGACCAGCACCGATGTGGAAGAGGGTGCCAGGCTGCGAGGGCGGGACTGGTCGAGCGTAACGGAGGCGAGCAGTGGTTGGTCGGCGGTTGAGTCCGATGAGTCCGACGCGGAGCGGTAGCGACCCGTGTCCCGTGATGGCGGCCCCTGGAGTCTAGATGTCGGCATCCCCAGCACCTGTGGGTAAAATGGCGGCGTCCATGGAGCGCCAGTCATGGGGTTGGAACAAAATGGCGGCGCCCATGGAACGCACATGGCAGTGGTGGACGAAGATGGCGGCGCCCATGGGGCGCACGTGGCGGGGGCGGCAAAAGATGGCGGCGCCCACTGATCGCACGTGGGGTCGGGAGAAGCGGACGGCGGGGCCCATTGAGGGAGCGGCTGAGGCGAGGGGACCTGCGGTGCGATAGCAGCGACCGTCCGGGACTGACACACCGCTGCAAAGTGGCCTTTCTTGCCACAAGCTTTGCAGTTCGCTGTGCGGGCCGGGCAGCGTTGGCGAGGGTGCTTCTGCTGGCCGCACAAGTAACATCGGGGACCCCCAGGGGGTGCGGTGCGGCGGGCAGCGCAGGCATAGTGCGCGGGGGCGGCTGCTGGGGGGGCCGTTTGCGGGTTCCACGCGGGGTAGGACGGATGGGCCTGGGGGGCCGTTTGTGGGGTCCACGAGGGGTAGGATGGGCGGGCCGAGTGGCTGGCGGAGTAGGTTTGTGCACTACGGGAGGCGGCCATCATGGAGAGTGCCAGGGCCTTTACGGCCGCGAGGTCGGGAGCGACCCCTTCCAGCAGTCGTTGCCGGATGGGGTCCGATGCAATGCCTGTAACGAAGGCATCGCGCATGAGTAAATCAGAATGTTCCGTAGCTGTGAGGGCCCGGCAGTCGCAGTCTCGTACCAGAGGTATAAGGGCCCTCCAGAAGTCCTCAATCGACTCACCCGGCTGCTGGATGCGAGTGGAAAGTTGATGCCTCGCAAAGAGAGTGTTCGTCGATGGTGCATAATTCTCCTTGAGCAGTTCTATAGCTGCGGTGTAGTCGGTCGCATCTCGAATGAGCGGAAAGACGCTGGAGCTCAGTCTGGAGTACAGGAGTTGCTTTTTCTGACCCTCCGTCGGGGGAGGGTGTGCTGAAGAGATGTAGGCCTCGAAGACTGCGAGCCAGTGATCAAAGTCTTTTCTGGCGTGAGGCGAGTGTGGATCCAGCTGCAGACGGTCAGGCTTGACTCTGATGTCCATGGTGACTGGGAAATCGTACAGCAATAAATTGTGGCGCTAACAATTATACATAAAGCCGAGAGACTGGTACAATAGAGGCTTTATTGCTGTACGATGTTGTCCCTCCATCCGCAAACTGTAGACTGAGGGACTGAGCAGCTCTCATACATATTTATACACAACTCCCTGTGGGCGGAGCTAGCCGGCAGGGGCTGACCGGAGGAACCTGTATTACAGGTACAGGCATACATCCCCCTACTGCAGTACACATGACTCACCTAACTACAGTGGTTATCTCACCACAAGAGATGCCGTGGTTTAGCTGCAACTTTCCCCCCAACATGTGTCAATATATGAACGGCCTGGTGAAACCTGCCAAATTGTAATGATCTATCTATCCCCCCCCCCCCCCCCACAGGACAAGACTGTGCACAACAACCGGGAGCGCAACAAGACCGGAGGGAGTTCTTCCATAATGCACCCCCTGACCGCCTTTGAGCAAAGGGTACTGGACCTTGCTGGGGGATCTGGCACCCGAGAGGTCGCGCAATGCGAGATTGGCAGTGCAAAACCAAGTGAGACAACCCTGCATTACAACACCACCCCCCCCCCCCCCCCCCCCCCCCCCATCCTCTCTCCCCTCACACGTTCAGCCCATTGGACCCCCCCATCCTCTCTCTCCTCACACTCAGCCCATTGGACCCCCTATCCTCTCCCCACACACTCAGCCATTAGACCCCCAATCCTCTCTCCCCTCACAGTCAGCCCATTGGACCCCCTATCCTCTCTCCCCTCACACTCAGCCCATTGGACCCCCATCCTCTCTCCCCTCACACTCAGCCCATTGGACCCCCATCCTCTCTCCCCTCACACTCAGCCATTGGACCCCCAATCCTCTCTCCCCTCACAGTCAGCCCACTGGACCCCCCATCCTCTCTCCCCTCACACTCAGCCCACTGGACCATCCAACGCCCGGCCGAGCGTGTCTAAATAACCCCGTCTTATTCTGTTCCCGAGGGCGAGCTGCCGTACATCCAGGGATGTCTGCTGCCACACCCAGCTGGACATCTGCCACCACCACCGCATCCAGGGCCGCACGCCAGAGGGTGGCAGGAGGTCAGCCAGGAGTGCCATCCTCCCAACCTGGGACCGTCCAGCAGGGCGCACACACAGCGACACACTCAGCAGACTCAGTTGAGGGAGAAGAAGACATGGGCCGCGTGCGCCCTGCAGCCATATATGACTGGGACGATGACACTGCGGAGATAATGACGGACGAGGACCTAGATCTTGCAGCACTGCTGTCTCCCACACCATCCACCATCCCAGAGACACTCACCTCGGTTGAGCAATTAAGTGATGAGGCTCCTGGGTCACGGTCTGGTGCGCACCACACAGCTGAGCCGGTACAGCCGGTGGAGGTCGGAGCAGCCGAGGGGCTGGACGGTCGGAGGGAAGCCCAGGCCCAGCATTCAGCTGGCTCCCAGACGTTTCCCGGGTTCCTGGATTTACTCGACCCATGTGGACAGCCGATGCATTTCGAAACCCAGGGACACAATGACAGGATGAGGGCCGTCTTCTAGCAGCTGCAGACGCAGTTAGAGGAGTCAAACCGCGTCCAGGAGCAGGGAATGGTGCTGCTCATGGCAGCCACCCAGGCCGACACCGCATGGGTGGCGCCAGCGGTTGAGGCAATGGGTGAAACAGTTTCGGCCATGGGTCAGGTTCTGCAAGGCGTTGGGCTTAATGTGCATGTGTCATCCATGGCCCTGGACAGGGTTGCCCTCTCACAGGCAGCAATGTGCCAGAGCCAGCATGCCATTGCCGGCACGCTACGGGCCTTGGCCGAGTCTCAGCAGGTCATGGCCCAGTCCCAGCAGGCCATGGCACAGTCCCAGCAGTCAGTCGCGGAGAGCATCAACCGCCTGACACACATGTTGGATGGCGTCGCGCACTCACAGGTTGAGAACGCACAGTCCCTGGCGGGAATGTCTCACTCCCTGGTCTCCGTCTCTGCGACCCTTCGGACCCTGGTGGAGACCATTGCAGGCCTCCAGGACTGGCAGCACCAGGTGTCGGTGGGGCGAAGGGGTACCTCCCCGCTCGCACCTCCGTCCCACAGTGAGGCCCGGGGGGCACCGGGCTCCCCGAGGGAGGAGGAGGGTCTGGGGGCCATCCCATTATCTCCATCATGGGATGTCCCGGAACGCTCGGCCTCCCCCCGTCCCATCCCTGGTGCATCGGGTGGGCAGCGGGCAGAGCAGGGTGGCACCACGCCATCCGAAACGCCCGCAAAGCAGCCTGCCCCATCAAGGCCGGATCGTCCCAGGAAACGAGTGCCGATGGGGAGACATGTCGCAGGGGGTGATTCTCAGCAGTCCTCCTCCACTCCTGCTGTACCATCTGGGGATTCACTTAGAAGTAGTGGTAAGGTCTGTAAGGCAATGAAGAGGGACACATAGTAAGTTGGCATGGTGAAGGGCACAGATTAGTTGTAGGGGCTAGGGCATCTGTACATAATATTCACCATTAAACTCTCTGTTGCACCTAACTTGTATAACCGTGTAATTTTTCCGCAGCCACAGGGATCGTGATGGTGACCGAGTGTCACAGGGGTTGACGAGCGGTGAAACTTCGGTGCCGGGTGTGCAGTCCCTTCCCCCCCACCCCCTCCCACAGCTACCCCACGCGGGCACGTGATGGAGTGTGTGTTGACTGTCTGCGCGACTGCCGATGCAGGTGGTTGTGTTGGTGTTCAGCAGTGACGTCGCGCATGGCGCGTGAATCTTGCTGCCACCAACGCTTCGTGTGCCCGCTGTCCTCGCCGGTGCCATCGTGCCGCCTCCTGGACATTACCAACCCCCGGGTCCTGTCGGCGTGCTGCGCCGAACACTCCACCAACCTCCTCCTCCACCTCCTCCTGCTCCTCCTCCTGCTCCTCCTCCTCCTCCTCCGTGTTGGCACCACTGCCACTGGATTCACCCTCCGACTCCTCCACTAGGGCATCTCCCCTCTGCATCGCTATCTTGTGCAGCGCGCAGCAGACCACGACAATGCGAGCGACCCTCTCAAGCTGGTATTTCAGGGCCCCTCCGGAGCGGTCCAGGCACCTGACTCTTATTTTCAGGAGACCAAGGCAGCGCTCCACCACACCCCTGGTTGCTGCATGGACCTCGTTGTAAAGAGTCTCCGCGTTGGTTTGAGGCCACCGTATAGGCATCATCAGCCACGACCTCAGCGGATAACCCCTGTCGCCCAGAAACCAGCCCCTCAACCGGGGGGGCCGTCCATCAAACAGAGCAGGGATGTACGACTGCGCAAGAATGTACGCATCATGCACACTCCCAGGGAACCTTGCACACACGTGCATGATCCTCATGTGGGGGTCGCATACCACCTGGATATTCATGGAGTATGTCCCCCTCCTGTTTGTGAACACCTCCCTGTCCCCTGCAGGCGGGCGCATGGGGACGTGAACACAATCAATTGCCCCCTGCACCATCGGTATCCCGGCCACGCTGGCAAATCCACAAGCTCGTGAATCCTGACTTTCTCTGTCCTCGGGAAAGGTGATGTACCGGTCGGCGATGGCATAGAGGGCGTCGGTCACATCCCGGATGCACCTGTGCACCAATGACAGAGAGATTCCGGATAGGTCCCCGCTCGGAGACTGGAAGGAGCCGGTCGCATAAAAGTTCAGTGCAACCGTCACCTTGACGGCAACCGGGATCGCGTGTCCTCCTCCCGTTCCACGTGGGGCGAGGTGCGACACGAGTTGGCAGATATGTGTCACCATCTCCCTGCTCAACCGGAATCTCCTCCTGCAGGTGATGTCCGGCATTGTCTGGAATGAAATCCGGCCACGGTACATCCTGGGCCTCGATCTTCGCCTCTGGCCCCTTGGCTCCACCATCAATGCCCCCTCCTCCTCCTCCTCACCCCCATGCTGCTCGATGACGGGCCACTCCGTGGCCATTCCCTCTGCTGCTGCAGCTGGCCCTGCATCTACTGTGGGTTGTGGCTGTGGATGCTGCTGCATCTCCAAATGCAGTGCAGCGGCCCCAGCCACTGCGCTGAACATAGCCGTTCGGTTTGAATACATTTTGCAAACCTACAGAAGGGTGGTGGGGGGCAGAGAAACGACATGTTAGACGGAAGTTATTAAACACCTCGGCAGCCGCCTGCCACGGGATACCTGTGTGTCCCGGTGGCCTGGACGCGCTGCTGACACGCGGCCAGCCTAACCCCTGGTCACTTTCTGCGTCCAATGGGCAGTTAACAACATGTCCTCCTCACCGGTGCGTCAGTGTCCTGTGGCCATAAGCCACAGGGCAACCAGCGGCCGTGTCCTCATGACCATCCTGCAATGGCAGGGCGGCTGACATGTTGCATCCGGGGGTGGACAACCCAATCCACTCCACTCACTCCCTCTCCACCCCCCCCCCACTACTCGCTCTTCCCCCCTCCCATTTCTCCCTCCCCCCCCTCCCCCCCTTCTCCCTCCCTCCCTCTCTCTCCCCCCCCCCTCCCTACCCCCCTCCCACTTCTCCCTCCCTCTCTCTCTTCCCCCTCTCCCTCCCCCCTTCCCACTTGTCCCTCCCCCCTCCCTCTCACTGGCCGCTGCGTTCTCGGGGATGCCTTCCCCAGTTTGCGGAGACTCCGGGACGGTCCGCTCACCTCCTCACTCCCCGTCAGCCAGCACGACTGGCTGGCAACTTATAAAACCAGGTGTGGACGGCGACGCCGTGACATGGTGTCACGGCGTCGGGACTTCGGCCCATCCGGGCCGGAGAATAGCAGGAGCGCGTCGGACCGGCGCACGGGAAAAAACGGCGCGGCACGCTATTCTCCGAACCGGCGTGACAGCGGAGAATCACGCCCCTTGCCTTCCATTCACTTCAGGGAGCCCGTTGCATTAATGGGGTCTGGAGGCTGGCATGAAGGCATCACTTCCTGTGTCCTCCTTACTGAGCTTGTGCTCAAATCACCACTGAGGGAGTGCCCAGCCTTACTGGGAACTGGAGAGTGGGTGGGAGGATGTGAATACAGAGGGTCAACACTGGGGGAAACTATGATGTTCCTGGGTGGGGTCCCATGAGAGTCCAGGCTGCAAGGGCAGAGTGGGTAACTCAGAAGTGGGTTGCATCCCAGCCTCATGAGGAATGAAGACCCTCTCACTTGGGGAAGTTAAACTGCAGTGTGAGTAGAACCCCACATTCATGAAACACTGAGCACCAAGGAGTTAAACTCTATGGAATTTCAATTCCATTTGTCTTGGAAGTTTGTCTGTCAGGGACTTGTGTGGAGGGCTGTGGGGTAGTCACCACTGTTTGTATATATCACATATGAGGTGTAATACGGTAAGGCTCCTGTACTACAGGTATGGGGTAGATCCCTGCCTGCTGGCTCCGCCCAGTAGGCAGAGTATAAATCTGTGGGCTCCCCGAGCTGCAGCCATTTTGGCAGCAGCTGCAGGAGGCGACACATCTCTGCTTAGTAAAGCCTCGATTACTCTCTACTCTTGTCTCGTCGTAATAGATAGTGCATCAATTTATTACACAGAGATTTTACAGCGATGGACCTTCACATCAAGCCAGATCGCCTGCAGCTGCACCCTCAAGCAGACAAAGACACGTCGGCCTTCGGACTATGCTTTGAAGCCCACATCTGATCTGCGACAGAACAACCCACAGAAGCACAGAAACTCCAGATCCTGTACACACGGCTGAGCTCCGATATTTTTCACCTCCTCCGGGACACGCCTACCTACACTGAGGCCATGGCACTACTGAAAGAGAACTACACCCAGCAGACCAACAAACTCTACGCCAGGCACTTCCTTTCCACGCGACATCAACTCCCCGGTGAGTCGTTGGGCCCTGCATGCCCTGGCGAGGGACTGCGATTGCCATGCAGTTTCGGCCGTTGAAAATTCCGAACTCCTAATCCGGGACGCTTTTGTTACGGGCATAGGGTCGGCGTACATCCGCCGTACATCCACGATGTCTAGGAGGGGGGCCCCGTACAGGCGGGGGCAAGATCAAAATGATCAGATCTTGAGGTGGAGGATCGAGCTCTCCACCTACAATTTTGTATCACCCCGGTAAGCTCAATGACCCTCCCCACCGCCCTCCCCCCGATGCCCTACCCTGAGGTACATGTGCCAGTACACAAGTGGACCGACTCTGGGCCCTACACGATGCTCTCCATCACCCAGGGGTCTCCCACTCTAATCAGCTGAGCTTCATCTACCACAAGAGGCAGTCATTTCCGTGATATGCTACTTCATCCTTCATTGACAAATCGATTGTGCCAATCAAATTTGAAGAGCTAAAGTGCATTGTCACTGGTTGGAATCCCATGCACTGAATGCCAAAGCTCATTGGAGAGTTAACATAACAAACTGATGTGAATCCCAATGCAAGGCTTCATCATGAAGTCTATCATCACTCATTCCATTTTGGTCTTTGAGGTGTCCGGTGCGGATGCAGCCATGGGTCCCATGCATCCACTCATCTGCCCTGTCACCTATCGTAAGGATTGGTTCCGGGGTGGGTGGGAAGCGCCATGCTGGCTTCCTGGCGCGTTCCCCTCAGATGAATCTGGAGCAAATGCTGGGGAGGCATTTAAATGGAGCTCCCCAGTGATTACATTTCTCTGGGGGTGAGTGAATCAGCAGTAGGCTACCAGGAGCATGGCATCATTCATGTGGGGAAATAAACTTTTCTTTAAGAGGCTCAAAATTCTGTGTGAAATCCCACTGACAATCGAACCATTTTTCTCACCGTAACTAATACTTTGGCATTTTTTGGTAAGATTCAGAGTGTTGTTGGAGGCTTTGTAGCTTTGCAGATTTAGCTGAGCTCCAGTTCACTCACCTTGCTGACGCTCCTACTCTTGGTGGACTGAGTACCTGTCGTGTTGCTGATGGCAGAGGAAGGCTACTGTGGTTTCAATATGCAACATTTAGTAAAGTGATACAAAGTGATACAACTTTCCACATTTTTGCACTTCTTTGTGGGCGCTGCCCGCCTTGTACCAGGACCTCCTTAAAGTCTGGGGCATGGTCGCCACACACCGCAGCTCTCCCCCGTCAGGAGTAGTGACTCTCGTAAGGGTGGCTGGCAGATCGGAGGGCTGTGGACACCGGGGTGACCAGGATCGGGGACATGCTGGGTGGCAGAGGATCAGGCTGGCTGACACCCTGTGCACTCGCTGAGGGTGTCCGTCCGGCGCGCGGCCAATGCCATCCAAGGCCTCAAAACAGCCATGCTCGTCCCCGCAGGTACACTGGAACTCGAGACGGCGCGGTTGTACGGTGACATATCGTCTGAGCAAACCCCTGCTCGGATGGAGTTCCACATTGGTCCCAAACCCTGGTACATCCGACGGGCGCCGACACCTCACAGTCCCAGCCGCCTCACGGAAATACCGTCCATGCCTATTCGCACCGCGCGGAGGGGTTTCCTGTATGGCCTGCAGTTACACACCTTCCACCTCCTTGTCCTCGCCCGCCACCCTGACATGCCTTGGCGTGCCTTGTTGCCGTCCGGTGGCGGAGGTCCCTGCTGGAGGTCCCTCTACGGAGGTGTCCTCCCCATAAAACTTGGGGACCTGGGGTCCGTCCAACCACAGACCACAGATTGAACCGCTTCACGGCCTCGCCAGAGGCCTGCCACTTTTGCTGCCTGGTGGAGACCATGGAGCACATCTATGTTGTTTGTCCTAGGCTGCACTCCCTTTTTGATTTCTTGACAACGTTGTTGTTGAGGTTTTCGCACATTTCTTTGCTAAGATTTTCCAAGTAGCCAAGAAAAGCTTGTATTGATTCATCAGCTCTTTGGTTTGTTGAATTAAATGCTTGTCTGTCAAGGACTGGGACACACATATTCTCAAACTTTTTCAAAATTATTTCAGGGTCCACTTTCATCCTCCAGAAAAAAGATGACTTGGGCAACAGGGTGACGCAGTGGTTAGCACTGCTGCCTCACGGTGCCAGGGACCCAGGTCCGATCCCGGCCCCGGGTCACTGCCCATGTGGAGTTTGCACATTCTATCCATGTCTGCGTGGGTCGCCCCCTCCCCCCCCCACCCCCCCCAACAACCCAAAAATGTGCAGGGTAGGTGGATTGGCCAGGCTAGATTGCCACTTAATTGTAAAAAAGGAATTGGGCACTTTAAATTTATTCTAAAAAAAAGGATAAAAAATGACTTTCATTTCTCGATGGCCTCAGAACCCCTAAACTTAATAAGATGTGACGCTAATAAACTTAATAATGCCTGCACATTTATCAACTCATCAGATAATGCAGCACGGCAGTAAATACGCCACTCCTTCTCAAACTATTCCCAACTGTCTGCAGTGTTTTCACCAAAGGCAAGCAGGTCGATGCGGCAATGTCCTTGCACCACACTGCCAATTCCTGACATCATGGGCAGGATTTACCACGCAATCCGCCACATTATTTGCGACAACGGGAGGTGGCTTGCCTTTGTCCGGCAGCAAGAAATTCCAGTGCCGCCATTATCAACAGGGCTTCCAGTTGAATGCACCCCTCACCGCTGTGAAACCTGCAGTGGGCGTGCATTATCAGCAGGACTGGAAGATACCGCTGTTGTGAACGGCCAGAAAGTTCTGTCCCATGTAAATATGTTGGGTTATTGAAACACTGATAACAAGAACCTACAACAAACAATAGTTTATTCACTAGCTTGGCCGTATTATTGGGGAGAACTCCCGCACTCCTGACACGTGACCCTTTTTGTAGCCAGGTCATCAATCGTCACATGACGACTCGGTCTACATCTAGCACAAGATTCCGCTCAATGATTTCTCCTTCATGTGTCAATATAATTGTTTAGGTGGCCACTCTGGCCACTGATGGGCTGCTGAGTAAGTGTGACCATAGTCTACAGCCCAGTCTACTATGCAGGTCGCAACACAGAAAAATTAGCTTCAAGTGGAAACATTGGGGTTAACATTTCTCCCGCCAAATAAAATCAGTAATGCGCTGTTAAATCAATGATTACTGCAACTACTGCAATTTTGAGTCTATTTTTGAGTCTATTATATCTCTAATGTATATGTGACATTAATCTGCTGACATTTATTTCAGCTTCCATCTACTACATTAGTTATCTGGCTTTATATTTATTGGAGCCTTGACTTCAGTTTATTGGATTCACTGTAGTCAAAGCCAGGACCCATAATGGTTTGTTGTACTGAGCACCAAATTGAGATTGCTGTATTCACTAGGAAGTTATGGTAGAGAATTATTATATTTGCTGTAGTTGTTTCCAGATTTGGGCTGGGATTCTAAGAGCCTGCCCCGGCTTGGAGAATCGGAGATGACGCTGAGACAGTCCGCGTCACCGGTCCGACGATGGGCGTGATTCTCCGGTGACCGAGCCGAGTTCCCGCTGGCGTGGTTCTAACATGGTTCCAACCGGCGGGAGCTCGGACTCGCTGCTGTGGTGGCCATCCTGGTGGGGGGGCAGGGGGGATCAGTCTCCGGGGGGCGGCCTCCACGACTGCCAGGCCCACGATTGAGGGCCACCGATCGGCCGGCGTGCGCGATGGGGGGGGGGGGGATTACCTTCTTCTGCACTGGCTCACTGTGAGGCTCCGCCATGTTGCGCTGGCCCCTGCGCTGAAGCGGCCGCCTCGCTCATGCGCGGACCCGTGGCCGGCAATGCAGGGCCGCATATCGGCACTGCGTGCAGCACTCCGGCGCCGTGCTGGCTCCCTGTGGACCACGAGGCCTGTTGACGGCGTCAATACTGAGCCGCATTTTTAGAGAATCCTGCCCTACGTCTTTCTCTGCATGTGTTTGTTTTGGTCTTCAGATCTGCTTGTTTTAATTATTAATACGTATCAGTGTGGGGTTTTTTGCATTTGCCTGAAGAATTGTTTTAATGAGAATTACTTTCAATTTCATCCACTTGCCCACTCTGCAATCCATGTTGATGACATTAGGGGCTGGTTTAGCACAGGGCTAAATAGCTGGCTTTAAAAGCAGACCCAGGCAGGCCAGCAGCGCGGGTTTAATTCCCGTACCAGCCTCCCCGAACAGGCGCCGGAATGTGGTGACTAGGGGCTTTTCACAGTAACTTCATTTGAAGCCTACTTGTGACAATAAGCGATTTTCATTTCATTTCATAGATGCACTGCACAATGGTAATTTTACTATTTTGGATTTTAAGTGTAATTTATGAGAAGTGAAACCGTGAACCCATGTTTTACTTTCTTCCCTAATCTGCATAAACACGTCTTTTAAAATACAACAAAAGTAAACAGTTATTATGATTGTTAGAATATGATCACACATCACTGCTCAAACTGTCTAAATGAATGGGCAAGTGGAATGATTATGCAAGATGCAATCCACTTGCAGAGAGAATGTTTGAAATGTTCTGTATTGAAACAGACTTTGTTAATCATTTTCCATTTTCCATTTGTGAGGATATAATATTGTTGGTATTGAGGCAGTCAGTTCTCATTTGGCACAATAATCTCTTTTTACATTTCTACAGATATTTTTCCACTAAATAATTGAAATTTGTTTTTTGTTATGAATACCACAAATTAATTGACTCTAGTCCAGGGATCATTTGGCTACATTCTACATACAACAGTCCAGCAATTCCCAGACCCAAATGAAACTGTTTTTTTCTTTCTCCTCTTCCCCCTCAACACATCTTTATTACTAATGCTCGAACTGATGGATATTCATGCCATTTAAAAAAATGTTTGTCAATGCAATGTGTTTAGTGGTGGTCCTCTCCATTCCCTGAACTGAGGATATATTCGATATGCAAACTAATTGCACGATCCAACGGCCTTGCTGCGCCTGAGAAGCAGCTCACCGTGGTGCAGCTTGGCCGATAAAGGTGGGAGACCCCGCTCCTGGGATCTACCCGGTTCGCAATGCCTCACAAAATCCAACGCCATCTCGTGAGACGCTGTGGTGGAAATCCCCCCTTTGAAGACGGGATCACGTTTTGGCAAATCTGCATATTAGAATGAGATAGCTAGTCTCACTCTAATGTGCAGATTCCCAAGGTACCTGAAGCTTCGGGATTCATCTCCTTTTCCTCGGAGATCTTGGGCGAGGGCCATTCAGCACTGGTCTCCACAAACGGGGACCAGACAGAACGGTAGTCATGGGTATTTTCCACGGGATCGGGGGCAACCAGCTACATGCCCTTTGGGCAGGGTAGTGCCCTGGCATTGCTGATGCCACCTGGACACTCTGGCAGTGCCAGCTTGACAGTGCCACATGGGTGCCAGCTGAGCACTGCCAAGGTGCCCAGGTGGGATTTCCAGCTGGCATGGGCATCGCCACTGCCAAGGTGGCATTTTGTGCACGGGTGCAATCGGGCCTGGAGTGCCCTGCATAGGATTTGGGAGGTGTGGGGGTCCGGGGACCCTCCCATAGTCCTTTTGGGCTGTGGGGCTTGGGGGTTGCTTTGGTGGCCTCAAAGATCGGGATGCCATTTACAAATGATGCCCCGTTCTCTCTCTACACGAGGGAGATCCGGCGAGCAGAGCTCCCCAATGTACAAAATGTGCGGCCTCTGCTGTGCGTTATCCATTGAGGCCTCTTATATATACAATGTGGGTTGCATTGAATAGCCATCTCTTTCTTGGGACTGCAAGCACTGGGAAACAGGTGGCTAAATGCGCTCGCAGTGGTACGTTGTTCCCATTTAATTGAATCGAGCCCTTGCAAATTTTCTTTAAATCTGCTCTAATCCAAATTCACGTAATCCATTGGGATGTTCGGAGAATTTGTAAAGCACCATAAAAATGCAGCCTGTTTTTGCTTCTTTTTCAGAAAAGCATCGATGAATGTCCATTTGTCCATGAATGTGACATTTCCATTCCCAGGTTAAGTGTCTTTAATACTTCTCTCGGTGAAATTCACAATTAAGTGCTGGATTGTGGTGGACCTGTAGAGACTGTGGTTTGTACTGTTTTTATTACCCACAGAATCAGCCACTTGTTTTCACATTTTCATTGCTGTTGTTCTTCAGCAAGTTTATGCAGTATGTCACAGTGGTTCAACTGCAGAACTTTCCTTCCCTTGGAAAAACTTATCTCTCCTGAAGGCATTACCAAAATAACAGACTGGGCATCCCGAGGTTCACAGCTATCATCGCATTTTGGGGACTCACATGTTTTGCAAGTTGATTATTCATTCAATAATACTTGCTGAATGTTTATGTACAATACCTAAAGTACCTGAAACAAGGAAACCTATATTGCCTGCCTTAACATAATAAATTATCCTCTCAAATGTTAAGCACAATTTTCCTCCCTCGCATGGACTTTCAGCAGAAAATTAAAGATTTCTATTTAATTTAATACAAAATTAAAATGTCAAACTCTTCTGCAATTTCCAGCAGAAGAATCACGGGCTGGATCTCACAGCCACATATCAGGTGTCCCCTGCCCCCACAATCGACCCTCCACCACCGCCATCCCACAAGCATAAACATAAGACACGGCGTGATGACGTTGGGTCGGCATACAACGTCATCATGCCAATCCCCAAAATTACAGAAGGATTGACTGGGATAGTTTGGTTGATGTTGTTCAAATGGACTTTCACAAGCTGTTCAGCAAAGTACCTCATAATAAACCCATCAGCAAAACTAATGGGATTAAAGGTTCAGTGACAGCATAAATCTGAAATTGGCTCAGGGGCAGGAAGCAAAGTGCAGTGGTGCATGTCTTTTTTCAGACTGGAGAGAAGTAGACGAAGGTGTTTTCCTGGGTTTGCCACAGGACTACTATTTTTTTCGACATGTATTAATGATCTGGTCTTGGCTATGCAGGACAAAATTACCATGTTTTCAGATAGCGTTAAACTCAGAAATGTAACTTCTGGGGAGACACTGTGGTGCAGTGGTTAGCATTGCTGCCTCACAGCGCTAGGAACCTGGATTCTTGGGTGACTGTGTGGAGTTTGCAAATTCTCCCCGTGTCTGCATGGGTTTCTTCCCACAGTCACAAAGATGTGCACGTTAGTTGGATTGGCCATGTGAAGTTGCCCCCTAATGCCAGGGATTTGCTAGTTAGGTGGGGTTACAGGGATAGGATGAGGGAGTGGGTCTAGGTATGGTGCTCTTTCAGAGAGTAGGTTTAGACTCGATGGGTCGATTGGCCTCCTTCTGAACTGTGGAATCTATGGTATTAAATGAGGAGCTAAGCAACAGAATTCAAAAGAATAGACAGACAAGTATTATGGCCAGACACATGGTAGATGAAATTTAATTTACAAAGAACAAAGAACAATACAGCACAGGAACAGGCCCTTCGACCCTCCAAGCCTGTACCAGTCATGATACCAGTCTTTGCCAAAACCCTCAGCACTTCCTTGTGCCATATCCCTCTATACCCATCCTATCCATGTGTTTATCAAGATGCCTTTTCAACGCTGTTAATGTATCTGCAACCTCCCCTGGAAACATGTTCCAGGCACTCACCACCCTCTGCGTATAAAAAAACTGCCTCGCACATCTCCTCTAAACTTTGCCCAAGACCTTAAATCTATGCCCCCCTGGTAACTGACCCCTCTACCCTGGGAAAGAGTGCCTGCCCATGTCCCTCATAATCTTGTAGACCTCTATCAGGTCACCCCTCAACCTCAGGCTTTCGAATGAAAAATGAAAATGAAATGAAAATCGCTTATTGTCACGAGTAGGCTTCAATGAAGTTACTGTAAAAAGCCCCTAGTCGCCACATTCCAGCGCCTGTCCGGGGAGGCTGGTACAGGAATTGAACCGTGCTGTTGGTCTGCTTGGTCTGCTTTAAAAGCCAGCGATTTAGCCGAGTGAGCTAAACCAGCTCCTAATGAAAACAGTCCGAGTCTATTCAGTCTCTCCACCCTCCAGACCAGGCAACATGCTGGTAAACCTCCTCTGCACCCTCTTCAAAGATCCTGCTGGTAGTGTTGCAACCAGAATTGTGCCCAATATTCCAAGTGATACAATTTGTGAGGTGATAAATTTTGGTGTAAAGAAAGAGGCAAGGAAATGTAAAACTAAATGGTACATTTTTAAAGAGGTTGCAGGCACAGGGATGCCTGTGGATGTACATACAGAAGATATGCAGGGTAGGTGGATTGGCCACGCTCAATTGTTCATTAATTGGAAAAAATTATTGGGTACTCTATATTTTAATGCAACAACACCCCAATCCCTTGCCCAAGGCAGAACCACAATTATGAAGAAAGGAGAGGAAGGGAGGACCGGCAACAATAACAACATGTTCAGACCAAGGTCAGCCTGCAGAGTCTCCAAGGTAAAAGATAAGGAAAAAAAGACCGAGGAAAGACCTACCAGAGCTGTCACACCAGATGACAACACCCACTAATGAAGAGGAGAACAGGCCTCCCAATCAACAAGAAGGCGACCCACCCCAAAAGAATATCCACCAAGGTACAGAACCCGACCCATCCCCAGGCCCCCCCCCCATGTACCAGAGAGACAAGGAAAAAAACCAAGCCTCCCAGGAAGCCCGTCCCAACCCCCTTGGAGAGGTACATCCTGAGTCCCTGGGGAATCAGGACAACAGCCACAGTACCAGGCTTGCCCAAGCCCAGAACCAATTGACACACAAGAAACAATGATCCCAGGGCCTCCAGCACACCCCAAAAACCTGCACCCCTATTGAGCCTGTAACTTCCCAACCCCATCCAGGGCAATGCACCACAAGAGGATGATTATTCCAGCCCCGGCCAAGAGGGGGCAACCCGCCCGAGAAGAAGTGCCGTCAAGACACCCAACAAGGCGTCTTGGGAGGGAGGGCCAATCCCCTCCTCCCTGGCACAAACACAGACCCCCAGCCCTGCACAAACCACCAGGCAAGATCAGGACGGGAACCAAAACAATGCTCACCCAGCTTAGCTCAAAGTGACCACTGTCCCCGAAAGGATATCCAGAACAACCTTCCTCCTCAACAACCTGACCAGGGGAGTCCACAATAGCCCAGGCGAGGAACACATAGAGAGACCCAAACAGAGGGAAGGAAAAGCTCAACCTCAAGAAGGAAACAGAAGGAACCCAGTGCTCTCCAGGATACAATCTCTGCCCAGGCCATAAAAGGATGAAGACATGGATTCTTAATTCAAAACAACAACAAAAATATATAAATCCAAAAGAATAATGCAAAATGGATTAGTTCTAACTGCTGAGGGGGATTATCATCAATCAGAGTGACGACTGAACAAACCCTACCAAATGTATTCACCCAACCTTCACCCTTGCCCCAGCTCCACTCGTCTTCTTCATAAAAGCGACAGGGCAGTGACAGAAAGCACTCCCTTCCACCAACCGCTAGGAATATAAAAGACAATGGTCGCAATTTTACAGCCGTGTCACGCTTGAGCAAGAGCACGAAGCGGCCATTAGATTGCAGGAGAGGCCAAAATACCGATCAGTCGCACGGTGGCCTAGTAGTTAGCACAACCGCCTCACGGCGCTGAAGTCCCAGGTTCGATCCCGGCTCTGGGTCACTGTCCGTGTGGAGTTTGCACGTTCTCCCCGTGTCTGCGTGGGTTTCGCCTCCACAACCCAAAAATGTGCAGAGTAGGTGGATTGGCCACGCTAAATTGGCCCTTAATTGGAAAAAATAATTGGCTAATCTAAATTTATAAAAAAAAATACCGATCAGTCTGTGACCTAACTGGCCCACTCCCGTTGGTGAAATTAGGATCCCGCTGTGGTGTGGCGGGAAACCAATAATCACCACTTAAAGTCAATCTCCATACAATAACCAGGAACACGCTCCCATCTAACAGCGTCCTGTGATCTCACCGCCTTCCCAGCCAGTGGTCACATGGGCACCAATTAGTACACCTTTTTAAAACGTGAAGCTGGCGGAATGGCAGCTGTGGGGATCCGAGGAGGTGAGTGGCCATCTTCACTCACGGGCAATGAGGAGGGGGGGGGGGCTGCTATCGGGGGAGGGGGTTTCCTCTGGGCTGTGGAAGGAAGGGAGGTAAGTCCCTGCTACCTGGAAGAGGGAGAGGGGGAAGTGTTGCCTGTCTTGTCCTCTGCTGCCTGCCTGCCTGGCTGCCTGCTTGCTTGGAGGAGGGAGGGGAGAGGGGGATGCCTGACTGTTGCCACTTGGATGCTGTGAGTCTGCTTGCTGCCACCTCTTTATTTCTGTTGCCTGGAGTGAGGGAGGAAGGGGAAAGGGTGGTGGCTATTTCACCTGAGTGACGTGCTGAAGGTGTGCAGTCTGCTTTGCAGCTTGCTGGTGCTTTTATCTGTATTGCTGCACATTCAATGTTTCATGTCCGGAAGCCTTGCATTGCTGTTACTGCCTCATTCTCTGTGGCCTGGGGCAAGGAGAGGGACAAAGTCATGAGCCCTGCTGCCAGTGCTTTGGAAAGAAGAGTGGTAACCCTTCAACTTTGCAACTTGCTGGAGGTTTGAAGGACTGTTTTGCTGTTATAGGTGTTCTCATTTGAACTCCTGACTGTTCAATGTTTTATGTCTGGAAGCTGTGAGCTGTTCCAGCCTCTTCTGCTTCTGTGACCTGGACTAAGGGACTGGATGGAGCAGATGACCAGATGCCGGGACTGCAGGAGGAGGAGAAGGAATGGTGGCTCATTTTGGACACCTTGGAAGTGGTGAAGATGAGCTTTTGAAGGATGTTGCCAACTTTATTCTTGTAGTGACTGTTTTCTGTTTCAAGTTTGGAGGCCATGTACATTGCTGGTGCCTTTTTTGTACTATTATTGCATGTTGTTGTTTCATGTTTGGAAGTCATGTATGCGTGCTTCTGTATTGTTGCTTCTTCTTGTTTAATGCCTGGGGCTTGTTTGCTGTAGCTCCTTTTGCTTCTGAGGCCTGGAGCAAGGAAAGGGAGAGAGCAATATGACCTACTTCCAGTGCTTAGAAGAGGGAGGGCGGCGGGCTTTTACTCTACCTCCCTGTTCTCTGACTGTGGGAAGGTGGGAGGGGTTTTGTATTGCCGGTTGTTTACTGTTTGAGGTCTGGATGCTGTGTGTTTGTTAGCCGCGGTCCTTTTTGTCTTTGGTCTAGAATCCGAAAAGGTGTGTTCATTCGCTCTGCTGCCGTGTCCAGCAGTTGAGAGCTGCATGTGGGGAAGAGAGCACAAGTGGGCTCAGATGTCGGTCTATTCACTCTGCTGTTGCCTGTTTCATGGTTGGAGGCTGCGTGTTTGTCAGCAGCAGCTCCTTTTGTCTGTGGCGGGAGACCGGAATGGGACACGTTCTCTCTCTTCTGCCATGCTCTGAGTCAGTGTAACGTTCCAGCTGGCCTGCTGCTGGGAGCTGCGGGAGGGGGAGGGAGCAATAGGTTCATTTGGATGCTGGTACCTTCTTTGGACTGTTGTTTGCTTCCTGTTTAATGTGTGTTTTTTTAGTGTAATTATACTGCTGTGGTTTCGCGTTTGTACTGATACTTTGATAAGTATGGGTGCCTATGTGTATAGTGTGGTGCTGTTTCCTTGTAGCCTTATGGTTATTATGATATGTGGACTGTTATTAAACTAAAATATACCCAAGTGGATGCCCGTGAGTGGGTGTGCTATGTAGCATGTGGGAATTATTGCTCAGCATCCCAATCAGACCACAATGCCTGGACACTGTACCTAAGCACTGTGGGACGCAACACCATGAACGCAGTGGCCACCATCCAAACTCTCAGGGGCTGGGCCCCAGCACTGGGGACATTTCTGCGACATTGGGGAGGGGACCAGCGCCCAGTCCAGGTAACATTATGTGTGGGTTTCTGAAGTAAAGTGTCTGGAGTCCAATGACCAGGGTCCCCCACAGCTGCTGGTGGTGCATGGGCAGGGCGTGTTGGATGGCAGGGATGTGGGGGGAGTGGGAGAGGGGGGCAGGAATGGGGGAATGGAGGGTCACGGCGGAGTCTGCACGTGGGTTTCCTCCGGGTGCTCCGGTTTCCTCACGCAGTCCAAAGATGTGCAGATTAGGTGGATTGGCCAAGATAAATTGCCCTTAGTGTCCAAAAGGTTAGTTGGGTTTACAGGGTTACGGGGACATGGTGGAGGTATGGACTTAACTATTTGTATTTATGAACTTTATAATTGGAGGTATTCGTTCCTGCTTGCTACTTGAAGATTGGCAAACTTCTTACCTGTTGAAACCTGAGATGTACTGCAGCTATTTGTAAGTAGCTGAGATGGGCAGAGGTGTCCATCATGGCAAACACTTTTAGATAAATAGAGAAAGAGAGCTGCTGGTGAAAATCTCTGTTCACACTGGTATGTCAGTTTTTGGCCTTGATACACTGCTAAACATATAGGACATAAACCTCAATAAACTGAAAACTATTCTATGAATTGAATATGACAAGTAGATTTAAATAGGATTTAATTATTCATCCAATACTATTAGAATTTCAATTGGGGCTTCCGGATTATACATGCATTTTGAAATAGAACTTGCTTCAATTATAAAAGGCTTTGTTGAAACCACACCTGAAGTATGGTTTTGGGTCTCGATATTTGATGTGAATTTGAAGTAGACTTGCATTGGAGGCGGTACGTCAAAGATGGGTGGCACGGTAGCACAGTGGTTAGCACAGTTGCTTCACAGCTCCTGGGTCCCGGGTTCAATTCCCAGCTTGGGTCACTGTCTGTGTGGAGTCTGCACGTTCTCCCCATGTCTGCGTGGGTTTCCTCCGGGAGCTCCGATTTCCTCCCACAGTCTAAAGATGTGTGAGTTAGGTGGATTGGCCATGCTACATTTCTCTTAGTGTCCAAAAAGGTTAAGTGGGGGTTACGGGGATAGGGTAGATAGGTGGGCTTGAGTAGGGTCCTCTTTGTAAGGGACAGTGCAGACTTGATGGGCCAAATGGCCTCCTTCTGCACTGTACATTCTATGATCCATGAGTCATTAGATTGGTTTCTGGGATGAGACATGGATTAAATTGGGCCTATATTGGCTTCATTGAAACTTGGAAGATTCTGATGAGACTCAGCAGGCTGGACACTGAGAGGTTCATGCTCCTGGTAGAGGATCTAGAATATATAGAATTGGCTACAGTCCATACTATGGGCGGCACAGTGCTTAGCGCTGCTGTCTCACAGAACCAGGGACATAGGTTTGATTCCGACCTCAGGTCATTGTCTGACCAGAGTTTGCAATTTCTCCCTGTGTCTGCGTGGGTTTTCTCTGAGTGTTCCGGTTTCCTCCCACAGTCCAAAGATGTGCAGGTTAAGTGGATTGGCCATGTTAAATTTCCCCTTAATGTCGAAATGTTAGCTGGCCTTACAAGGATAGGGCAGGGAATTGTACGTAGGGTGCTCTTTCGGAGGGCCAGTGCAGACTCGATGGGCCAAAGAGCCTCCTTCTGTACTGTAGGGATTCTATGATTCTTGGTAAGATGGCAGTTTCTGTTCGTTAAAGGACATTAGGGAATCAGATGGGTTTTTATGATAATCGATGATCATTTCCTGGGGCGGGATTCAACCCTACTGGAGGGGCGGGGGGCCCTGGTAGGACGGAGTGGCGTGAACCACTCTGGCGGCGGGCCGCCCCAAAGGTGCAGAATCTTCCGCACCTTCAGGGACTCGGCCCATCCCGCAGTGGTTGGTGCCCCACCGGCTGGCGGGAAAGGGGCTTGGTGCCACACCAACCGGCGCCGAAGGGCCTCCGCCGGCCGGCGTCAGTCGGCACATGTGCTGGAGTGCCAGCAAATGCTGCCGTCATTCCCGCGCATGCGCAGAGGGAATTTGCTTCCGCACTGGGAATGGTGGAGGACCACAGCTTCCGGTGCGGAAGGATGGAGTGCCCCCACGGCACAGGCCCACCCGCGGATCGGTGGGCCCCGATCGCGGGCCAGGCCACTGTGGGGGCACCTCCCGGGGCCAGATCCTCCCCCCCACTGCCCCCCCCAAGAACTCCGGAGCCCGCCCGCGCCACCAGGTCCCACCGGTAAGAGAGATACTCCAATTTCCGGTGGCAGGACCGGCAACAGACGGGTGGGACTTCGGCCCATTGTGGGCCAGAGATTTTGAGCAGCCCCGGCGCTCATTGAGTTGCACCGGACACCGCCATTCTCTGAGGCGGGCGGCGCGACTCACGCCAGGCCGGTTTTTGGGGGGTGGGAGAATTAGGAGGACGGCGGGGGTGAGATTCACGCCGACCCCCGGCGATT
The DNA here is from genome assembly GCF_902713615.1 of Scyliorhinus canicula. Taxonomy (NCBI): domain Eukaryota; kingdom Metazoa; phylum Chordata; class Chondrichthyes; order Carcharhiniformes; family Scyliorhinidae; genus Scyliorhinus; species Scyliorhinus canicula. The sequence continues at coordinate 164,137,652 of NC_052148.1, forward strand.
CTCCCACCCAGCGGGGGGTCGGAGAATCCCGCCCTTGGTCGCAGTTACAGAAACCAGCTTTCAATTTCACATTTTCTTGATTAACTGTGTCATAATATACATCTATGTATATAATGGAGTGCAGACAGCCAGTGATTGACACACAGGATGACCAGTAAGCACACAGAACAGAGCAGCCAATCACCAGACAGGACACAACCACTATAAAGCCAGAGGGCACTACATTTCCTGCTCTCTCTGGACCCAGCCACTGAGACAGTCAGAGTTCATGAGCTAGCCAGTGCAAACACCATGCGGTAGCTAGTAAGTCTGGTTAGGCTAGTACCAGGTCTCCAGTCAAGTCAGCATAGTGTCAACCCACAGTTGATCATGTATAATAGTAAGACGTTAAATAAAATGGTGTTGCATCTTATCAAGTGTTGGAGGTCTGTCTCTCGCTACACTGCATCAAGTACAATCCACATCGACCCAGCCTGCCAACATATCAAACTGAATATTTTATATTCTGCCAACATCCATGGTAGGATTTGAACCCATCCACCCAGAGCAGAAGCCTGGGCCTCTGGATTGCTAGTCCAGTGACATTACCACTGTGCCACTATCTCCCTGAAAATTAAAATTAACGTTGCTCAATGTTTTCCCAGAGAGAAGAAGACTCGCAAGAAAATAATACAAAGCTCATTCTGCTGGCCGAGGTGCATACCTGCATATGTTCAAGAAATCTTAACACATAATAGCTTTAAAGTAACATCATTACTCAAACAACCAACAGAAACTTGAGGTTAAAGCTATGCAACTGACTTCAACAGATCACAAGAACAGAAACCATACTCATAATGCAGGCAATCTCAGCTGGGTCAGACAATCAAGCTGGAACCAGCCATTTTCGTAAGGTGTCGGAGTACATTCAGAATTGCCACATTTAAAGTAAACCATGAGTAAACAACTCCTGATAAACTTCCACTTGTGCCAGTGAGTTACTGGGCCCCAATCTTATCTATCCTCAAGCTTGTCACATTCCATTCCTTTCACTATTCACTGCTCATTCTTTTTTCTTTCTCAGTATTTTTCCATTATCCCCACACTAGCTTATCTCCCGTTAATTGAGTCGATTCTTACATTCTTAAAAACTCAATCTAATCTATATATTTGTTCATATTTTTGGTCTATGTTGTGATTAACCAGAAAATATCTTAACTACACATCAGCTTTCAATCTACTTTCATTGTATTTGGTTAATTCATGGGCGCTCCTGCCTTTTCATGTGCTGTTGCACTTTTTTAAATTTAAAAAAAAGTTTAAAGTATCCAATTCATTTTTCCAATTAAGGGGTAATTCAGTGTGTTCAATCCACCTACCCTGCACATCTTTGAGTTGTGGGGGCGAAACCCACGCAAACACGGTGAGATTGTGCAAACTCCACACGGGCAGTGACTCAGAGCTGGGTTCGAACCTGGGACCTCGGCACCGTGAGACTGCAGTGCTACCATTGCGCAACCGTGCTGTCCGCTGTTGCGCTTCTTAAATATACTAACTCTTCCATCTTCCCCTGTGAGCCACTTCAGGAGCATCATAAACTAACACAACTTAGAAATACATGTAGCATTGGGGCAGCAGGGTAGCATGGTGGTTAGCATAAATGCTTCACAGCTCCAGGGTCCCAGGTTCGATTCCCGGCTGGGTCACTGTCTGTGTGGAGTCTGCACGTCCTCCCCCTGTGTGCGTGGGTTTCCTCCGGGTGCTCCGGTTTCCTCCCACAGTCCAAAGATGTGCGGGTTAGGTGGATTGGCCATGCTAAATTGCCCGTAGTGTCCTAATAAAAGTAAGGTTAAGGGGGGGTTGTTGGGTTACGGGTATAGGGTTGATACGTGGGTTTGAGTAGGGTGATCATGGCTCGGCACAACATTGAGGGCCGAAGGGGCTGTGCTGTACTGTTCTATACAACAAAATATTAGCCTAGATTGTGGTAAAAATAATTTGAGCATTGCGAAGAAAAAGAGACATAGGGTGGGATTTTCCATGCTTCCCTATGGCATATCTTGCAGCGGTGGAGCTGGCCCACCATTGGATAGCAACAGGATCCTTTTGTCCCATCGCTGCCAATGGGATTTCCGTCGTATGTATCCCCCCCCCCCCCCACACACCCCGGCCCCTACTGGTGGACCCACAGCGGGGGTTCGACATCAACGGGACCGGAAGATCCCGCCGGCAGGAACGGCCGGAAAATTCGAAGATTTTCATCTTGCACTCGTCAGGAGAGATTGGAGTAATAGATAACTCTAGCCGTTTCATGCTGTTACTATGATGCAGCAACATGCAGTGGTAGTCTCCACTAACAGGACGGCATCCAGCCAAAAAGATTAACTGTCTGTCACACAAATGAATAATGTGGCATATGAATTTAAGTGCCGGTGTAAGGCCAGGTATGTAAGCCTTACATCCCAATGGCTGGTGGATCATACCAAACAACGCATATCTTCCACCATTCATTACAGGCAAAGTACTGACTGTACCCAACCAGTCCCTTGCAAGACTCAATACATAGGGCGGAATTCTCCGCTCCCGGGAAAAAGCGGGAAGGCCGTCGTGAACTCGGCCGAGTTTCATGACGGCCTCGGAGGCCGCTCCTCTCACCGTATTCACCCCCACGTGGGGGGCTAGGAACGGCGCTCTGTTATTCTCAGCCGGCGGGCCTTGACGCTTGCGTCAAGGCAGCGCGCCAAGAATGACGCGACGGCGGCACCTATGTGATGCCAGCTGCGCATGCGCAGGTTGGCCGGCTCTAACCCACGCATGCGCGGCTGACGTTACAACGGCTGATGGCTCAAACCCACGCATGCGAGGTGGCCGTCTTCCCTTCCGCTGCCCCGCAAGACGTGGCAGCTTGATCTTGCGGGGCGGCGGAGGGGAAAGAGTGCGTCGCTTTGAGATGCTGGCCCGACGATTGGTGGGCACCAATCGCGGGCCAGTCCCCTCCCGAGCACGGCCGTGGTGCTCACTCCCCTCTCCGCCACCCACAAGCTTCAAACGGGCCTTTGGCGCCCATGTTCACTGACAGCAGCGACCAGGTATGATTGCCGCCATCGTGAAACGGTCGCGAACAGCAGGCCGCTCGGCCCATCCAGGTTGGAGAATCGCCGGTCGCTGTGAAAAGCGGGGGGGGGGGAATCCCGTGGGGCACAAGGGGGGTGTGAAATGAGTCACCCTGGCCCTCCCGCGATTCTCCCACCCGACGTGGGGAGCGGAGAATCGCGCCCATAGTATCCAACATTAGATGTGATTCCACAATTGGACAGCACTTACCAAACAATCCAGATTCTGCTAGGAATTAAACTATTACAACCAAAAGATCATCAGGCCGGCTCACAGTAGGGCTCACTTATATATACTAGAAGTTAAAAATATTCATATATTCATACAGAGGGTCCTGGTCCTTTGCAGACTGAAGGAGCATGATTATGCATTATGCCTTTCTCAACTAAACAAAGGTTTGGAGGACAGCTGACCCTTGGTTCTTTCTCCACAGCAATGTCTTGGACAATCAGAGCCAACGTGCCTGATTTAAATGTAGATAAAAACTTGGCAGTTAGCTGTTCCCTGGTATATTCTGCTTGGCAATGTCTCCACCAATCAAAGTCCACATGTCAACCTATCTGCATTCTCTTCTAATAGAGTATAAACTGTTCCCTTCACAATTGGTATTCTTGTGAATATTTCCTGATGATTGCAAGACAAAAAACTTCAGCAGCGTATCTCTTTTTTCAGAAACACTCAACAGTGACTATTCGTAAAAATAACCTTGAATCTATCAACATGTCGTTGTTAGAAAAGTAAAATGGACAGCAACTTTTGGTGACTGTACCTGCGCAATTAAATGTGGAACTCAGGAAGTGTTGTCACTTGCTCATTCAGAAGCGGCACTATAATGGTATCTCATTGAACCACTTGATATTAAAGCACGCGGAAGGGGGTGAAGTTACTCTATGTTCCTGACACGCATCCACTAAATTTTCTAACTCAAGTTAGGGGCATTCTAAACCTAAAGATCCCTTTGGGCTTCTTGCCTCCTTCCTTGATTCTGAGGAGGAAGTGGACACATGATCTCCCTCTTGCTCGTTCATGTTTGGAAAGTAAAAGAACTAGGAGATAGGTCTTGATTCATTGAATCTAAAGTAATAAATAGACAGGAAGCCTCCGTAGGCACCCCCCATCTCATTTCCATGGTATTACAATGTCTGTAATTCTAAGACTTGGCAATCTGTGTTTTGGGTTGTGACATTTGTCAACACTTGGTTTTCGAAATTACTAAATGTCCTCCCTTGGCATTGTACATGGGCCAGGTGTGGTCTAAAGATGAAAGCAGGGTTAGGGACCAGGATACTATTAAATTAGAGGATACAGACATAGCTCAGTCTCTGTAATAAAGTTTAACACACTGTCCTTTCTTTTTAGATTTTCATTATAAATTTCGAGGTTCACTGAAAATGAGGACTTTCAAAGTAAAGCTGTCACACTGTCATTACACTCTTCTGCCAGAGGTGATTTTGCAGCACCTTTACCTAGGTGGTATTAGATATTTTGCACTGCCAGCAGTAACAAGAAAACATACATTTATATAATTACATTCATACGCTCATGACATCCACTTAAATAGAAGTGTCATGTAAGTAATTTACATTCAACATCACACAGGAATCTTGTCAGCAGAAAATGATCGACTTTGAACCAATGGGTTGTTTTAAGGTGCATGGGCGTGATTTACCAGCCTCATCATACCCGATTTGCTGTTACAATGAGGCCGTTGAATCTCATGTTCTGGATCTTGCCTACACTGAGCACGATCCAGATCAGCATATTTAAATGAGCCATTAGCTCCCAGTGCTGAAAAATATTCTAAGTGTGGGCTGGACCGGGGGAGAAGCTCCTCAAGGCCCCAAAAATGACCCAAGTGTGTTTGTACACCGGTGTAGATCACACACATAAAGTTGATGAGAAAGACCCCACCAAACTCACCCAAAATGACACTTACAAATATTTTGGTTGAATTCCGCTCTATGTTTGTTTTGCTCCTCAGAATGATGGTCCTAAGTATTAATTAGTTAATTAACGTGAGGAGCCATTATTTACCATCCCAAACAGCTGACGCATTGTCAAATATGACCCACATTATTCCTGCTTAAGATATTGCTGGATTCAAATTGCCTATCATGATTATGATGTCTTGAAGGCCCCTGGCCGCACTTCCAAAGCATGGCCTCCTACCTGAAGTAGTGAATTTGACAGTTATTTCTGAGATACTTGAGAAGGGCAGAGCCCTTTATTGACTGGAATACTTTGTAATTGACAGCTTGGTGGGCAGAGACTACATCTTGTAAAGTTACTTTGGCAGTCTTTGGAATGAAAAATGATTGGTGTCTGTGAACCTTGCAGGCTGTATTCTAAAAGTTTAAGTCAATTTATCTGGAATGGAGTTAAACTAAATAAAGGTGTAGGAACTGGATTTCTATTTCAGGTCTGGAGACAAAGAGAGTGACATTTCTTTTGCTTTATATGTTCCAATATATGGGGAAATATATATTCCAAAACTGAACACATTTCATTCATTTAGGATAAGTAAAAACATTTATCCTTTGAAACGTGTCACTTCAATTTTAACTTTGTAGTTCTGGATGGGATTAATGCATACTAGAGACTGCGACCAGCAGCAAGCCTGCATGTTGAGACGTGGAATGATTTTAACTCCCAGATTTCATTTCCATAATCAGATTTGAACTCTTGCCTGAACAATCTCATGTTGCAATTTACACCAGAATCCAATCTGTTGATCATACTGGGGAGAGAAAATTAGCCACTAACTGGCCTGCCTCCATTTGAAATTCTCTCCCCGCCTAACAGAAACCATGACCTGGGTCTTTGTCCTGCGCTTGCCCTTCCCTCAGATTGTGTGATTGTCACACTCTCTCAGTCCCTTATTATTTTGGGTGATCTCCTATGCTGGCCTGACCATAGAATTCCTACAATGCAGAAGGAGGCCATTGAGCCCATCGAGTCTGCACCCACCCTCTGAAGGAGTACTTTCCCAAGCTCACTCCCCAGCCGTATCCCAGTAACCCCTCAACTTAATCTACACATCTTTGGTCACTAAGGGGCAATTTATCATGGCCAATCCAGCTAACCTGCATATCTTTGGACTGTGGGAGGAAACCAAAGCACCCTGAGGAAATCCACGCAGACACGGGGAGACCGTGCAAACTCCACATAGACAGCCACCCGAGGCTGCTATTGAATCCGGGTCCCGGTCGCTCTGAGGCAGCAGTGCTAACCGCTGTGTCTTCTTCCAATTTAGATTTCATCTGCTGACAGTGACATAATTCTCTTCAGTTTTGGGTTAGAGTCATAGTTGCGGCATGTAAATAAGGCCTGAGAGTTCAAACTTCATGAGAATGATGCCTTGTGCGAGCCAAGTAACTCACTTCATCCCCAAAATACTCAATTTTCCACTTGATAGCAAAATTGGCCATCTGCATGTGTAGAATCAAATTTCTTTATCATTTGAAGACCTTGATTAAATCACCCTTTTAAGCTTTTAAACTCAGAAAATAGTGGAAGGTTTCTGAAACATGTGCTCATTATTTCATTACTGGTGAATCGACACCATTCAACTTTCAAGGCAAATACATCCTTCCTGAACTAAAAACAAAGCTCCAGGTGTTGTTTGACCAGGGCTCCTTGTAACCTAAGTAAGCCTTTTTCATTTTTGAAAGAGGAATCTTGATAAGTGTTCATATTCATGAGGGGTTAGACAGAGTACATGGAGACAAATTGTTCCTGTTTGAGGAAGGACCGAGAATCAGAGGAGAGCGATATAAGGCAATTGGTAAAAGAATAAAAGGCACAGGAAAGAGTACTTTTTAATGCTGTGAGTAGTTGGGATCTGGAATACACAACATGAGAGTGAAGTAGATAGAGATTTAATTGTGGCTTTCAAAAGAGAATTGAACAAATACCTGAAGAGAAAAGATTTGCAGGGCAACAGGGAAATCGCTCGGGCGTGGGATCGGGTAAGTTGCTCTTGGACAGATATGATGGGCTGAAAGGCCTCCTTCTGTGCTGTAACCATCCCATGATTCTATGAAAGTCAACCACATTGTGCCAAAGGGGACGGTTTAACAGCTGCGATGCATCTGGCGCAAATCCCGCTATGTCGGGAAAATACTGGGAGAGCCCTGAAACAGCATTTGCTCCGGACGACAAACAGTTCACGATGTTCTCAGGCCCGCCCAGCAGACATAATCAGGTTCACCCCAGCGAGGGCATGAACCTGATCACCATTCATTTAACTAATTTTAATACTTCAAAATCAGCTTAACACCAAACCTGGGAACGTGCAATATTCCCTCCCGCTGGCGTGATATGGCATCGGCGGGAATCACTACTGGACCAGATGTGACGACTGTGCTGGAAGGTTCCAGTGCCACTGTAACCCTCGGATGGCCAGGGACATGGCTGTGCCCCTGGGACCATGGCAGTACCAGCCTGGCAGTGTCAACAGCGTAGTATTGGGGGCATGCCATGTGGTGGGGCATTAAGGGGATGCGGAATGAAGCAAAACACAATGGGAGGGCTCCGATGGTGGCAATCAATATTCGGGGGAATGGGGAGATCAGGGCGGCAGACAATGTGCTGGGTGGGGGGGAAAGAGAAGATCAGACTGGCGCTCAACGTTCAGTGAAGTACACAGAAACATGCCATCGATGTTGGGGGGGAGGGGTAATGGTCTGGGGGTGGGGGTAGGATCTTTACTTTCACTTTGGGTTCAGAACACGCTTTTAAAAAGATCTCCATGAAGGTGGGCTTGCCAGTGTGATTAGGCCCTGCTCCCTCCCTAATGATGGTGCAAAATACTTCCCCCTTCAAATAAAGTGAAGTGTGGAAAAATCTTGTCAGCAAACTGATATTATCATGACTGCCAAGACTGCAAGGGTTAATGAAGTGTCAAGAGTAGTCCGTAGAGGGGCAGGATGGTAGCACAGTGGTTATCACAGTTGCTTCACAGCTCCAGGGTCCCAGGTTCGATTCCCACTTGGATCACTGTCTATGTGGAGTCTGCACATTCTCCCCGTGTCTGCATGGATTTCTTCTGGGTGCTCCAGTTTCCTCCCACAGTCCAAAGATGTGCAGGGTAGGTGAATTGGCAATGCTAAATTGCCCATAATGTCCAAAAAAGATTAGGTGGGGTTACGGGGATAGGGTGGAGGTATGGGGTTAGGATGTAGGAGTGGGGTTAGGTAGGGTGGGGTTAGGTATGGTGCTCTTTCCAAGGGCCGGTGCAGACTCGATGAGCCGAATGGCCTCCTGCACTGTAAATTCTATGATTCTAGAGGGAGCTACAGTTACAACTATGTAAGGCAGTGATGCTAAGCCTTGTGGGAGAGTCAGATGTACACATAGTGTAAGTGAGTGCAGATCATAGTTTGAACAAGTAGTGAGATTTGCTGTAGATGAGTGTAGTTTAGATGTTATTAATCAATTGTGTATTCTTTAGGAGTATGTGTCGAATCCAAATTAGTAGTGTTAATAAATTTAAAGCTTTGCTTAAGTTAAAGCTATTTTGTGGTCTTTGTGAACACAACACCAACCATCCTGAAATAAACAACACAAAGAACACCACAGAAACCTGCCCATTTCTTTGTGTTATAACCCCCACTAGTACCACAGGAAACAACCATTGATCTCCCTGTGGGACTCGTGAAGTACGAACACCCAGGTAGGGGGCAGAGGTCAATCACCTGGGACTCATTAAAGCAGGGAATAAAAGTAGGCCCAACTCAGGACCTGGTGAGACCTATTCTCCCAGCAAGTGAGATGCTGTGCTAAGCATATGCTTGTAAATATGTAAAGAAATTCACCTTCATTAACAACAGTTTCCTTATGAGTTAATATATTGGCGACACGGATTTACAAAAGCCCCCACTCACCCGTCAATTTGCCTATCCACCACAAGTTTGTATTGAATGCAGTAATGTTGTATCGTTTAAAATGCTGTTTTTTGATAAATTGGTGGCCTTTGATATGAGGTTGGAGGATTGGAATCACTATGCAGAGCGCATGCGATACTTCTTCCAAGCAAATGGTAGATCGGGGGAAGACCGACAAAGGGTTTTTCTTCGGAGCCTCTGCGAAGCAGAGACATTTGGGACCATCAAACGTTTGACCTACCTGGCTGCACCAGATCCCAGGTTACTCGATGAATCCATGGCAATGGTTTCAGAGAACTACTACCCCAAACCGTCTGTGATTAGGCAAAGCTACTAGTTTAGCACAGCAATCTGCTGCCCTGCTGAGTTGGTTACGGACTTTTTAATTCATTTATGGCACTTGATTGAGTGCTGCGAATTCAAGCCATCCCTCGAAGAAATGTTATGGGACAGACTCTTGTGTGGTATCAATAATCCAACCACTCAACTGATGCCATTAGCGGAAACTACGCTGGATTAAAAGCGTGTTATGAAATTTATCCTCTCTCATGGAACATGCGGAGAGGGGTGTGCAGGAACTGTAAGGGTCCCGTTCCAGCCTTGCCGAACAGGCGCCGGAATGTTGCGACCAGGGGCTTTTCACAGTAACTTCATTGAAGCCTACTTGTGACAATAAGCTATTATTATTATTATTATGGTATGCACATCTTGGGTTGTTCTTCTGTTCAAACTCCATATGGGTCATGGGACAGAGCATGTCCAGCCAGACTTCCTCTGGCGGAGCAATCCCCGTGGCAGGTTCGTGGCAGAGTTCAGTTTGGGGCGCTGCCGCAGCCCAGTGGGCTACATCACCCGAGGAGAACTGGCTGCCATGCGCCATTGTGGTCAATGTTCTCATGAGGGTCAGGGCCGCCTGGTGCGGCACAGGACACATCGCCCACGTCAGCAGCAGCGGTCGTTCGGGACAAGGGCTTTGCACGTGGACAGCAGGATGATGACGATGGCTGCTTGATGCAGTTGAACTCTGTTTGACTCCAAGATTCGCACCAGTTCAGATTACTTTTCAGGTTAATCGACACCGCGTTGATAGTGATGGGCTGCATCCAGTCGAGGTTAAAGTCCCGGCTATAAAGGGAACCCCCACCCCGTGGAATGAGACTGAACTCCGGTCCTTTTTGGGCCTAGTTAATTATTAAGGCAAGTTTATGGCAAACCCATGGGCCTCATTGCATGTGTTGTTCTGGAAAGACCAGAAATGGTGCTGGGGCGCATCTCGGGACGAAGCATTCGCAGCCAAAAAAAGGCACCTATCTTCCAAACAATTCTTGACATACTATGACCCGGCTAAGCCGCTTCCTCTTATGGTACCAGGGTGTGGTGATAACCACTGTAGATATGTGTGCTTGCAGTAGGGGGATGTATGGCCGTACCTGTAATACAGGTTTCTCCGGTAGGCCCCTGCCGGCTAGCTCCGCCCACAGGGAGCTTGTGTATAAATATGAAAAATGAAAAATGAAAATCGCTTATTGTCACGAGTAGGCTTCAATGAAGTTACTGTGAAAAGCCCCTAGTCGCCACATTCCGGCACCTGTCCGGGGAGGCTGGTACGGGAATCGAACCGTGCTGCTGGCCTGCTTGGTCTGGTTTAAAAGCCAGCGATTTAGCTCAGTGAGCTAAACCAGCCCCTGATGCGTGTGTGTCACTCAGACTCGAGTCTTCAGTTGAGCCGGAGGAATAGCATCACACAGCAATAAAGCCTCGACTGAACTTGTCTCTCGTCTTTGACTATAGTTGTTAGCGCCACTATTTATTGCTGTGTGATTTTCCGTACACCATGGACATCAGAATCAAGCCTGACCGTCTGCAGCTGGATCCACAGTCGCCTCATGCCAGGAAATACTTTGATCACTGGTTCGCAGTTTTCGAGGCCTACATCTCTTCAGCGGACCCTCCCCCGACGGAGGCTCAGAAAAAGCAACTCCTGTACTCGAGACTTAGCTCCAGTGTCTTTCCGCTAATTCGAGATGTGCCTGACTACACCAGAGCTATGGAACTGCTCAAGGAGAACTATGCACAGTCGACAAACACCCTGTTTGCGAGGCATCAACTCTCTACTCGCGTCCAGCAGCCGGGTGAGTCAATTGATGACTTCTGGAGGGCCCTGATACCTCTGGTATGAGACTGCGACTGCCGGGCCCTCACAGCCACGAACACTCTGACTTACTCATGCGCGATGCCTTTGTCACAGGCATTGCATCGGACCCCATCCGGCAACGACTGCTGGAAGGGGCCACCCTCGATCTCGCGGCCACAAAGACTCTGGCGCTTTCCATGACAGTCGCCTCCCGTAGTGCGCGATCTTACTCCGCTAGCCACTCGGCCAGCCTGTCCTACCCCTCGTGGACCCCGCAAATGGCCCCCCAGGCCCACCTGTCCTACCTCTCGTGGACCCCGCAAACGGCCCCCCCAGCAGCCGCCCCCGCGCACTATGCCTGCGCTGCCCGCCGCACTGCACTCCCTGGGGGTCCCCACTGTTACTTCTGCAGTCAGCAGAAGCACCCCCGCCAACGCTGCCCGGCCCGCACCGCGACCTGCAAAGCTTGTGGCAAGAAAGGCCACTTTGCAGTGGTGTGTCAGTCCCGGACGGTTGCCGCTATCGTGCCCCTGTTCCCCCCCTCGCCTCAGCCGATCGCACAATGGGCCCTGCTGTCCGCTTCCCCCGACCCCATGTGCGATCAGTGGGCGCCGCCATCTTTCGCCGCCCCCGCCACCTTTCGCCGCCCCCGCCACGTGCATCCATGGGCGCCGCCATCTGCATCCCCCACTGCCATGTGCGTTCCATGGGCACCGCCATTTTGTCCTGACCCCACAATGTGTGCTCCATGGGTGCCGCCATTTTGTCCGCCGCCATCTTCTCCCCCACTGGTACGCCAGACGCCGCCATTTTGTCCTCCCCGGGACGGGGCCACGGGACACGGGTCGCTACTGCTCCTAGTCGGACTCATCTGACTCGACTGCTGATCGCCCGCTACTCGCCTCCGTTACGCTCGACCAGTCGCGTCCTAGCAACCTGGCACCCTCTTCCACATCGGTGCTGGTCAACGGCCACGTGACCTCCTGCCTCATCGACTCCGGGAGCACCGAGAACTTCGTCCACCTGGACACGATAAGGCGCTATTCCCTTGCAGTCCATCCCGCCAACCGGCAGATCTCTCTCGCCTCCAGTTCCCACTCTGTCCCGATCCTGGGTTTCTGCCTGGTTAAACTGTACAGGGCATGGAATTCAACCGTTTCCGCCTGTACATTCTCCCCACCCTCTGCGCGTCACTCTTACTAGGCCTGGATTTCCAGTGCAATCTCCAGAGCCTCACCCTCAAATTCGACGGACCCCTACCTCCCATCACCGTTTGTGGCCTCACGACCCTCAAGGTCGAGCCTCCCTCACTCTTTGCCAATCTGACTGCAGATTGCAAGCCCGTCGCCACCAGGAGCAGACGGTACAGCACTCAGGACAAGGCCTTCATCAGGTCCGAAGTCCAGCGGCTGCTTCGGGAGGGTATCATCGAGGCCAGCAACAGACCTTGGAGAGCACAGGTGGTAGTGGTTTAGACCGGGGAGAAGCACAGGATGGTCATGGACTACAGCCAGACCATCAACCGGTACACGCAGCTCGACGCGTACTCCCTCCCCCGCATTTCTGATACGGTCAATCAGATTGCACAGTACCGGGTCTTCTCTACTATTGACCTGAAATCCGCCTACCACCAGCTCCCCATCCGTAAATTGGACCGTCCCTAAACTGCCTTCGAGGCAGACGGTCGTCTGTACCAATTTCTTAGCGTCCCCTTTGGCGTCACGAATGGAGTCTCGGTATTTCAACGAGAAATGGACCGAATGGTTGACCGGTACGGACTGCAGGTTACCTTCCCGTACCTCAACAATGTCACCATCTGCGGCCATGACCAGCAGGACCACGACGCCAACCTTTCTAAATTCCTCCACACCGCATCTCTCCTTAATCTCACGTACAACAAGGAGAAGTGCGTGTTCTGCACAGACCGCTTAGCCATCCTCGGCTACGTAGTTCAAAACGGACTACTGGGGCCCGACCCCGACCGCATGTGCCCCCTCATGGAGCTTTTACTGCGCCACTGCCCCAAGACCCTCAACCGCTGCCTTGGGTTCTTTTCTTATTACGCCCAGTGGGTCCTACAATACGCGGACAAGGCGCATCCACTTATCAAGTCCACACATTTTCCCCTCTTGGCCGAGGCTCAACAGGCCTTCGCCCGCATTCGATCTGACATAGCCAAGGCCGGGATGCACGCAGTAGACGAGACACTGCCTTTCCAAGTAGAAAGCGACGCTTCAGATGTCGTACTTGCCGCCACGCTGAATCAGGCAGGTAGACCCATGGCATTCTTTTCACGCACCCTCCATGCCTCCGAAATACGACATTCCTCTGTTGAAAAGGAGGCTCAGGCAATCGTTGAAGAGGTGCGTCACTGGAGGCATTACCTGGCTGGCAGGAGATTCACTCTCCTCACTCACCAACGGTCGGTAGCCTTCATGTTCAACAACACACAGCGGGGCAAGATCAAGAATGACAAAATCTTGCGGTGGAGAATCGAGCTCTCCACCTTTAACTATGAGATCTTGCATCGCCCCGGCAAGCTCAACGAGCCCCCAGACCCCTCTCCCGAGGTACATGTGCCAGCGCACAAGTGAACCAGCTCCGTGCCTTGCACGAGAGCCTTTGCCATCCGTGGGGTCACTCGCTTGTACCATCTAATCAAAGCCCGCAATCTGCCCTACTCCATCAAGGAAGTACGGACAATCACCAGAGACTGCCAGGTCTGTGCCGAGTGCAAGCCGCATTTCTACCGGCCAGATCGCGCACGCTTGGTGAAAGCGTCCCGCCCCTTTGAACACCTCAGCGTGGATTTCAATAGGCCCCTCCCCTCTACCGACCGCAACACCTACATCCTTAGTGTGGTCAATGAATTTTCTAGGTTCCCCTTCGCTATCTCATGCCCGGATCTGACGTCTGCCACCGTCATCAAGGCCCTGGATTCCATTTTCGCCCTGTTCAGTTTCCCCGACTACATCCACAGTGACAGGGGATCCTCATTCATGAGTGATGAGCTGCGTCATTTCCTCCTCAGCAGGGGTATCGCCTCCAGCAGGACGACCAGCTACAATCTCCGGAGAAACGGGCAGGTAGAGAGGGAGAACGCAACTAACAGTACACCCCATGAACGTGTTTTTGCCTTCCCTAGGAAGTCTACATCCAGGGTGTCACTCCCGACGTGGCTCACGACTCCGGGCCCAGTCCTTCTCCGTAGGCATGTCTGGCACCACAAGGCGGAACCCCTGGTGGACAAAGTACGCCTTCTCCACGCCAACCCTCAGTATGCCTACGTGGAGTTCCCCGACGGCCGCCACGACACAGTCTTGCTCCGGGACCTGGCTCCCTCAGGTGCCGATCACATGCCCACGCCCCTCTTTCCCCCCGCGCTACCCTCTTTTTCCCTGGCATCCCCCTATTCGTCCCCACCGGGTCCATCCCTCGTCCCCCTGCCCACACTGGAGGACACGGAAGATTTTGGCTCGCTCTCGGAGTCATCCCGCCAGCAGCCAGCACCAACACCGCCAGCACCTGCACCGACGTCGCCACCACAGCTACGCCGATCACAGCGGAACATTCGACCGCTGGTTCGGCTCAACCTGTAACCTGCTGACCGGATGGACTCATGGTTTTCTTTCTTTGGACCCTGTTGTAAATATTTCATCCTTTGTATCATAGTTATATGTCACCCCCGCCGGACTCATTTTTTACAGGGGGTGAATGTGGTGATAACCACTGTAGATATGCATACTTGCAGTAGGGGGGTGTGTGGCTGTACCTGTAATACAGGTTCCTCCGGTAAGCCCTTGCCGACTAGCTCCGCCCACAGGGAGCATGTGTATAAATATGCGTGTGAGTCACTCAGACTCTAGTCTTCAGTTGCAGCCGGAGGAAGAGCATCACACAGCAATAAAGCCTCGATTGAACTTGTCTCTCGTCTTTGACTATAATTGTTAGCGCCGCACAGGGCAGTGCTGGCCATGAGTGAAATGATGGCACAGAGCATCCTTTGCATTTGCCTCGAGGACATTGGCGGGCGCCGACTGCAGTACGCACAAATTGAAAAAGAAGGTCTGACTGTCCTCTTTGGAATTAGGAATTTCCATCAATATGTGTATGGATGGCAGGGGCTGGTTTAGCTCAGTGGGCTAGACAGCTGGTTTGTGATGCAGAACAAGGCCAGCAGCGCGGGTTCAATTCCCGGACCAGCTGAGAATTCTGAATTCTCCCTCTGTGTACCCGAACAGGCGCCAGAATGTGGCGACGAGGGGCTTTTCACAGTAAATTCATTGCAGTCTTGATGTAAGTCTACTTGTGACAATAAATATTATTTCTATTTCTATTTCATTATCATAACAGACCACAAACCGTTGTTCGGCCTATGCCCTGTTCCCACCTATGGCGGATGCGGCCTTGAATTTTATGGACACCATACTGGTGATGGCTGCTCGAGTATGTGCATGGACACAAAGGGACCCGGCGTTGGCGAAGCTTCACCGTATGCTACTCGACAGCGGTAAAAAAAGAGGTCTTTCCACCGCTCCCCCCCCAGCAGCCGCCCCCGCGCACTACGCCTGTGCTGCTCGCCGCACTGCACTCCCTGGGGGTCCCCACTGTTACTTCTGCAGTCAGCAGAAGCACCCCCGCCAACGCTGCCCGGCCCGCACCGTGACCTGCAAAGCTTGTGGCAAGAAAGGCCACTTTGCAGTGGTGTGTCAGTCCCGGACGGTTGCCGCTATCGTGCCCCCGTTCCCCTCGCCTCTGCCGATCACACAATGGGCCCTGCTGTCCGCTTCCCCCGACCCCACGTGCGATCAGTGGGCGCCGCCATCTTTCGCCGCCCCGCCACCTTTCGCCGTCCCCGCCATGTGCGTTCCATGGGCACAGATGGGCACAGATCAGAAAAGACGACAGATTTCTCGCCCGAAAGGGAAGGGGCAATTGTGAAGCAAATGGGCTTATACAACAATTGATTCATAGGCACCATTACAGCTGTGAGACTAGCTTTCCATTTCATATTTATTAAACTGAAATTCCACCAGCTGTTGTGGTGGGATATGAACCCTGGTGCCCAGAACATTAATCTGGGCCTACTGGATTATTATAGCAGTGACATTATCACTGTGCCACCATCTCTCCCAGAATAGCTTTTGTAATGTCGCACAGTGAGATATGGGCAATCAAAGAAACAAAAATGCCTGGAAATGTTCATTGGGGCTATAATAGATCAGAGCCTCAAGTGATTTAGATAAGCTCTTCAATGTCATTCCCATCTTAAATGATGTCAGTTGAATTGCCAATCAATAGTCATTAGAGCTACATTTCTTTCACAAAAACCTCAACTCAGGCCTAAATGGTCTACTTTGAATCCCGAGACTGTGACCCCTTGTTCTCGACACTCCAGCCAGGGGAAACAACATCTCTGCATCCAGCCCTGTCAGAATTGTATATGTTTCAATGAGATCCCCTCTCATTCTTCTAAATTCCAGTGAATGCAGGCCTAATCAACCCAATCTCTCATACGACATTCTGCCACCCCAGGAATCAGCCTGGCAAACCTTTGTGCCCAATCTCAGTGCCTGAGAGTGTGATGGAGGCAGGTTCAAATGAGGACTTTGAAAGAGAATTGGGTTAATATCCAAAGGGAAAAAAGATACAGGACTGCAGGGAAAAAGTGGGGATATGGGACCAGATGAGTTGCCTTTACAGGCCAGAACAATAAAATGAAACTATTAATTAATTTAGCATTTTTTAAAACACATTGTTCATTGGCCGTGCCCTGAAAACCCCTTAACCCAAAGCTTACCTTTGCTGATAAACTCATTTTATGGTTGCATTGGTAAAACTGAACCAGGTTATAATCCTCAATGCATCATGGATTACTTTTAATGGAAATAAAAGAATAATTTATTGAATTATATCGTTACTCAAGGAAGATTTTACATTTGTGAGCATACAAAAGAATGTTATCCTAACAACCACAATTTCACAACTGCGCTCAAAAGCAGAAATAATACTCCCTCATCTTTTGTTTCATTCATGGCCAGTGAACGTTCTTGTCTTTGCTGGTTATGCACAGATTACTTGCGAAGAAGAAGTAACTCTGGGGTGAAATGAAGCATTTACACATTGCTGGCAGAGTGTCAAAATTGTTCAGTCACAGGATTGGGTGGAAGTGGTTTAGAACAAAGTGCTTTTTCCTCTGGAGCCAGGTTTGAATGTAGCCGAATGTTTTCGGATCCTAATTAATATAAAATGTAGGCAGCCTCATGCCAGTTTTCAGTGGACACAACTTGCAGAACAAAAGTCCCTTCACACGCATTTGGTACTAATTTGTCAACTTCAGTGAAAAGAGGCCAACATTTTCTGGGAAAAGTCATACTGGTGGACTTAGTGGTGTTCATCTATCGTTTCAATCAGTGCATTTGAGCTAGATTGTTGAAGGATGCTAAAAGACCATTTCCAGCTTTGAAAAAGGCATCATTTTGTTTTCATACTTGGAGCTTGTTACTGTACGGTTGTAAAATTCTTGATAAGTTTTCTATACTCTCGGTCTGAGTTTAGGAAAAGTAATTACAGTTGTGTCGCTGATCTCTGGTTTTCTGCATGTAAATTGCCTTGTCAATGCTGTGTACAATATAAAAACTTTGATTGATTACAAACTTGAACGATACATTTTGGTTCCTCCAATGAATCAGTCATGTAGGGACATAGAAAGAGGCGTAGACCATTCAGCCCTTCGTGCCTGTTTTACCTAAGTGTGTGTGACCAAGATTCTGTGGCAATACTTTTACAGCTCCTCCACCAGCAGAATAGCAGGCAAGGCACGTAAAATACAGCAAATAAGCCAAGGTATTATATTGGTTTAATAACATGACAGAGGTTATAGATTGTGGTTGTGTACAATTCTACTGTTGCCGATTGCCCACAGCACCTCATGGACACTTAGTTTTTATTGGTGGGCTATATCGGATCCGAATCCATCCCATTTAGCATGGTGGGTATACTCAGTTTGACGACTAATTCAGATTATTTTTTAATGGCGGGAAATTGGGAACTATGGAGGAACAATGCATTAAAATCTATTGCATATGTATAAAAGTAGTCAAAAAGACAAATGAAGATGACAATGGCAGTGGTGCAGTGCCTGCCACCTACCCACCCCCATAACAATTTTACTGGTGGAAGGGCAGACTTCATCCATGGGCCAATTGAGACTCCTAAGTGCCAAATTAGTACAGTTTAAGGGCCTCCTCCCTTGCTAGGATTTTACTCGCAGTAAGGAAGGCCAGCAGCAAGGGTTTAGTCTATCAAGTGAAACTTGGTAGACTCGTGGCCAGGCAAGTTGGGGTTGCCTGTTTTTAGGCACTCTGTGCCAAATAGAAGCACCTCAGAAGGTACCCTCACCATTACCCCGTTTTCTTGTAAACCCTGGCCCGCTATCCACTCACCAGCGGCTGACAGCCTGGCCTCGGGAGACTCCAACCTTAATCCCATTTGATTGGCGGCAGCACTCAAAAGTGGGACATCCTACACAATGGTGGTGATGGTCACGCCTCAAGTCAGTGGGCAGCACGGTAGCATTGTGGACAGCACAATGGCTTCACAGCTCCAGGGTCCCAGGTTCGATTCCGGCTTGGGTCACTGTCTGTGCGGAGTCTGCACATCCTCCCCGTGTGTGCGTGGGTTTCCTCCGGGTGCTCCGGTTTCCTCCCACAGTCCAAAGATGTGCAGGTTAGGTGGATTGGCCATGATAAATTGCCCTGAGTGTCCAAAATTGCCCTTAGTGTTGAGTGGGGTTACTGGGTTATGGGGATAGGGTGGAGGTGTTGACCTTGGGTAGTCCCAGTGCAGACTCGATGGACCGAATGGCCTCCTTCTGCACTGTAAATTCTATAAATTCTATGATCTTAACAGAATGATGACCCCTAAATTGCTATGAGGTGAGCTGGCCAAGCAGAGGAGGGAACCTTACCCCCACCCCGTGCGTAAAATTCAGCCCTGTAAAGTTGGAGCCTCGCTTCTTCATTTTTGTATTTCAAAGCCTTGAGGTAAAAACGAACATTCCATTTGTCTTTTTGACTACATTTGTACATATGCAATAGATTTTAATGCGTTGTTCCTCCATAGTTCCCAATTTCCCGCCATTAAATAATAATCTGATTTAGTCTTCAAACTGAGTATACCCACCATGCTAAATGGGATGGATTCAGATCAGATATAGCCCACCAATAAAAACTGAGTGTCCATGAGGTGCTGTGGGCAATCAGCAACTGTACAATTGTACACAACCACAATCTATAACCTCTGGCATGTTATTAAACCAATATAATACCTTGGTTTATTTGCTGTAGAAGACACACGACATCAATCACTCATAAGGGATTTGGTAAATATGTTGTGTGTTCATTTATTTGCACACATGAGGACAATTATATTCAGGGAAAACGCTTGATGACATCAGGGCTGTATGTGTGTGCTCTGCTCAAGGCAAAAATGAAGCTAAAAATGGATTACAAGATACCTTTCCCTACTAATGATATTATGCTGATATCCCATAAAGGATATTACAAAATCCCCCTTTCTTTTTAAAGATAATTTCCCCATTTCAAAGAAGTATAACTATTTACAATACATGTTCATGTTTAGTCACCATTAGATAAGTGCACTGAACAGATTAATTTAAGTCTCAGTGGTGTAACGGTAATCTGTTGGTTCACCCAAATCTTATGCTGGTTTAGCACAGGGCTAAATAGCTGGCTTTTAAAGCAGACCGAGGCAGGCCAGCAGCACGGTTCAATTGCCGTTCCAGCCTCCCCGGACAAGCGCCAGAATGTGGCAACTAGGGGCTTTTCACAGTAACTTCATTAGAAGCCGAGTTGTGACAATAAGTAATTTTCATTTTTTTCATTTCAGTTCATGCTGGTAACCTTGTCTGGAGACCTCTTTAATTGCTCACAGTGATGTTTGCATTTGTGATTTTGTCCTATATGGTTGTTGACGAGCTCTGATTTGTCCATGGTTATGCGTCTTTCTGTGTAATTATTCAATAGGACTTAGGTTCTGAACAAATCCTTGTCACCTCAGCCGGTTGCCATACATCTTCTGCGCACATTTCCTTCTCGTGATATGATGGTGATATCCCTTAAAGGCATATTACAGCAGCCTCATAGTGCAGCACAGCTCTAACGCAACCATTGCGTGAGGGGACCGACATTGGTTCAGTGTACAAGAGCATGCCAGGATGCAGCACCAGGAGTACCTCAAAATGAGGTACCAAACTGATGAAGCGACAACAAATGGCTGTAAGTATGATAAACAGTGGACGCAGCAAGAGACAGACCGAGGAATCCCCATGCTCAATGATGGTGGAGTCCAGCACATCAGTGAAAAAAACAAGGCCAAAATCAACCAGAAGTGCTGAGTGGTTCCATCATAGCCTCCTCCTGAGGCTACCAACAACACAGATGTCAGTCTTCAGCCAATTCAATACACACTACACAATATCAAGCAACAGCTAAGTGTGCTGGAAAAAGCAAGGGCAGTAGGCCCTGCCAATGTTCTGGGCGTAATACTGAAGACTTAAGTTCCAAAGTTAGCTAGACACCAGCCACACTGTTCTAGTACTGCTACAACACTGACACCCACCTGAATGTGGAAAATTGGACACAAGGAGCAGGATAAATCAAATCCTACCAATTACCACCCCATCATCTACTCTTAATGAACAGCAAGATGATGGAAGGTGGTTAGAAAGCAATAATCTGCCCATGAGTGCTCAATTTGGGTTCCAACAGGACCACCTGTGTATCATTATGTACAAAACAAGGACATAACAGCTGAGTTCCAGACTGAGAGTGATTAAAGTATGATTTGACTGTGTAGCATCCAAGACTCCTCGTGAAACTGAAGTTAATGAGAATCATGGAAAAGCTCTCCATTGATTGGAGTCACATCTGGCCCAAAGCAAGTTGGTTGTGGCTGTTGGAGTCCAATCATCTCAGCCTCAAGACATCGCAACAGGAATTCCTCAGCCCAACTCATCTTCATCTGCTTCTTCATTGGTCATCCCTCCATCATAAAGTCAGAAGTGGGGATGACCACTGATGATTTTGCAGTGTTCACTCTGATTTCTAACTCCTACTGAAGTAAGATCTGGACAACATCTGAGCTTGGGCTGAGAGTTGCAAGTTATATTTGCGCTGCACAAGTACAAGGCAATGACCATCATTGCCAACAAGAAAGAATCTAACCATCTCTCCTTGACATTCAATGGCATTACCATCACAGAATCGCCCATAATCAACATGCTGGAGGTTATCCTTGACCATAAACTGAACTAGACCAGCCACATAAATACTGTAGCTACAAGAACAGGTCAAAGGCTGGAAATCTACATTAAGTAACACACTTGTTAACTCCCCAAAGCCTGCCCACTATCTACAAGGCACAAGTCAGGAGTCTGGAGGAGTATAGCTTCAACAGCACTCAAGAAGCTTAATACCATCCAAGACAAAGCAGTCCACCAAATTAGTCTCCTCATCCACCATCTGAAACTTTTACTCTCTCCACCAGTAGTGCACAGTGGCAGCAATGTGTACATCTACAAGATGCAGCTGCAGCAACGTGCCAATGCTCCTTCAACACTCTTCTTTACACATAACCTCTACCACGTAGGAGGACAAAGGTAGCAAACAAATGGTAGCATCACCACAAATTCCCCTCCAAGTTACACACCATCCTGACTTGGAATTATAATCATCTTCACTGTCGTTAGGTCAAAATCCTGGAAAGGCCCTTCCGAACAGCACTATGGGTGTACCTACACCATATGAGCTGCAGCAGTTCTAGAAGGCAGCTCACCACCACCTTCTCAAGGGCAATTAGGGATGGGCAATAAATGTTGGCCTAGATATCGACGTCCAAATTAAATTAAATTTAAAAATGCCCAAAACTGCACATATTTGTCTAGTTGCAGCAAAGTCACCTCCCAATCACATTTGAATACACCTGAATTTTCAATGGGCATAAATCAGTGTAAACAATCAGAGGCGAAGGAATTGCTGGACCCACAGCTGGATATTTCTTTGACTTCTAAAATTTAAAATTCAAATCATTTCACCACCATTCATGTACGTCATACACAGCATGCTTAAGAACCGTCAATTAGCGAAGCTTTTCATTTTTAATGTGACTTATACTTATGCCATACGATCCATTCAAAGAACCAACAAATACTGAACAGATCTCTGAGGATAAATTGTTTTAAAAGCCCTTTAGAAATTTGCAATTAAAAGATCAGAAAAATGATTTTGTTTCCTGCTGCGCCTGAAAAACTTGTCATAATGTTAAGAGTACCTTGCAGCAATTGAAAGTACTCACATTTGATCATTAGCAGTGCGGCCAGTTTTGAAGGAATGTATTTATTCAGGTGGAGGGGTTGATTAATGGTTGCAAAAGATGGAGCAGATTCTAGGTATATTGCAGTGTCAGTCATGGCTCATTTACACCTTAAATTTCACAATAATTTAAGCCGCATATAACTCTATGTGGTGAAGAGTTGAGGCCTCAGTACAAACCTTGGGGAACACCACTTGTTACATGCTGTTATCAGCTTTCTTTCCTTCCTACTCCTACCCTTTCTCTCCGATTTGTCAACCAATTGCAAACCATATCGCAAGGTCACTTTGAATTCTACGTGCTTTTATTTTTGCAAATGTGCAAAACTTTATCAAATGACTTCTGAAGCCCATGTAGATAGCATTTGTAGACATTCCCTTGTCCATTTTATTAGTAAGAAGTCTTGCAACACCAGGTTAAAGTCCCAACAGGTTTATTTGGAATCACTAGCTTTCGGAGCATAGCTCCTTCATCAGGTGAGGGACTTTAATCTGGTATTGTAAGACTTCTTACTGTGCCCACCCCAGACCAATGATGGCATCTCCACATCATCATTTTATTAGTAACCTCCTCAAAAATGTTCAACTAGGTTAGTTAGGTGAGACCCACACCCTTTGCACAATTATGCTGACTCTCTTTGAGTAAAATCTGACTGTTCAAGGGTTAGTTACTCTGCCCATGATGACTCCAGTAGCTTTCCAACAATTGATGTTAAACTAACAGGCCTGCAGTTTCCTGATTTCTATTTCATTCAAGCTATCAAAATCACAAGTAATAATGCCACTTGGAGTAAGGATTGTCTTTGTGGAACCTATAAATGCAGACAATGTAGGCTCAGGATCGCTTATGGTGTGTAAATTGTTCCCATTAACTGACATATATATCAAGTACTTGCTGAGACCTTGATGTTCTGATTCAAAACTTACCCAGAGACGACAATACAAAGAAAGCTATTTCCAGACATCCAGGTCTACAGAACTCAACTAGGCTAAAAAGTGAATAAGAAATAGCAACACAAATAGGAGTGAGTTACCTGAGGTTTGAGTACTGTGGTGCCTGGTCCCAGGAACCACATATTGAGCACTTCTGTCCTAGTAGTAAGGTACCATCAGACCATCAGTCCTGATCCATGAAACTGAACATCAGAGGAGAAGGAGATTAACGGCACAAAATAGAGGACAAGTTCAAAGAAAAAGATTAAACATTTTTTTGGCAAATATATGCTTCACAATGAACAACTATTTCCCACACCAGTGACCTGACTTCAATGTACAATTTTTCAAATTCTATAAAAACACACTTCCATTGCATGTTCCTTTGCAATTTTGTAAAATTGAAATTCTGCACATAAGCAGCATTTGATTCATTCGCATAATATTACTGCTGTTATGTTTTCTTTTGGAAAAATCAACAACAATGAACCTTTATTTTATATTCCAAAACGCCATGACTGGTATGCTTTTACATTGTTTTCAACAAAGTATGGGAAAGATACATCAAGTCTTTCACTCCCACCAACTTAAAATTATCTTTTGTTCAATCAACTTCTCAATCAAGGTCATATATTCCTCTAATGCTTTCCAGTATAACAGACTTCAATTTGGCAGACACATAGGTAAAATTAAAGTGCTGTCTCTATATATTGTGAGTAGAGAGGTGACCTTCTCAATGCAATATTCAACAGAATACCGGCAAACACATAGGAATTAATTTTAACACTCAGGCATTGAATCTATTGGGAGATTTTTTCAAACCTGTATTTACTGCTAAATACTGATTGTATATCTGAAGGAAGAAGATCACTTGATTGCTTCTACAGGGGCAAGAAAGCTGAGGAAAAAGATCTCATAGTTGTGCAAACAAAACAAAGCAGCAAGTTTATTGACATACGCAGTGCAAATATCAACTGCACTGGATATTCGTGGCATCCATAATAACTGACAAGTCACATTTATATTACAGAGCTGCTTCATGTGAACGCCAATGTTGTGAAATCTGTCCCACTGATTGAGCAAAACAGTGCCCACAGTTGTGGTGATAAATGCTAGGCTGATAGCTTGGAGGCACGGCCAGAAACATCAGGACTCAGGAAAACATCGCTGCTGGTTTATCATTCAGCCCAGATCCCCAGGCAAGAAAAACAATAATTTCCTTTGGTAGCTTCCAAACACACTGCATGACTTAGATGAGGAAGAGATGCCCATTTTTGGACAGAACTGGAGAGAGCATGTACCATGGAATACCATAAAATCTCGGCATTGCAGAAGGAGGCCGTTTGGCCCAGTGAGGCTGCACCACCCCTCTGAAAGTGTACCCGCCTAGGTTAACTCCCCCGCCCTATCCCTGTAACCCTACCTAACCTGCACATCTTTGGGCACCGAGGGTCAATTTTTTTTTTTAGCATGGCCGATCCACCTAACCTGCACACGTTTGGAGGAAACCAGAGCACCCGAAGGAAACCAACACAGACTCGGAGAGAAAGTGCAAGCTCCAAGAGATCGTCACCCATGGCTGGAATTGAACCCGGGTCCCTGCCGCTGTGAGGCAGCAGAGAGATCATGGGCGGATTCTCCCGTACCCGGCGGGGCGGGGGGTCCAGGCGGGATGGAGTGGCGTGAACCACTCCGGCACTGGGCCGCCCCAAAGGTGCGGAATCCTCCGTACCTTCAGGGGCTAGGCCCGCCCCGCAGTGGTTGGCGCCCCGCCGGCCGGCGGGAAAGGGGCTTGGCACCATGCCAACCGGCGCCGTAGGGCTTCCGCTGGCCGGTGCGAGTCGGTGCATGCGTAGGAGCGCCAGCGCGTGCTGGTGTCATCCCCGCGCATGCGCAGAGGGAATCGCTTCAGCACCGGGAATGGCGGAGGACCACGGCCTCTGGTGTGGAACAATAGAGTGCCCCCACGGCACAAGCCCGCCTGTGGATCAGTAGGCCCCGACCGCAGGCCAGGCCACCGTGGGGGCACCTCCCAGGGCCAGATCCCCCTGAGACCGCCCAGGAACCCCAGAGCCCACCCACGCCACCAGGTCCTGCTGGTAAGGGACCTACTCTAATTTACTCCTGCGGGACCGGCAAAGAACGGGCGGGACTTCGGCCCATCGCAGGCCGGACAATTCGGTCAGCCCCGGGGCCCATTGAGTCGCGACGGACCCCGCTATTCTCCGAGACGGTCGGCGGGACTCACGCTGGGGCAATTTTGGGGGGGGCGGGAGAATTAGGAGGACGGCGGAGGCGAGATTCACACCGACTTCCGGAGATTCTCCCACCCGGCGGGGTGTCGGAGAATCCCACCCCATAAAGAAAACAAGGAGCAAGCATGAGGCGAGAATCTCAAAAATATTAAAAAGAATAGCATTCAGCAATACACCAGGAAAATATGAATTGCTGCAGGTGTGGAGGACCCAAGAGGAAGGGAGGGTGAGGTGGAAAAAGATAACAGAAACTGGTGCTGAGAAGTAGTCAGCGTGATTCTCCATTGCTCAGACTAAGTATTGACACTGGGGCAGGGTCCGTGGCCTTCGATGACAGCAAAACTACCACTGAACCTGGACCGATTGAGCGCCACATGGAACACAATCGATTCCAATGAGAAACGGTGCGGGATTCACCGGATTCGCGATAGACATTCAGGAGGCTGACAAGCTGCAGCTGCATTTACACACTGCGCTCCCCACACACACACCATTCCAGCCAACAAAATGGAAGCAAGAAGCACGGCCCCACATTTTATGGATGCCAAGCTCGAGACCCTCCTGGACGCCACGGAGGAGAGTCTGGCCACTCTGTACCCCAGGCCGGGAAGGAGGCTGCCAGCCACGCTGCTTGCTATGCCTGGGTGCAGGTGGCAGAGGCGGTCAGCGCCTTGTGCACCACCATCCGGACCGGCCTGCAGTGTTGAAAAAACTGCACAACCATCTCATGGTGAGTAGGCAGCAATGTGCCCCTGGCACCAACCTCCCACCTCGCCTACCAAGAAGGCGGCTGAGCCCCCACCCTGCACCAGATACTGGAACCCGTATCGGCCGCCATGGCCAGATGCCCTGGCCTCTGAAGCCACCAGCTATCCACTCCCTGGGCTCCATGCATCGAACACCCCCCCCCCCCAACCAGGAGAAGCTCGCTCATAACCACCACAAGCGGGGGAACACGCGAAAGAGCAGCAGGCCCTGGACATGATTGGCGGACATTAGGAAAATGAAGTCGCCGGGGTGGAGATGGGCCACGGACGAGGAAGTGAGATTCCGCTGAGGTGCAGTTACCTTTGTCACGTGTGTCACCACACAGCTGCTCCAGTACATCAGGTGGAGGTAGGAACTCCCGAGGGGGTGGGCAGTCAGAGGGCAGACAGACGCAAGGAACTAGCTGCCGTCTAGATGGGTTTCGGGCTTCTGGAATGTACAGTCCCATCGATCGTGGAGATGTAGTCGCAGAGCCAGGCAAGCACCCAGCACCTGCAGGTACAGGTGGAGGAGTCCAACCACATGCAGGAGCAGAAGATGCTGCCAATCATGTGTGCTACTCAGGCCAGCACCGCATGGGTGACGTCTGCGGGGGAGGCCTTGGTGGCGAGGGTTATCGCTATGGATCAGCATGTCCAAGGCCTGGGGCATTCTGTGCAGGCGGGGGCCGAGGCCCAGGAGAGGGCTGCCCTCTCACAGGCAGCCATGTGCCAGAGCCACCTGAACATTAGAGTGACACTCCTGAACGTGGCCCAGTCACAGTGGGCCATGGCTAAGCATATCGGTGGCATTGCTCAGGCGCTGGCCGACGTGGCACAGGCACAGAGGGAGTTGGCTCAGTCCCAGAGGTAGATGGCGCAGTCACTGGCTGATGTGGCACAGACCCAGAAGATGGTGGCACAGTCGCAGCGTGATGTGGCGCAGTCCCAGACGCAGGTGGTCCGCTCCACGGCCACAAGAGTGCAGAGATGAGAGTGGGTCTCCAAGACTGGCTACACTAAGTAGCAGGAGTGCCTCAGGAGATGGCACCGTTCACACCCCCATCCCATGGAGTAGCCCATGGGCCATCGGAAACCCTTACGGAGGAGGAGGCTGCCGGTCACTCCCGGAGGGGAGGTGCCGGAACACCACAGCACCTCAAACCACCCGCCTCCTTTTCCTGGCGCATCTGGTGGGAAGCAGGCAGAACAGAGTGGCACCATGCCACTTGGGACTCCTGAGCAGCAGCCCGGCCAATGCAGGCCAGGTCGCCCCAGAAGACATCTGCCAACGGGGACCCATGTCGCAGGGCGGGAATCGCAGCAGGCCGCCTGCACCCTTGCTGTACCATCTTGGGATCAATCTAAATGTAGCTTTACGGCCCGTAAGGCCAGAAAGGTAGACAGCAGTTATGTTGGCATGGATGCAGGGCACAGTATAGTGATATATGTCTGCATATATTTGTTCACATTAAACACCTGTTCAGACTGTTACAACCTAGTCAGCCTCCAGACAAGGCGGCACCTTGGCACTGTTGGTGCCACACATACACTTTGGCACTGCCACCTGTCACCCTGGTAGTGTCACCTGGACACTGTGGCAGGACCACCCGGGTGTCAGCCTGGCACTGCCAGGGTGCCCAGGTGGCACTGCCAGGCTCACAGAGACACTGGAAGGGATCCAGGCTGGTGTGCCAACATGCCGGGCTGGCATTTAACCACGCCGGAATCAAACCCAGGGGTGCCCCCTGAGGGCTCCCTTACAGGTGAGTTGGGGCATTGCCGGGCGCAGGGGTTGTATCGGGGGACGAGAGATTGGGATGCATTTAAAAATGAAATCCCGATCTCTTACTGCACTCAGGAGCTCCTCAGTGCCCGAAATGACGCTAAGTGCAGCCTCGGAGTTGTGTGTGTGTGGGTTGGAGGTTGGGGGGGGGGGGGGGGGGGTGGCCAAGGCCTGAAATTGCAACAGCATGTCATTAGATAGTGGGGTCATTTCCGGCACGACAAGCACAGAGCGGAGTCTGATTTTTGTTGGTTAGATTGCACCCGATGTTTCTGTGGTAAAATACCACTGAAAAGTAATTGAGTGCAAATGATTTCTCTTCATGAAGGGTCGAGGTTGATTTAACAGCTGTAAATCCATATGGGTGCCATCTGAAAAGCCTGAAACTTGAAGAAGATCTGCCACTTAACAAAGGATCTGTTGTTGCTTCCTTTCCGCAGGAAATTTGATTGAAGATTTTGAACTCTGCAAACATAAGGTTATATTTTCACCCTCCCCACTGCAGTTTTCAGCTAGCCAGAGCATGTCAATCGATTGGTCGATAGTGACAATGGGAGGCCCAAGCCATCTTGGGGAAGGGGGAATCAGAGCTAACATAGCTGCGGAGACAAGAGAATCCCTGCCCCACAATATAAATTAGAACTTAAATTCTGGGCTCGTCTTTGGTTGGTCAACCAGCTAAACTACAATGTGACAGTACATTTGTGGCACAGTGGTTAGCACTGCGGCCTCAGTGACAGGGTTCCAGGTTCAATTCCATGTTTGGGTGACTGACTGTGTGGTGTTTGCACATTCTCCCCATGTCTGCGTGAGTTTCCTCCGAGTACTCCGGTTTTCACCCATATCCAAAGATGTGCAGGTTAGGTGAATTGGCCATGATAAATTGCCCCTTAGTGTCCAAAAAGGTTAGGTGGGGCTACTGGGTAGTGGGGATAGGGTGGGGTGTGGGCCTGGGTACGGTGCTTTTTCAGAGGCGTGGTGAGGACTCGATGGGTCGAAAGGCCTCCTTCTGCACTGTAGTGATTCTATGATTTCTTTGAAGTATTTTTATTTTTTGGCATAGTCCTAAATGCCTTCAACTTTAGTTGTTTCCAGCCTCTTTATTTATCGATGTGATGGAACCATCAATTCACTAGACACGTGCTTTAAGATATGAACAGTGGTTTTAATCTACTTACAACAGAGCCAGCCTGTTCCACCTTGAACTCTCGATGAACTGAACGACTGGCTCTGAGCATTGGTATTTATACAGCAGTCCAGGGGGAGGAGTAGTGGGCGGAGCCAAGGGTGGAGCCCTGTACAAACTCCTAAGGATTCCCAGCGCTACTCCCCCTAGTGGTCGGGCAACGCAACTGCGCTTATCAATGCATGGTCTCATGTATATACAATACAGTGTGAATTACGGAGTTACATTCTCCACACGATGGCATTCAGAAACTTGAGGTGGAATCCTTTTCTTGTGTTGAGGGGCACAATGGCAGGTCTGGAAGTCCACAACTTTGCTGCCAAGTGTCGGTCCCTACAGTGCATTCCATGACTGTGTGCTGACCAGCCTACCTCTCTGATGCTGCCTGCTGCTGGCACTGCAGCCTCTGTTGTGGACTGCCAAGAGCCCTCCTTATTTTGCATTCTTTCCCTCTGGGGTTTCAGGAATATTGGGTGTTTCAGACCCATCGGTATTCTAGTAATTCAACTGTGTAAGGAGGACAAACAGCGTGATGAGAATATTTGTGCCCATGGATTGCATCCATAAAACTCATGAGGGAGATGATTGAGTCAACGCTGCAGCTGTATTGTGGAAGCTGTCAATCGCAGCCCATTGCTGAAAATGAAACATAGAAAATAGAAGCAGGAGGAGGCCATTCGGCCCTTCGAGCCTGATCCGCCATTCATTATGATCATGGCTGATCATCAAGTTCAATACGCTGATCCCGCCTTCCCCCATATCCGTTGATCCCTTTAGTCCCAAGAGCTAGATATAATTCCTTTTTGAAATTACATAACATTTTGGCCTCAACTACTTTCTGTGGTAGTAAGTTCCACAGATTCACACCTCTCTGGATGAAGTAATTTCTCCTCACCTCAGTCGTAAAAGGTTTATCCTTAACCTCAAACTATGACCCTGAGTTCTGTACTCCCGGCTATCGGGAATATTCTTTCTGAAGCTACCCGGTCTAATCCAGTTAGAATTTTGCAAGATTTTACAGATCCCTCTGACTCTTCTAAACGCCAATGAATATAAGCCTAACCGGTTTTTTCTCTCCTCATATGACAGTCCTGCCATCCCAGGAATCAGCTTGGTAAACCTTTGCTGCATTCCCTTGCAAAGGAATGAATGGCTTGCAGCTATTGGATCTCAGGCTTTTAAATAAAGGTCATAGCTGTTCTCTTTCCAGGAATGGACACGCGGTGCTTCCAGGTAAGGGTTACATCGGTAATTTCTGTCACTAGGCCTGTCTGACTACTCCTAAATCAACCCAGGGCCCGTATCCTCCGAGTTGAATCATGAAGGGGAGCTTCCCAGATTCAGTCCCGGCGTCAACACATAGGGCGCTGGGACTGAATCGGAGGACTTCGACGATAGCAAAATTGGTGCTGCTCCCGGAGAAATTCACCAACCATTAATGGGGGAGCACCGATGTCATGTGGAACACAATCGATTTCAATGGAAAACGGTGTTGGATTCGCCAGGGTTAGGATTTAAACTCAAGAAGCTGCAGCTACATTTAAGCACTCTCCACGCTCACTCATACCAGCCAACAAGGCAGCACGGAGAGCGGCACCCCAGTTTGCAGACGCTGAACTCGAGACCCCGCTGGATGCCGCGGAGGAGAGGTGGGCTACCCTGTACCCCAGGGTAGGAGGAGGTTGCCACCCATCGCCATACACCGGGCCTGGCCGCAATAACAGAGGTCGTGAGCGCTGTTGGCCACACCGCCAAGAACAGTGCCAGAAAAAGATGCACGACCTCCTCAGGGCAGCCAGGATGAGTAGGCACCAACACCAACCCCCCCGTCCCACACACCCATACCCTGCATCTTCCCCCCATCTGGAAGGTGACCCAACCCCAACCCTGCACCACATGCCAGCACCCAAACCAACCGCCACGGCAGGGTGCACCCTCCCCACCAGGAGGAGGCGACCCACACTGCCGGGACAGGGAAAAGACTGGAGGGGGACCATCCGACCTGTGGCCCCTCACTGCAGCAGAGTAGCAGGTACTGGATCTGGTTGGTGGGTCCGGAGAGAGGACAGAGTTCGGCATCAGGTGAACAAGTGAGGCCCGGCTGAGTTACAGGCCCCTATGGCATTGCGTCGCCACCCCCACACCGCCCCTTCTACCAGCACCACCACCTACACACCCCCCGCACACCCTCCCTCTACCACCATCACCCAGCACCCCAACCTGAGAGCCAATCATGTCTTGTGTCTTGCAGGACCACCTGGTGATGAGGAAGGCCCCTCTGATATACTCCTCCCTCTGCCCCAACCAAGTGAATAGCAGTGAGGAAGAAGACACGGATAGCGACGGGAGCCCTCGACCCACAGCCCAAGATACCTTGAAGCACCAGTCCAGGGACAACACTGAGTTTCCAACACAGCTGAGTCCAACACCCTCCACCAACCCAGAGACACTCACCTCGGTTGGGAACTTCAGTGAAGAGGCTCCTGAGGCACTATCTGGTGCACACCACACACGTGCCGGGTACAGCAAGTGGAGGCCAGAACCCCCGAGGGGGTGGACATTCGGAGGGTGGCCCGACCCCAGGGACGAGCTACCATCCAGATAGGTTTTGAGCTTCTGGAACGGCCGGTCCCATTGATAGTAGAGATGCAGTCGCAGAGCCAGGTCTGCACGAGGTGTTGTCAACAACCATCCAACACCTGTAGGTGCAATTGGAGGAGTCAAACTACCTGCAGGAACAGGAGGTGGTGACGACCATGCATGCTACCCAGGCCAAGAGTGCACGGGTGGAGTCTGGGATGGAGACCTTGTGGGCAAAGGTATCAGCCATGGGTCAAGATGTCCATAGCCTGGGGCACTCTGTGCGGGCAGTGGCTGAGGTTCAGGCCATGACTGCTCTATCATGGGAAAATGCCAGTAAGGAGAATAAACTGTGGCAAAAAAAGGGCCTTATGGCCAAAGCAAGCTGGTCACGTCAAACCCCACCAACACAACAGATGCATATCATAAAAAAGTACAGTCGAGGCTACTAATTGAGTTTACAAGTTGGTTGACGGAACTCAAGACTCACTCGGGGACAATGTACCAGAACAGATTCAAGAGCTGCAACTGGGCATCTTGTCAGTCTGGGTGATCAGAAACGTTTCTGAGTATTCCCAAAACTTGATGGTAGCCAAGTCAAGATGGGAGTGGATACAAGAGCAGCTGCATCATTAACGCCAGAGACAATATGCAATCAGAAGCTAAAACATTTACCTTTACACCCATCCTAAGGATGTGCACAGAAGAGGTGATACCACGAAAAGGATGCAGTGTGGTGAAATTGGAAGTTAATGGTCAAACAGTGGACTTGCCTCACTATGTAGATCAGCATGGTTGAACGAGATAAAACTCAACTGGGCCATTATGAATCAAATGGTTGATTCAAAGAATGACCTGCAGCAAAAAGTTGTTTGAAAATTCACTGAGCTCAATGACAGAAGTTGAAGTCAAACTCAAGATTAAGCCAGAACCATACCATATGCCATCACACCAAAAGCCGAAGAAGAACTTGAAAGACTAGTTCAATCAGGAGTCTTTGAACCAGTTTTTACCAGTGATTGGGCTACACTAGTAGTCCCTGGGTTGAAATGTGATGGTTCAGTAAGGATAAGTGGAGATTTTAAAATCACAAGAACCAGGTATTGTGTGCAGGTCACTATCCACAGCCACTAATTGAAGACTTATTCACTCGACTTTCTGGAGGTCAGAAATTCCATTAAACAGATCTTTCAAAGGCTTATCTAGATTAATGCGGCAGCGCAGTCACAACTATTGCTTACAATAGTGACACACAAAGGTCTTTCCATTACAGGAGACTTCCATTGGGATAACTTCGGCACCTGCTCTTTTTCAAAGATCCATGGATCAAATTCTCAGTGGGATAACTGATATACAATATTGTCTCGATGTCATTCTCATGGGCAGCACGGTGGCCCAGTGGTTAGCTCTGCTGCCTCACAGCCTTGAGGCTCGATCCTGACCCGAGTCAGTGTCTATGTCCCCTGTGAGGTCATCCCCTGTGTGCCCTGTTTGGGGCAGCACGGTAGCATGGTGGTTAGCATAAATGCTTCACAGCTCCAGGGTCCCAGGTTCAATTCCCGGCTGGGTCACTGTCTGTGCGGAGTCTGCACATCCTCCCCGTGTGTGCGTGGGTTTCCTCCGGGTGCTCCGGTTTCCTCCCACAGTCCAAAGATGTGCGTGTTAGGTGGATTGGCCATGCTAAATTGCCCGTAGTGTCCTAAAAAGTAAGGTTAAAAGGGGAGGGGTTGTTGGGTTACGGTATAGGGTGGATACGTGGGTTTGAGTAGGGTTATCATTGCTCGGCACAACATCGAGGGCCGAAGGGCCTGTTGTGTGCTGTACTGTTCTATGTTCTATGTTCTATGTTCTAGGCGGAGTTTGCACATTGTCCACGTGGGCCTCATCCCCACAACGTAAAGTTGTCCAGGGTAGGTGGATTGGTTTCCACAAATTGATGAGCCAGGACACCACGACAACAGGGGATGACCACACAGGGGACAGACACACAGGATACGGACATCCAGGGGACAGACACACAGAGGATGACCACACAGGGGACAGACACACAGGGGGTGACCACACAGGGGACAGACACACAGGATACAGACACCCAGGTGATAGACACACAGGATACAAACACCCAGGGGACAGACACAGGATACAGACACCCAAGGGACAAACACACAGGGGATGAACACCCAGGGGACGAATGCACAGGGGACGAATGCACAGGGGACGGACACACAGGGGACGGATACACAGGGGACGGACACACAGGGGACGGATACACAGGGGATGGACACACAGGGGACGGATACACAGGGGACGGATACACAGGGGACGGACAAAACACAGGGGACGGATACACAGGGGACGGACACACAGGGGACGGATACACAGGGGACGGATACACAGGGGACGGACACACAGGGGACGGATACACAGGGGACGGACACACAGGGGACGGATACACAGGGGACGGATACACAGGGGACGGATACACAGCGGACGGACACACAGGGGACGGATACACAGGGGACGGATACACAGGGGACGGATACACAGGGGACGGACACACAGGGGACGGACACACAGGGGATGGACACACAGGGGACAGACACAGGATAGGGACATCCAGAGGACAGACACACAGGGGACAGACACACAGGGGATGAATACACAGGGGACGAATACACAGGGGACGGATACACAGGGGATGAACACACAGAGGACAGACACACAGGGGACAGACACACAGGGGACGAATACACAGGGGACGAATACACAGGGGACGGACACGCAGGGGACGGACTCACAGGGGATGAATACACAGGGGACGAATACACAGGGGATGAATACACTGGGGATGAATACACAGGGGACGGATACACAGGGGACAGCCACACGGGACAGACACATAGCATGAACACAGGGGCAGACAGACAGGGGACAAACACACAGGGGACAGACACACGGGATGAACACACAGGGGACAAACACACAGGGGACAGACACACGGGATGAACACACAGGGGACAAACACACAGGGGACAGACGCACAGGTACAGACACATGGGATGCTCACACAGGGGACAGCCACACGGGACAGACACACGGCATGAACACAGGGGCAGACAGACAGGGGACAAACACACAGGGGACAGACACACAGGTACAGATACATGGGATGAACACACAGGGGAGAGACACACAGGGGACCACGACCCAGGAGACCCCCGACTTCGGGTCAGATGAGGACACTGGACTTTCCGTCACTGCTATCTCCTACACCCTCCACCATCTCAGAGACTATCACCTCGGTTGAGCAAGTTAGCGAGGAGGCTTCTGGGACACTCACTGGTGCGTACCACACAGTCGTTCTGGAACAGCAGGTGGAGGTAGGAGCAGCCAAGGGATCAGACGGTCGGAGGGCAGCCCAGCCCCAGCAATCAGCTGCTGTCCAGACGGGTCGCGGGTTCCTGGAACATCCAATCCCACCCATAGTGCAGATGCAGTCAGAAACCCAGGAACTAAAGAAGGGGATGACGGCCAGCTTACAGCACCTGCAGATGTAGGTGGAAGAGTCCAACCGCCTGCAGGAGCAGGGAGTGGTGCCGGTCATGCGTGGCACGCAGGCCGAAACCGCACAGGTGGCGTCCGCGGTGGAGGCAATAGGGGCGACGGTGTTGGACATGGGCCAGGTTATGCAAGGCCAGGGGCATTCCGTGGCCCAGGACAGAGCTGCCCACTCATAGGAAACCATGTGCAAGAGCCAGCTGCAGATTGCAGCAGCGTTCCTCGGCGTGGCCCAGTCACAGCAGGCCATTGCTGAGAGCGTTGCACAGAGACAGAGGGAGATGGTGCAGTTCAGACGGAGATAGCCTACTCCCTGTGCTCCATGGCTGCTAACGTACAGACCCTGGTCGATACCAGAGCGGGCATCCAGGACTGGCAGCACCAGGTGTCAAGGGGGTCCTAGGGGGATGGCTCTGTTCGCACCTCTGCCTCATGGCGAAGACCAGGGGCCACCGGGCACCCCGAGGGAGGAGGAAGTGCTGGGGCCCGTGACTCCTGCAGGGGAGGTCCTGGAATATCCCTGAACCACAAACTCCCCCTCCTGTCTCTGGTGCATCTGGTGGGCAGTTATAAGAATAGGGCAGTACCACGCCGCCCAGGACGTCCGAGGAGCAGCCAGCCCTATTCAGACCTGGCCGCACCAGGTGTCGAGTGCCAACGGGGACCCCAGGCACAGGGCAGGAGTCTCAGCAGTCCACCTGCTGCTGCTGTACCGTTTATACCTCCTGTACCTCCTGCTGTACCGTCTGGGGAACCACCTAGGCGGAGTGTTAGTTCCGTAAGGCCAGAAAGTTAGACACCAGTTAAGTTGGCACGGGTGCAGGGCAAAGTTTAGTTATAGGGGCTAGGGCACAGAATGTATATACCTCTTCACATTAAACACCTGTTATCAGTGTTCAAAGCTGCCTCTGTGCTCTGTCTGATGGTTGTGGGGGGTGGGGTGGTCAGTGCTGGCCACTCGGGGTGCGGGGGGATGGTGGACGAGTGAGGCCCAGTAGGTGTAATGTGCAGTCCCCTTTCCCCTGACCGTCCCCATCACTGTCCCCAGCTATTCGACAGTGTGATGGACTGGCCAGCTCGCATTCAGGAATCACCCAGATGGAAGGTGCTACTATGGGCATGAGTCAGACATTGTCTAATGATGTGCAGCTCGGAGCTCATCGCAGAGCGGGTTGTCATCATCCTCCATCCCATGGACCAGACCCGCTGTCACTGACAAC
Organism: Scyliorhinus canicula; assembly: GCF_902713615.1. NCBI lineage: Eukaryota > Metazoa > Chordata > Chondrichthyes > Carcharhiniformes > Scyliorhinidae > Scyliorhinus > Scyliorhinus canicula. Next base: position 164,174,421 of record NC_052148.1, read on the forward strand.
CCAATGCCTCCAGCTCGTTGTGCCGCAGGTATAGAAAATGGAGGGGAGGTGGTGAATGCGGGTGGGTCGGTGGTGTGGGAAGTGAGGGTGTCAGCTGGTGAGGGAGTGCGGTATTGTGGTCTCCGTTCCCCTGCCGAGCAACCCTACCCCTTCCCAGTGGGTGAAATGTGCGTCGGCTAAAGCGTCCCATGCTCGTTGGCCCTGCCGATAACGTGCTGCGGCCTACCCTGCATGGCCAGCCCCCATGTCCCGCCCATTGTCCCCCCCTCTCTCATCCTCCTCGTCTGGAGAGGCCTGCCCTTGCTCCTCATCCTCCTCCAGCAAATCGCCCCTCTGCCAGGCTATATTGTGGAGGACGCAGCAGACCACAACGATGCGGCCGACCCTCCTTGACTCATACTGGAGGTCCCCTCCAGAATGGTCCAGGCACCTGAAGTGCATCTTCAGCACCCGAAGCACCTCTCCATCACACCTCTGGTTTCACAATGGGCATCATTGTAGCAGGTCTCCGCGTCACTCTGTGGCCTCCGAATAGGCATCATCTGCCACAACCGCAACAGATAACCCCTGTCGCCCAGCAATCAGCCCTGCAGTCAGGGTGGGGGGGTGCATCCCTTCAACATGCCGGGGATCATAGATTGTGCCAGTATGAAGGAGTCATGCACACTACTTGGGTATCGGGTGCAGGCGTGTAAGATCTTCATCTAGTGGTCACAGACCACCTGTATGTTCATGGAGTAGTACCCTTTCCTGTTCGTGAACAGTGGCCTGTTATCCGCAGGTGGCTGTAAGGTGACATGGACCCGGGGCATCCCGGCAACGGCAGCGATGCCCGCTGCCCAGGCAACCTGGTGGGCGTGGTCCACAGGGAACTGGATATAGAGGTCTGCCAGAGCATACAGGGCATCCGTGATGGCACGGATGAACCTGTGCGCCGATGCCTGGGAGATGCCGGACAGGTCCCCACTCGGCGACTGGAACGAACCCGTGGCATAAAAGTTCAGGGCGACCGTCACCTTAACGGCCACCAGGAGCAGATCTCCTCCCCCACTCCCCTGCGGTGCCAGATGTGCAGCGCCGGCCCTAGGGTTGCTGGTGCCCCGGGCAAGCTGAACTTCGGCGCCCTTGGGGAGGGGGGCGGGGCCGAGAGGGGGGGGCGGGGCCGACGGGGGGCGGACCGAGCGGGGGCGGGGCAGGGCGGGCGGACCGAGCGGGGGCGGGGCGGGGCGTGGCGGACCGAGCGGGGGCGGGGCGGGGGGGGCGGACCGAGCGGGGGCGGGGGGGGGCGGACCCGAGGGGGGGGCGGACCCGAGGGGGCGGACCCGAGGGGAGGGGCGGACCGAGTGGGGGCGGGGCGGGGGGGGCGGACCGAGCGGGGACGGGGGGGGCGGACCCGAGGGGGGAGCGGACCCGAGGGGGGGGAGCGGACCGAGCGGGGGGCTGCCCTGGGGGAGGGCGGCCACCGCGCATGCGCTGGTTGGCACCGGCCCAACTGCGCATGCGCGGGACCCGAGTCTGGCGCCCCCTCGCACATGACGCCCCGGGCGACTGCCCGAGTTGCCGGTGCCTTGAGCCGGCCCTGCAGATGTGCCATCATGTGGCAGATATCTCCAACAGCCTCCCGACTCATCTGCTGTCTACTCCTGCATGCCCGGTCCAGGAGGTCTTCAAAGGACCTGCGGCTCCAGTACATGTGGGGCCTCATCCGGCGCCTCCTTGGCACCACTGTCTTGTTATGCTCCAGGTGTAACATAAGCGGCTTCCTTGTGGTGCACTTGACAAAGGAAGGATCAGACGTGGAGATACCTTCAACACATTTATTAAACTATATAAACTTCTATTACTTGGGTTCGACACTACTGTTGATACTCCTATAGCTCCTCAGACTGACTAACCAGACTGCTACAATCCATGTGGTGGGAGTGATATTGAATCAACCCTGTGTCTGTACTCACTGACTGTCTCCACTGGAAAGAGGCAGATCATGTGTGTGGTGTCCTTTATATATGGTTTGGTGTAATGCCCTCCTGTGGTCGTGTCACCACTGTGTGTATAGTAAATGCCCATTGGTCGTGTCCTATCTAACTGTTCTATTGGTTGAGTGTGTGTGTGTGATGTCTCTGGTGCTCCCTCTAGTTTCTAGCTAGTCTACATGTATTTACATTAACCCCTTGTGTATTTACAGTGATGCACATCACCACAACCACCACCACCTCCTCCTCCTCCTCCCCTTCTTGTTCATCCTCCTCCTCCTCGGCCTGTCGGGCAGGCGGCCCTCCAGCCTGAGGGGATGCCACTTGCTCCTGTGCAGACCGCTCCCCTGCTGCAGCCTCCGCCGCCTCTCTGCGCCGCCACCGCTGACGCTGCCACAAGGCTGCATGCAGGGCAGCAGCCCCCGCCACGGTGGCCAACATCGCTGGGTCGTTACCAAATATGATACTCTGCAGGGGGTGAGGGGCAGACATGTCATCATGGTGCATATACCCGTGCACAACCAGGTGCCATGGGCGACATGGTCGCCCCGGTTGGCACAACGTGCCCCAGCCACGCATGCCCCGCATCCCCGCCCTGTCATTGACCCTGGACCTGGCACCTGTTCCTGCTGCCAGAGCCACCGTTTCACTGACTTACTGGGGGCCGCTGTTGATGTGACCCTGGGTGCTACCCCCAGTGGGTGTGACCGGTTGCGTGGGGTGGCCAGGGAGTGGGGGGGGCGGCATTTACGCATGTGACCATTAACCCTTAGTTCACCCAGCGCCCGGGGTGGGTGGCTAACAAGATGCCACTCATTGCGTGGGCACCGCCATGTCATGTCGGGGCTCCCCGACTGCTCGGCCTTTCCTTCTCCCCTTCCCTCCCCTCCCCGGCCCTGGCAGATCTCCCCCCCCCCCTCCATAGAGCACGGCTGGTGTCCATTGCAAGAGCCTGCAGGCCCCCCCAGGCTAACTCCTACCTCATCCCGAGACCGCCTTAGCTAGCATGCCGGTATCCCGATTTTTTATAGCTGGTTACAACCACGCCGTCGGGAAATCAGCCCACTTGGGCCGCAGAATCGCTGAGGCCCCGGAGGATCAGCCGTCGGGGCGGATATTGCGATTCTCTGGGCTGCGCGGCGGGCGCCGCGATTTCGGTGGATTGGGAGGTCCGGAGAATCCAAAATCGGCGCGAGACCGGCGTCAAACCTGATTTTGGCGTCAGAGCCGATTCTCTGGCCGATCACGTTTGCCGATTTCGGCGTGGTGTCTCGGAGAATCCGGCCTGTGCTGTTAGGTAATCTGGACATTCTGAATTCTCTCTCTTTGCGGCGACTAGGGGCTTTTCACAGTAACTTCATTGCAGTGTTAATGTAAGCCTACTTGTGACAATAAAGTTGATTATTATTCGCGGGAATGACCCTGTATTCTCCGGGGCCTCCACTATTCTCTGCCTCCACTGGGTTGAGTTCCTGATGGCGAGGTTCACCTGTAATTTTAAAAATCTTGAAACGGGCGCCATGGCTGCTGAGGGAGTGAGAGGGGGTACGGAAAGTGTCCAACATTGGCATAGTTTGCTAACAGGAGGGTTATGCCAGGGCTGGCGGGGGGGGGGGGGGGGGGGGGGAGTAGCGGGGGCTGGCCAGGAGGTGGGCTATGGGGTCGAGTGGATGAGCACAGAACACCATTGCAGGGGCCTGCAAGGCAGCCATGCAGCTGCCCATGCTGCTGACATCTCACTGTGAACGGAGGACCATGGGTCTTATGGGTGACGTCCAAGCAACACCTCGAGGTGCCATCTGGCCCCAGCAACTGGTCAGCGGGATGGGCGGGCTCCAATGCAACCAGTGCCATTTTGTTGGCTAGAATGGTGTATGTGGGGAGTGAAGTGTGTATATGCGGTTGCAGCTTGTCAGCCTCCTGGGTGTCAATCACAAACCCGGCAAAATAGGCATCGTTTCTCATTGGAATTGATTGTGTTCCACGTGGCGTCGGTGCTAGCCCCTTAATAGTGACTAAATCGGTCCAGGTGCAGTGCCAGTTTTGCTGTCGTGGAGCTCCACAAACCCTGTCCCAGCGTCAACACTAAGTCTCCGGATTATTCTCATTGAAGGTTCAAGTGAACAAGAACACTTAAAGAATTTGAAAGCTACTCTGGAATAGTTACAAAATCACCATGTTAGAGTCAAAAGAGAAGTGTGATATTTTTTAAGTCTTCCATCAACTAAACAGTTTATATCATTGACAATGGTGGTTTATATAAAGAACCAAAATAGATGATTAGGATACAAGAAGCCTCATGTCTTCCAAATTTGATGCAACTCAGGTCATTTTCGGAATGCTCAATTATTATGGTAAAATGGTTCCAGATTTAGCAACAAGATTGAAGCCATCACACATTTTATTATGTGTCAAACAGGCATGGCACAGGGCCATGTGAAAAATTTGAAAATGCATATAAAAACATGTTTTAAAGTCAGAATTATTGGTCCACTACAATCCCAAGCTGAGGTTACAGCTAACTTGTCATGAATCATCCTATGGGGTTGGCACAGTTGTCTCACACATAATGCCCTCAGGAGAGGAACGACCGATAGCATTTGCTTCATAAACACATATTAGCACAGAAACAAATTGCACTCAGCTAGAAAAAAAAGCTTTAAGCATCATATTCGACTAAATGTTTGATCACTACCTTAAGAGAGATTGAGCAGTTTCGGCCTATATTCTCGCAAGTTTAGAAGAATGACGGGGGATCAAGTTGAGGTATACAAGATGATAAATGGAACAGATAAAGTAGACTTGGGCGAATGGTTCTTTTTGTGGGGCATTCTAGAATGAGAGATGACAGCCTCAGGATAAGAGGTAGCAAATTTAACACCGAGATGAGGAGAAACTTCTTCTCTCAAAGGGTCGTGAATCTGTGGAATTCGCTACCTTGGAGTGTTGTGGATATCAGGACAGCGAGTACATTTAAGGAGGAGTTAGACAGTAATGGGTTAAAGCGTTACGGAGAACGGACAGGATGGTGGAGTTGAGGGCATGGTGAGATCAACAATGAACGTTGATGTACCATCAATTGGACGCGAGGCATGATGAAGATCCAAACATTGGCTTTAATCAGCTAGTTGTTAGCCCGGTGGTCGACTACAGAGAAAGGCCGACTGCCGGGAACTCTGGGTACTTATACCCCGCCTCGGAGGCAAGGTCTACTTGCCTCTCGACCAATTGGTGAACAGTCACATGACTAGTCCCAGCCAATCAGACAAGAGGCACATGACCAGCCAGAGCCAATGGGAAACCAATGCTCTGCACCAATGGCAGTGCTCCCATTCATATCACCACAATCGTATTGAACGGTGGAGCAGGCTCAAGGGGCCAAATTGCCTCCTCCTAGTTCTTATGTCCGAAGAAATATCTATTCTGTCAAATTCCACCTTCCAGCTCTTAGTCTGTCACCCTGTAGGTAACAGCACCTCAAGTACAAATCTGGGGCGGGATTCTCCGACCTCCGGGGCCGGCATCAATCCTGCCACCACCGTGTCCCGGATTCTCCGCCCACCGAGATTCGGTGGGAATCGCAGCGCGCCGGTCAGCGGACCCCCCGCGCCGGTCGGTGGGCCCCCCGCGGCGGTTCTCCGGCCCGTGATGGGCCGAAGTCCCGCCGCTGACAGGCCTCTCCCGCCGTCGTGGATTAAATCACCTACCTGACTGGCGGGATTGGCGGCGTGAGATGGTTCCAGGGTCCTGGGAGAGGAGGCATGGGCAATCTGACCCCGGGGGCTGCCCCCATGGTGGCCTGGCCTGCGATCAGGGCCCACCGATCGGCGGGCGGGCCTGTGCCGTAGGGGCACTCTTTTTCTTCCGCCTTCGCCATGGTCTTCACCCCCTCCCCTGCGCATGCGCTGGTATGACGTCAGCAGCCGCTGATGCTCCGGCACATGCGCGGACATACGCCAGCCGGCGAAGTCCTTTCGGCCCAGGCTGGCATGGCGCCAAAGGCCGTTCACTCCAGCCGGCGGAGCGGGAACCCTCAATGTGAGGGCTTGGCCCCTAAAGGTACGGAGAATTCTGCATCTTTGGGGCGGCCCGACACCAGAGTGGTTCACGCCACTCCGACACGCCGGGACCCCCCCACCCCGCCGGGTAGGGGAGAATCCCGGCCCTGGTGTTCTTGATTAATCAGGGGATTTCTTGATTGATAGTGGGATCTGAGGTTATTGGGAGCAGGCAGGAAAATGGGGATGAGGAAATAGCAGCCATGATTGAATGGCAGATCAGACTCGCTGGGCAGGATAGCCTAATACTGCTCCTATATTTTATGGTTTTTACGCACGTCACTTTACACTTTTGACAGATCACCGAGCCTTGACAATAATCTTTGGACTGTATAAAGGGATTCCTTCTTTTACAGCTAGTCAGTTACAGAGGTGGGGCGAAATTCTCTGATTCCCCCGCAGGGTCGGAGAATCGCCCGGGGCCGGCGTAAATCCCGCCCCCGCCGTGGCTGGAATTCACCGCCACCCGGGAATTGGCGGGGGCGGGAATTGCGGCAGGCCGATCGGCGGAGCCTCCGCGCCAATCGGCATGCCCCCGGCTGCGATTCTCCGGCCCACGATAGGCCAAAGTCCTGCCGCTGAGAGGCCAATCCCGCCGACGTGGTTTCAACCACCACTGGTGGCGGCGGGATTGGCGGCGCGAGTGGGCCCCCGGGGTCCTGGGGGGGGTCGCGGGGCGATCGGACCCCGGGGGTGCCCCCACGGTGGCCTGGCCCGCAATCGGGGCCCACCGATCGGCGGGCGGGCCAGTGCTGTAGAGGCACTCCTTTACTTCCATCGCCGCCACGGCCTCCACCAAGGCGGAGATGGAAGAGAACCCCCCTACCGCGCATGCGCCGGTGGTGATATCAGCGGCCGCTGACGCACCGGCGCATGTGCAAGCTGTCGAAGGCCTTTCGGCCAGCCCCGACGCCGGCCGGCGGGTGTCAAAGGCCGTTGGCGCTGGATTTGGCACCAGTCGGCGTGGCGCCAACCATTCCGGCGCGGGTCTAGCCCCTAAAGGTGCGGAGAATTCCGCACCTTTGGGGAGGCCCGACGCCGGAGTGGTTGGCGCCACACCGCTAAGGCAGGACCCCCCGCCCCGCTGGGTAGGGGGGAATCCCGGCCATTGTCTTTGATATTGTCGGCACATGATTGTAAGTCAGCAGCACGCAAATGGGAATGTTTAAGCTAGACTGCCATTACAAGTCAAACAAGAACCTGGTGAAAATATTGTCAACATTCTATATTTGTCACATGTGACTTCATCTCAATTCCAGGAATAGACAAGAACCAATCCAGTGATGGCGAAGTTAATGAACATGGTCCTAAAAGGTATGTTGACAGAAAGACTTCAGGCAAAATGGAGTTTTATTATGGGGAATTTGAGTGATCGTTCCTCCATGCTTGCAAAATAAAGTCCTTGATCAACTACATGAGGGACATCCTGGTGTGGTGAGGATGAAAAAATTGGCACGTAATTATTTTTGGTGGCTGGGACTAGATACCCAATATGAAGAGAAAGTGGGGCAATGTCAGTTCTGTGAAAAAATAAGAAATGCTCCACCAGGGCAACCCTTCAATCCATAGGCATGGCTGACACAGCCATGACAATGAACACACATAGACTACACTGGTCCAGTGGAGGGCAATCTGTTCCTAGTGACTGTCGATGCGCACGCAAAATGGCCAGAAGTCACAACCCTGAAATCCACAATGACAGAACAAACCATTGATGAATTAGATGAGGTATTTGCAACATTTGGAAGGCCAGAGCAGGTCGTAAGTGACAATAGAATATAGTTTACGTCAAAAGAGTTCAAAGATTATTAAAGGGGATTGGTATAAATCATATCAAATAGATTCCGTACCATCCTGCAACAAATGAATTGGCTGAACGGTTCAATCACCCAAACATGCAGTCAAGGCATCAAGAGATCAAGCCACCTTATCAAGACGTGTTAACAACGTTTTGAAGTCGTATCAATATCGCACATGTAATAATGCAGAGCTCACCAGTAATGCTACTCTTCAAGAGGAAACTAAAGACACAATTTGACCTCTTGATGCCACCTAATACTTCATTGATTGTCAAACAACTGAAAAAAGCACAGATTGCTATGAGGGAGCAAAACTCAAAAAGTAAAAGTCTTCACCCAAGGAGAGCGAGTATTAGCAAGGAGCTATACTGCGAATTAAAAATGGCTACCTGTGTCATCCTAGCAAAAATAGGTCCAATATCATACTCTGTACAGATGGATGATGGCGAAGTCAAACTGACCAAAGACTGACTTCATGAAGTGGCATAATGGAGGCTTCACCAGAAGTATTTTCTTTGAATATATGGGCAGTGGTACGTCTGGACAGAGACCTACTGTAGGCACAATTTCAGAACCTGTTCCTGCAGAATCTTCTGTAATGGAGACAGACACCAAGATAGATTCTCAAGAAGTACAACCAACTGTTGTGTTTGGTCTTCTGTACCTTGCAAGGAGTCCACCAAAACACCTTGACTTGTCTAAACTAGGGTCTTTATTGAATCACACGTGGTAAGATAGCAATCTGTTACAGAGCACGTTATCATGGAGTCTCTTTGTACTCATCTGGAACTACACCGAGCATGACTCTTTACCTTTATGTCTTACTCCCATCTCCTGCAACCTTCTGGTGATGGCTGGATGCTTCTCTCTTTACATGGGATTCCCTGGTCACATGACCACAGTCTTGAGAACGTGTGGTGTTGAGTGTCTGCAGTAACACCTGCTGGTTGGAGGTCACACACCATCCATCTACGATATTGCTCACAGGCATATCACCACACCAACAGGAGAAAAGAAAGACACTTCCAAGGTCTCGAGTATCCAGATTCCATACATCGATTATTACCCAAAAGAAACAGATGTCCTCCTCAAAGATTGTCTTATTGAATGTATGTATGTATAATATAACATAATGGTGTAATGCATTGGATATTTAATTTGAAGTGTTAAGAAAAAAAGTTGTTTGTACTACAGGAGTAAAAGGGGAGGGGTGTTATGTATTCAAGTAATATAGCCTGCCAGTAGAACAGTAGTGGATCTGTAGTGGTGTCAGCACAGTGTCTGCGTGGGCTTATCATAGAATCATAGAATTTACAATGCAGAAGGAGGCTATTCGGGCCATCGAGTCCGCACCGATCCATGGAAAGGGCACCTTACCTAAGCCCACTCCTCCACCCTATCCCTGCAACCCTGTGGCCCCATCTAAACTTTTAGTACAAGGGTAATTTAACATGGCTAATCCACCTAACCTGCACATCTTTGGACTATGGGAAGAAACCAGAGCACAAGGAGGAAACCCATGCAGACATGGGGAGAACGTTGAAACTCCGCACAGACAGTGACCCAAGCCCGGAACCGAACCTGGGACCCCGGAGCTGTGAAGCAATTGTGCTAACCACTATGCTACCATGCCGCTTTCACTTCATCACCTTGTACAGAAAGAGCAACGCCTCCAAATAAACCCTGCACTGTGTTTTTGATGAACTGAGAGCGTGGCACGTCTACTTCTTTTCTCTTTGCAGCAACTAGAGAAATATAACACTAACAGCAGGGTAAACTGTTTGAAGTTTGTTCTCCAGAATTTTAAGATGATTAAAATCCAGATGAAACTTGGGAACCATATTTGCATGCATTGGCATTATGTGCAGGTTCATTAAAAGGTCAACTTGCTAGAATTAAGCTTTGACTCCAAATTAAGGGCGGGATTCTCCAACCCTCCCACCGGGACAGAGAATCGCCCGGGGCCGGCGTGAATCCCGCCCCCGCCGTGTCCCGAATTCTCAGCCACAGAGATTTGGCGGGGGCGGGAATCAGCGTGTCCCCCGCGGTAATTCTCCAGCCCGCGATGGGCCGAAGTTCCGCCTCTGTCAACTCTCTCCCGCCGGCGTGGATCAAACCACCTACCTTACCGGCGGGAGCAGGCAGCATGGGTGGGCGCTGGGGTCCTGGGGGGCGCGGGGCGACCTGACCCCGGGGGTGCCCCCACGGTGGCCTGGCCCACGATTGGGTTCCACCAATCGGCGGGCGAGCCTGTGCTGTGGGGGCACTCTTATTCTTCCGCCTTCATCATGGTCTTCACCATGGCGGAGGCGGAAGAGACCCCCTACCCTGCGCATGCGCCGGGATGGCGTCAGCAGCCGCTGAAGCTCTGGCGCATGCGCGGACTTACGCCGGCCGGCGAAGTCCTTTCGGCCCCGGCTGCCGTGGCGCCAAAGACCGTTCACGCCAGCCGGCGGAGCGGGAATCACTCCGGCGTGGGCCTAGCCCCTCAGTGTGAGAGCTTGGCCCATAAAGGTGAGGAGAATTCCACACCTTTGGGGCGGCCCGACGCCGGAGTGGTTCACGCCACTCCAACACGCCGGGCCCCCCTGCCCCGCCGGGTAGGGAAGAATCCCGGCCTATGTTTCCGCCAGTGAGAATTTTGAATGGTAAGTGATGTGCACCTGATGAGATTCATCTCTCCCATGACTGTGAGGTCAGCAGATGTTGCATTTTCCTTTTTAGGGAACTCGCATAACTTCACTCAAATGCAATCAGCAAATGCTGGACCAAAGCTGGAGAAGGGAGGCGAAGCTTGGAAGAAGTGGTAAGGTGGCAGGGTGGAATAATGGCTGAACAGGGGAGTCAGGTTTATGAGTGAAAGGTGTGGAGAGAGTGCCCAGGTAAATGGGGGAAGAGCATTTCAGAGGGCAAGGTCAGCAGTGTCAATGATGCGATTCTGAGGGGAGAACTAAGGGACGGAGGGAACAATCAGTCGGGGGGGTTGGTGAGATGATGATAAGATGGCAGGACCATGATGAGAGTCTGGTGGGTGAAGGTCTGATTGAGTGAGTCATGGGAATGGTAACAGTTGTCAACTCTGAGGGGAGGAAGAGCACGCAAAAGTGGATTGTGATGAGGTCCAGGGTAACAGGGGGAGGTTCAAGGGTCACAGAGGGAAGAGGAATAGTGATACTGGTTGGATCTACAATGATGGGGGGAAGTCAGTCGATCATAGGGAGGGTAGAAGGTGACAGAGTGAGTTTAAAAAGTGACGCACACCATTTTTCCAAACTGACCTTGACTACACAATTAGTCAGTCAGAGTGGAAGGTGGGTACTTTTGGATGGGTGGAGTTCAAGGTCAGCACAAATGGCCAATTAAAGGGACACCATAATAAATATGAGGCAACTGAATGTCAAAAATGCTCACTTGTGATCTCCTCATCATAGTGAAGCCAGCATTGCAGCAGGTTAGTTCTCGACTGATCGGTCTCATAACATCGAGATCTTAGCAAGCTGCGAGCTGTCATTCGTTCTGTGCCATTTGCCATTGGCTGCAGTCACGGGCAAGCGATCATGTGGTTCCTCATTCTACTCTGCCGAGGCAATGGTTTCTCTATAGGGTTTGAGGGTAGTGGGGATAAAAATGGATAAGTGTCCACATGAGGCTTCTTGTACGTGGTTCTCATCCCTTGTCAGAGAGCAATGTCTCCATATTCAGCCAAGTTTGATCAGGATGAACACCCTTCTCCCGTCATCTAGGATGTTCATTACCTGGAAGGGGTGGGTGGGGATGCCGTGTCTAGATGGTGGTTAAGTGAGACGCTTAGCCCTGCCCTGCTGGCTTTGAGATGGAGAGAAACCTGAAAAGGATGATGCCACTAAATGTATCATTTCAATTTTTCAACAGAACCACTGAGTTGTTGATGGTGCAGTCCGTGGGCTACCAACTATGCCTTGGTAACGCTTCTCATTCAGATGAGGGAAAGGAGGGCCCATCGCAGGTTGGCACAGAGCCAGGAGGAGCAAGGGCCTAATGAGCAAGAGGCAATAGGGACTCAAACAGGTCACAATACTGGCGAGCAGGATCCACTGCAACAGCAAGCATTGGCCCAATCATGAGTAAATCACAGGTGGTGACTTTATCTGAAGTTGAACGAAAGGCAATGCGCTCATAGCAGCTCACATTTGCAAGCTTCTCCAGTATAAGTGCTGGCCATGAAGGATTAGTGCAGAGCTCCTCGGCTGCAGTGAGTGAATGTCTAGTCGAGTGTGTTATGTATCAGAGTAATACCATTGGCTGGTGTAATGTCACATGTTATGCAGTAACATCATTGAAGCATTTTGCAGGCTTTTGTGGAGTAGACCATTGTACCCTGTTTCAGCAGCACCTTGTAAATAAACCCCTAACACAATGCTATACAAACTTGACACGAGCCACTTCTGATTTTCTCTCTCTGCAGCTACAACAGTATAACAAAAGAGAAACTGGTGAGGAGATCTGGGCCATATAAAGAAAGGAAGAAGAGCCACTTTCAAAGATGATTTTATGAGCCAGAGGAAGGATTCATTGATGGAGATCCAGGCTCATACACCTTTGGGAGCAAGGTAGGGAGAAATATTGTCCACCTCCAAGATGAAATCATCATTCTGGCAGTAAAAACAATTCTCGAATACTTAATACCATAGCAGGGCATCGGTGAATCATCTGGTCAATAGCGACAGACGCTGGTGCAAGTTAAAGGGTTTTCAAAAAAAAAGCTATCAGACAACTGTGGAAGCCATGCAAAAGGCACTGAAATGGGCCTCAGGAACACGAACCCATGGGGCTGCCGGCTCTGCAAACTGCTGCCCAGGAATTGATAGCGAGGCACAGAAACACCTAGTCTGCCCGTGCACTGTGAGTTTGCCTGCTTGAAACAGAGAGAAAATAAACAGCAGTGAAGATAGGCTGAAGGCTGAGTACCACAGACCAGCGAGCTGCAATCCCAAATGGCTGGAAGAAATGGCATCATGGATGTGTTTTATGAGCAGGAAGAGACAAGGAATTCTCATCAGGAAAGGGTCCAGTCATTCCTTAAAACCGATCAGACACCATCAAACCTGCATGCTGCGACCTTTCTCAGCTCAGTTGGGAGGAAAACATTCATGTTACTACAGAATGTTAGTACGCCAGCTAAACCTAGTCAAGTCATAGGATGAGTTAATGACTGTCTTGCAAGAACATTTCTCTCCCCATCCATTATTAATAGCTGAAAGGTTTTACTTTCACTGTCGTGCACAGGACGAAAGGGAAAATATTGCATAATTTGTTACATCACTGCGAAAGGTAGTAAGGTACTGCGAAATTGGGCAGACTTTGGATGATACACTTTGTGACCGATTAGTTTGTGGCCTCAAGAATGAAGCCATCCAAAGGAAATTGTTGACTGAAGGTGCATTAACTCTAAAATCTGCTGCAGAAATCACATGGAGTCTATGGAACTTGCTGCGAGAGAAAATTCACTCATTGGAGTTTCAGCTGAAGTCCATAAGATGGAGTCTGTGAGAAGCAGATCCACCGAGAACCTACCAAGTGGAACATATGTCTGGGGATTATTGGAGCAAAGAGAAAAAATGCAAAGACATGTTGGTCACACCAACCTTCATCAGCACAAAAGAAGTACCAAGAACAATACTGCAAAGTTTACAGGCTGAGTTCACCAGTTAAGTGATTCAACTGAAGATTCCCGAGTACCAAAGTCTCAAGCCAGTTTAAGGACTTTAAGCTTGACGATTTAGCAATACAAGGAGACCAGCAACGATTGAAAAATGAAATTAAAATCGCTTATTGTCACAAGTAGGCTTCAAATGAAGTTACTGTGAAAAGCCCCTAGTCGCCACATTCCGGCGTCTGTTCAGGGAGGCTGGTACGGGAATTGAACCGTGCTGTTGGCCTGCCTTGGTCTGCTTTAAAGGTCAGCTGTTTAGCCCAGTGTGCTAAACCAGCCACTATGATTTTGGGTCTATTCAAAATTAAATGGGAACATTATTAAGATGGAAGTGGACATGGGTGCACTGTAATATCACTTACACCTTGAGATACCCCCAATTACGACTCAGGAGAGAAGATTGGTAAGTCAAAGGCTTTAATTACTAGAGAACCGGACAGCTGCCGAGAAGTGTGCTCACAGCATGCTGCCCAGTAAGCATCATCTTATATACAGTTTCCTGGGGGCGGCACCAGAAGCGGAGTCCCCCAGGGTTCCAAGCCCGGTCTTAAAGGGCCAATGTATTAAAGGCAAGGTACAGTTGCAGCAGTTATACAGATACCATTCATCACATTCACCCAGTGTTTAAAAAAACACATAGTCCGTCGGGGGTGAAGTGGAGTTATAAGTTCAGTCTTTTGGGTGGTCTGACCGTCCGTGCTGACCTTCTCCGCTCCGGTGGTGGTGCCGTGGATACGGTCGGTTTCGGTGATGGTATATCCGGGAGCACGGTTGACTGAGCCTTTGCCCGCTTTGGAGCGGGGGGTATCCGGGGTGACTAGGGTGATTGGTGCCGGCGCCGGCTGGGGGGAAGGGGGCGCTATGGGGGGGCGCTGTCGGGATCAGCAGTTGGTGCGGGGAGGGGAGCATCGGTAAGGCGGGGGGGGGGGTCGGTGGGAGAGCCAGCGGGTGCCGGTCTTGCAGGGAGACGGTGTCCTGCCTGCCGTTGGGGTGCTCGACGTAGGCGTATTGAGGGTTTGCGTGTAGCAGTTGGACCCTCTCGACTATCGGATCTGTTTTATGGCTCCTCACATGTCTCCGGAGTAGAACTGGTCCCGGAGTCTTCAGCCAACGTGGAAGCGAGACCCCAGAGGTGGACTTCCTGGGGAAGACAAACAAACGGTTGTAGGGGGTCTCGTTCGTGGCCGTACAGAGGAGCAACCTAATAGAATGTAGGGCATCGGGTAGGACCTCCTGCCAGCGGGCGATTGGGAGACTCCTTGACCGTAGGGCTAGAAGGACAGCCTTCCAAACTGTCACGCTCTCCCTCTCCACCTGCCCGTTTCTCCGCGGGTTATAGCTCGTCGTTCTGCTCGAGGCGATGGCCTTGCTGAGCAGATATCGACGCAGCTCATCGCTCATGAACGATGAACGATGAACGCTGTGGATATAAGCGGGGAAACCAAACAGTGTGAAGATGCTGTGCAGTGCCTTGATCACGGAGGCCAAGGTCATATCGGGGCAGGGGACAGCACAAGGGAAGCGGGAGAATTCATCAATAACGGTGAGGAAAAAGATGTTGCGGTTGGTGGACGGGAGAGGCCCTTTGAAGTCCACACTTAGTCGCTCAAAGGGCCCAGAGGCCTTTATCAGGCAAGTCCTGTCTGGTCGATAGAAGTGCGGTTTGCACTCCGCATAGATCTGGCATGCTTTAGTCATGGCCTTGATCTCCTCTGTGGAGTAAGGTAGGTTGCGGGACTTGATGAAATGGGCAAGCCGGGTGAACCCCGGGTGGCAGAGGTCATCGTGGATGGCTCTCAGGCGGTCTTTTTGCATGTTGGCGCACGTGCCGTGGGACAGGGCATCCGGGGACTCGTTGAGCTTCCCCAGGCGATATTTAATATCGTATGTATAGGTGGAGAGCTCTATCCTCCACCTCAGAATTTTGTCATTCTTTATTATGCCCCGTTGTGCATTATCGAACGTAAAGGCAACCGACCGTTGGTCGGTGATGAAGGTGAACCTCTTACCGGCTAGTTAGTGCCTCCAGTGCCACACGGCCTCCACTATGGCTTGTGCCTCCTTCTCGACTGCAGAGTGCCGAATTTCCGAGGCGGTGAGGGTTCGGGAGAAGAACGCTACTGATCTGCCCGCCTGGTTGAGGGTAGCAGCCAGGGCAACGTTTGATGCGTCGCTTTCTACCTGGAAGGGAATGGTTTCGTCCACCACGTGCATGGCGGCATTGATGATGTCGGCTTTGATACGGCTGAAAGCCGACTGGGCCTCAGCCGTCAGGGTAAAAACCGTGGTCTTAATGAGTGGTCAGACTTTGTCCGCATATCTGGGGACCCACTGGGCGTAATAGGAGAAAAGCCCCAAGCACCGTTTGAGTGCCTTGAGGCTACGGGGGAGGGGGAGTTCCTTAAGGGGGCGCATGCGGTCGGGGTCTGGACCTAGGACCCCGTTCTCCACGACGTAGCCGAGGATGGCTAGCCGGGTTGTGTGGAACACGCATTTCTCTTTGTTATATGTGAGGTTGAGGGCCCGGGCAGTCTGGAGGAACTTCCTCAGGTTTGCGTCGTGGTCCTGCAAGTGATGGCCGCAGATGGTTACGTTGTCCAAGTATGGGAAGGAGCCCGTAAGCCGTACTGGTCCACCACTTGATCCATCGCCCTTTGGAAAACGGAGACTCCGTTTATGACACCAAAAGGGACCCTGAGAAAGTGAAACAGCCGACCGGCTGCTTCGAAGGCCGTGTAGGGGCGGACCTCTGGGTGGATAGGGAGTTGATGATAGGCCGATTTTAGGTAGAGCGTGGAGAATACCCAATACTGGGCGATTTGATTCACCATTTCCGCTATGCTGGGAAGTGGGTAAGCATCGAGTTGCATAAAGCGGTTTATGGTCTGGCTAATCCACTACCATTCGTTGCTTTTCCCCGGAGTGGACTACCAATACTTCAGCCCTCCAAGAGCTGTTGTTGGCCTCTATGACCCCCTCTTTTAGTAGCCGCTGAACCTCTGACTTGATAAAAGTCATGTCTTGGGCACTGTACCGCCGACTCCTGGTGGCAATGGGCTTACAGTCGGGAGTAAGGTTCGAGAAGAGGTGGGTGGCGCAATTTTGAGTGTCGCCATGCTGCAGACCGTGAGTGGGGGCAGGGGTCCGCCGACCTTCAGTGTCAGGCTCCGGTGGCTGCACTGAAAGTCCAGACCGAGCTGCAGGGGGCGCAGAGTTGAGGAAAGATGTTAAGTTTAAAGCGGGTGTACTCAGCGCCTTGAATCAAGCGACACAATACTCCGTGATTTGGACCGAATGGGACCCCGAAGCGAGGGCGATAGTTTGGGAGGCGGGGTGCGTGCGCAGGGAGCAGCGCCTTACCGTTTCCGGATGAATAAAGCTCTCCGTGCTCCTGGAGTTGAATAGGCAGGGAGTGCCATGGCCGTTGATTTGTCCCCGCATCATTGAGTTCCGCAGGTGCTTCGGCCGCGATTGATCGAGCGTGATCGCTCCTAGTTGCAGGTAGTCAGAGTCCTCGGTTGAGTCGGACTCACAATTTGGCCGCCAGGAGTCACAAAATGGCCACCGCCGTCGGTCGCACGTGTCGGGATTCGAAGATGGCCGCCCCCATGACTCGCACGAGGTCGATGACGCTTCGGAAGTAGGCGTGTCCGGCCGTCATGTGGCCATGTTGCGGGGCCTGTGAGGCCGGGACTTGATTTCTGGGCCTGGTGAGACTTTTGTTTGCGGCCTTTGGGCCCAGCCTGGCAGACTTTTGCGAAGTGCCCCTTCTTCCCGCAGTCGTTGCAGATCGCGGAGCGGGCCGCGCAACGCTGACGTGGGTCCTGGCCCTGCCCACAGAAATAGCATGGGGAGCCCCTGGAGTGAGCGGATCACCACGCGGCGCAGGCCTGTAGCGTGGCCGAGTCTGGAGGGGATCGAGAGGGGTTCGCAAGGTCCGCCGAGTATGTACGAAGGTTACGGTGGGCCGTTTCTAGAGACGAGGCGAGCGATACTGTGCCTTGGAGGTTCTTTGCCCTGTCTTCTAGGAACCGCTGCCGGATGTACGAGGACCTGATACCGAACACGAAAGCATCTCGAATGTGTAAGTTCATGTGGACTTCTGCCATCACTTCTTTATGATTGCAGTTCCTCGCGAGCGCCGTGAGTCTATCCATGTATTCGTCTAGAGCAGGGGTGGGCAAACTTTTCCGTGCAAGGGCCACATTCAGAAATTCACAATTTTAAAGGGCCGCATAGTATATTAAGTAAAATAATTACTTCACCCGGTTATGATTCTGGGCGCCTCATACAGAACATAGAACAGTACAGCACAGAACAGGCCCTTCGGCCCTCGATGTTGTGCCGAGCAATGATCACCCTACTCAAGTCAACGTATCCACCCTATACCAGCAAGTAACGCAACAGCCCCCCCATTAACCTTAAAAAAAATTTTGGAAAAAAAATAAAATTAAAAAAAATTTTTTTTTTATGACTTGGTGGGCCGCATAAAGACCTTTGGCGGGCCGCATGCAGCCCGCGGGCCGTAGTTTTCCCACCCCTGGTCTAGAGTTTCTCCGGAGCGCTGGCGGCAGGTCGAGAGCAAATGTCTGGCGTGTACATCGTTAATCGGTTTTCTTTAGTATTTCGACCGCAGTTTCATATGTCGTAGCGTTCTCGATCACGGAGGAGAGTCAGTGACCCACCCGGGCATGTAGCAAGCTCAGCTTGCGAGCACCGTCGACTTCAGTCTCTGAAGAATTTAGATAGGCCTCAAAACACCGGAGCCAATATTTAAACATTTCTGGGGCCTCCGGCGACCGAGCGTCTAGGTTGAGTTTCTCCGGCTTTAGAGCGCTGTCCAGGGGCTGGTTTAGCTCACTCAGCTAAATTGCTGGCTTTTAAAGCAGACCAAGCAGGCCAGCAGCACGGTTCGATTCCCGTACCAGCCTCCCCGGACAGGCGCCGGAATGTGGCGACTAGGGGCTTTTCACAGTAACTTCATTGAAGCCTACTCGTGACAATAAGCGATTTTCATTTCATTTTCTTGATGTTTCTGGTAATTAAATTGAGATACCCTCAATTACGACTCAGGAGAGAAGATTGGTAATTCAAAGGCTTTAATTACTAGAGAACCGGACAGCTGCTGAGAAGTGTGGTCACAGCATGCTGCCCAGTAAGCATCACCTTATATACCGTTTCCTGGGGGCGGAGCCAGAGGCGGAGTCCCCCAGGGTTCCAAGCCCGGTCTTAAAGGGCCAATGTATTAAAGGCAAGGTACAGTTACAGCAGTTATACCGATACCATTCATCACACACCTGAATCTATATACTGTCAGAAATTGAAGTACCTGCCAGTACACCATCTGATGTGGTCTTGAGTACATACAGCAAGGAGGTTGTGCCACTGAAGAGCTTCATAATAGTAATATTCTTTATTAGTGTCAATAGTGGGCTTACATTAACACTGCAATGAAGATAATATGAAAATCCCCGAGTTATCACACTACAACGCCTGTTCAGGTACTCTGAGGGAGAATTCAGAATGTCCAAATCACCTAAGCATGTCTTGTTTGTTCTGCCATTCACATATTTTAATCTCTTTATGTGCCTCCATCAGCACCCTTATTAGCCTTAATCACCCCCATTTACACTCCTTTTATCTTCTGTCCTCGACATCTTTGTCTATCTCCATCTATCGCTGGTTCCCTATCCAGCCCCACCGTTCCACCCCCCTCCCACTACAGTATAAATCTGACCCTATTTCCAGTTCTCTCTAGCTTTGAGAGAGTCATCCAGACTCGAAGCGCCAGCTCCCTTTTCTCGCCACAGATGCTGTCAGACCTGCTAAGGTTGTCCGGTATTTTCTGTTTTTGTTTGTAGGGGCTGGTTTAGCACAGGGCTAAATCGCTGGCTTTGAAAACAGACCAAGGCAGGCCAGCAGCACGGTTAAATTCCCGTACCAGCCTCCCCGAGCAGGCGCCGGAATGTGGCGATTCCGGGCTATTCACAGTAACTTCATTTGAAGCCTAGTCGTGACAATAAGCGATTTTCATTTCATTTTCATTTCATTTCATCCTCCTCCGGTGAGTTATATCTTTGTCCATCACCATTCATGACTGGATGCGAGAGGTCTGCAGATTTTTAATCTGATCTGATGGTTGTTGAACCACTTAGTTGTATTTATCACTTGCTGCTTTTCGTTGGAAAGACGGAGGTTGAGGGGGGACCTGATTGAGGTCCACAAAATTATGAGAGGTATGGACAGGGTGGATAGCAACAAGCTTTTCCCAAGAGTGGGGGTGTCAGTTACAAGGGGTCACGATTTCAAGGTGAGAGGGGGAAAGTTTAAGGGAGATGTGCGTGGAAAGTTTTTTACGCAGAGGGTGGTGGGTGCCTGGATCGCTTTGCCAGCGGAGGTGGTAGAGGCGGGCACGATAGCACCATTTAAGAGGCATCTAGACAGGTATATGAACGGGCGGGACCTTGGAAAATAGGAGACAGGTCTAGATAAAGGATCGGGATCGGCGCGGGCTGGGAGGGCCGAAGGGCCTGTTCCTGTGCTGTAATTTCCTTTGTTCTTTGTTCTTTGTTCTTATGCTGTTTGGCACACTTTTAGTTCTGAGTTGTAACTTCACCAGGTTGATGGCTGACTTTTAGGGATACCTGGTGCTGCTTCTGGCATGCCCTCCTGCACTCTTCATTGAAGCAGGTTTGATCCCCTGGCTTAGTGGTAATGGTACACCGTACAATTAGGGGTATGCCAGGCTAAGAGGTTGCATATTGTATACAATTCTGCTGTTGCTGATGGCTCACAGTTGCTCATGGTTTCTCAGTCTTGAGTTAGTGGATCTGTTCGAAATCTATCCCATTTAGCATGATGGTATTGCACAACACGGGGCAGCACGGTAGCACAAGTGGATAGCACTGAGGCGTCACAGCGCCAGGGTCCCAGGTTTGATTCCCCACTGGGTCACTGTCTGTGCGGAGTCTGCACGTTCTCCCCGTGTCTGCGTGGGTTTCCTCCGGGTGCTCCGGTTTCCTCCCACAGTCCAAAGACGTGCAGGTTAGGTGGATTGGCCATGATACAATTGCCCTTAGTGACCAAAAAAATGTTAGGAAGTGTAATTGGGTTACGGGAATACTGTGGAAGTGAGGGTTTAAGTGGGTTGGTGCAGACTCGATGGGCCGAATGGCCTCCTTCTGCACTGTATGTTCTATGAACACAATGGAGTGAAGATGGGATTTGTCCCCACAAGGACTATGCAGTGGCCACTCTTACCAATACCGTTAAGGACAGATGAGGATATGTTCTCCCCTCTTGTTAGTTACCTCCTGCTGCAGATCGGGTTTAGCACTTTTGTCCTTCTGGGGCTCAGTCAGCTCAGTCTGTTCTGGTGCTACTAAGCCAAACTTGAGATGAACATTCGTGTCCTCCAACCAGAGTACTTTCTGTGCCCTTACCACCCTCAATGGTTCCTCCAAGTGGGATTCAAGATGAAGGAGTACAGATCCATCAGCTAAGGAGGTGCCATGCTATATGGTACTTAGTTGGAGGTTCCCTTGCCCGTATCTGACCTGAAGGCATGAGACGTCATGGGGCCTTGATTTGATGTTGAGGACTCCTCGGACAACTCCCTCAGAATGTATAGCACTCTACCGCCATCTCTGCTGAGCATGCTTTGCTGATGGGACAGGACATACACAGGAATGGTGATGGCGGTTTCAGAGGCATTACATGTAAGCTATGATTCCATGCGTATGACTATGTCAGGCTGTTTATTGACTAATCAGTGAGACATAAATACCCAAATGTTAATAAGGAGGAATTTGCAGGGTTGATAGGGTTCATTTTCCTGTTGTGCCTCAGTCAAAGACGGGTTGTCCATCCGGTTTCATGCCTTTTCGACTTTTTAGCCAATTGAGCGGCTTGCGGAACCATTACAGAATCAACCACGTTGCTGTGAATCTGGAATCAAGTGTAGGCCAAACCGGGTAAGGACGCAGATATTCTTCATTAGTGAACCATAGAATCCCTACAGTGCAGAAGGAAGCTATTTGGCCCATCGAGACTGCATCAAACCTCTGAAAGAGCACTCTACTAGGCCCACACCCCCACTCTTGCCCTTAACCCTGTGCATTGTTCATGGCCAATCCACCTAACCTGCACATCTTTGTATTGTGGGAGGAAACCAGAGCGCCCAGAGGAAACCCTTGGGGTTGACATGGGGGGAACTTACAACCTCCACACAGACAGTCACCTAAGGCCAGAACTGAACCTGGGTCCCTGGCGCTGTAAGGCAGCAGTATTAACCACAATGCTGCCCCGAAGGTTTTTTTTTACAGCAATCATTTCAGACTTTAAATTCCAGGGGTGGGATTCTCCGACCCCTGTGGGCGAACCCCGGACAGGTCGGAGAATCGGCAGGGGCCGGCGTGAATCCCGCCCCCACCGTCTCCCGAAGTCTCCGGCACCAGAGATTCGGCGGGGGCGGGAATCGCGCCACTCCTGTCGGCGGACCCCCCCCGGCGGGACTCCAGCCCCCAATGGGCCGAAGTCCCACCGCTGTCATGCCGGTCCTGCCGGCATGAATCAAACCACCTACCTTACGGGCTTCGGGGTCCTGGGGGGGGGGGGGCCGCGGGGCGATCTGGCCCCGGGGGGGGGGGGTGCCCCCACGGTGGCCTGGCCCGCGATCGGGGCCCACCGATTGGCGGGCGGGTTGCGGAGACCTCCGCACCAATGGGGCGGCCCGACGCTGGAGTAGTTCACGCCACTCCATCCCGCCGGGACCCCCCGCCCCACCGGGGAGGGGAGAATCCCGCCCCAGAATTCAACAAATGATGAGATTCAAACCCAGGTCCCTAGCTTACTAGTCCAGTGACAATACCGTAAACTACCACCTTCCCATTGCTGTTGAATCTGCTTCCAACACACATCCAGACAGTGTTTTCAGATCAGAACAAGCTGCTATGTAAATAAAACACCTCTTCATTCCTCTCTGTTCCTTTTGACAATTATTTAAAATTTGTGTCTGGTAATCTTTTCACTGTTCCTGTCCTTCTGATGTCCTATAAATAATTATCTTGTCATCCCCTTCCAGTGGGTAAGCAGCTATTGGTGAAATAAAATGGCCGGGTCCAATTATTAAAAAAGAATGAGTGAATAATACTTATTCCCCCAAAAATTCTCCCAAAAATATTTTTCAAAAAGAAAGCACTGAAACATTGAAAGAAACTTCAATAAAAGCAATAATGCAAAAAATGGAAAGGTAAAATCGTTACTCCCAATGGGGATATATACTTCATGAGGGTCTGAGTCAGAACATGGCTGCAGCACTGCAAACCCTGGTAATCACTTTGAGCATGGTTCCTGGCTGTAAATGTGGAATTGCTCGAGTTGCACTGAAGCAATTAGAACATAAACATATCCAAAATACATTTTCCAGTCAGAACTCCACTACAAATTAGGCTTCCTTAACCTCTTTCAAAATGAACTTTGAAAACAAACAATACAATTCTGTGGAAATGCTGTGCTAGCAATTAGGGATGATTAGCTTTCCCACAGGATTATATTATTTATCTCCAGAAATGAAACCAGGTATTCCTTTAAGTATGTTTGCAGGAACTTTGTGATATTAAAAAGGCTTTGGCATGAAATATGCAAAAGCCCTCCAGCACACAAAATGCAACCAGCTGGAAAATTGTTCACAAAAGTTATTGAACAAGAGACATGCCTAAAGGTCTGTTGTCCCAATTTTCTGATGTATTCCCCTCTCCATTTGGTCTCAGTCTGTGCAATATACACAACTAACTATAAAATCTAGCCTATAACTTTTTAAAAAAGGATTAGCTGACAAAGGTACCATTAAGACTGAATGCAACATTTCTCAGCAATAAAAAGTTTTGGACAGTAGCAACATGGATCCACAATTGGCTGACTGACAGGAAACAAAGTGTAGTGGTTAGTGGTTGTTTTTCAGACTAGATGAAGGTTCATAGTGGAGTTCCCCAGGCAGCAGTGTTAGAACCCCTGTTCTTTATGATATATATTAATAAGCTAGACCTTGGTGCACGGAGCATAATTTCAAAGTACGCAGGTGGTACAAAAGTTGGAACTATTGTGAACCATGAGGAGGATAGCATAGAACCTCTAAAGGCCATAGACTGGTTAGTGGAATGAATGGACAAGTGACAGATGTAATTTAGTGCCGAGAAATATGCGGCGGGATTCTCCCATCGGGCAGCTAAGTGCCGACACCGGCGTAAAAACAGGAGTGTTTTACTCCTGCGTCGGCACCCATTCCGAGACCCGTTTCTCTGGGCGAAAGTGGGATAGCATGGCGCTGGAGCTGCCCACGGTGGGCCCCGATCGTGGGTCAGGCCACTACGGAGGCCTCCCCAGGGTCGGACCATCCTACCCCCCCTCCCCCTCACATGCCCCCAGACCCTTCAACGCCGAGGTCCCGCTGGCTCAGAGGATGTTAGAATGGCGCCAAAGTGACGCGACTTTTTGTTGATGGCCGCTCAGCCCATCCGGGCCGGAGAACCGGCGCATACCCCGACCGGTGGCGCACCGACCATGCCGGCCCCAGTGGCACCGATTCTCTGCTCTGCGGAGAATCGTGTCCCGGCATTGGGGCGGCGTGGCGAGATTTGCACGGCCCGCCGCAGATTGTCAGACCCGGCCGGGGGGGGGGTTGGAGAATTCCGGCCATGAAATGATTCACTTTCGTAGGAAAAATGCAGAGACACTACAAAATGAAGGGTATGATTCAAAAGTGGGTGCAGAAGCAGAGGGATCCAAATGTGTATATTCATAAATCATTAAAGGTGACAGGCGAGGTTGAGAGAACTTGTTCACAAAGCAGACGGCAAGCAGATGGCATCCTTGGTTTTATCAATTGTGGCTCAGAGCAAAAAGCAAAGAATTTATGTTTCACCTGTATAAAACACTGGTTTGGCTTCAGCTGGAGCATTGCGCCCACAGGTGCGAAGGCAAGTAGTGAGGATAACACATGGGGAGGGTGGGATTCTCCGTCCCATCGCACCCGTTGTCTGGTGTGGTGCGCCCCCACCAGCAGCAAGATCCACTGTCCCAGCAGCCAGCCAATGGGGTTTCCCATTGTGGGCATTCCCACACCGTGGGGAAATCCATGGGCGTGAGTGCACTGCCGGCGAAACGGAGGATCCCCACCAACGGAGAACTCAGTGACGGGTCTATAGAAGGATATAAAAGGTTAAGTGAGTGAGCAAAAGTTTGGCATGTGGAATATAATGTAGAAAAATGTGAAATTATGCACTTTTGTAGGAAGAATATTATTTAAATGGAGAAAAACTGCTGAAAGCCGAGGCACAGAGGGATTTGGGTGTCCTTGTGCCTAAATCATAAAAAGCTAACGTACAAGTTCAGCAGGTAATTGGCTTGGCCATTATTTCAAAGGGAATGGAATATAAAAATAGGCAAGTCCTGCTAAAACTATACAAGCCACTATTTAGATCAAATTTGGAAGGCTGTGAACAGTTTTGGTATACTGCTATTGGAAGCAGTCCAGAGTAGGTTCAATAGACTGATCCCAAGTATGGAAGGATTTTCTTATGAGGTAAGGTTAGGTAGGTTGGGCCTGTATTCATTGGAGTTTAGAAGAATGAGAAGTGACCTTATTGAGACATATCGGATTCTCAGGGGCCTTGACAGAGTAGATGTTGAGCAGTTGTTTCCCCTTGGGGGGGAAGACTAAGACCAGGAGGCATAATTTCAGAGTAAGGAGTTGCCCATTTAAGACAGAGGTGAGGAGGAATTTCTTCTCTCAGAGAATAGTGAATTGTGGAATTCTTGGCCCCAGAGAGCTGTAGAGGAGGAGTTGTTCCGCAGTTTCCAGGCTGATATGGACAGATTTGTAATAAGTGAAATAATTGGGGATTATGGTGGTAAGGCGGGAAAGTGGAGTTGAGGATAATCATATCAAATCAATCATGATCTCACTGAATGGCGGAGCAGACTCAATGGGCTGAATGATCTACTTCTGCTCCTACATCTTATGATCTTATAGTCCTGGGCACCACACTTTAGAAAGGGTGTGAAGTCGTGAGAGAGGATGCAGAAAAGATTCATTTTTTTTGTAAATTAAAAGTGCCCAATTCTTCTTTTTCCCAATTAAGGGGCAATTTAACATGGCCAATCCACCTACCCTGCACATCTTCGGGCTGTGGGGGTGAAACCCATGCAGACATGGAGAGAATGTGCAAATGCCACATGGACAGTAACCCGAGGCCGGGATCGAACCCGGGTCCTTGGTGCCATAAGGAGTAGTGCTAACCACTGCCCAACGTGCTGCCTGCAGAAAGGATTCATGAGAATGATTCCAAGGATGAGGAATTTAAATGATGTGTAAAGACTGTTCTCCTTGCAGAAGGGAAGGTTGAGTGGAGATTTGATAGAAGTATTCAAAATCGTGAGGGGTCTGGACAGAGTAGACAGAAAGGAACTGTGTCCATTGGTGGGAGGATCGCGAACCAAAGACAGTTCTGGGAACTGAGAGAATCAGAACGGGATGCGGCCGGTAGATCCCGCGAGAGGCCTCTTTCGGGATTCTGGATTCTAAACGAGATCTCAGGAGATGTCGCAATCTGGTTCCCATCCACAATAAATTTAAGGTAATTGACAAAAGAAGAAGTAACAACATGAACAAAATCATTCTCACGCAATGATTTGTTCGGATCTGGAACCTATTGCCTTGAAAATGTGGTGGAAGCCAATTCAACTGAGGCTTAGAAAGGGGAATTGCTTCATTATCCAAAAATGAAAGAAATTGCAAGGTGACAGAGAAAAGACAAAAAGAGTGGCTGTCGGTGAATTGCTTCTTCAGAGGTTCAGCACTGCCAATGGGCAGAATAGCCTTGTTCTGCATTGTAACCAGTCTATGATTCTATGAAATCTATTCCCAAAGGAAGAAACTTTTGTAAGAACACTGATTGGATAATGAGCTTGGCTCCATCTGAGCAAGTACAACTGGGTGAAAGGTGAAAGAATTTGAGAGATATTTTATGAGACTCTCAGCACAAATTCCATTATTTATCACAGCCCTTGGCATCAGTTCTTTGAGAAGTTCAGTTTGAGGTTTGAGGAGGAATTGGAAATTTATGTGCTCAACACACGCAAGGCCTTTAGGAATGTGGATGGTACAGAAACACAGAAGCATTGAAGGGCCATTCAGCTCATCATGTCCATGCCAGATAAAAGTACTATCCTACCTCAACCCAGCTTTTGATCCACAACCCTGTAGATATCAGCAATCCAGATTTTATTTTAAATGCAAAGACAGTTTCTGGGAACTGAGAGAATCGGAATGGGATGCGGCCGGTAGATCCCGCGAGAGGCCTCTTTCGGGATTTTGGATTCTAAACGAGATCTCAGGAGATGTCGCAATCTGGAACTCATCCACAATGCACTGGACCCAGACTTGCATAGTTAAGGGCACTTAATTCTGCCGACGCCAGATCGAATCAGCACCTGGGACCTACCGGACTTGCCGAGGAGACCCCAGGGGGGCACCATCCAACACTGGTCCCCACAAATGGGGACCAAGTGGCATGGCACTTGGGGGGGTCTCCCAGGTGACTGAAGGCCTCCAGGTGGTTGGTATCTGGGCTGGGTGGCACACTGGCACTGCTGATGCCACCTGGGCACTGTGGCACTGCCAGTCTGGCACCCAAGTGGCACTGCCAGGCTGACAAGAATACTGCCAGGGTACCAGACTGGCAGCACCAAGCTGCCCAGGTGGCTTTTTTTTTGTGCTGACGATTGGGCCCGGGGTGCTCTTCCTATATGAGTTGTGGTATGGGGGGATCGTGGACCTCCCAACAAGTGAGTTGGGGTTTTGGAGGGCTCTGGGGTTTGAGTCGGTGGGCGGTTAGGGAGATCGGAATGGAGTGCAGGAAATGCGACTGAGTGTGGCCTCGGTGGGGTGTTCCCTGCTGAGGACTGAAAGGCTGAGCGCTGTTTGATAGCGGGGTTGTTCCCATCACTTAATCCCATAGAATGGATTCTGTTTTTTTTTGTTAGGTCTGCCTCTGTCTCCACCGCCTTTTCATGCAGTGAGTTCCAGACCCACACCATACTCTGGGTGAAAAGGTTACTCCTCAACTCTCCTCTTGTTGTGATGTTGATACCTTTAAAGGGGATGTATCTCAACCTACTGTCAATCAATACTACGTTATGGTTATGACTCATTCGGCCCTTGATTTACAGGACATTTGCAGCAACAGGGTAGAGATCAGATGCACTACACTCAGCCTCCTTGTAAATCTATATGTATAGAATGTTATCTTTAAATAAACAACTCACATTATTGTGTTGCCAATCCTTGTGTATGATTTGCATGTTTGCATCAAAGACAATAAGAACGTAACATGGTGGCAGCAGGTTTTTGAAGATTTGGCTACAAAATATACAAACTTCAAACCCTCCACACCCACAGGTAAAAATCAAGTGGTGAGAAGGTGGCACAACTATGAAAACTCCCCATGTGTAAGTGATTCTGCAGCTTTGAAGGGATTCTGCATACACCATACATTTGTTCTGAAATTGCTCTTTGCTGCGGCCCGAAAGCAGCAGGTCACATCTCCAGATCTGGACGAGCTTCAATAGTAAAAGTCTATCTGCTGCATTGTTTAAGCAGGGGCAGGGAAGCAAAATCTATTCAGTACCAGTTCCTACCTGCTAGAAGGAGCTGTAATACTTTTATCACTGTTTATTTTCCTGCAGCTATTCTCCTCCCTAAAATCACTGTTTTCTGGCTGATACTTTGACTTAAATCAGGAAAAATCCAGAAGAGCTCAACAACGCAACTGTTGCAGTCAAGCAGGACCTATGGCCAGCTGAGGTAGTGGCCACTAAAGGTATTGCAACTCAGAGCTCAGTTAACTCAAAAAGAGTTGGAGAAAATTTAAATAGCTCTCAAAAGTTCCGGATAACATTACAAGTCCTGCAAAAAAGGCATAAGGCAACCACAAAATTTCCAGCAATCAATTGGAAGGCAACAGATCTCCTCCCTGAATTTGTCTTGTTCCAACAGTACAATGAGCTGTGTTTCCTTGGCCTGTTGTATAAGATCTAAAAATTAAAATTGTAACAGGCAATTTAGGCCTCCACAGAATGAACATGTCAGGTCTGTCTGACAATCATCTTAAAAGTCCAGAAAAAGTATGGTTAATACTAGAAGATCAATTATGAATGAAGCTCAACTTCAGTATACACCATCTGGAATTCATAACAGGGAGAACAGTGACCCGGGCGGAAAATCCTGCGAGAATCAGAAAACACGATTCATGCCAGCGCAATCACGAATTCCGATTTTCCATGCCCCTAACCGATGACACAATAAGCTTCACACCCATAACGGGCAGGAACCTTATTTAAATACATTTAATATTCTTACCTAGCCCCCCCATCCACGTGACCCCAATCACTGAAAAGTCAAGTCCAGCGAGGTTTACAACAGGTTTGGAAAAACGTGACTCAGTCCAGATAGTCCTCCAGGGGTGCAGGGGGGCATGACTGGACAGGCAGCGTTGGGGCAGGCACTCTGGAGAGCCCCATTGGGGACTGAGTTAGCGTCATGTTTGTTGGGGAGGGAGGGCAGCAAAGAGGAGCTCCCGATGCTGATGCACGTGGCTGGTTGAGAGCCCCAATGCTGTGGTGGAAGGGAATGGGTGAGAACCCTGATGTTAATCGCGGTGCCCGGAGGTCATGTGGGTGTCCCCTGAGCCGGTGGGAGAGAGCTTGGGGGGGGGGGCTATTTACTGTGCTGATATGGCGTCCCGATCTCTGTGAAGCTGGCCTCACCAGCTCTATCAAGCCCAACAGCGATAGCATAAACATGCTCACTGATTTGTTTTTCAGAAAGGCTCAAAATCTGGACAAACAACTTGGCTGTGCAGCTGGAGCGTTCCAAGTTGGGTTTCGGTCAGAACCTGACACTCTGAAAAAATATGGGATCATTCAAAAAATAACTCTTCAGCTAACCCAAAGAACAGACCAGGAAGCACTACTACAAAGTACATGCAAGTACGAAGCTATGCTAAAGAGTACACAGAGTCTACAGGCTAAGTGTCATTCATTCAAAAGTGGTATGATTGCTTACTAGACTTGCCTGTGTTGGCCAATAGGTGATGCAGTCTCGTTCTTGAACATACTCAATGACTGAACATACACAGCTCTCTGGGGTAGAGAATTCCAAACATTCACTATTCTCTCTCAAGGAGGATATGAGGAGTCAGGAAAATTCCCAGCTCGGCACGCCTGCCTCAGAAGAAAGCTATGAATGGCTCAATTTTCATTCCAGGCTGACAGGGCCATGGTGGAATTGAGCCAAACACTGGAAAAAGTGCAGGAATCAGCCGCAGGGGCTGTCGTGTACCAGGATGGGCTAGTTAAAACACATGCCTCCGGGACTTCCTCACTCACAACAAAAATTTAAGCCCTCTTGCCCTCACACCTGCTCACCCCCACCCCCCCACCCCCACCTACTTTCCATGGACCATCCATGTCAACTCATGCGTCCATCCAATCTCATGGCACCTCCCATGTGCCTTTATAATCCTAATGCCATTTTAGTGCTAATTCATGCCAACCCACGATGTTCCGCATACTTCATTATATAAATACACTCTCACTGATAAAGGCACATTCAATACATTTAAATCACTTTAAGAATTTAATCCCTTATACAAACAAATATTTGTATTTATCACCCCACATCAAAAATGGCTAAACCCTTAATCCCAGTGATAATGGTGGGTTGCAGGCACATTCAAGCAGTAATAACACTACAATGATGACACTCAGGCTAAGGTTGACATTGAAATTGATTGTAAGTACCAATTTTTTTCAGTAGAGCCACAACATACTGTGTTTGATTCAAAATTTAAAGAGCAGAGGATATAATAACTTTGCAACTTGACAGAGCAACAGACTTTATCCACCTTTTACACACATTCATATCTATTCTTATAAATCAAAAGTCAAACATTCTGGGAAACAGACATTGATCCAGCATAAATGGTGTCTGTTTGAACTCAGCAATGATATCAAATAATCCTGGTGAGTTTGGGATTCCCCATGCGTGAATCACATCCCATCCCCTCCCCCCCAAAATTAAGATCTGTCAGAAATGGGAACAGGACCCCTGGATCCAGGTTCACAACACCATTTTGGCTAGGGTAGGTAGTCTCCACAAGTCTGGGCCTATATGATAAACATGAAACTTGTGTGCATCAAATCATTTCTTAAATTTTCTCCAAGTTTAAAAAGAGTCTTTGAGACTAGATTCTCCATGATCACTGAGGTGCTGACGTCTACAAACTCGGGGTTGTGGTTCTGTGTGATCAACTCTGTTCCATGAACCAGCAAGATACTCAACCTTGAAATTGTACTGGAAAAGACAATCAGACGATTTGGAGATTCACAGAGCTCGATGGCCCAATCTTGATGTGGTTAAAAACATTGTCGGTGTTTGATTATCGATGGAGAGAATAAACCTTCTATTGACAAGACACATTTCAATGTTGACAAGTGTAAATGCAAGCTAGTATTAAAAATAATAATGAGAGAGATGGTAAACTGAGGGTAAACTAGCAAGTAAGAGCTTCCGTAAATAAATAAAAAGGAATTGAGAGACCAAAGTGAACATAAGCCTCTTGGAGAATGAGACTGGAAATAATAATGGGAATCCAGAAAATGTCAAAGGAGTTAAATAAATACTTTGTATCTGTCTTCATGAAGATACTAATAACATTCCAAAAATACTAAATTGCAATTTAGAAAAAAGGGGGAAGGAGGGAGGAGGGATATCCCCTATTAATATGTTATTCATCACTGCACTTAACAGTGCAGAAACAACTGTTGTGGGTGAATAAATCTCACTTGATTTTGGATCTATTTCTATGTCTAATTCATCGTCGATGGCCTGTTTCAGCTTGTTTGAGATTTATTTATAAAATGTTGTCTTGAGAGCAATAATTACTTCCCAAACCTCTTACTATTTTGGAGACTATACATGTAAGTTGGTCACTAATAAATTGAATGACGATTACCCAAGAAACTTCTTTACTAAGGGAATGACTACATGTGGAACCTGGTAACACTGCAGAAGCTGAAAGGTGAATAGCATTAAAAGAGAAGTTATGTTAGAGAATAATAAATCCAAGGGATATGTGGGTAGGGTGAGAGGCACATGCAGTAAAATACATGGGCAAAGTGGCCTGTGTCTGTCTGTAAATTCCGTGTGAGGGAGTTAATTACTTCCGCACTTCAGTACACATGTTAAATTCCAAAGTTAAAAAATCACCCTTCTGAACACTAATTGAGCTTGGGCTCTGATAATCCATTCATGTCTTGAGGGTTATTCTGTACTTCATTTTGGTTATAACAATCACGCTGATTAGAACTTGACAAGTAGGGCTTCGCACACTTCAACTGATTTGCTCAGAATGGTAGGAGGGATATGCAAATTTTTTGCAATTGATCTTGAATAGGCATAATGGTTCGGAGCTGGAGTATGTCACTGGCCTGGTAATTCAGAGACCTGGTTTAATGATCTGGAGAAATTAGTTTAAATTTCACCACAGCTGTTGAGGAGTTGAGTGAATTAAATTAATCTGAAATCAAAGGTCAGTACTACTAATGGTGACCGTGAAGGTATTGGATTGTGGTAAACCTCATCATTTTCAATAATTTTCTTTAGAGAAAATAACGTGCCATCCTTGCCCGCACTGGTCTAAACGTGACTCCAGACCCACGGCAATGAAGTTGATTGTTAACTGTCCTGTGAAATAGCTGAGTAAACCGCTCAATTGAATCAAACCACTATGATAAGAGTAAAACCAGATGATGGAACGCTCAGCATTGATTTAGGCATTGGCCAAAGACATGTCCAGCAAAGTCATTCTCGCTAACTTTTGGGGACTTGTGTGAACATTGTAAGAGCTGTCTCACAGGCTCATACATAGGAAATAGATGTAGGGGGAGGTCATTTGGCCCCTCGAGCCTACTCCACAATTTATAATGATCATGGCTGATCATCAAGTTCAATACCCTGATCCCGCCTTCCCCCGATATTCCATATCCCTTGATTCCTTTAGCCCCAAGAGCTATATCTAATTCCTTCTTGAAATTGCACAACTACTTTTTGTGGCAGTGAATTCCACAGATTCATCACTCGATAGTGAAGAACTTTCTCCTCACCTCAGTCCTATCCTCAAACTATGAGCCCTAGTTCTGGACTCTCCCCACCATCGGGAACATTCTTTCTGAATCCACCCTGTCTAATCCTGTTAGAATTTCATAAGTTTCTATGAGATCCCTTGTCACTCTTCTAAACTCGAATGCATATAATTCGAACTGTCTCTCATATGACAGTCCTGCCATCTCAGGAATCAGCCTGGTAAACCTTCCCTACACTCCCTCCTCAGCAGGAACATCCTTCCTCAGGTAAGGATACCAAAACTGCACACAAAACTCCAAGTCTGACCTCACCAATGACCTATACAATTGCAATAAAACATCCCTATTCCTATAGGGGGCAGGCATCGTAGCACAGTTGATTCACCATTCCAGGGTCCCAGGTTTGATTCCCGCCTTGGGTCACTATGCAGAGTTTTCACACTCTCCCCGTGTCTGTGTGGGTTTCCTACGGGTGCTCCGGTTTCCTCCCACAGTCCAAAGATGTGCAGGTTAGGTGGATTGGCCATGATAAATTGCCCTTAATGTCCAAAAAAGGATATGTGGGGTTACTGAGTTACGGGGATAGGGTGGTGTCGTGGGCTTAGGTAGGGTGCTCTTTCCAAGAGTTGGTGCAGATTCGATGGGCTGAACGGCCTCCGTCTGTACTGTAGGTTCTATGATTCTGTGATTCTATACTCAAATCATGTCACTGTGAAGGCCAACATACCATTTGCCTTCTTTACTGCCTGCTGTACCTGCGCGCTTACTTTCAGCGACTGATGCACAACACCTAGGTCTCACTGAGCACCCACCTCTCTCAATTGACACCTATTCAAACAATAATCTGCCTACCTATTTTTGTGACCAAAGCAGATAATCTCACATATATCCACATTATACTGCATCTGGCATGCAGATGCCCACTCACTCAACCTGTCCAAATACCACAGAAGCATCTCTGCATCTCCCTCACAGCTCAGCCGCCCACCCAACTTTGTATCATTTGCAAATTTGGAGATAATACATATAGTTCCCTCAACCAAATCATTAATATATAATGTGAACAGTTGGGGTCCCCGCACAGATCCCTGCGATACCCCACTAATCACTACCTGCCAATTGGAAAAAGACTCATTTATTCCACATTTTTGCGTCTTGTCTACTAATCAGCTTTCTGTCCATCTCAAGATACTACCCACAATCCCACTTTAACTTTATATAGTAATCTGCTATGTGAGACCTTATTGAAAACCTTCTGAAAGTCTAAATATGCCACATCTACCGGTTTTCCCTGGTAAACTCTACGGGTTACATCTTCAAAGAATTCAGTTAGATTTTTCAAGGATGATTACCCTTTGATAAATCCATGGTCACTTTGTCTGATTATACCACTGCTTTCCAAATGCTGTCCTATGAAATCCTTGATAATGGTGTTATGGGCAGGGTTTAGAGAACATTTATAATTCTGAATTCACCAAATGATCAAGAGATAGTCTTTTCATGGCAGAGGGAACAAAAATACACCTGCTTTGTCTGGCTTCAGCTTCAACACTGAAACAAAACCAAAAAAAACACAGACACCCAAGCTTTTCTCAAAGTGAAACTAAAAAGCAGAGCCAGAGCTCAGCTCCACCCACACTCTGACATCACTGCAGTAACATGAGCAGACAATCATTTCTTAAAGTGACATTCATATGACACCTCCCCCCAGGAAAAAAAAAATAAACCATCAACTTCAAAATGGTTTCATTTTTCATCTTTTCACTATCCTTTGAGAAATGCACACAGTAAATATGTTTTTACGTTTAAAAAAAAACATGCAAACAGGTATGATAATAGAGTCCATTTTTTTTGTTCTTCTTCCTCCAACTGAACCTGCTTCCGTTCATCACATTCGTGACAAAGCATCGGCTATCACATTTTCTTGTTCTGCCCCATATACTATTATTAAATGAATTGGTTGTAACAATAAACTCCAGCAAAACAGCCTTGCATTGTTATTCTGAAATTGCTCCACAAACGTCAACGGATTATGATCAGTATATATAATGGTGTCAGACGGATTGCTGGTCACATAAATGTGAAAATGTTGCAAAGCTAGCACCAAATTCAACATCTCCTTCTCAATTGTTGAATATTTTTTCTGGTGAGAATTAAATTTCTTTGAAAAATAACCAATACACCGCTCTAGCCCTTCGTTATTGTCTTGTCGAAGCACCACACCGACACCCATATCACTCGCATCAACCGCCACTTTGAATGATTTTGTATAATTTGGGATGGCTAACACAGGAGCGGTGGTTAACACAGCCTTCAGGCCGTCAAATGCATGTTGACACTCCGGTGTGCACTGGAATTTGTTACGCTTCTTGAGCAAGTCGGCCAGTGGAGCGACCATACTGCGAAAATCCGGCACAAATTTCCGGTAAAATCCACTCATACCATGAAATTGCATTATTTCCCGTCGTGTCGAGGGTATCGGAAACTCCCGAATAACTTTTGTTTTCACATCTCGTGGGACCATTCTACCCTGTCCGACTGTAAGGCCAAGGAAAGTGACTTGGGCTTTTCCAAATTCACTTTTGGCTAGGTTTATCACCAAACCCACCTCCTGAAGTCGATCGATTAACTGCATCAGATATTTTAATAATCTTTCCATTACCAGATCGTTGATGTGTACCGCACAATTGGGTAATCCTGAAACGACTTTGTTAGTTAACCGTTGAAATGTGGCTGGGTCGTTTTTCATGCCAAATGGCATTACTTTGAATTGGTATATACCATCTAGAGTCACACAAGCTGAAATCTCCTTCGACTTTTTGGATAAAGGTACCTGCCAGTAACCTTTAAGTGAATACAGTTTAGGAATAAAAGCTGATTGTCCCACTTTCTCAATGCAATCCTCCAAACGTGGGATAGGATAAGAGTCCGTTCTTGTAACTGCATTCACCTTTCTATAGTCCACATACAACCATTGGGTACCGTCTGGTTTAGGTACCATCACTATGGGTGAGCTCCATTGACTGCCATTTGTAAACATACTCTCAATCTCTTTGTTAACCTGTGCCAATTTTAAAGGGTTAAGTCTGTATGGATGTTGTTTGATTGGAATAGCATTTCCGACATCTACATCATGTATAGCCATTTTAGTACTTCCCAATTTATCTCCACAAACTTGCCCATGTAATATCAATAACTCTTTCAGGTCAGTCCGTTTTTCCTCTGGAAGGTAACACAACAATTTATCCCAATTTTTAAGAACATCCTCATTTTCCAATTTAATTTGAGGTATATCAAATTCGCAGTCATCTGGATTTGGTTTGAAACTTTGAGTTAGAATCATTGAGACCTCGTCCTTTTTCTCTCCTTCCCTTTCAAAGTACCTTTGAAGCATATTCACATGACACACTCGATGAGTCTTCCTTCTATCTGCCGTTTTTACCACATAATTCACCTCACTAAATTTCCTTTCAATCTGATACGGTCCACAAAACCTTGCTTTCAAAGGTTCACCTACCACTGGTAACAATACTAAAACTTTAACTCCTCTGTTAATAATACGAACTTTGGATTTCTTATCCACTACCTGTTTCATCACATTTAAAAAAAAAAAATTTTGAGTGCCCAATTCATTTTTTCCAATTAAGGGGCAATTTGGCGTGGCCAATCCACCTAGACTGTACATCTTTGGGTTGTGGGAGTGAAACCCACGCAAACACGGGGAGAATGTGCAAACTCCACACGGACAGTGACACAGAGCCGGAATCGAACCTGGGACCTCGGCGCCATGAGGCAACGGGACTAACCCACTGCACCACCGTGTTGCCCTTCGTTTCATCACATTTTGTGCAACTTTTAAATGTTGTCTAGACAATTCACCTGCTCTATTTAATCTTTCCCTAAAATTTGACATGTAACCCAATAATGTAATTACCGATTTCTCACTCACCAATTTTTTTCTTCATCAATTTAAGTGATCCTCTTACCTCATGACCTAAAATTAGTTCAAAAGGACTGAATTTGGTTGACTCATTAAGTGCATCCCTAATTGCAAACAGTACGAATGGAATTCCTTTATCCCAATCCTCTGGAAAATAAGGACAATAAGCCCTCAACATTGTTTTTAATGTCTAATGCCACCTTTCTAACTCTCCCTGTGATTCTGAATGGTCCGCAGTTGATTTAAATTGTTTTATTCCTAAGCTATCCATGACTTCATGAGTAACCTTGAGGTAAAATTTGATCCTTGATCCGATTGAATTTCTGTGGGTAGTCCATATCTAGTAAAGAATTTAAGTAACTCCTCCATAATCTTTTTAACTGTAATATTACGTACTGGAATGGCCTCTGGAAACCTAGTAGACACATCCATTATAGTCAAAAGATATTGATTCTCACTTTTCGTTTTAGGAAGCGGTCCTACTCAATAAATTAGGACCCGTGTAAAAGATTCCTCAAATGCTTAAATGGGTATTAAGGGTGCTGGTTTTATCACTGCTTGAGGTTTCCCTATCACTTGACATGTGTGACATGATTGACAAAATTTAACTACATCTTTATGTAGTCCAGACCAATAAAAATGTTTCTGAACTTTAGCTTGAGTTTTCCTTATTCCCAAATGACCTCCCACTGATACCTCATGAGCAACTCGCAACACCTCCTTTCTATATCCTACCGGCAATACTACTTGATGAACCTCTCCCCAATTTTCATCCTCCTGCATATGTAAAGGTCTCCATTTTCTCATCAAGACATCACTTTTACGGCAATAACACGCTGGTATACACTCAGATTCCTCTTCCGTATATGTTTTCTGATACATCTGTTTTATGTCTATATCTTTCTATTGTATCTCCGCCAATTTTCCTGAACTAAAAATATCCACCTCATCCTCCACTTGTTCTTGTTCTTTTTCAACCATCTGATCAAAAATTGTTTCTGATAATTGCACTTCACCTTTGTCTTCACTCTCTGATTTCTCCTCTTGTCTTAACCTGTGACTTTGCGACCTTGTTACTACACAATTTGGAAAATCCCAGGATATCTGTCCTTCAACACTTCAGTTGTCTGATTTTCCACTGGCTTATCAACCACAGTAGGCATCACTCCCACCTGCAATCCAGCTATATCATTACCCAAGATAAACTGTATTTCTGGACAAGATAGTTTCTCTATTACTCCTATTAACACTTCACTATTCTTCACTGGACTTTCCAACCTTTCCTTATTTAATTGAACACTACTCCTCTCACCCTGAATTCCACATGTTACCACTTCTTCTGGCAACATTCTTCCCAAACTACATAACTCCTCATCTCTTACCATTAAAGGTTGACTAGCTCCCGTATCTCTTAAAATTGTGACTTCTTTACCTGCTCCTCCTGATACACATGAGTAAACTTTGCCAACACAAGTAAATTCTTTAAAGACATCTGGCACCTTCTTATCAATCATGTATTGATCAGGCTGTACAATCTTTTGCACCTCCTTCGCTTCACTTGGGCTTTTCTTTACTACTTTAACAAACCCCACTGCCTTATCCTGTTTTACCACATCAGCCTTCCCAGTGTTTTCTTCAACCACCAACACTGTGACTTTACTTGGCTTAGTTTATTACAGTGAAAACATTTGAAACTTTTCATCTCTTTTCCACCCTCCTGGATTTCTTTTTTAATCTGAGGTACTCTCTCCTTATTATCTCCCATCAGATCACCTTTACCTTTACCGCTTGAGTATTTCTCATGTCCCCAGTTTCTATTCCTCACAGGCTGAATCTTATGTCGGAAACCAAACTTTGACTGATTTAACTTATTCATAATTATCTGCCATTTTTGCTGCTAATCTCGCAGTTTAAACCTTCTGTTCTTCCACATGAGTTCTCACTACATTAGGAATTGAATTTTGAAATTCCTCCAAAAGTGTAATTTCTCTGAGAGCTTCATACGTTTGGTCTATTTTCAAAGCCCTTGTCCCCCGATCAAAATTATTCTGTTTGAACCTTTCAAACTCCATGTATGTTTGACAAAATTCTTTCCTTCAATTTCTAAACCTTTGTCTGTAGGCTTCAGGCACTAGTTCATATGCACCTAAGATTAATTTTTTCACTTCCTCATACGTCCCAGATATCTCCACCGGTAGTGATGCAAACACTTCACTAGCCTTACTTACCAACTTTGTTTGAATCAGTAATACCTACATGTCCTGTGGCCATTTCATTTGTTTAGCTACCTTCTCAAATGAAATGAAAAAGGCTTCCACCTCCTTCTCGTATAACCTTGGCAATGCTTGGACATATTTAAATAGATCCCCACCAAGCCTTCAACTATGACACTCTTTCTCACTATCCTCATCACTATCATCCAACTGTACGTTTCCTTTTACGTCTGCCAATTTTAACTGACTGTCATGTGTCATGGCCATTTTCTGCAGTTCAAACTCTCTCTCTTTATTTTCCCCCCTGAGCTGTATCTTCCTTTCTCTTTCTTTTTGTTCTGCTAGGCTATCTCCCTCTCTTTCATGCTCAAGCTGCTTTAATTCTTTCTCATGTTCCATTTATTTAATTTGTAACTGAATTTTTGCAATTTCCAATGAGTCAGACTGTATCTCAGGCAACTTTAAATGCTTAGACGCCATAATAACCTCACCTTTTTGCATTTTGTCAGGCAATGTTAACTGCAATGTTTTTGCCAAATCTAACAGTCTGCTTTTAGTCTCTGTCCGTAAGGTACTGCGTGTGACCGTCTCCACCCCCAAAAACTTCAGAGCCTGTGAAAGAGCCATTGTCCACAACATACTCCCCACTTAAACTGGAATACCAAACCTGAAAAGCAACCACAATATGCTCACCCCTCACTGTCTTTAAGTTCACTAAGCCAATCCAATAGATAAACTTTTATCCTGGACGAGCCTCCAATTTGTTATGGGCCAGGGTTTAGGGAAACCCTAAAGTGTATCATGTAGTTCACCTGACCCACAACTTTTAATAGATTGTGGTATGGGGAGCACACGGCCCACTCTACAGGTGTGGTACAGCAGAAATTGAAAAGTATTTTTCAAAGCAAAACAAAGTTTATTCTATGAAATCAAGTTAACCTTTTTAAAACATCCAGTGAATCCTTAATTTCTAAACCTTGTCTGTAGGCTTCAGGCAACCATTAATTCAAATGCAACCCCCAAAGAATACAACACTAAGTAATCCTTAATAAATTCCCAAACAACATCCAGAAGACAAAATAAACACCTTTTATCAGAAGCACATCAGGTTTAAATTCACTTCTGAGAACATTTATAATTCTGAATTCACCAAATTAACAAGAGATAGTCTTTTCTTGGCAGAGGGAACAACAGTACACCTGCTTTGTCTGGATTCAGCTCCAACACTGAAACAAAACCAAAAAAAACACAGACACACCTAAGCTTTTCTCAAAGTGAAACTAAAAAGCAGAGCCAGAGCTCAGCTCCACCCACACTCTGACATCACTGCATTAACATGAGCAGACAAGTGACATTCTCATGTCAATCGACTCTCGCAACCTCCCTAAACTGCTGTTAGGCTCACTGGTCTATGGTTCCCTGTTTTCTCTCTACCTCCCTTTTTTAATAGCAGTGTTATATTAGCCATCCTCCAATCTGTAGAAACTATTCCAAAGTGCAAAGAATTTTGGAAAATGACCACTAATGGATCACTATTTCTAGGGCCACTTTCTTAAGCTCTCTGAGATGAAGGTTATTAGACCCTGGAGATTTATCTTTTGTCAATGCATCATCTGAACTTGAAGCATTAGCTCCTTTCTCTCCCTCAGATGCTGCCAGACCTACTGAGATTTTCCAGCATTTTCTCTTTGATTTCAGATTCCAGCATCCACAGTAATTTGCTTTTATCCTGGAGATTTATCTGCCTTCAACCAAATTAATTTCCCCCAAACCATTTATTTACTTCAGCTCCTCACTAAAACTTGTACTTCTCAGAACTTCCGGTATTTTGTTCACGTCTTCCTGTGTGAAGACAGAAGCAAATGAAAAGTCGTTCCTCAGCCATTTCTTTGTTCCCCATTAAGAATTCCCCCAGTTCTGACTCTAAGGGGTCTACACTTGTTTTTATCAATCTTTTTCTCTTTGCATACCTATAGAGACTTTTACAGTCAGTCTTTATGTTCCCTGCAATTTTACTTTCATATTGTATTTTCCCTACTTAACCAATCCCTTGGTCTGCTTTTGCTGAATTTTTAATTGTTCCCAATCCTCAGCTCTATTGCTTTTTTTTTGCTAATTTGTTTGCCTCTTTTTTGAATCTGACACTGTTGCTAATTTCCCTTGTAAGCCATGGTATGGCCAGTTTTTCTACTCCTGTGCCAAATGCGAATGAATAACTTTTGGAGGTGGCCTATTCATTCCTTGAATGTCTGCCATTGCCCGTCCGCTGTCCTTCTTTTCAGTAATGTTTCCCAGTCCATCCTAGCCAGCTCATGCCTCCTACCATCATAGTTACCTTTTTTGAAGTTCAGGACCCTGATCTCAGAATCAACTATCTCACTATCCACCTTGATAAAGAATGCTATCATATTATTGTCACTCACCCCCAAGGGTTTTCTCAAAACTAGATTGCCAACTAAAACTTTATCATTGCAAAACACCCAGTCCAAGGTGGCATGTTCTCTTGTTGGTTCCTCAATATCCTGGCCCAGAAAACCGGCATCTTCACCAGATCCTTCGCCTTCACCAGCACCTTCTGAAGGCAATTCGGGATGGGCAAAAGATGCTGAGCTTGCCAGCCTTGCTCTTGACCCATTGGTGAATAAAAAACAAATGACTGTTGTGTTCAGTGTTCCCTCGAATTTCCCTTTGTTGTATGCAGCCCATTTGTTGCACTACCCACTCCCCTGGTGTGGTTGCACACATAGTTCAGTGAGAATGTTGGTTTTGATATTTTGCATAAAATACTTGCAGCAATATTCAGGTCAAGTTGAATTTTGATTTGCAGCACCACAATGGTGATACTGAATACAGTTGTTATATAAGGATGGACAATAGATGCTGGCCTAACAAGCGAAGCCCACATTCCGTAAAATGAATTAAAAACTTTTAAAATCACAGAAATCCATTTTTCTCTTCCTTTATATCATACTCAAATATAATTTATAACTGCACAAAGTTAAGTACTGATACTTTTAATTTGTTAAAGTGCTTAAGCGGTAATAATGTTAGGTACACCACACTGAATTATTTTTATTTTCATTCACATCCTCCGTAAAATTCAAACTTGGATTTTTAAGAACTGAACTAATTTAGTCTATAACCACTTGGAATTGTATTGTAATGTAATGGTGCTTTGGCATGAAACATATTCTGTTGTTTTCAAGATAAATAAAATCTCATTTCACATAGGTCAGATGAATGCTGAAAACAGCTGCCATCTGAAGCAAAATTAAATTGTTTCACTTTGCTCCTTGTAGATTTTCATTCTGGTGATTGTCCAGCATCTGTCTACTTGTAGTTGCAATTGCTGAAGGTGCCAGAGCACATGCCAACACAGCCTCGCTGGTTAGACACGCAGATTACATAACCTAGTGTGGACTCCTACACTCCCAATTAACAGTACATTGCACAATTTCAAAATGTTTGCTTAGTTTTCGGTTGTGCTGCCAAGCAGCTTGGCAGCAATGAGCAAACATGGCAGAGTGCCTCAATGCCAGGAGGGTCACGCTGGACATGGCTGTGAGGTCTGACAATGACAAGAGATTAAGATAAGAAATAGGGGCAGGAGAAGGCGATGCAGTTCCTTGAAACGTCTTGGACATTCAATGAGGGCATTGCTGATCTTCGACCTCGACTGCGAGTTCCAGCCCAATGCTCATATTCCTTGATTCCCTTCAAAGCCAAAAGATCTATCTTGAATATGTGTCAGTGATTGAGCATCCACAACTTTCTGGGGTAGAGCATTTCAAATAACCAACTGAGTGAAGACATTTCTCCACATCTCAGTCCTAAATGGCTCACCCCATATCCCGAGTGGTCCCCACTTCTAGACCCCTGACCAAGTGGGCTATGCAGAGAGTGAAGCAAAATAGGATTTACGCACTTTTTTTGAAGTTCAGGACCCTGGTCTCAGAATAAACTATCTCACTATCTCACTATCCACTTTGATAAAGAATGCTATCATATTATTGTCACTCACCCCCAAGGGTTTTCTCAAAA
This sequence comes from Scyliorhinus canicula, assembly GCF_902713615.1. NCBI lineage: Eukaryota > Metazoa > Chordata > Chondrichthyes > Carcharhiniformes > Scyliorhinidae > Scyliorhinus > Scyliorhinus canicula. The sequence continues at coordinate 164,217,340 of NC_052148.1, forward strand.
CTAGATTGCCAACTTTATCATTGCAAAACACCCAGTCCAAGGTGGCATGTTCTCTTGTTGGTTCCTCAATATTCTGGTCCAGAATATCGACTCACCATCCACCCTGTCAAAGCTACTAAGATATCCACGCAGTTCACTATAATTTAAAAATAAGGCTCCTAAATCCTCTTTTGCTTCACTCTTTGCATAGCCCTGCACCAGCTGATGACCAAGCATTCAATAGCCGTTATTTTCTCCCTATTATCAGCACTCTCCTCCAATCACTAGATTACACAACACTAACTGCTATTTACTTCTAAAGCCAGAATGTGCCTCCTCTTCTCTTCACTATTACTGATTTGACCTTCTCACACACTTGCCACCTCAGTACCATTATTTTGTTGTGACATGGATATCATCAAAGCATTTTACAAGGTTACCATGGACTTTCCTTCTTTCAAATGATAAAATGACAAGTCAAAGACTCTCAGGCATAAAAGGATTTGGATAAGCACCTGAGGAGAAAATAAATTGCCGGAGAAGCTGAAAGGGCGGGAAATCAGTTGAGTTACTCCAGGCCAAATGTTCCCCTTCTGTGCTGTGACAATTCTGTTGATTCCCCAAAGGACCCCAAAAACAAGCACAGGACACCTGTAGATTTTTTTAATGAGGCCATCACTCATTTCATTATTCATTTCAGACAGGTGTTAGCAACGCCTAACTCCCAAAGGAGTTGCCTCAACTGTTATTGGGGATCAGAGATTTTTGTGATCATTTCCAAAGCAGGATATCCCACCTCAAAAATTGGGAAGTGGAGCTTTCATCTTCGTGCATGAAAATGTTGAGAAATGCACATTCCCACCCCAATATGTCCAAACAATGCAGCACTCCCAAAGTAAATAAAAGCACATTTCTGCGGCTGCTGGAATCTGAAACCAAAAGAGAAAATGCTGGAAAATCTCAGCAGGTCAAAGTTTGACAAAGGGTCATCTGGACTTGAAACATTAGCTCTCTTTTCTCCCTACAGATGCTGCCAGACCTGCTGAGACTTTCCAGCATTTTCTCTTTTGGTTTCAGCACTCCCGAAGTACCTTACTGAAACATAGATCATGTAATCAGGATGAAGCTTTGTGCCTTTGAACCCTTCTAAAATATTTTCCCGTGGAAGTGAGACCTCAGGTCAAAACTCTTTAAGAGAGTGCACAGCATCATAGATTGAATCAAAATGCAAGCAGGCCCCTGCTCCTCCTCTGCTCCTACAATTTGCCCTCCTTACCTCTGCATTCTTGTTGTGATTTAAAGATCCCATCAGGCTTCATTTTAAATGTCAGGAACCACATTAAAGAGCACTGAATGCCATTTACACATTAGTGTTCTTCGCAATTGGCAGACCAAAAGTGAATCCAGTCGATAATGTGATGGGTGAATCTAATTTACATAAGGCAGAGCAGTATTTAAGACAGGTAGGGAAAGTACTGGAGAAAATTCTAAAGGAGAGAATCTATCTCCACTTTGAGAGGTAAGGTTTGAACAGGAATAGTCAGCATAGCTTTGTCAGAGGGAAGTCACGCCTAACAACTTTGATTGAATTTTTTGAGTATGTGACCTGGTGTAGAGATGAGGGTAGTGCAGTTGATGTGGTTTACATGGATTTCAGCAAAGCCTTTGACAAGTTCCCATATGGAGACTTATAAAGAAGGCAAAATGCATATGGGATACAGGGTTACTTGATAAGGTGGATTTAAAATTGGCTTAGCTGTAGGAGACAGAGGGTGATTGCTTGAGTGACTGGAAGCCAGTGTCCAGTGGCATACCACTGGGATCTGCTCTGGGTCCCCTATTGTTTGTCATTTATATAAACAAGATACATGACTATGTGGGGGATAGTTTCATTACGTTTGTGGATGACACAAAGATTGCCTGCGTGGGTAACAGTGAGGTTGAGTGTCTTGGGTTGCAGGGAGAAATAGACAGGATGGTCAAATGGGCAGTAAAGTGGCAGATGGAATTTAACCCTGAAAAGTGTGAGGTGATTTTGGAAGGAGTAATATGACAAGGAAATATTCAATGAATAGCCTTGTTACGTTCCAGTGCGATGCAATGATTGAGGCAGTGCACCACAGAACGTCTAGTGCGTGACTAGTTAAAGGTTTATTAAATTACTGTAACGTGGGAAAGAAAACAAAATAATACTACTAAACTATAAACTGTTAACAACTATGATATGAGAGCTAATGCAAAACACGGCTATCTACGATGACACCAGACTCCAGACTATTCGAGGACTGCCACCTGCTGGTTGGAGGGATGACATGTTAACATACAGAATTGCTTATGCATATCATCCCCTTTCCTTTAGAGGTTAAAATTTTTTTAAATTTAGAGTACCCAATTAATTTTTTCCAATTGAGGGGCAATTTAGTGTGGCCAATCCACCTACCCTGCACATCTTTGGGTTGTGGGGGTGAAACGCATGCAGACATAGGGAGAATATGCAAACTCCACACGGACATTGCCCAGGGCCAGGATTGAACCTGGGACCTCGGTGCCGTGAGACAGCAGTGCTAACCACTGAGCCACCGCACTGCCCCTGAGGTTAACAAAATTAACATAGGTGATTTAAATAAATTATCATACAGATGATATGTATAACATAACAATTCCAATTATTTACAATTACAGTGTCCATTACAGATTCAGTCTGTCCGGCTTCTTTCGTTGTCTGGTAGATCTTCTAAGCTGTTGCTGATTTGTTGAATCTGGTAGGCATTCGAGTGGTTCTGAAGATGTTTCTGGTGGAATTATCTTACTGTGTGCATCTTCAGATTGTTCACTGTCTTCTTATTCAGGTTGGATTGGTTTGGATAGACAGGGACTGTCACATGCATCATCTGCTGGCAATGAAGTAACAGGTTGCTGAATCTTTAACAAAGCTCTCCTGTTCTTTCTGAGTACTTTTCCTTTTACTGTGATGACTGCAGACGACCTTGGACCTATCTTTTGCATGACTTTTGCACATTTCGACCAGCCATCAAGATCCTTCACCCTTACTGTGCCATTTTGTTCTAAAGGTTGTACATACCTGGTTGACCTGTCATAGTATCTCTTTTGTTTCTTCTTTTGAGACTTCAGTTGATTTGTTATTTTACGACTGGTTGGTTGATTCAAAAGATACGGCAACGTTGTTCTTATCTCCCTATTCATCAATATCTGAGACAGTGATAAACCATTGCTCAAAGGTGATGTTTGATAATTGAGCAATGCCAGTTAAGGATCATCCTGGCTGTCCATTGATTGTTTTCGTAACTGTTTCACAATGTTCCATCTTTCTCTGCCTTTCTATTTGGTTGTGGATATAAATTACTGGCTTTTCACAGTAACTTCATTGAAGCCTACTCGTGACAATAAGCGATTTTCATTCATTTCATTTCATGTTTGAAATTGTACTTCTGCGCAAATTCCCTCCATTCCTGATAACTGAAACCGGGACCATTGTCAATCATGACAACTTGTGGAATACCATAGCGCACAAAGATAGCCTGAGTGTGCATGATGACACACCTGGCTGACGAGCTGGATAACTATGCCACTTCAGGAGAATTAGAAAAGTAGTCTACGACCAACAAATATTCCTTTCCTTCGCGATAAAACAAGTCTATCCCTATTTTCTGCCATGGATGAGTTACTATGTCAGCCATTTCCATCGGTTCCTTCATTTGCCATTTTTGGAATTTCTGACATGTTGCGCACTCTTCTACCATCCATTGAATATCCTTGTTGTTCCCTGGCCAATATACCGCGTCTCGTGCTCTTCTTTTTGCACTTTTCATTTCTGCGGTGGCTCTCATTAATGTTTTGTAAAATTTCAGTTCGCGGAGACTGTGGCATTACTATTCTTTATTGCCTTAGTAGGAATCCATTGGCTACACATAGGTTCGCTCAAGCGATACTTTGAGCATGACCCTTTTGGCCATCCCTCATTGAGATTCTTGAATATCATCTGCAGAACTTCATCCTTTTTGGTTGCCTCAATTATTAGCTTTGATTTTGCATCAGACACCGGCAGTGTCTCTGTTATCAGATTGACATGCACTTGCACAGCATTAGAACATAGAATATACAGTGCAGAAGGAGGCCATTCGGCCCAACGAGACTGCACCGACCCACTTAAGCCCTTACTTCCACCCTATCCCCATAACCCAAGAACCCCTCCTAACCCTTTTGGACACCAAGGGCAATTTAGCATGGCCAATCCACCTAACCTACACATCTTTGTGGGAGGAAACCGGAGCACCCAGAGGAAACCCACACAGACACGGGGAGAATGAGCAGACTCCGCACAGACAGTGACCCAGCAGCGAATCGAACCTGGGAGCCTGGCGCTGTGAAGCCACAGTGCTAATCACTTGTGCTACTGTGCTTTGTCAATATGGTTTTCTTTCAGCACTGCTGTAGCTTTTCATAGTGCATCTGCAACTACGATGTGCTTGCCTGTAGTGTAAACAAGATCAAAATCATACCATGGAGCTTCATCATCATTCTCTGGATATGCGGTGACATCTCACATAAAAAAATTTCTGTCAATGGCTACTAATGGTGTGTGATCTGTTTTGACCAGAAAAATCAGTAGGCCATGCGCATAGCTATGAAACTTTTCCAAGCCATTAACTAGTCTGAGGCAGTCCTCAATTTGAGCTTTTCGACATTCAGAATTGGTCATCAACCTAGATACATAGGCAACTGACTTCCAATCATCTCCACTTACCTGCTGTCACAACACTGCACCTACCCCATCTTTCGAGGCATCAGTCAAGATTTTTGTTTTCTTGGTCGGGTCAAAAATGTTAACACTGGAGCTGTTGTCAAAGCTGGCTTCAGAGTAAGCTATTCTTGCTCATGCCTCTCTGACCATTAAAAAATATTAGCCTTCTTTATAAATTCTCTCAGGCATGTTGCCTTGGCTGACAAATTTAGAATAAATTTGCCTATGAAGTTGATCATTCCGAATATCCTCAGAACTCCTTTCTTGTCTGAGGGTCGTAGCATATTCTGTATCGTTGTATCTTCACTTGATCTGGTTGTACGCCTTGAGCAGACAACTTGTCCCCCAGAAACATAATTTCTTTAACACCAAATTGACACTTGGCTTTGTCCAACCTTAGCCCATACGTCTTAATACTGCATAGTACTTTGATGAGTCTGTCGCTGCGTTCATCCTTCATAGAACTACATAATATAGTGTCATCAACATACACACAAACGCCTTGAATACTTACCACAATGTGCTCCATTGCCCTGTGAAAGATTTCAGATGCGGATATTATCCCAAACGGCATTCAAAGAAAACAGTAGCGCTTAAATGGGGTGTTAAATATACAAAGCTTCGTACTCTCCTCATCCAACTTGAGTTATGAAAAACCCAGCGATGCACCCAGTTTACTGAAGCATGTAGTACGTGACATTTCGCTCGTAATTTCTTCACTATTGGATAGTGCTCTCGCTTAATGTTGGCATTGAGGTCTTTAGGATCCATGCAGAATCTTAAATCATTATTGCATTTCTTCATGCACACCATTGAATTTACCAAATTTGGCTCTTCAATTTTCTTAATTTCCCCCAGATTTGTCATTCTATCAAGTTCAGCTTTCAGCCGATCCTTTAATGATGCTGGTACTCTCATGGGAGCATGTTACACGGGTTGTGTATTATCCTTCACTGAATTCAGTAAGTAAATGACAAAACACCGAAATCTTGAAACATTTCTGGAAATGCTTGTACCATTGAATCCACCAATGCACTATGTGCAGTCAAACCACAGTCAGCACTGTATACACTTTTGACCGATTCCAGCATTTCACAAGTTTCCACACCCAATAACGAGTCAAGATCTGTGGTTACAATTGAAAATTTCACTTTATGGATTCTATCTTTGACTTGAACTTCAAGCTCACATGCCTGGAGTATTAATTCATTGAACATTGTAATCTTTTAAAATTACCAGTCTATTCAAAATCTTGGGTTTAATTCTCATCGCTTCAATTACTGAGATACTAATAATATTGGCTCTTGCTCCTGTGTTGAGTTTCACATTTATCAACATTTGATTTGATTAGTAAAGAAACTGTCCAGTTATCTTTATTTATAATCAAAATTTCATTATCCTCGCTTCTGATTTTCACCGAAGACATTTTATTTTGTTTGGCTACGTTGGGCCTGTCTTCATTAAAGACAGTAAGAAGTCTTACAACACCAGGTTAAAGTCCAACAGGTTTGTTTCAAACACGAGCTTTCGGAGCACGGCTCCTTCTTCAGGTGAACCTGAAGAAGGAGCCGTGCTCCGAAAGCTCGTGTTTGAAACAAACCTGTTGGACTTTAACCTGGTGTTGTAAGACTTCTTACTGTGCTCACCCCAGTCCAACGCCGGCATCTCCACATCTTCATTAAAGACAACAGCTATGAAGAATGTAGCGTCTAAATTAATTTTGTCAATGGCCTTTATAGATTTTTGCATTCCGATTTTCTAGCTAGAGAAACACTGCTTAGCAAAATGGCTTTTGCCTCTGCCTTTCGCATATATTTTCCTAAAGGTGGGATATTGCCTCGGTAAGTACCTATTTCCACACCGCTTACACAAAATGGTAGCAACTGGCAATCGCTTATATGGCTGCCACTGTTGGGGCCAAGTTTTTCCTAAGTGTGCGTCACAACGTCCATGGTGTCAGCTTCATTCTCGATTTTCATGCTGAAACTCCTCACGTTTAATGTGTTGATTTGCTGCTCAGCTAACTCGTTGGCCTAGCAAATTTTTATTACATCTTCAAGCTGGAGCACATTCTCCCTCAAAAGACGTTCATGCACTTTATCATTTTTTGCACCAAATACAATTTGATCCCTGATCATTGATGGCTGTAAGTGGCAAAATTACCAAGTCTGAGCCTTTAATCTAAATCTGTGAGAAAACTGGTGAACGACTCGCCTGCCTGCTGCGTGCACATTCTGAAAATGTACCTTTCAAATGTTTTGTTCTTCTTCAGTGTACAATGCTCATCGAACTTTTAATGACAACATCAAAGTTTTTTCTATCTGCCTCTCTTTCAAATACAAATGTATTAAAAATGCTGATCGTCTATGGACCTGTTACAGTGAGCAGCAATGCTATTCTTAGCTCATCAGGCTGTGCCTGTAAACCAAGAGCCGCAGCGTATAAAGTAAGCTGTTGCTTAAAAGCGCACCAATTTGCATCTACATTACCAGTTACACAAAGACTTTGTGGTGTTTTCAAACTATCCATCTTGCACTTCGGTGACCAGTTGAGCGTGAGATGTGTTCTTTGATGCTCTTCATTTGTTAGTAGATTTTCTTGCAGTATTTTTTCCTAATTCTTCACTTTAGATCTTCAATTCATAGATCATCACTTCTATGTTATGTTGTAGTACATTGCAATTATTGAGTCAGTGCACCAGGGAACATCAAGTCCGTGACTAGTTATGATTTATGAAATTACAATAACGTTGGAAGGAAAACAAAGCAATACTACTAAACTGTTAGTAACTACGATATTAGAGCTAATGCAAAACACGGCTATCCACAATGACTCCTCGCTCCAGACTCCTCACGGCTGTAGTATCATGTGGTACATCTCTCCTGCCACCTACTGGTTGGAGGTCTGACATGTTAACATACAGAATTGCTTATGCATATCATTACAGGCCTGACACTGGGAAGTTCTGAGGAACAAAGGGATCTTGGAGTGTTTGTCCATAGATCTCTGAAGGTAGAAGTGCGGTTTAGTAGGGTGCTGAAAAGGCATATGGGACGCTTGCCCTTATCAATCAAGGCATAGATTACAAAAGCAGGGAGGCCATGTCGGAGTTGTATAGAACTTTGGTGAGGCCACAGCTGGAGTACTGTGTATAATTCTGGTCTTCACATTATAGGAAGAGTGTGATTGCACTAGAGGGGGTGTAGAGGCGATTCACCAGAATATTGCCTGTGATTGAATATTTAAGTTATGAAAATAGGTTGGATAGGCTTGGGTTGTTTTCACTGGAGCAGAGATGACTGAGGGGTGACCTGACTGAGGTGTACAAGATGATAAGAGCCATGGACAGGGTGGATAGTGGGCAGCTGTCCCCTTAGTTGAAGGGTCAGTTACAAGGGACACAAGTTCAAGGTGAGGGGCAGGAGGTTTAGGGGGGATTTGAGGAAAAATCGTTTTTGCCCAGGGGGTGGTGACGGTCTGCAATGCACTGACCGGTAGGATGGTAGAGGTGGGTTGCCTCACAATCTTTAAAAGGTACCTGGATGAGCACTTGGCACGTCATAACATTCAAGGCTATGGGCCAAGTGCTGGTAAATGGGATTAGGTAGCCAGGTCAGGTGTTTTTCCTGAGTCGGTACAGACTTGATGGGCTGAAGGGCCTCTTCTGCACTGTATTATTCTGAGATTCTGTGAGGTACATTTGGCTGCTCACATAATTTCTAGTAGAAAATCTCTTAGGTTGGTGTAGTGGTAGGGACGTCACCTCCCCTCACACTGTCCATGTTTCCTTCCTTCAATACAGCATGAAATGTTGAGGTAAAACAAAGGAGAACACAGTCAGTGTTCAGTCTGACTACCTCTGACTTGTTCTGGCTATGTGATTCAGCATTTGATTCACTTGGTTGCAAATAAACTGCGGTATTTGGTCATGAAGGGCAACTAGGGATGGGCAATAAATGCTGGCCTAGCCAGCGAGGCCTGCATCCCGCAAATGGGTTTTTTAAAAATGTTGAACATGAAATTGACTGAGGTCCCTCGATCTCTTCTTAAAAAATGAATCATTTACTGTTTTCACCATATTCCTGAGACAGAATCTTACCACTATAGTATCTGGGTCATTACCGTGTTGGGAACCCAAACGTCCGAGGAGTAGGCCCTCAAGTTGCTTTTACCAGAGCAAACCAATCAAAAGTCTATGCCCTGGCTTGCTGGCCAATCTAAGAGGGTAAATGGAATGACGTAACCATTTGTCAGGGGAAGGATTTTGAGGCACCACAGTATGTTTTATAAAAGTTCAGCTGCACTTAGATTTTTCAGACTGCAGCACACATAAGAATGGAAAGGAGAACTGGAAAGGCTGCATCCCAGGTATCTCGCTCTTACTCGGTGGTTCAACTGTGAACAATGTGTTGTTGTAGTGAACTAAATTGTCCCAGTAACAGGAGGAGTAAGAGGCTAACCTCTCCAACTGAGCAGTTGTGTCATTGGACAAAATGTGTTCCCTTCAACCTGGAGACACTGCAACAAAAGAATTCAAGAGGCCTCAGGAGGGAACGATAGGTGAATGTTATAACATTTTCAGGTGTCAATACCCACACTGACTTGCCCAGCATTTTCCTGTACAACACCCCTCGGGTCAACAGCTCTACTCATCCCTTTCTCTCCGAGCAGCTCATATCCTCATCTGAGGAGCCAACACTCACACTCCCCCATATCCCATTGCCCTCTCACGCCCATATCTCACAGCCCCTTCCCCTTCTGTCCTCTGCACACAAGATATTGCCAGCACTCTCTGCAGGGAGTGAATCTCTAGTGACAGGCAGCTTAACAACCATTGGCAATGCCCATCTGGTCAACTTGGAAGGAAGCCTGCCTGTTAACCCAGTGTTGGAGCTCTGGCCTCCTTCCAACTGAATCTTGGCTGCTATTCTCCCTGCCCAATGGAGGGGTATGTAGTTGAGGAGAAGGCAGCTGGTGCTCCTGCTGGCGTTGATCCTCCTGCTGCTGGATCCATTGGCAGCGATGATTCCTGCCCATGATCCTCAGCAGAGGGGGATTGTAGAGCTGCACAAGCCACTATGCAGCCTGATGTCAGGAGAATGTAGCTGGAGGTGAGCAAAGTGTGGGTGAGTAAATGCCTTCCAAACTCTGGGAAATAATCTGTCAAGCAGTGAAGGAGTGCCTTGAACAGCAATCTCTCACCTGGCCGAGGCTAGAGCTCTTCTGTGTAACTGATCAAAGCCGTCTTTGCTTGTAAGTTTCACTGAAAAACTCCTTGGGTTATTGGGTTGGAGACACAGTGTTGGACAGCTCCCTATTTGCAAAGAGAGAATCCATGCACAAAATCTTTCTTTTATTTAACAAACAATTTTATTGAGGTATTTTTTGGCATTGTAAACAGTTACAGATTACAGAAATATGCAAACATTAACCAAAAAATCAAAAACCAACATTTCAACTAGACCGTAATGCACATACCCGCATCTTACCCACCGACACTACCTGCCTATTTATCCCTCCTACTCTACTCTAATCTCCCCCCTTACACCCCCCCTCCCCCTTCGCGCCACACCACCCCCCCCCCCCCACCCCCATCCCTCCCTGCTGATGCTCACTGTCCCGCGAAGAAGTTGATGAATGGCTGCCACCTTTGGGCGAACCCCAGATCCCCTCAAGGTGAACTTGACTTTTTCCATACCCAGGAAACTTGACATGTCCGAAAGCCATAGTTCGGTCCTCGGGGGTTTTGAGTCCCTCCATGCCAGCAGTATTTGCCGCCGGGCTATCAGGGAAGCAAAGTCCAGAACATCGGCCTCTTTCTCGCCCTGGACTCCCGGGTCTTCTTAAACCCCGAAAGTTGGCACCCCTGGACTCATCACCACTCTTGTTTTCAGCACCAGGAACATGACCCCCGCAAATCCCTCCCAGTACCCCCTAAGCTTAGGGCATGCCCAAAACATGTGAACGTGGTTTGCTGGTCCTCCCGCGCATCTAGCGTTGTCTTCTACCCCCAAAAATTTGCTCATCCGAGCTACCGTCATGTGGGACCGGTGAACACCCTTAAACTGAATCAGGCACATGTTGCGGTCGAGTTTACCCTACTCAGGGCCTCTGCCCACAGCCCGTCCGCCATCTCCCCGCTAAGCTCCTCCTCCCATTTGAGTTTCAGTTCCTCCGTCTGGGACTCTTCCCCCTTCATGAGCACCTTGTAAATATCCGAGACTCTACCCTCTCCTCCTTCTCCTCTAGAGGCTATTCTGTCCTGGATCCCTATTGGCGGGAGGCGTGGGAAGGATGGAACCTGTCTGCGTACAAAGTCCCGCAGACACAAAATCTTTCTTAATTACATTAGTTATGTCAATTGACTTCATGCCTCAGCCACAAAGGGTTTCTAACTTCAGTACCAATTTGACCAGGAAAAAATGGAAGGAAGTAGGAACACAGTGGGCCTATGTGGTAGCATATCCCTTTAAAGGTTCAAATTTTCAGTCATGTAACCGCCAATTGGCCGGAGCATGCAAATCCTGGAGTTGACTGAGGATTTTACTGTTAGTTAGAAGTTTAGAGTCATGGAATATGATGGGCGCGATTCTCCGCACTCACGACGGTTCGGAGAATAGCGGGCGTCGCAAATTTTTACGGCGACGCTGGTCTGACGCCCTCCCGCTATTCTCCGAACCCCGCACAAACTCCGAGTCGCCATTCCCGCCAAATGCCTCCATTACGCCCCCGACACGACCAGAATCGCTACAAATTGCCCCCCCCCCCCCCCCCCCCCGCTATTCACCGGCCCGGATGGGCCGAAGTCCCGACTTAATCGCACACTGTTTACACGGCGTGAAACACACCTGCTTTTTATGTTCGTCAACCAGTCGTGCTGGCTGACGACTGCTTCCAGGAGGTTAGCGCACCGCTCAGCGCACCGCTCAGCGCACCGCTCGAGTCTGGCCACAACGGGGAAGGCATCCCTGAGACCGGGAGGGGGTCCAGAGCGGGGGGAGTGGGGGAGATGGAGGGGGGAGTGGGGGAGACGGAGAGGGCAGTGGGGGAGACGGAGGGGGGAGTGGGGGAGATGGAGGGGGGAGTGGGGGAGGCGGAGAGGGCAATGGGGGAGACGGAGGGGGGGGAGTGGGGGAGACGGAGGGGGGGGAGTGGGGGAGACGGAGGGGGGGGAGTGGGGGAGACGGAGGGGGGGGAGTGGGGGAGACGGAGGGGGGAGTGGGGGAGACGGAGGGGGGGAGTGGGGGAGACGGAGGGGAGTGGGAGTGGGGGAGACGGAGGGGGGGAGTGGGGGAGATGGAGAGGGCAGTGGGGGAGATGGAGGGGGGGAGTGGGGGAGATGGAGAGGGCAGTAGGGGAGATGGAGGGGGGGAGTGGGGGAGATGGAGAGGGCAGTAGGGTAGATGGAGGGGGGGAGTGTAAGTGGGAGTGGGGGGGTGGTTAGGTAGAGAGTGAGCAAGTGAGCCGTCCAACCCCCGTAACAAAATGTCTGCCAGCGTGCCATGGCGTGCCGGTCACGAGGACACGGCCGCTGGTTGCCCTGTGGCTTCCGGACACAGGCCACTGACACACCCGTGAGGAGGCCATAGTTTACTGGCCGTTGGATGCAGAAAGTGACCAGGGGTTAGGCTGCCCGCGTGTCAGCAGTGCGACCAGGCCACCGGGACACACAGGTATCCCGTGGCAGGCGGCTGCCGAGTTGTCGACTAACCTCCGTCTAACATGTCCCGTTTCTCTGCCTCCACCACCCTTCTGTAGGTTAGCACAATGTCTGTGAACAGAACGGCTATGTTCTGCGCAGTGGTTGGGGCCGCTGCACTGCATTTGGCGATGCAGCAGCATCCACAGCCACAACCCGCAGTGGATGCAGGGCCAGCTGCAGCAGCAGAGGGAAGGGCCGAGGAGTTGCCAGTCGTCGAGCAGCATGGGGGGGAGGAGGAGGAGGAGGAAGAGGAGAGAGTGAGGGTGCAGCCACGGCGCCAGAGGCGACGACCAAAGCCGAGGGTGTACCGTGTCCGGGTCTCTTTCCTAACAATGACGGACATCATCTGCAGGAGGAGACTCCGGCTGAGTAGGCAGACGGTGATACATATCTGTCACCTCGTGGCGCACCTCGCCCCACGTGGAACGGTGGGAGGGCACGCGATCCCGGTTGCCATCAAGGTGTCGGTCGCTCTTAACTTCTATGCCACCGGCTCCTTCCAGTCTCCGAGCGGGGACGTCTCCGGGATCTCCCAGTCATCGGTGCACAGGTGCATCCGGGATGTGACCGACGCCCTCTATGCCATCGCGGACCGCTACATCACCTTTCCCGAGGACCAAGCAAGTCAAGACTCACGAGCTCGTGGATTTGCCAGCACGGCCGGGATACCGAGGGTGCAGGGGGCAATCGATTGTGTTCACGTCCCCATGCGCCCACCTGCAGGGGACAGGGACGTGTTCACAAACAGAAGGGGGACATACTCCATGAATATCCAGGTGGTATGCGACCCCCACATGAGGATCATGAATGTCTGTGCAAGGTTCCCAGGGAGTGTGCATGACTCCTACATACTGGCGCAGTCGTTCATCCCTGCGATGTTTGAGGGACGTCCCCCCCGGCTTAGGGGCTGGTTGCTAGGCGACAGGGGTTATCCGCTGAGGTCTTGGCTGATGACGCCTATACGGAGGCCTCAGACCAATGCGGAAACACGATACAACGAGGCCCATGCAGAAACCAGGGGTGTGGTGGAGCGCTGCCTTGGCCTCCTGAAGATGAGATTCAGGTGCCTGGACCGCTCCGGAGGGGCCCTGCAGTACCAGGCCGACTAGGTCGCTCGCATTGTTGTGGTCTGCTGTGCGCTGCACAACATCGCGATGCAGAGGGGAGATGACCTGCTGCAGGAGGCGGAGGGAGAAGCCAGTGGCAGTGGTGCCAGCACAGAGGAGGAGGAGGAGGAGGAGGAGGAGGAGGAGGAGGAGGCTGGCGGAGTGGCGGGCGCAGCATGCAGACACGACCCAGGTGCTGGTGATGTCCAGGAGGCAGCACGACAGACCCGGCAAGGACGGCGGGCACGCGACGCCTTGGTGGGAGCACGGTTCTCGCGTCGCATGTGACGTCCCCGCTGAACACCAAACCACCACCTGCATCGCTAGTCGTGCAGAGGGTCAACACACAACTGCCACCACCACAGTCCCCCCCCACCCCCTCTCAGTGTACACTGCTCTACTTAGACATCACCCTTACCACTGGGTCCAGACGGTATGGCACAACATTGATGGCTGTGTGAGCGGGTGTGATCAGTGCCATGTGGAATGATGACAGGCCGCTCTGCGAAGAGCTGTGAGCTCAGAATCGTTAGAGAGAGTCTGACCCATGGCAATAGCTGAACCATCCACCTTGGTGGCCGCTGAGATCGTCACGGACACTCTATCACGTGCCCGCGTGAGCTAGCTGTGGGAGGGGGTGGGGGGAGGGGCAGGGACTGCGCACCCGGCACCGAAGTTTCACCGCTCGTCAACCCCAGCGATACTTGGTCACCATCACGATCCTGTGGCTGTGGAACAATCACATGGTATTACAAGTAAGGTGGAACAGTGCGTTTAATGTTAACAATTATTTACAGGTGCCCTAGCCCCTACAACTAAACTGTGCCCTTCACCCGTGCCAACTTACTCAGTGTCTATCTTAGTTGCCTTACGGGCCCTAACACTACGTTTACGTGAGTCCCCAGATGATACAGCAGGAGTGGAGGAGGATTGCTGCGAATCGCCCCTCTCGACTCGTTTCTCCTTGGCCAAGCGTTTCCTGGGGCGACCCGGCCTTGATGGGCCAGGCTGCTCTGCGGGCGTCTCGGGTGACATTGTGCCACCCTGCTCTGCCTGCTGCCCACCCGATGCACCAGGGATGGGACGGAGGGAGGCCGAGAATTCCGGGACGTCCCGTGATGGACTTAATGGGACGGGCCCCGAAACTTCCTCCTCCCTCGGGGAGCCCTGTGGCCCCCGGGCCTCACTTTGGGACAGAGGTGCGAGCGGGGAGGTGCCCCGTCGCACCACCGACACCTGGCGCTGCCAGTCCTGGAGGCCTGCAACGGTATCCACCAGGATCCGAAGGTTTGTAGACACGGAGTCCAGGGAGTTAGACATTCCTGCCAGGGACTGTGCGACCTCAACCTGTGTGTGCACGACGCCATCCAGCACATGTGTCAGGCGGTTGATGCTCTCAGCGACTGACTGCTGCGACTGGGCAATGACCTGGTGAGACTGGGCCAAGGCCTGCAGGGCGCCGGCAATGTCGTTTAGCCTCTGGCACATTGCTCCCTGTGAGAGGGCAACCCTGTCCAGGGCCGAGGATGACGCGTGCACATTAACCCCAACACCTTGCATAACCTGACCCATTGCCTCCACCGCGGATGCCATCCGTGCGGTGTCGGATTGGATCTCTGCCAAGAGCGGCACCACTCCCTGTTCGTGGACGCGGTTCGACTCCTCTAACAGCGTCTGCAGAATCTGGAAGGCAGCCCTCATCCCGTCATTGCCTCCCTGGGTTTCTTGAGGCATCGGCTGTGCGGGTGGGTTGAGAAACTCCAGGAACTCCGAAAACGTCTGGGAGCCAGCTGCATGCTGGGCCTGGTCTGGCCTCCGCGAGTCCGGGCCCTCGGTTGCTCCGACCTCCACCTGCTGTACCTGCTCAGCTGTGATGTGCGAACCAGACTGTGACCCAGGAGATCATCACTAAATAGGCCCGCCGGGGTGAGTGTCTCTGGGATGATGGACGTTGTGGGAGATAGCAGTGCCGCAAGCCCGATGTTGTCGAAATTGAGTGCCTCCTCTATGGTGTCGGGCCGCTCAGAGTCCGGAGGGTTATCGCTGGCCATTTCCGTGGCTTGTGGTCTCGCCACCCTCTGGGCGTCCTGATCCGCAGATTGGGTTGGGGAGGATGGGACTCCCCGCTGATCGGGCACCCTCTGTCGTGCGGCCCTGGGTGAGGAGGGGGCAGATGCCTGTGTCCGTCTGCAGCCAGATGGCCCTGGTCGTTCAGCATCATGTCCTAGGGAAGAGAATGAGACGGGTTATTTAGATTTGCTCAGCAGGCCGCTGGACGGTCCCAGTGGGCAGCGTGTGAAGGGACAGAGGATGGGGAAGGTATCCCAGTGGGCAGCGTGTGAAGGGACAGAGGATGGGGGAGGTGTCCAAGTGGGCAGGGTGTGTGAAGGGACAGAGGATGGGGGAGGTGTCCAGTGGGCAGAGTGTGTGAAGGGACAGAGGATGGGGGAGGTATCCCAGTGGGCAGGGTGTATGAAGGGACAGAGGATGGGGGAGGTATCCCAGTGGGCAGGGTGTGTGAAGGGACAGAGGATGGGGGAGGGGTGGGTGTTTGTCAAGGAGGGTTGTCTCACTTGTTGCAGCTCCGCCAACCTCGCATAGCGCGACATCCCGGGTGGCAGACCCCCCAACAAGGTCCAGTGCCCTCTGCTCAAAGGTGGTGAGGGGGTGCAGGTTGGGCGAACCCCCTCCAGCCTGGTGCCGCTCACGGGTGTTGTGAGCGAACTTGGCCTGTTGGGGGAGGGTACATAGGTAGATCATTACAATACGGCAGGTATCAGCAGTCCGTTCAGATACTGGCACAGTTTGGGGGTCAAGTTGTCATAAGACGATTGCATCTCTCCACGGGGCCAGAGTGCTGGGTCTGTGACAACTTTGTGAACCATCCTCAAATAACTCTGCCCCAATCCCCCTCCACCCCCCCGTGCCAGGGGGGAGGTGGGTGATTAAGTAAAGGGGGGGGGAGGGATGGTTGTGACCAGGGGGCACCTTCTTGGCACTTACCCTGGCAGCCCTGGTGAGGTCATGAAGCTTTTTTCGGCACTGCTCTGCTGAGCGAGGGGTCTGCCCCACAGCACTGACGGCAGCAGCCACCTCACGCCAGGCCTGGCGTACCGCGCTGGCAGGTTGGCGATGCCCTCTCCGCGGGCGGATGATGCCCCTCCTCTGCTCGACAGCATCGAGCAGCGTCTCGACATCGGCCTCCACAAAACGAGGTGCAGCTCTCCTGGTTTCCGACATCATGGCCTACAGATTCTGTGCTCGCCCGCGCCTTTTTACGGCGTCGGGCGGCGTCACGTGGGCGTGATCATGTCGTCGCCGCATTCCGTCGTCATCGCGCACGTGATTGACACGGTCGCGTTCCTAGCCCATTTCCCGGAAGTGAATACGTCGGGAAATGGACCCTTCCCGACCGTCGTAAAATGCGCCCGTTTTTTACGACACTTTCGCGATTTTTCGCGGGTGCGGAGAATCGCACCCGATATATTTTATCCCTTTCTCTGCAAATAGTTATTTCCCTTAATAAACCATTTATTTATTAAACTAATTGATGGTCGACAGTCTTTCAAGATACTTATGGTGACAACGATCAATCGGAGTGTCTTTCTATTGCTACAGAAATTGGGATAATTCTAATAGCAGTCAGACTTCTCCAGATGTCCCCTACTCCAAAACTTTTGAGAAGCATGTGGAATTAGTCAAGGGACATTATCAGCTGACGCCTTCAGTGATAATGCAATTATACAAATTTAATTTGACGACAAGATCCCCAGGGGAAACGACAGTGCTGTTTGTGGTTTAAAACAAACGGCTGAACACTGCGAGTTTCGGACTGCATTCAATAACATGTTGAGAGACAGGCTAGTCTGTGGTGTTAATGACATGGTCATGCAAAGGAAATTGTTATCAGAGGCAGTGATTACCTTAGGAAATCCATAAGATGTTATCCACGCTATGGAAAGCGCAGAAAGGTGGGCAGTGGAATTGCAGAGCATGCAAGCAGGCTAGGTCCACCAGGTTTGGCAGGAAACTACTGGCATTCGAGGTGCCATAGATGAAGGTGAAGAAAGTAATTAGGAAAGACGGTTGTGGCAAAAGAGCAGAGATATACAGAAATTGTCCACAGACCAGGAGCAGTACAGAATGCGACCGGTGTCGGGGACATTACCTCCAGATGAGATGTAAATTCAGGGACGTTATATGTTATTCTTGCAATAGGAGGGGGCACATTAGGACGAAATGCAAGACTAGGCAGAGCCTACAGGGGACCAACAAAAAACAAACTCTGACTCCAGTACACGGTGTTGAGAATAGCCTTAACCAACATTAAGGTGGGTGTGGCCCCAATTATAATTGTGTTAATGGGTAAATAGTCACTTAGAATGGAGGTGGACATGGGTGCCTCTGCTACAGTTGTAGGTGAGCAAATGTATCATAACTTACAAGGCAAGATCCAGCCCCCTGAAGTTAAGAAGCATGGCGGCCAGATTCGTCATATATACTGGGGACGCATTAAAAATTCTTGGAACAACCATAATGCCCATTAACTACTGGCACCAGTCAGCTCAACTGCCTGATAGTAGTGTGGTGGGGGGGGGGGGGGGGGGGAGGACCAAACTGGAAGAACCGAGATTAGCTTCGGCAAATTAGATTAATTTAGCTAGAAATCATCAAAAGTAATGAAGGAGACCTTCATGACATGTTAACAAAATTCAAGGAGATTTTCCAAGACAAGTTAGGTAAATTACGGGGTCTGAAAGATTTGGCTGGATCCTGAGGCCACGCCCACGTTTTACATAGCCCGACCTATCCCCTATGTCTTAAATGAGAAGGTTAATTCTGAAATTAAGTGACTAGAAGAATTAAGCATCATCAACCTGTACTGTTTTTGGAGTGGCAGCTCCCATTGTACCAGTGGTGAAGCCAGATAGAACCATTAAGACATGTGGGGAATACAAATTAACCGTGAATGAGGTGCCGAATTGGGGCAATTGAAGATTTATACGCTAAAACATCAGGGGCAAAATTCTCCGACCCCCAGCAGGGTCGGAAAATCGCCTGGGGAGCGCCTAAAATCCCGCCCCCGCCGTGGCAGAGATTCTCCGGCACCTGGGAAGTGGCAGGGGCAGGAATCTCGCCACTCCGATCGGAGAGGCCCCTGCGGCGATTCTCCGGCCCGGATGGGCCGAAGTCCCGCCGCTGGGAGGCCTCTCCCGCCGCCGAGGTTTACACCACCTCTGGAACGGTGGGCTCAGTGGCGCGAGCAGGACCCCGGGGTACTGGCGGGGCAGGGGGCGATTGAAACCTGGGGGGTGCCTCCACGGCAGCCTGGCCCGCGATCGGGGGCCCCCCCTCAGAGTCCGGGCCAGTGCCCTGGGTGCACTATTTTCTTCCGCGTCTGCCGCGGCCTCCACCATGGCGGAGGCGGAAGAGAACCCCACATTGCGCATGCGCCAACAGTGACGTCAGCGACCAGCTGCCGCTGACGTCACCGCCGGCACATGCGCGGACCGGCGAAAGCCCTTCGGCCAGCCCCGCTGCCGGGGGTGCCGGTTTTTTGCGCCGGTCTTCTGGTGGCAACCGCTCTGGCGCGGGGCTGGCCCCCAAAGGTGGGGAGAATTCCCCACCTTTGGGGTGGCGCGACCCCTGAGTGGTTGGCGCTACTCCCCTACTCCGGGACCCTCCGTCACGCCGGGTATGGAGAATGCCGCCCCAGGGGCGCGATTCTCCGACCCCCACGCCGGGTGGGATAATCGCGGGAGTGCCAGGCAATTCACGCCACGCCTCCCTGGCACACGCATGCGATTCTCCCATCCCCCCCGGTCGTGTGGCGATTTTACGGCCCAGATGTGCCGAGCGGCCTGCCGAATCCGACCGGTTCACGGCGGCGCCAACCACACCTGGTCGCTGCTGGTGTGAACAGCGCGCGACCGCTGCGTGTGGGGCCTGTGGGGGGCAGAGGGAGAATCGAGCACCAGAGGGGTGCTCAGGAGGAGTCTGGCCCGCGATCGGTGCCCACCGATCGTCGGGCCGGCGTCTCTGAAAGACGCACTCTTTTCCCTCCGCCGCCCCACAAGATCAATCCTCCATGTATTGTGGGGCAGTGGAGGGGAAGACGGCAACCGCGCATGCGCGGGTTGGCACCGGCCAACCTGCGCATGCGTGAGTGACGTCATTTAAGAACCGCCGGCCGCGTCATTCAGACGGCGCCGCTTTGACGCAAGCGTCAAGGCCCGGTGCACGAGATTGACGCGCCGCCGCTCCTAGCCCCCTGGGGGTGGGAGAATAGGGGCCGAGGAGCGACCTCCGACGCCGGAGTGAAACACTCCGGGTTTCACTCCGGCGTCGGCACTTAGTCTCCCTTTGGGAGAATCGCGCCCCAGGAGGTTTAACTTACACTAAACTTGATATGAGCCATGGGTACCAGCAATTAGAATTAGACAACGCTTCTAGAGAATTTGTTACTCTAAATACCAATGAAAGTCTATCCCAGTCAACCAGACTAATACTAACAATAATCTTTATTTTCACAAGTAGGCTTACATTAACACTGCAAATAAGTTATTGTGAAAAGCCCCTAGCCGCCACATTCCAGTGTCTGTTCGAGTAAAGAGGGTGAATTCAAAATGTCCAAATTACCTAACAGCACATCTTTTGGGACTTGTGGGAGGAAACCGGAGCACCGGGAGGATCCCACGCAGACACGGGGAGAACGTGCAGACTCCACACAGACAGTGACCCAAGCCGGGAATCGACCCTGGGACCCTGGAGCTGTGAAGCAACAGTAATAACCACTGTGCTGCCGTACTACTCTTTAGAGTTTCATTGGTGTGTGAAATTTTCCAGAGCACGATGGAAAGCTCACTACAGGACCTACCCAAGGTGGTTGTCTATCTAGATGACATGCTGATAACAGCGTCATCTGAAGAGGAACACCTAGCAAATCTCAAAGAAATCTTTAAAAGATTTAAGATGGCTGTAGTAAGACAGAAAAGAGAAAAACGTATGTTCCAAGCTCATGTCATGACGTACTTAGAATTTAGTTGATACCGAAGGGTTGCACCCCATGGAGGAGAAGATAAAAGCAATCAAGGAAGCACCGGCCCCCGAAAATGGGTCAGGAGTGAAATCCATTTTAGGAATGGCGAAGGGTTATTCTCTATTCAAACCTCTTCCATCGGGCAGGAGATACAAAAGTCTGAGAACATGCACTAACAGAACAAAAACAACTTCTTCCGCTCTGTTACCGAACTCCTGAATGACTCTCTTATAGACTGAGCTGATCTCTCCAGGCACCTTCTCTAGTGAGTAGTACTACACTCCTGTATGCTTCACCCGATGCCTGTGTCTATGTATTTACATTGTGTATTTATGTATGCCTATGTTTTTTCATGTATGCAACGATCTGGACTACTCAAGAAGCACCAGAGGTGATATTGGAGAAAGTATCAGAAAGAAGCCTTCGAACAGATCAAGCTAACTTTTGCAGTCATCCAGTCTCTTGGTTCACGTTGACCCCTCAAAAGAGATAATTTTTATCTCTGTTGCATCTCCTTAGATGGAAGATGGTGCCGAAAGATCTAGCGCCAATGCCTCGAGGTCTCTGACCAATGTTGAACAAGTTTACTCGCAAATCAAAAAAAGGGACTAGTCATAACCTTTGGAGTGAAAAAGTTCCATTAATATGTCGATGGACGACATTTCATAGTTGTTACCGACAAAACCCTGTTGGGCTTATTCTCCCCACAACTTCAGGTAGGGTCCAACACTAGGTTCTATTGTTGGCATCCTATGAGTATACGTTTCAACACTGGCCGGGCACACGCATTTCGAACACGGGTGCTTTAAGCTGCCTTCCCCTACTTGAAAGTGTACCACTTCCGCCAGGACCAGAGGAAATCATTCTCACTTTAAACTTTCTCGATACATTGCCAGTGTCGGCATGACAGGTTAGGTTTTGGACCTAGAAAGACCCCATTTATCTCCAGTCAAGCAGATGGTTCTCCATGGTTGGCATTATGATAACAGGTCTGAGCAGTTACGACTCTTTCAGATAAGAACAGTCAAGTTAAGTTGTGAGGATGGCCTATTTTTATGGGGAGCAAGGGTGGTCATTCCCACTCCTGCTAGACAGCTATTATTACAAGAGCTGCACTGTGCCCATCCTGGGATGACAAAGACGAAGAAGCTCACACGCAATTATGTGTCGTGGTCCGGGATGGATATCGCCATCGAGAATCTGGTCAAACAATCTGACCAGTGTCAAATGTAGCAAAACCTGCCGTCCGTGGCTTTAATGCCCCTTGGGAGTAACCAGGTGGACAATGGGTGTGACTACACGTCAACTTTGCAGGCCCTTTCATGGTCTTGACTCATCAATTCACCTTGATGAGTTCTTGCTCATCATAGAGGCTTAATCAAAGCAGCTGGGCATACAAGAAATGAAGGCCACAACTTCATCAGCAATGGCAGAAAAGTTACAATCAGGCCACAGTTTACCCAAGGTTCTGGTCTTAGATAATGTGACTACTTTTACTCGTGAAGAGTTAAAACAATTCATAAGAACCAATAGCATTCAACATATTTGAATCACTCCCTACCACTCTGCTTCAAATCGACTGACTGAAAAAGCCATCCCAATATTCAAAGCAGCCATGAAGAAGCAGCCATCAGCCACTCTACAAACCAAACTGGCCTGTTTTCTGCTCACCCATAGAACAGCACCTCTTGTCACCACATGTGTTACACCTGCCGAGTTGCTAATGGGTAGATGTATCAGAACATTGTTGGACCTGATATTTACGAATTTGGTGGAGAAGGTGAAGGTAAAACAGCACTCATAGAAAAAACATCACAACCCAAGAAAACCTGAGAGATCATTAGAGTTGGACAACTTGGCATATGTAAAGATCTTGGTGCTGGTCTGAATTGGATCTCTGGAATGGTCATGGCCAGAACAGGTCTGGTGTCCTATGAAATAGATTTCCAAGGAAAAATGGTGAAGAAACACCTGTACCATTTGAGAAGAAGAGAATCACATACAGAGCCTGTGGAGCAGCCCATATTTAGTATACCTGTCAGTGATATTGCTACAGATGAAAGTAATGCTGCAGCAAGCTATCCAAAGTTAGAAAATGTACCGGGGGGAACTGGGGAAATTGTCTGCACGTCGCACCTTCGCAAGTTGAGAGGTCAACCCATTGAGGTTCAAACCCAAGTTACCTCTATTGCAGGAGCAGCTGCTGGTGAATTACAATGCTCCCAAAGAATCAGAAAGTCTTACCATATAAGGGACTGTGCTGAGATCCATTTGTTGTGTAATATCGTAAATAGTTCCATTGTTGTTGTAATGTGTTAAGCGGGGATTTAAAGGGGGGAGGGATGTGGGAGCATGCCGCTTTAAGAGGGCAACTTCTCGGACGGTCATGTGACCCTAACGGCCAAATGGGCAGGAGCGCATATATTCTGGGGTTGACCGAGGATTTTACTGTTAGTTAGAAGTTCGGAGTCGTGGAGTATGACAACCTTCGTTTCATTCTCTATAAATAGTTATTTGCCTTGATCAATCGTTCATTCGTTAATCTACTTGGTGGTCAGCAGTCTTTCAAAATACTACACCCTGTGATCTTCAGAACAAACCTTTACTACCCCGTTGTTTCATGTCCCTTAGAATTATAGCATTTAGTTTACATCGCCTGTCCTAATTTTTCCTTCCAAAATGCATCTGTTATGTACCAGAGTATACTGCTGAGTGAAGAATCACGTGTTCTGTCATGTCAGCAGAGAGTGTTGCGTTGGCTTCAGTTCTCCATCATGTCCTGTGGGAATACAAAAGTTGAAGCATCTGCCTTTAAAACCATTAAATGTGATCCCAAGGACATAATGAAGAGGTTGCACCATTAAAAGGGATGCATTATGGTGAATGTAGAAGTAAATGGACAGACAGCAGAGTTGCCTCTTAGCGTTGTTTGTGACACAGCTTAAACTCAATTGGGGAACAGTAAACCAACTAGTGGAGTCCAAGAACAACCGATAACAACTCCTGGAGAAGTATTAGAAGGTGTTGGAAGATTCACAAGGCTCCATGATCAGAGTTGAGGTGCAGTTGAAGATCAAGCGAAACAGTGTACCCAAATGTCTCAAAGCTAGAATCATACCATATGCCATCAGACCAAAAGTTGAAGAAGAACTAGAAAGGCTAGTCGAAATAAGAGTAATTGTACCAGTTGCATCAAGTGAATGGGCAACACCAATAGTTCCTGGATTGAAACGCGATGGTTCAGTTAGAATTTAGCAGAAATTTTACAGCAAATATCAACCCAGTGTTGTGTGCAGATCATTATCCATTGCCACTGATTGAAGACTTGTTTGCTGGACTTTCTGGAGGACAGCAATTCAATAAAATTGATTTATCACAGACATATTCACAAATGTATGTGAATGCAAAATCACAGCCCCTACTCACTATCCTGATGCTCAAAGATCTGTTTCATGGCAGAAGACTTCCTTTTGGAGTAACATCTGCTCCTGCTCTTTATCAGAGATCCATGGAGCAAGTTGTGAGTGGGTTAAATGGGGTGGAATGTTATTTAGATGACATTTTCATCACCACTTTGAGTGAACAGGAACACTCCTGAAGAAATTGGAAACTATTCTGAAATGTCTGCAAAACCATAACCTTCAAATTTAAAAGGAAAAGTGTGACTTTTTCAAGACACCCATAAATGATCTGGGTCACATTATCAATAAAGATGGCTTCCACAAGGAGCTGAAGAAGACAGCAATCTTAGAACCACTGCATCCTCAAAATAAAACACAACTTAGGTTATTTTTTGGATTGATCAGTTATTACGGTAAATTCGTGCTGAATTTAGCAACATGATTGAAGCCATTATGTGCCAAACAGTAATAGCACTGGTCAGAAGAATGCAAAAGTTCATAAAATGAGGTAAAAGGTGCCTTCCAGAAGTCAGAGCTGTTGGTTTAATACATTCCCAAGCTGAAGTTACGACTTGCTTGCAATGCGTCACTCCATGTGGTTGGTGCAGTTGTCCTTCCGGACAGGAATGACCGATAGCATTTGCTTCACAAACTCTTACGAGCGCAGAAACAAATTGCGCTCAGCTAGAAAAAGAGGGTTTGAGCATCGTTTTTGTGGTAAGACGTTTCCACCACTATCTTTATGGACGTCATTCATGGGCAGCATGGTAGCACAGTGGTTAGCACAGTTGCTTCACAGTTCCTGGGTCCAAGGTTCGATTCCCGGCTTGGGTCACTGTCTGTATGAAGTCTGCATGTTCTCCCTGTGTCTGGGTGGGTTTCCTCCGGGTGTTCAGGTTTCCTCCCATAGTCGAAAAATGTGTGGGTTAGGTGGATTGGCCATGCTAAATTGCCCTTAGTGTCCATAAAAGGTTAGATGGGGTTACGGGGATAGGGTGGAGGCGTGGGCTTAGGTAGGGTGCTCTTTCCAAGGGCTGGTGCAGACTCGATGGACCGAATGGTCTCCTTCTGCACTGTAGGTTCTTTGATTTTAGTCTTTTGATGGTCATTGACCCTTGACAACAATCTTTGTGCCATGTAAAGGTATTTCTTCTTTAGCTGCCAATAGGTTACAGTGATGGTCTTTGATTTTGTCCGCATACACACAAAATCCAACATCGCAAGTCAGAGCAACATGCAAATGCTGCTGCATTGTCAAGATTGCTGTTACAAGTCAAGCATTACTTTGTAGAGCATTTCTTTAGCATCCTATATTTCGCACAGATGGAAAAATGTGCCGGTGACTCCATCTCAAGTTATACAGATGATGGGAAAGGTGATAGGCATGGTCCAAAAAGGAACAATGTCAAATGTTTATCATAAAAATCTATACTTGAACGTACATCACAAAAAGACTTGAGATGGATAGTTCAGAATGGAGTTTTATTGTGGGAAATCCAAGTAATTATTACTCCAATCTTGCTTAGTAAAGCTCTTGACCAACTATATTGGGGTCAACTTGGTTTGGTGAGGATGAAGAAATTGGCACACATTTGGTGGCCAGGGATAGATGCTCAAATCACAGAGAAAATGGGGCAATGTCAATCCCAACAGGAGATCTGCTGTCTTGGTATGTCATATTTGTTAGTTTTGCACAATCCTCACACAGCCACTGCAGCTCATCTGCAACCATTCTTTGACATCTGTCATCCAGCTATGCCTAGATCGACCCCTCTTTGCACTGCCCTCTAGAAGAGATCTCTGTAGCTTTTCAGCTCTGATCAAACAGCCGAAATACTGACATTTTCTTTTCTGGATGTCACTTTTATGAGTTAGTTCTTTCTGCTCTTGCAATTTCAAGTACCTCTTCATTTGTCCACAAGGTCTATCTATAATTTTTTTTTTCATTTCAAAGGCCTCTATTTCTTTTTACTTATTGTCCAGATTTTTGAAGCAGACAGGGGAGTGAATAGAATGTGGCTGCTTGTGAATTTTTCCTTGTTACAAGCTTGGGTTTTATTATTAAGTAAATATCCTTCATCTTCACAAAATTATTTCTGGCTATCTCTATCCTTTTTCTGACTTTTGGCATCATATCTTCCATTTTCTGTTGTTATTTGTCCGAAATAGACAAACATATCTACTTGTTGCAGTGTGACACCATCCACTTCTTCACTCTCGTTTCCTTTGATGTATTTCTTCCACTTATCATTTTTTTAAATAATTTTGGGGTTCGGACTCAATCCATATTCCAAACTTTAAGATTGTATTTGATCAATGATACCCTTTGGGGCCTTTCCTATCTTTCCAACCTCTGGCAAATCGGCATGGCGGTGGGAAGGTATTGTGCAACCCACCCCAATACCTCCCTGCACCATTTTCCCATATTCCCACCTCATTGCTCAGTGTCAATGGCCCTAGAAAATCCTGGCCAGTGTGCCTATTCCTGAAGATTTCTCTTCTGATGGAACTTCTTTTGTTGATGTTTAAAATTCCTAGATTAGCACAGGTGAAACATTACTTTAATGCTTCTTTAATTTGGATTCTGTTATGTTATGCTGTTTGATTAACATAAGTTGCTACTGACCATAGACGACGTTGAAAGACACTCCAGTCCTTGAAGTAAGTTGAAAGGATTTATTCAGTAACAACAACTAGATAAATGAGTTCGACACTCGGCTGATCTAACTCTAGTAACTCAGTGATAATGACCAACTGTACAACTAGGATCGAGACCACATGTGGTGACCCAGCCTGAGATCTAAACTATTCTGTTGCTGATCCTACAGTCCCTGCCAGGAGTGAGAAGGCGGGTCTAGTGTGTGTCTGGTTTTATAATGAGTTGTGTCGTGCCCTCCAGTGGTCGTGCCACAGCCGGGTGTTCTGATTAACCCCTTAGTTTCATGTCAGTCAACATATCACTACAGACTCTACATTCAAGTATTTTGCATCTAATGAATAGTTCAGGGTAATCCATTTTTGGAGAAGTCTTGTGAAGACCAGAAATAAAAACAAAAAAAATTGGAATCATGCAGCATCTGAAAATGTCAGAAAAATGGTGAGTTAGTATTTTGGGTCGAGGCTCTTCATCAGACAGAGAAAGTAACTGTGACTGTTTTTTAGAGTTTTCTAAATGGCAAGAATTGCTGGGTTTTACAGCTGTGATTTAGGCAGTAGGTTGGGGGAAATGTAAAATACAAGGAGTTGCGAATGCACCATCTTCCCACCTACCCCCAAGCTGTCCTCCATAATCCGATAGATGGGTAGGTACCAAAATCAACAGCCCACACAACATTTTGAGATAAATAATCAAGAGTCAACCGAGCTTGTTATCAAGCCAATTGACCCGAATATGACTTTGTTATAATAAGGAACGGTGGGAGGGAGGGGGCATGGGTGTTCTTTGAGGTACTCTGTGCGCATCGGGCACTCCACCCTTCAAAAACTTTGTTCATCTCTGTCTGGCCTCTAAAGCCAATTCACTCTTTCACCCCCTTCCCCATGATGCCCACGTCCACTCCACCCAAAAAGCAAAGGTCTACCT
Source organism: Scyliorhinus canicula (assembly GCF_902713615.1). Lineage (NCBI taxonomy): Eukaryota > Metazoa > Chordata > Chondrichthyes > Carcharhiniformes > Scyliorhinidae > Scyliorhinus > Scyliorhinus canicula. Next base: position 164,244,912 of record NC_052148.1, read on the forward strand.
GGCTCCAAGATCCATCAAGGTTTTGCATAGACCTGCTTGAAATTCCAGAAGCACCCACTACTCGTTTTTGATGCTGCTGGGACTGCTGGCCAATAAGATTGATGGGCTGCTCTGAGGGGCGAGACTTCCTTCCACTGAGAGTGGCCAAAGTCTCACTTTCAGCCTGTTTAGTCAATCGGTAGCATAAAGGCCAGATAGGCCTACAAAGGCCTTTATAGAACGTCAGGTCCTTTATAGGGGCATCATCCACCCGCCGACTCTTGCAAATGGGGACAGGGGTATAGAACATAGAACAGTACAGCACAGAACAGGCCCTTCGGTGCCTCGATGTTGCGCCAAGCCATGATCACCCTACTCAAACCCACGTATCCACCCTATACCCGTAACCTAACAACCCCCCCCCCCCCCCCCCCCCAACCTTACTTTTAAGGGCACTACGGGCAATTTATCATGGCCAATCCACCTAACCCGCACATCTTTGGACTGTGGGAGGAAACCGGAGCACCCGGAGGAAACCCACGCACACACAGGGAGAACGTGCAGACTCCACACAGACAGTGACCCAGCCGGGAATCGAACCTGGGACCCTGGAGCTGTGAAGCATTTATGCTAACCACCATGCTACCGTGCTGCCCTGCCATGTATGCGAGCAATACATGCCCTCCCCACACCTCCAACCCATCCACCTCCACCTGTATAAAATACATCCCCATGATTGCTTTAGGTAGAGTAAATCAGGAGAAACGGCTTCCACAGACAGAGAGAGTTAATGATTTAGGTTTTATTGGCAAAAGAGCCTGAGGTGTGATGAGAAATTATTTTACACAGTGAATTATGATCTAGAATGCATTCCTGAAAGAAAGCAGATTCAACAGTAAATTTCAAAAAGGAATTGGATAAAATTGAAGGAGAGAATATTGCAGTTCTACGGAAAAGAGTAAGAGGATTGAAACTAATGAGATACAATGGACTGAATAGACCCCTGCATTATATAATTCTGTGCTTATATAAGACGTACTTGAAGCTGTAGTGTATGCTTAGATTTTTTACCATGTTACAGTAAGTGGTGGGCAGTTTAGTGTTTGGGAATGTTTCATGTCGCAATACTGATAGCGGTTAGGTCAAAACAGGGTTGACTTGACATTAGGTTCTAATAAGCTTCATTGAAACCAGAGACTAATTTAGTCATGCTCTTATTTATTTATTTCTACGTGGTGCTCAAGGGATGAGATGTGACAAATGTGATTACAGTTAAATGTACTTAATTTATCATCAGTTAAATTTTAAAGAATGTTTGTCAAAGATTAGAAATCGAAGCCTAGGAACTGTTGTGTAAGCATGCAAGTCATGAATGCATCAGAATAGACACAAAGAAAGTGAAGAAAGGCATCTCACACAATTAAATAGAGTGTTAAATAGAATCCCTACAGAGCAGAAGGAGGCCATTTGGCCCATTGAGTCTACACCAACCCTCAGAAAGAGCACTCAACCCAGGTCCGCTGCCCCTGCCCAACACACCCATCCCCGTAACCTAGGGTGGCATTCTCCCCTACCCGGCGTGACGGAGGGTCCCGGAGTAGGGGAGTGGCGCCAACCACTCAGGGGTCGCGCCTCCCCAAAGGTGGGGAATTCTCCCCACCTTTGGGGGCCAGCCCCGCGTCGGAGCGGTTTGCACCAGAAGACTGGCGCAAACACCCGGCGCCCCCGGCAGCGGGGCTGGCCGAAAGGCTTTCGCCTTTCTGGGCGCTGACGTCACTGCCGGCGCATGCGCGATGTGGGGTTCTCTTCCGCTTCCACCATGGCGGAGGCCGTGGCGGACGCGGAAGAAAATAGTGCAGCCAGGGCATTGGCCCGGAGTCTGAGCGGGGGGCCCCGATCGCGGGCCAGGTCACTGTGGGGGCACCCCCCGGGGTTCGATCACCCCCCGCCCCCCCCAGGACCCCGGGGGCCTGCTCGCGCTGCTGAGCCCGCCGTTCCAGGGGTGGTTTAAACATCGGCGGCGGGAGAGGCCTCCCAGCGGCGGGACTTTGGCCCATTCGGGCCGGAGAATCACCGCAGGGGCCTCTCCGATCGGAGTGGTGAGATTCTGCCACCGCCACTTCCCGGGTGGCGGAGAACCTCCCTACTGGGGGTCGGAGAATTTTGCCCCTAACCTGCACATCCCTGGACACCAATCGACAATTTATCATGGCCAATCCACCTAACTTGCACATCTTTCAACTGTGGGAGGAAACCTGAGCATCTGGTGACACGGCGAGAATGTACAAACTCACAGGGCGTGATTCTCCGCACCCGCGAAAAATCGCGAAGTTGGCGTCAAAAACGGGCGGGTTTTACGACGGTCGGGAAGGGTCCATTTCCCGACGTATTCACGTCTGGGAAATGGGCTAGGAACGCGGCCGCGTCAATCACGTGTGCGATGATGACGGAACGCGGCGACGACACGATCATGCCCATGTGACGCCGCCCGATGCCGTAAAAAGGCGCGGGCGAGCACAGAATCTGTAGGCCATGATGTCGGAGCCCAGGAGAGCTGCACCTCGTTTTGTTGAAGCAGATGTGGATACGCTGCTCGATGCTGTCGAGCAGAGGAGGGGCATCATCTGCCCGAGGAGAGGGCATCGCCAACCTGCCAGCGTGGTACGCCAGGCCTGGCGTGAGGTGGCTGCTGCCGTCAGTGCTGTGGGGCAGACACCTCGCTCAGCAGAGCAGTGCCGAAAAAAGCTTTACGACCTCACCAGGGCTGCCAGGGTAAGTGCCAAGAAGGTGCCCCCTGGTCACAACCATCCCTCCCCCTTAACTTAATCACCCACCTCCCCCCTTGGCACGGGGGGTGGAGGGGGATTGAGGCAGAGTTAGTTGAGGGTGGTTAACAAAGTTGTCACAGACCCAGCGCTCTGGCCCCCGTGGAGAGATGCAATCGTCTTATGACAACTTGACCCCCAAACTGTGCCAGTATCTGAACGGACTGCTGATACCTGCCGTATTGTAAAGATCTACCTATGTACCCTCCCCCAACAGGCCAAGTCCGCTCACAACACCCGTGAGCGGCACCAGACTGGAGGGGGTTCGCCCAACCTGCACCCCCTCACCACCTTTGAGCAGAGGGCACTGGACCTTGTTGGGGGGTCTGCCACCCGGGATGTCGCGCTATGCGAGGTTGGCGGAGCTGCAACAAGTGAGACAACCCTCCTTGACAAACACCCACCCCTCCCCCATCCTCTGTCCCTTCACACACCCTGCCCACTGGGATACCTCCCCCATCCTCTGTCCCATCACACACCCTGCCCACTGGGATACCCCCCATCCTCTGTCCCTTCACACATCCTGCCCACTGGGATACCTCCCCCATCCTCTGTCCCTTCACACGCTGCCCACTGGGACCGTCCAGCGGCCTGCCGAGCAAATCTAAATAACCCGTCTCATTCTCTTCCCTAGGACGTGATGCCGAATGACCAGGGCCGTCTGGCTGCAGACGGACACAGGCATCTGCCCCCACCTCACCCGGGGCCGCACGACAGAGGGTGCCCGATCAGCGGGGAGTCCCATCCTCCCCAACCCAATCTGCGGATCAGGATGCCCAGAGGGTGGCAAGACCACAAGCCACGGAAATGGCCAGCGATAACCCTCCAGACTCTGAGCGGCCCCACACCATAGAGGAGGCGCTAAATTGCGACAACATCGGGCTTGCGGCACTGCTATCTCCCACACCATCCACCATCCCAGAGACACTCACCCTGGTTGGGCTATTTAGTGATGAGGCTCCTGGGTCACAGTCTGGTTCGCACATCACAGCTGAGCAGGTACAGCAGGTGGAGGTCGGAGCAACCGAGGGCCCGGACTCGCGGAGGCCAGACCAGGCCCAGCATGCAGCTGGCTCCCAAACGTTTTCGGAGTTCCTGGAGTTTCTCAACCCACCCGCACAGCCGATGCCTCAAGAAACCCAGGGAGACAATGACGGGATGAGGGCTGTCTACCAGACTCTGCAGACGCTGTTAGAGGAGTCGAACCGCGTCCACGAGCAGGGAGTGGTGCCGCTCATGGCAGAGACGCAGTCTGACACCGCACGGGTGGCATCCGCGGTGGAGGCAATGGGTCAGGTTATGCAAGGCGTTGGGGTTAATGTCCACGCGTCATCCTCGGCCCTGGACAGGGTTGCCCTCTCACAGGCAGCAATGTGCCAGAGGCAAAACGACATTGCCGGCGCCCTGTAGGCCTTGGCCCAGTCTCACCAGGTCATGGCCCAGTCGCAGCAGTCAGTCGCCGAGAGCATCAACCGCCTGACACATGTGCTGGATGGCGTCGTGCACACACAGGTTGAGGTCGCACAGTCCCTGGCGGGAATGTCTAACTCCCTGGACTCCGTGTCTGCAAACCTTCGGATCCTGGTCGATACCGTTGCAGGCCTCCAGGACTGGCATCGGCAGGTATCGGCGGCACAACGGGGCACCTCCTTGCTCGCACGTCTGTCCCAAAGTGAGGCCCGGGGGCCACCGGGCTCCACGAGGGAGGAGGAGGTTTCGGGGGCCGTCCCATTAACTCCATCACGGGATGTCCCGGAATTCTCGGCCACCCCCCGTCCCATCCCTGGTGCATCGGGTGGGCAGCAGGCAGAGCAGGGTGGCACAATGTCACCCGAGACGCCCGCAGAGCAGCCTGGCCCATCAAGGCCGGGTCGCCCCAGGAAACGCGTGGCCAAGGAGAAACGAGTCGAGGGGGGCGATTCGCAGCAATCCTCCTCCACTCCTGCTGTATCATCTGGGGATTCACTTAGACGTAGTGGTAGGGCCCGTAAGGCAACTAAGATAGACACTGAGTAAGTTGGCATGGGTGAAGGGCACAGTTTAGTTGTAGGGGCTAGGGCACCTGTAAATAATTGTTAACATTAAACGCACTGTTCCACCTTACTTGTAATACCGTGTGATTGTTCCACAGCCACAGGAATCGTGATGGTGACCGAGTGTCGCTGGGGTTGACGAGCGGTGAAACTTCGGTGCCGGGTGTGCAGTCCCTGCCCCTCCCCCCACCCCCTCCCACAGCTAGCCCACGCGGGCACGTGATAGAATGTCCGTGACGATCTCAGCGGCCACCAAAGTGGATGGTTCAGCTATTGCCATGAGTCAGACTCTCTCTAACGATTCTGAGCTCACAGCTCTTCGCAGAGCGGGCTGTCATCATTCCACATGGCACTGATCACACCCGCTGACACAGCCATCAATGTTGTGCCATACCGTCTGGACCCAGTGGTAAGGGTGATGTCTAAGTGGCGCAGTGTACACTGAGAGGGGGTTTGGGGGGGGGGGGTGGCACTTGTGTGTTGGCCCTCTGCACGACTAGTGATGCAGGTGGTGGTTTGGTGTTCAGCGGGGACGTCACATGCGACACGAGAACCGTGCTGCCACCAAGGCGTCGCGTGCCCGCCGTCCTCGCCGGGTTCGTCGTGCCGCCTCCTGGACATCACCAGCACCTGGGTCGTGTCTGCGTTCTGCACCCGCCGCCAGCCTCCTCCTCCTCCTCCTCCTCCCTCTCCTCCTCCCTCTCCTCCTCCCTCTCCTCCTCCTCCTCCTCCTCCTCCTCCTCCTCCTCTGTGCTGGCACCACTGCCAGTGGCTTCTCCCTCCGCCTCCTGCAGCAGATCATCTCCCCTCTGCATCGCGATGTTGTGCAGTGCACAGCAGACCACAACAATGCGAGCGACCCTGTCGGCCTGGTACTGCAGGGCCCCTCCGGAGCGGTCCAGGCACCTGAATCTCATCTTCAGGAGGCCAAGGCAGCGCTCCACCACACCCCTGGTTGCTGCATAGGCCTCGTTGTATCGTGTTTCCGCATTGGTCTGAGGCCTCCGTATAGGCGTCATCAGCCAAGACCTCAGCGGATAACCCCTGTCGCCTAGCAACCAGCCCCTCAGCCGGGGGGGACATCCCTCAAACATCGCAGGGATGAACGACTGCGCCAGTATGTAGGAGTCATGCACACTCCCTGGGAACCTTGCACAGACATTCATGATCCTCATGTGGGGGTCGCATACCACCTGGATATTCATGGAGTATGTCCCCCTTCTGTTTGTGAACACCTCCCTGTCCCCTGCAGGCAGGCGCATGGGGACGTGAACACAATCGATTGCCCCCTGCACCCTTGGTATCCCGGCCACGTTGGCAAATCCACGAGCTCGTGAGTCTTGACTTGCTTGGTCCTCGGGAAAGGTGATGTAGCGGTCCGCGATGGCATTGAGGGCGTTGGTCACATCCCGGATGCACCTGTGCACCAATGACTGGGAGATCCCGGAGAGGTCCCCGCTCGGAGATTGGAAGAAGCCGGTAGCATAGAAGTTAAGAGCGACCGTCACCTTGATGGCAACCGGGATCGCATGTCCCACCCCCATTCCACGTGGGGCGAGGTGCGCCACGAGGTGACAGATATGTATCACGGTCTGCCTACTCAGCCGGAGTCTCCTCCTGCAGATGATGTCCGGCATTGTTAGGAAAGAGACCCGGACACGGTACACCCTCGGCCTTGGTCGTCGCCTCTGACGCCGTGGCTGCACCCTCACTCTCTCCTCTTCCTCCTCCTCCTCCTCCTCACCATGCTGCTCGATGACTGGCAACTCCTCGGCCCTTCCCTCTGCTGCTGCAGCTGGCCCTGCATCCACTGCGGGTTGTGGGTGTGGATGCTGCTCCATCTCCAAATGCAGTGCAGCGGCCCCAACCACTGCGCAGAACATAGCCGTTCTGTTCACAGACATTGTGCTAACCTACAGAAGGGTGGTGGGGCAGAGAAACGGGACATGTTAGACGGAGGTTAGTCGACAACTCGGCAGCCGCCAGCCACGGGATACCTGTGTGTCCCGGTGGCCTGGACGCGCTGCTGACACGCGGGCAGCCTAACCCCTGGTCACGTTCTGCATCCAACGGCCAGTAAACTATGTCCTCCTCACGAGTGCGTCAGTGGCCTGTGTCCGTAAGCCACAGGGCAAACAGCAGCCTTGTCCTTGTGACCGGCACGCCATGGCATGGTGGCAGACATTTTGTTACGGGGTTGGACGGCTCACTCGCTCACTCTCTACCTAACCCCCCTCCCACTCCCACTCCCCCCCTCCGTCTCCCCCACTGCCCTCTCCGTCTCCCCCACTCCCCCTCTCTGTCTCCCCCACTGCCCTCTCCATCTCCCCCACTCCCCCCTGCTCTGGACCCCCCCTCCCGTTCTCAGGGATGCCTTCCCTGTTGTGGCCAGACTCGAGCGGTGCGCTGAGCGTTGCGCTGAGCTGTGCGCTAACCTCCTGGAAGCAGTCGTCAGCCAGCACGGCTGGTTGACGAACTTAAAAAGCAGGTGTGTTTCACGCCATGTAAACAGTGCGCGATTAAGTCGGGACTTCGGCCCATCCGGGCCGGTGAATAGCGGGGGGGGGGGGGGGGGCAATTAGTAGCGAATCTGGTCGTGTCGGGGGCGTTACAGAGGCGTTTGGCGGGAATGGCGACTCGGAGATTTTGCCGGGCTCGGAGAATAGCGGGAGGGCGTCTAACCAGCGTCGCCGTAAAAATTTGCGCCGCCCGCTATTCTCCGCCCCGTCGTGAGTGCGGAGAATCGCGCCCACAGTCAGCCAATGCTGGAATCGGGCCCAGGTCCCTGACACTGTGAGGCAGCAGTGCTAACCATTGTGCCACCATGCCGTGTGGGCAAAATCACGTTAAAAAGTCGAGGAATTCAGACATGAAAACGATCATGTATACTGTTAAGAATCAAAGGGAAATGAAAGCCATTAACAGCATTGCTCAGTAATATGGCTATCAGCTGCTTTAGAACAATATTGGTGTACTTGTTTTTGATTTAATTAATAAAGACATGTAAAGTGGTAGAACAAATAGAATATTGAAGTTAATGTCCCAGTAATATTTAAAGCTATTTATATTATCAGCTCTATGAGGTAATTATGATTTACAAGGTACACAGATTAGCCCGCTAGCAATATTGAACTGACTTGTAGCTACAATTGGCAGTAATGCATTATGAGCTGGGTATCCAGTTGCAATACTAAATAGCTTGATAAACACTTTATCAAATGTAAAACAGGTTTGTATTGATTATTTTTCCTAATCATGGTGTTAAATCAGGGCAAGCGAAAGAAAGTTAAAATCCTCAAAGGCTGAAAGTGCATTTTTAATTAAATTATGTTCATTAAGGCATAGAATTCTCTGAAGATTTAAATGCATGCCAATATACGTCAATTGTTCTCTTTTCTGATCGACAGAATGCCAAGAAAGATCTATTTCTTATTCTTTACAAATGAGCATTAGATACAAGAAGTTACTTCTGCAGTGTAATTATTACCATTACAAAAATGAGCCAAGTGTTGGTGAGGTTTTACATTACTGTGGCCTGTAAATCATTTTGGTTCCATCCCTTTGCAAGGCAGCAAACTCTACCGTGTAAGTGTGTCAATTGCTTGAATATGGGTGTAATTTGAGCAGAATATTTTATCTTTATGTATCATGGTCAATGATACATAACATACACATCACCTTTTAATTTATTTACATTGTGTCGGGCATGTCAGTGGTTGGAAGGTGAACTAGTTCTTAGGCGCGATTCTCCGCTCCCACGCCGGGTGGGAGAATCGCGGGAGGGCCGCTCTGGCACCCCCCACGATTCTCCCACCCGGATGGGCCAAGCGACCTTCCGTTCCCGACCGGTTCACGCTGGCGGCAACCACACCCGGTCGCTGCCAGCGTGAACATGTTGCCAAAAGCTGGTTTGTGGCTTGTGGGGGGCGGAGAGGGGAGTGATCACCACGACCGTGCTCGGGAGGGGACTGGCCCGCGATCGGTGCCCACCAAACGACGGGCCACCGTCTCAAAGGGACACACTCTTTCCCCTCCGCCGCCCTGCAAGATCAAGCCGCCACTTCTTGCGGGGCAGCGGAGGGGAAGATGGCAACCGTGCATGCGCGGCTGACGTCATTAGGCGCGCCGGCCGCGTCACTCTCGGTGCGCCGGGCCTTGACGGCAGCGACAAGGCCCCACGGCCGAGATTTACGGCACGGCCCTCCTAGCCCCCCCGGGGAGGGTGAGAAGAGGGGGCGAGGAGCGGCCTCCGACACCGTTGTGAACCTCTCCGGGTTTCAAGACGGTGTCGGGCCTTGCGGAGAATTCTGGAACATCAGGGGAAATTTTCTGCTATTGGCCCCAGGTGGTGGAATACAAACATCAAGAGGTGTCGGGTGTGGGCATACAGAGGGTGGGATGTCTGTTCATCCAGATCCAATTCGAGAACTTTCAGAATGGGAACTTCAACCAAGCCTTAAAGGCTCCCACTGTTTATTTCATTATGATATTGTCTGAGCTTCAACATAATATCCTAATCTATTTAATTCAAATGGTTATCACCACAGGCATAGTAACTTGGTGATGCTTTCTGGAAATGAATGTTCCTTAAATTTCAAGCATAAAATAGACCTTGGGAACAGCCTTGCTCTATGCTAATTGAAACTGCGAGCAACAGAAATGTACAACAGAGCAGAAATCCATTTTCACCCATTATATCTGTGCTGGTTCATTGTTAGATCAAAACAAAGCTAACCTCACTGCCCCATAGTCACCAACAGAGTGCTGCTGGATTCGCTGCTTTAAATATTGAATGGCCCTTGAAAAGACACTATGGCCTTTCCCTAAAACCCTCCCTGCATTCCAATCGACCTTACTGAAATCTTTTCCCATTCTCTTCATGATAATTTCATCTAATGACTCCACATCATGAAAACAACCTTCCCCTTATCACACCTCCATAATTTTAAAAGTCTCTATGGGATTTACTCTTAGCCTTCTCCGTTCCAGCAGAAACAAAATCCAGAAATACCTCCTCATTACAATAGTTTCCCTTCTCTGTATTTGTTCTTTAATTTATTCACAGGATGTGTACATCGCTGGCAAGGCAGCATTTATTGTCCTTTCCTAATTGACCTTGAAAAGGTGGTGGTAAGCAATCTTCTGGAACTGTTCTGCAGTCCATCAGATAAAGGTACACATACAGTATTGTTTGAAAGGAAAATATAGCATTTCAAACTAGAGACAATGAAGCAAAAGTTATATGTTTTCATGTTGGGGTGGTTACTTGGAGGGGAACTTGCATTGGTAAGTTGTGTCCTCGCGTGCCAGGTGTCCTTGTGCTGCTAAATGGCAAAGTTTATAGATTTGCAAAGTGCTGTTGAAGAAACTGTGACATTGTGGGAAATGTTCAGAATACAAAGGGTCAATGTCATATCATAACTAACCACTAGATGGAGCTAGATGCAGAACTATATGAAGCACTGACTCAGACTTCTGGGAGAAGGCGGGAGATGAGAGCATTGGAGTAGTGAGAGAGATCAGAGACTAGTGTTAGTTGAGTGTAGATTGTGGATTACTAGATTATTGTTTACTATCGGAGTAAGTGATCTAGCTTTAATAAGTAGTGTAAATAAATGCTAGCTTTTTTAATGAACTTAGCTTCTGTGCTCTTTGTGAACACTACAACATCTATCCTGATAACAACAATCACAAAGAACGCTATGTGCTACCAGGGAGCGGGATTCTCCGCCCCCCGCCGGGTCGGAGAATTGCCCCGGGCCGGCGTCAATCACGCCCCCATCGTGTCCCGAATTCTCTGCCCCCTGAGATTCGGCAGGGTGGGAATCGCATTGCGCCGGTCGGCGTGCCCCCCGCGGTGATTCTCCGGCCCGCGATGGGCCGAAGTCCCGCCGCTGACAGGCCTCTCCCGCCGGCGTAGATTAAACCACCGACCTGACCGGCGGGATTGGCGGTGCAGGCGGGCGTGGGGTCCTGGTCGGGAGGGCGCGGGGCGATATGACCCCCGGGGGTGCCCCCACGGTGACCTGGCCCGCGATTGTGGCCCACCGATCGGCGGGCGGGCCTGTGCTGTGGGGGCACTCTTTTTCTTCCGCCTTCGCGATGGCCTTCAAGAGACTCCCTCCCCTGCGCATGCGCCGGTATGATGTCAGCAGCCGCTGACGCTCCGACGCATGTGCGGACTTACGCCGGCAAACGAAGTCCTTTTGGCCGCGGCTGGTGTGGCGCCAAAGGCTGTTCACACCAGCCGGCGGAGCGGGAACCACTTCGGCGCGGGCCTAGCCCCTCAATGTGAGGGCTTGGCCCCTAAAGGTGTGGAGACTTCCTCACCTTTGGGGCGGTCCGACGCCGGAGTGGTTCACGTCACTCCAACATGCCGGGACCCCCCGCCCTGCCGGGTAGGGGAGAATCCCCAGGAGTGGAAAACACCACATGGTACCTAAAAAGTAAACAGTGTGTTTGGAAAGTGAGTTTTGCTTTGAGAAAGAAGATAAGAACAATCAAGCCGCTACACAGATCTCAAAGAGAGCTACTGATCGTGAGATGGAAGGTCTGAAAACGCCAGAACACTTCAGGACAACCAGTACACTTAGTCTAAACTGGAAAAATTTCAAACAGCAATTTGAAGTGTTTTTTATCTGCCTCCACATTAGAATCAGCTCCTAATCATCGAAAAATAATGCTCCTCCTCAATTTGACTGGACCGCAGGCATTAGAATTATTTAATTCATTTGAATTCACAGACAGTGAGGATAAGAAAAAATTGAATGGGCTGTAGAATGAATTTCACGTGCATTGCAAAGTGCAAGTCAATGAAACATACGAGCGATGCATGTTCAGAAAAAGGCTGCAGCTAAAAGAAGTATTGGTAGATTTGTTTGTAACTGATTTAAGACTGAGAGTGCAGTCCTGCAATTTTTCCTCCATTGCAGATTCGCTGTTGCGGGATCAAATAGTGTTTGGTATATATGATGAGCGAATGCGAGAAAGCTTATTAAGAAGACCGATATTGTATTTGGAAGAAGCCATAAATCTTTGCAAGGCCAGTGAGCAATCCACAAATGATTATGCAAAGTTCAGGGCTCAATAAAAGGTGCAAACACGGGGAAACGTGGCCGACGCCATTAAGGCTGTGGCGCTGTTCAGAAGACAGCGTGCCACTGATGGTGGACATTTTGAAAGTGAAGTCACCAATGTGACGACGTGTACACGCTGTGGCAATGCCCACTATAGAAAAATTATCCTGTGAAAGGGAAAATATGCTCGTGGTGCAGCAAGTTCAATCATTTTACCTCACAATGCCATTTTACATCAGAGTACTGACAAACAACTCCAAAAAATCGTTCTCTACATATAAAAAGGTACAGAGTATACAAGATGAAGGACATAAAGAAACATTTCTAACTTCAAATAATGATTCCTCTTCGTTTACTCTACAAGATAACTTAATGGGAGAAGCCATAACCAGAGTTAACGCACTGGACACTGATAGAACAACATTTCAACTCTCCGATTTAATTAAAGATTGAACTGTAACACTAAATATTAATGGGTCTGATGTCCCATTCAACCTGGATACGGGTGCACATGCAAATTTAATCACAGAGGCAGATCTGAAACAAGTGCACAAGGTACCATGAATTAAAAAATCAAAGTGTAGGTCCACAGGCTGCAATGGGAATGCAATACTGACGAAAGGTTCCTGCTGCCTCAAGGTAAAGAAAAGTGACATTTGTATGCCATTGGACTTTGAAATTGTGGATGACACAAAGTCATCACTAATTGGTGTCGATGCGTGCATTAAATTAAATTTGGTGCAAAGAAATCAGACTGCCAAAGCATCTCAGCATGAAGCTGATGGCAAAGAACTAGTTGTAGCAGATGCATTGTCAAGAGCTACAAGCTACAATGATGAGAAAGCATCGGAAGTAGTACTCAATGTGGAAACACATGCCACATTTGTCGCAGGCATGTTACCTGTGTCTGATGCAAAGCAAAAGTTAATGCGGGATGAAACTAAAAAAGTCACAATACTTCAATGGATGATCAAAAACCTAAGAGAAGGAAGGCTTAATGGCAGTTGTAGCAGTTTTCAAAGCATCAAAGATGACTGACTTATAAACGGATTCCTGTTGAAGGGAAAATTGTAATATACTCCTGCCTACGAAGACGTATTCTGGAAAAGATACATGAAGGGTATCAAGGGATAGAGAAGTGTCGAAGACATGTCAGGCAGTCAGTGTACTGACCAGGCATCAATAGAGATGTTGACAACTACATGCAAGAGTGTAGCGTCTGCCAAACACATCACCCATCCCAGTGTAAGGAAACCTTTGTAGCAAGTGAGATAGTCACAAACCCATGGTCAAAGGTTGGGATGGACCTGTTCTATTTCAGAGGGAATGATTATTCAGTCATCATTGATTACTATTCCAGTTATCCTGAAGTCATAACATTGTCAAATTCGACTGCTCACTCAGTGATAAGAGCGGTGAAGTCTGTATTTGCTCGACATGGAACTCCATTAAAAGTCATGACGGATAATGGACCCTGTTTCAGTAGTTGGGAATGGTTGTCATTTGCAGAAGCATACAACTTTCAACACATTAACTCCAGTCCATTATATCTCGGCTGGGTCACTGTCTGTGCAGAGTCTGCACGTCCTCCCCGTGTGTGCGTGGGTTTCCTCCGGGTGCTCCGGTTTCCTCCCACAGTCCAAAGATGTGCGGGTTAGGTGGATTGGCCATGCTAAATTGCCCGTAGTGTCCTAAAAAGTAAGGTTAAGGGGGGGGTTGTTGGGTTACGGGTATAGGGTGGATACGTGGGTTTGAGTAGGGTGATCATGGCTCGGCACAACATCGAGGGCCGAAGGGCCTGTTCTGTGCTGTACTGTTCTGTGTTCTATCTCCAATCTAATGGGAAAGCCGAGAAACGAGGTGGAATAGTGACTTTGATGATAAAAAGGATTTGTCGCTTGCACTGTTAAGCTACAGAGCTATTCCTTTATCGTCAGGATTGTTGCCTGCCCTGATGCTTATGGGAAGGAAGATTCGTACAACATTGCCAGCCATAACAATTCCAAACATGGATGGGCAGTTAACTCATGAAAGAATGAAGCAACAGCAATGCAAGCAAAGAGCATACTATGACAGGCATGCAAACCAATGACTGAAAGAAGGAGATGTTGTCAGGATATGAAATCCAGGTGGTGGTTGCTCAGACGTTGCGAAGGTATTAAATGAGTTTGCAACGTGATCGTATGTGGTATAAACTGAGGCTAGACTAATGTTTTGTAGAAACAGATGAGCATTATTAAAAGAAAATAATTTGCTGCAGTTTCCAGAGCCAACAATAACAAAGCCAGACCCCATGTTTTGCAACATTGACTTACCAGAAGCTTTGTTATCAACGACATACAGAACAGGTAAGAGAAAATTCCAATGACATGGCAAGTTCATTGAGAAGGTCAAAAAGGACAAGATTTGTAAAACACTAAGGACTGTAACTCTGTGATTCCAATTATGATATGTAACATAGCATTAAGCATGAACTTGATTAAAGCATTCTCAGCAATGTATATAAAAAAATGTTAGAAAGAATTTCAAACATTTTTATCAAAGAAAGGGGGATGTGACATTATGGGAAATGTTCAAAATACAAAGGGTTAATGTCATATCATAATTAACCACTAGATGGAGCTAGTTGCAGAACTATATAAAACAGTGACTCACAGACTTGGGAGAAGGCTGGAGAGGAGAGCATAGGAGTAGTGAGAGAGATCAGAGTACAGTTATGGATAGTGTGGAGACTAGTGTTAGTTGAGTGTAGATTGTAGATTACTAGATTATTGTTTATTATTGGAGTAAGTGGTCGAGCTTTAATAAGTAGTCTAAATAAATGTTACTTTGTTCATGAACTTAGCCTCTGTGCTCTTTGTGAACACGACAACATCTATCCTGATAACAAGAATCACAAAGAACACCACAGAAACCTTGAGGAGTAGCTGCAGCACGGCACTGATAGTGGAGGGAGTCAATGTTTAAGATGGTGGTTAGGATGTCAATCAAACAGGCTACTTTGTCCAGTCTGGTGTCAACCGTCTTGAGTTTGTGGTAGCTGTACTCATTTGGGCAAGTGGAGAGCATTCCATCACAATCAGGACTTGTGCCTTGCTGTTGGTGGAAAGTCTCTTGGGACTCAGCATGTGAGTCGCTTGCCGCAGAATAAATGGTTTGAAAATGGCCTGCTCTTTGTGGACAGGGCATACCTGGGCAATTTTACACTTTGTTGAACATTTGCCAGTGTTGCAGCTAAAACAGCTTGGTTGAAAGCATGTCTAATTCTGGAGCACAAATCTTCAGCACAATATTGGGGAGGTTTTTAGGAGCCATAATCCTTACTATATCCAATACACTTGGCCATTTCTTGCTATTACGTGGAGTGAATTAAATTAGCTGAAGGTTAGCATCTGTGATGCTGGGGATCCAATGAGAAGGCCTACATAAATTATCCACTTGACCTTTGCGGCTGAAGATTATTGTAAATGTTTCAGCCTTGGCTTTTGCACTGATATAACAGGCTGTTATTATTAAGGATGGGATGTTCATGACTATTTGGCTGTTTAATTGTGCACTGCCATTCATAACTGCAGAGTTTCGATCTGATTCAATGATTAGGGGAACTGCGAACTTTGTGGCATGTTGCTGCTGTTCAGCATGTTTGTAATCCAGTGTTGTAGCTGCATCACGTTGTCAGCACTTTTTCAGGTACATTTGGTGCTCAAACTGGTGCTGCTCATTGACTGAGGTCTCCAGCTGGTCTGAAGTTGATAGTTGGGTGAGGAATATACTGGGCCATGAGGTTATAGATTTTGATGGAGTACAATTGTGCTGCTGCTGATGCCTCACAGAGCCTCCTGGAAGCCCAGATTTAAGCTGCTAGATCTATTTTGAATGTATTCCATTTAGCACAGTGGTAATACTACACAACATGATGGAGGGTGTCCTCAATATTAAGACTGGATTTTGTCTTCCCAAGGACTATGTGGTGGTCACGCCCTCCAATATTGTCATCGACAGATGCATCTGTGACAGGTAAACTGATGAGGACTAGACCAAGCCAGGTTTTCCCTCTTGTTGGTTTTCTCTCACCATCTGCATGCCCCATCTGTCAGGGTGCAGTCAGCTCAGTCAGTAAATACTACTACATTTGGTGAGCGACAATGAAGCCCCCAGCCAGAGTACGTTTGACATTGCTACTTTCGGTGCTTTTTAAAATTGTACATGGTGTCACAGTGGTTAGCACTTCTGCATCACCGTGCCAGGGGCTTGGCTTCAATTCCGACCTCTGGCAACTGGCTGTTTGGAGTTTGCACGTTCTCTCCGTGTCTGCGTGGGTTTCCTCCGGGTGTTCCGGTTTCCTCCCACAGTCCAAAGATGTGTAGGTTAGGTGGATTGGCCATGCTAAATTGCCCTGAGTGTCCAAAAGGTTAGATGGGGTCATGGGGACAGGGCACGGGATTAGGCCAAGGAAGGGTGCCCTTTCGGTGGGTCGGTGGAGACTTAATGGGCCAAATGGCCTCCTTCTGCACTGTAGGGATTCTATGATTCCATGATTGATCAGCTGAGTAATGGTCGTTGTTTGTAATCAGCAGCATGCTTCCTTGCCCATGTTTGACCTGATGATATGAGATTTCATTGGTCCAGAATAACTGGAATAACTAAGGACTCCCAGTGCCACTCCCTGTGACTGCATACCAATATGCTTCTGCCTCTCCTAAATGACTAGCTATGATTCTGTGGAGTCTCTTGAGCCTTGGGACAATTTTGCTACAAGTCCCCAGATATTAGTGGGGATTTTTCATAGTCAACTGAGTCGACCTTTTAGCGGGAGGTGATGGCATAGAGGTATTGCTCAGAAACCCAGGGTCTGGGGACCCAGATTCGAATCCCACCAGGGCAGATGATGAAATTTGAATTCTGCAAAAAAGTCTGGAATTAAAAGTCTAATGATGACCATGAGTCCATTGTCATAAAAGCCCATCTGGTGCACTAATGTCCTTTAGGGAAAGAAATCTGTCATCTTACGTTCTCTGGCCTACATATGACTTCAGATCCATCTGAGTGTGGTTGACTCTTAAATGCCTTGTGAAATGGCCCGGCAAGCCACTTGGCTCAGCGGCAATTACAGATGGGCAGTAAATGTTGGCCTTGTCAGTGATGCCCACACCCCATGATTGATTTTTTTTAATACCTTCATCCTACCTAAATCCAGTGCCTAGGCCAATGCCAGGAAGTTGACCCAGTTTTATTCTTCTTATAGATTTATTGCAGATATTGTGTCACAATTGAGCTGCTTACTCAACCATTTCACAGAGCAGTGAAAGGTTAGCCACATTTATGGAGTCATATATCGGCTGGATCAAGTCAGGATAACTGAATTCCTCCCCAAAATGAGTTAGGTCAACTTTTACAACAATCTAGTAGTTTTGGAATCACTATTTACTCGTTATTCATTCCAGATTTATTGAATGAACTGAACTTAAATTGCCTAGCTGCTGTGATGAGGTTTGAACGCAAGTCTTTGGCTTATCTGTCTAGGATTCTGAATGACTAGCCCAGGAACAAAAATGTTGGATGAACTCAGCCGTTCTGGCAGCAGCTGTGAAGAGAGAAGCAGGGATAAAGTTTCAAGTCTTTGCGACTCTTCTTCAGAGCTAAAGAAAGGGAGAAATGTGATGAATTTTATAGTGTTAAAGAGGGGATGGAGCAGGTGGAGCAAAATAGGACAATGATAGCTGTGAATGTCCAAAATTGTCCTTAGTGTTGGGTGGGGTTACTGGGTTGAGGGGATAGGGTGGAGGTGTTGACCTTGGGTAGGGTGCTCTTTACAAGAGCCGGTGCAGACTAGATGGGCCAAATGGCCTCCTTCTGCACTGTAAATTCTATGAATTCTATAAGTAGGCTTACATTGCAATGAAGTTACTGTGAAAAGCCCCAAGACTGGTTGAAAGTGGTGAAAAATTGACCCCGGAGTCTGTAATAGTATCTCCTCCAAATTTTCCTTGAGGTCTTGATTAATCAGAGAAACCACCTCTACCTTCTGCTGGAGGACTGCTGTCTATACCTTCAGTTTCTGCTGGAGGACTGCTGTCTATACCACCAGTTTCTGCTGGAGGACTGCTGTCCATACCGCCAGTTTCTGCTGGAGGACTGCTGTCCATACCGCCAGTTTCTGCTGGAGGACTGCTGTCCATACCGCCAGTTTCTGCTGGAGGACTGCTGTCTATACCACTAGTTTCTGCTGGAGAGCTGCTTTCACAGTCTCCAGTTCCTTCTGGAGAGCTGCCTTCTTTAATCCTAGTTTCTGCTGGAGAGCTGCCTTCTCTGTCTGCAGTTTCTGCTGGAGAGCTGCCTTCTCTGTCTGCAGTTTCTGCTGGAGAGCTGCCTTCTCTGTCTGCAGTTTCTGCTGGAGAGCTGCCTTCTCTGCCTGCAGTTTCTGCTGGAGAGCTGCCTTCTCTGCCTGCAGTTTCTGCTGGAGAGCTGCCTTCTCTGTCTGCAGTTTCTGCTGGAGAGCTGCCTTCTCTAATTCCAGTTTCTGCTGGAGAGCTGCCTTCTCTGTCTGCAGTTTCTGCTGGAGAGCTGCCTTCTCTGCCTGCAGTTTCTGCTGGAGAGCTGCCTTCTCTGCGTGCAGTGTCTGCTGGAGAGCTGCCTTCTCTGCACGCAGTTTCTGCTGGAGGGCTGCCTTCTCTGCCTGCAGTTTCTGCTGGAGAGCTGCCTTCTCTGTCTGCAGTTTCTGCTGGAGAGCTGCCTTCTCTGTCTGCAGTTCCTGCTGGAGAGCTGCCTTCTCTGCCTGCAGTTTCTGCTGGAGAGCTGCCTTCTCTGTCTGCAGTTTCTGCTGGAGAGCTGCCTTCTCTGTCTGCAGTTTCTGCTGGAGAGCTGCCTTCTCTGTCTGCAGTTTCTGCTGGAGAGCTGCCTTCTCTGTCTGCAGTTTCTGCTGGAGAGCTGCATTCTCTGCCTGCAGTTTCTGCTGGAGGGCTGCCTTCTCTGCCTGCAGTTTCTGCTGGAGAGCTGCCTTCTCTGTCTGCAGTTTCTGCTGGAGAGCTGCCTTCTCTGCCTGCAGTTTCTGCTGGAGAGCTGCCTTCTCTGCCCGCAGTTTCTGCTGGAGAGCTGCCTTCTCTGTCTGCAGTTTCTGCTGGAGAGCTGCCTTCTCTGTCTACAGTTTCTGCTGGAGAGCTGCCTTCTCTGCCTCTGGTTCCTGCTGGGGAGCTGCCTTCTCTGCCTGCAGTTTCTGCTGGAGAGCTGCCTTCTCTGTCTGCAGTTTCTGCTGGAGGGCTGCCTTCTCTGATTCCAGTTTCTGCTGGAGGGCTGCCTTCTCTGCCCGCAGTTTCTGCTGGAGAACTGCTTTCTCTGATTCCAGTTTCTGCTGGAGGGCTGCCTTCTCTGCCCGCAGTTTCTGCTGGAGAACTGCTTTCTCTGATTCCAGTTTCTGCTGGAGGGCTGCCTTCTCTGATTCCAGTTTCTGCTGGAGGGCTGCCTTCTCTGATTCCAGTTTCTGCTGGAGGGCTGCCTTCTCTGCCTGCAGTTTCTGCTGGAGAGCTGCCTTCTCTGCCTGCAGTTTCTGCTGGAGAGCTGCCTCCTCTGCCTCCCATCTCTGACTGGTCTTCAGTTCCTGGCATTGAATGGGTTCTGCGACACCCTATAGCTGCATTGGGACCCAGGAAGTGCAGCCTTTGGTTTTCATCATGAGCATCATGCTCCTCATCCACTTGAATTTAAAAGCATATGTTCAGGTAATCTTATCCCTCTGGCAGGAAAAATGAGATGTTAACAAGGTTGATGTCATTTTCAATGTGGGCAGGTCGACAAGTTCCAAGCATTATTAGTTTTTTGGCACATAATTGTTCATACAGGTCTATAAGAATACAATATTAACCAGCACAATTAAATACAATGACTAACTGCTGGAGAACATGCACCCTGGCTGCAGTAGCATCTTCCAATATATCTTCACCTGAATGCTTGAGGAGAACATCATCAGCACTGCTGTCACTCTCAGCAGCATTTTCCCACACGTTTGGGATTGAAGGCTCAGTGATACTATCTGTTCCATGATACCTTGGCGTGTCTCTGCAGACAGAGAAAGAAAACCTAAAATTACCTTAAACACACAGAGAAGGCAGCTCTCCAGCAGAAACTGTAGACAGAGAAGGCAGCTCTCCAGCAGAAACTGCAGACAGAGAAGGCAGCTCTCCAGCAGAAACTGCGGGCAGAGAAGGCAGCTCTCCAGCAGAAACTGCAGGCAGAGAAGGCAGCTCTCCAGCAGAAACTGCAGACAGAGAAGGCAGCTCTCCAGCAGAAACTGCAGGCAGAGAAGGCAGCCCTCCAGCAGAAACTGCAGGCAGAGAATGCAGCTCTCCAGCAGAAACTGCAGACAGAGAAGGCAGCTCTCCAGCAGAAACTGCAGACAGAGAAGGCAGCTCTCCAGCAGAAACTGCAGACAGAGAAGGCAGCTCTCCAGCAGAAACTGCAGACAGAGAAGGCAGCTCTCCAGCAGAAACTGCAGGCAGAGAAGGCAGCTCTCCAGCAGGAACTGCAGACAGAGAAGGCAGCTCTCCAGCAGAAACTGCAGACAGAGAAGGCAGCTCTCCAGCAGAAACTGCAGGCAGAGAAGGCAGCCCTCCAGCAGAAACTGCGTGCAGAGAAGGCAGCTCTCCAGCAGACACTGCACGCAGAGAAGGCAGCTCTCCAGCAGAAACTGCAGGCAGAGAAGGCAGCTCTCCAGCAGAAACTGCAGACAGAGAAGGCAGCTCTCCAGCAGAAACTGGAATTAGAGAAGGCAGCTCTCCAGCAGAAACTGCAGACAGAGAAGGCAGCTCTCCAGCAGAAACTGCAGACAGAGAAGGCAGCTCTCCAGCAGAAACTGGAATCAGAGAAGGCAGCCCTCCAGCAGAAACTGCAGACAGAGAAGGCAGCTCTCCAGCAGAAACTGCAGGCAGAGAAGGCAGCTCCCCAGCAGGAACCAGAGGCAGAGAAGGCAGCTCCCCAGCAGAAACTGCAGACAGAGAAGGCAGCTCTCCAGCAGAAACTGCAGACAGAGAAGGCAGGTCTCCAGCAGAAACTGCAGGCAGAGAAGGCAGCTCTCCAGCAGAAACTGCAGGCAGAGAAGGCAGCTCTCCAGCAGAAACTGCAGGCAGAGAAGGCAGCTCTCCAGCAGAAACTGCAGGCAGAGAAGGCAGCTCTCCAGCAGAAACTGCAGACAGAGAAGGCAGCTCTCCAGCAGTAACTGCAGACAGAGAAGGCAGCCCTCCAGCAGAAACTGCGGGCAGAGAAGGCAGCTCTCCAGCAGAAACTGCAGACAGAGAAGGCAGCTCTCCAGCAGAAACTGTGAGCAGAGAAGGCAGCTCTCCAGCAGAAACTGCAGACAGAGAATGCAGCTCTCCAGCAGAAACTGCAGGCAGAGAAGGCAGCCCTCCAGCAGAAACTGCTGGCAGAGAAGGCAACCCTCCAGCAGAAACTGCAGGCAGAGAAGGCAGCCCTCCAGCAGAAACTGCAGGCAGAGAAGGCAGCTCTCCAGCAGAAGCTGCTGGCAGAGAAGGCAACCCTCCAGCAGAAACTGCAGGCAGAGAAGGCAGCTCTCCAGCAGAAACTGCAGGCAGAGAAGGCAGCTCTCCAGCAGAAACTGCAGGCAGAGAAGGCAGCCCTCCAGCAGAAACTGCAGACAGAGAAGGCAGCTCTCCAGCAGAAACTGCAGACAGAGAAGGCAGCTCTCCAGCAGAAACTGCAGACAGAGAAGGCAGCTCTCCAGCAGAAACTGCAGACAGAGAAGGCAGCTCTCCAGCAGAAACTAGAATCAGAGAAGGCAGCCCTCCAGCAGAAACTGCAGGCAGAGAAGGCAGGTCTCCAGCAGAAACTGTGAGCAGAGAAGACAGTTCTCCAGCAGAAACTGCGGGCAGAGAAGGCAGCGCCCCAGCAGGAACCAGAGGCAGAGAAGGCAGTTCTCCAGCAGAAACTGCAGACAGAGAAGGCAGCCCTCCAGCAGAAACTGTGAGCAGAGAAGACAGTTCTCCAGCAGAAACTGCAGGCAGAGAAGGCAGCCCTCCAGCAGGAACCAGAGGCAGAGAAGGCAGCTCCCCAGCAGGAACCAGAGGCAGAGAAGGCAGCTCTCTAGCAGAAACTGCAGACAGAGAAGGCAGCCCTCCAGCAGAAACTGCAGACAGAGAAGGCAGCTCTCCAGCAGAAACTGCAGGCAGAGAAGGCAGCTCTCCAGCAGAAACTGCAGGCAGATAAGGCAGCTCTCCAGCAGAAACTGCAGACAGAGAAGGCAGGTCTCCAGCAGAAACTGCAGACAGAGAAGGCAGCTCTCCAGCAGAAATTGCAGACAGAGAAGGCAGCTCTGTTTCTGCTGGAGGGCTGCCTTCTCTGTCTGCAGTTTCTGCTGGAGAGCTGCCTTCTCTAATTCCAGTTTCTGCTGGAGGGCTGCCTTCTCTGCCCGCAGTTTCTGCTGGAGAACTGCTTTCTCTGATTCCAGTTTCTGCTGGAGGGCTGCCTTCTCTGCCCGCAGTTTCTGCTGGAGAACTGCTTTCTCTGATTCCAGTTTCTGCTGGAGGGCTGCCTTCTCTGATTCCAGTTTCTGCTGGAGGGCTGCCTTCTCTGATTCCAGTTTCTGCTGGAGGGCTGCCTTCTCTGCCTGCAGTTTCTGCTGGAGAGCTGCCTTCTCTGCCTGCAGTTTCTGCTGGAGAGCTGCCTCCTCTGCCTCCCATCTCTGACTGGTCTTCAGTTCCTGGCATTGAATGGGTTCTGCGACACCCTATAGCTGCATTGGGACCCAGGAAGTGCAGCCTTTGGTTTTCATCATGAGCATCATGCTCCTCATCCACTTGAATTTAAAAGCATATGTTCAGGTAATCTTATCCCTCTGGCAGGAAAAATGAGATGTTAACAAGGTTGATGTCATTTTCAATGTGGGCAGGTCGACAAGTTCCAAGCATTATTAGTTTTTTGGCACATAATTGTTCATACAGGTCTATAAGAATACAATATTAACCAGCACAATTAAATACAATGACTAACTGCTGGAGAACATGCACCCTGGCTGCAGTAGCATCTTCCAATATATCTTCACCTGAATGCTTGAGGAGAACATCATCAGCACTGCTGTCACTCTCAGCAGCATTTTCCCACACGTTTGGGATTGAAGGCTCAGTGATACTATCTGTTCCATGATACCTTGGCGTGTCTCTGCAGACAGAGAAAGAAAACCTAAAATTACCTTAAACACACAGAGCCCTGTAAATTCTGCAGAGTGGAAACCTCTGGCGGATTGTCACTCTCGACAGACTTACCTTCTCTGGGATTCCAAGGCCCCTGTCTTGCCCGACCTTCTTCACTCAGGCTGGGTGAGACAGGAGCGAGGATGCCCACCCCCGGCTGCAGCAACGTGGAGTAACTGGGGTGCAGAGGCAAGTCACTGCCCTTTTACAGCACTCTCTAACATAAAGGGGACTGGTGCAGGGGGTTTGGGCCGCAGAGGAGGAGGGTGTGTTTGGACTGGAGGGTTGGGGGGGGGGGCAGGGGAACGTGTGGTGGAGGGGTGGGTCAGAGAGAGCAAAATGGGGGGAAATCATTAAGGAGACAGGGGTCATTCCGGAAGGGGGGAATGTCAGTCCAGGAGATGGGGGGGGGGGGGGGGTGTGGTTCAGTCCGGGTGAGGATTGTCAGCCCGAGAAGGGGGGGGGGGGGGAGGAGGGGGGGGGGCACTCACATCACATTGCACTGGGCGGTGCGAGTTGGACTGGGTCACACCAGGAGATGTGGGGGGGGGGGGGCGTTAGGTTGGATTGAGGGTGGGGAGCAGGGGGACATTGGGACAGGAGCGTGGTGGGTCGGGTCACATCAGGAGTGGAGTTCAGGTAAAGCTGGGTGTTGGGTGGTGTATTGGGTCCCCTGGGGGGTCGTGTGTGTGTGGGGGGTGTCTCGTGGGAGTTTGGATCTGGATTTTAAAAATAATTACTCGAGAGATAAAAGTGATTTATTTTTCCCTCTAAGTCCTTCAGAGTAACTATCAGGGTAAAACTGGCAGAACCATCTGAGGTTAATGATTGAAATCGCTTCTGATGATGGTTCCCAGCCCAGAGCAATTGTCCCAAGGAAGTTAGCACTTTTGGGCAATTTCTGGGTAAACTATTATGTATGAACTTCCTAGAGGGATTCCCCAGCGTATTATTGAGGTACCCTCCAAATGCGATGTTGGGGAAACAACAAGTAATGGGCCATAATTCACAATGGTTGAGAGCGTTAATTGTCAGTTTTTTCATCAAGATTTACCTTTAAGTGAATGGATCTGTCCTTTATAAAATACATCATCCTTTTTCAGGTGCAGCATCCTCGAATTATAGTTATAACCTCCATTTTTGCTGCCTACACATCTGCAGCTGCCACCTCCACAGCTGTGTCTGCCTTCTTCTCTGTTGCCACAGCTGTTGCCTCCACCATTGTCTCCTCCCCAATTGTGGCACTAACAATTGCACTCAAAGACGAGAGACATATACAATCGATGCTTTATTGCTGTGTGATGCTATTCCTCCAGCTGCAACTGTAGAATAGGATCTGAGTGACTCACACGCATATTTATACACAAGCTCCCTGTGGGCGGAGCTAGCCGGCAAGGGCTTACTGGAGGAACCTGTCTTACAGGTACAGCCATACATCCCCCTACTGCAAGTACGCATATCTTCAGTGGTTATCAACACATTCACCCCCTGTAGAAAATGAGTCCGGCGGGTGTGAGGTGTAACTACTGTATAATACAAAGGATGATATATGTACAAAAGGGTTCAAACAAAGAAAACTAAGAATTCATCTGCTTAGCAGGTTACAGGTTGAGCCGAATCGGCGGTCGAATGTTCTGTTGTGATCGGCGTAGCTGTGGTGGCGATGTCGGCCCAGGCGGTGATGGCAACGATGGTGCGGGTGCTGGCGGTGTTGGTGCTGGCTGCTGGCGGGATGACTCCGAAAGCAAGCCGAAATCCTCCGTGTCCTCCAGTGTGGGCAGGGGGACGAGGGATGGACCTGGTGGGCACGAATACAGTAAGCAGTCGTTGCCGGATGGGGTCCGATGCAATGCTTGCAACAAAGGCATCGCGCATGAGTAAATCAGAGTGTTCCGTGGCTGTGAGGGCCCGGCAGTCGCAGTCTCGTACCAGAGGTATAAGGGCCCTCCAGAAGTCCTCAATCGATTCACCCGGCTGCTGGGTGCGAGTAGAGAGTAGATGTCTTGCAAACAGGGTGTTCGTCGACTGTGCATAGTTCTCCTTGAGCAGTTCCATAGCTCTGGTGTAGTCAGGCGCATCTCGAATTAGCGGAAAGACACTGGAGCTAAGTCTTGAGTACAGGAGTTGTTTTTTCTGAGCCTCCATCGGGGGAGGGTCCGCTGAAGAGATGTAGGCCTCAAAGACTGCAAGCCAGTGAACAAAGTCGTTCCTGGCGTGAGGCGACTGCGGATCCAGCTGCAGACGGTCAGGCTTGATCCTGATGTTCATGGTGTACGGAAAATCACACAGCATTAAATTGTGGCGCTAACAATTGCAGTCAAAGACGAGAGACATTTACAATCGATGCTTTATTGCTGTGTGGTGCTATTCCTCCGGCTGCACCTGTAGAATAGGATCCGAGTGACTCACACGCATATTCATACACAAGCTCCCTGTGGGTGGAGCTAGCCGGCAAGGGCTTACCGGAGGAACCTGTATTACAGGTACAGCTATACATCCCCCTACTGCAAGTACACATATCTACAGTGGTTATCACCACACCAGTTGTTACCCCCTCTGCCTCCATTTCTTTCTTCTCTGCTGCTGTTCTGCCAGGGTGATGTACTGTGGAGAAAATGTGAGTGACACCACCAGAGAAGAGGGGGAGAGAGAGGTGATAGGGCTGGTGAAACTGGCAGAGAAGTCTCCAGTTCACCCATCTCCATTGCCAATTCTGCCCCGGGCCCTTCCTTGCAGCAGAACTACGGGGCATAGCCTCAAAATATGGGCAAGTAGATTTAGAACTGAGTTTAGGAGGAACTTCTTCACCCAAAGGGTTGTGAATCTATGGAATTCCCTGCCCAGTTAAGGCTCCTTCATTCAATGTTCTTAAGATAACGATAGATAGTTTTTTGAAGAATAAAGGGATTAAGGGTTATGGTGCTCAGGCCGTAAAGTGGAGCTGAGTCCACAAAAGATCAGCCATGATCTCACTGAATGGCGGAGGAGGCTTGAGGGGCCAGATGGCCTACTCCTGCTCCTAGTTCTTATGTTCTAATGTTCTTTCCTGCCAGGGGGTTAGGACGATCCAATCCTCACGCTGGCCTGGATCCTTGCCTCCCCGTCAGGCCTGCTGGAAATGTATTGCAGGGGCCCATGTACTTGACCTGACCCCTCAGTCTCGTGGCAGCGCAGCCTGAGCCAATCTCCCTGCACCCCACGTAGCTTGACCTGACCCCCAACTCTCAGACTTACATGGCCACCGCTGAACTTCAAGCACCCCTTTCCACACGGCTGGGCCTGAGTGATGTCATCAGCACAGAACACACCAAACGAAGGGAATCAGACTCTACAAACCCCAATACTGTGCTATCTTTTTACTTTAATCCGCCTTTGGATGTGGGTGTCGCGAGCTAGGCCAGTATTTGTGCCTATCCCTAATTGCCCTTCAGAAGGTGGTGGTGATCTGCCTTCTTGAAGCACTGCAGTTCCTGAGGTGTAGGTACATCCACAGTGCTGTTAGGGAGGGAGTTCCAAGCGTTTGATCCAGCAACAATGAAGGAATGGTGATTTCCAAATCAGGATTGAGAGTGACTTGAGGCAAACTTCCAGGTGATGGTGTTCCCATGTTTCTGCTGCCCTGACTTTCTAGATGGTAGTGGTCATGGGTTTGGAAGGTGCTTGTAGTACCCTCAATAATGGCACGAGAGTGTGGAATGGTAAATGAAGGCTTTAATAAGCAGAGAACTAACCAGTTACCAAGACGTGTGCTTACTGCGTGCCAACCTTATATAAGGCTCCCTGGTGGGCTGAGCCGGAGGCGGAGTCCCCCAGGGTTCTAAACCCGGTCTTAAAGGGGCATCACCTACATGGTGTTAAGGGTACAGTAATCATTCATCACAGTGCTGTCTAAAGAGCCTTGGTGAGTTCTTGCAGTGCATCTTATAGATGGCACACACGGCTGTTACTGTTCATCAGTGAAGGTGGGAGTGAATGTTTGTGGAAAGGATGCCAATCAAGTGGGCTGTATTGTCCTGGACGGTGTCAAGTTTCTTGAGTATTGTTGGAACTGCACTTATCCAAGTCCCACACAATCATGTTCACGATTGTTTTCCTCCTAGACTTGTTTAACATTGGAGAACTTTTTGCTGCCTGTTGCTCTCGCTCTCTCTCACCAACACATTCTGCCCATTAACCCCCCTTGTCTCACACTCTCACTCTCTCTGCCTATTCTCCTCTCTCTCGTGCTCTCTCTGCCCATTCCCCCCTCTCTCATTCCCATTAATCCCCTCGTTCTCTCTTTCCCTCTCACTCAGCCCACTAATCCTCTCTCTCTCACACTCTTTTTCTGCTCACCCTCTCTCTTTCACACACACTCCGTTCATTCATCCCGTCTCTCTCTCTCTCTCTCTGTCTCACACATGCACAATCTGCTCATTAATTGTCTCTCCTTCCACGCTCTCTGCACATTCCTCTCTCTCTCACACACACACTGACCATTAATCCTCTCTCCCTCCTACAGTTCCTCTCTGCCCATTCCTCTCTGTCTCTTTCTGTCTTCAAAAAGAATGTTACTTGGTAGTGCAATTTCTCTGCACTTTGTTACAGCTGCTTTGATCTGGGGCTACCTTTGCAGATTAATTTTTTTGCAGTTTTTGGCCAAGTGTTCTGACTGGAATTATAGTTGTTGCAATTATAGCATAGAAAGTGGGCATTGTAACTGAGGTTCATTCTTTTTCCTGTCACATAGAGGATGAAGAAGAGGATGAAAGTAGGCAATAGAGACTATAAATGTGACAGGATTATTAATACATTGGCCAGATGGAACAGTCGGATAAAGGTTTTTTCTGCATGGCTCCAGAAACCTGCAAAATGGTTCAAGGTGATTTTGTTAGACTCCTTGTCGTTCTTTTCCCAGGGTGTACTTGGCCACACCTCAAGAAAAACTGGATAGGTTCCTTTACGGAATCATGCTTCCACCTGCTACATAGTCCGATATTTCCTGCACCTGGGGCATGATCACACAAATCTTTTCATGGATCTTCACATTCATTCTTAAATGTTTGAGGGTGTTGCACAAACACAATTAATAAATAATATTTGTTGCGCGTGCATCATGCTATCATAAAATTTGGATTTATTAGGATTTTGCATTATAAGCCAGAATTCGTGTGAAGCCTTTTCCAGGAAAGAAACAAAATACATCTTAGTTATGATACATTTTTAGACAAGGGTAGAAAATACTCTTGGAGTCCTGGATAATGAGTCTGAGATAATGCAATCACGGTCACAGAAAAAAACCTCACCTGCTGGAATATGTATGAAGAATCTGGATATGCGAGTTGCCAAGGTATATTGCCCGCTAAAATAATTAGTTTAGTCACTGAGCGGCGTGTGAGTGAATTCCCACTGTGTGTGCCCTGTGGGCCAGGTCTGGATGGAAATTATGTGGAATGGATGCCTGAATAACTTGCCCAAGCTGGCAGAACTCAATGTTGGAGTGACCACTCACGGAATTGACAAAAAATCAGGCTAAGTCTAACCCAACCAGTCACTGCTGGGTCAGATTTTTCTTCAAGTGTTGCAAAATGTCACCAATGGTGTCATCCAGCCACAGCTACTTACCGATAATCTACTCAACAATATAGGGGAGATTTTAAATTATTAACAGAAGGGAACAAAGGGAACAATGATGCTTGGAATTATGGGCGAGATTCTCCCAAAACGGGAGAAATCGTAAAGCTGCCGTAAAACCCAGGCGGGTTTTACGGCAGCGCGCCCCTTCCCGACCGGGGACCGATTCTGGTCCCCGGTCGGGGCTAGCAGCCCGACGCCGTAGGCTCCGGCAAGACGGGCTTAACGAAAATCGTTAAGCCCGCTTGCCGGAGTTAGCGCCGGCTGACGCGTCATATGACGTCAGCCGCGCATGCGCAGTTTGGACGACTCAAACCCGCGCATGCGCGGGTGACGTCATCGCGTTTTTGCGCGAAACCCGCGCATGCGCGGGCCGGGTTGCCCCTCAGCCACCCCGCGAATGGATACTGCGGGGCGGCGGAAGGACAAGTAGTGCGCGGGCATCGGGCCCGCTGCCCGCGATCGGTGCCCACCGATCGTGGGCCCATGGCACCCTTGGCACGGCCGTGGTACGGCCGTGCCAATCGGTGCCATGGTTATTAATAGCGAGTTTGTGACACCGTTTTTACAAACGGCAAGACCAGGTGTGTTTGCCGTTCGTAAAAACGGCGGAAAGGGCTGGGACTTCGGCCCATCTAACAGCTGAGAATCGCAGCCGGCCGTAAAAAAACGGCGGCAGTGATTCGGGTCGGGACTTCGGCGGGGGGGCGGGAGAATAGCGGGAGGGCGGCAAAAATGTCGGGAAGGCCCTCCCGCTATTCTCCCACCCGTCGTGGGGGGCGGAGAATTTCACCCTAAGTGCCTGATCTAAGTGCAGCGGGTCTTTGAGTGATCTTTCAACCCAGCCAATGTATTTGCATCTGACGTCTGGAATTCGTGACCAATTAGGTTGAGCGGGTATGGTTATGGCTTAATTTAGTTAATTTCAACTGCACATTTTGAGGGACACTGCAAAGGTGACATTTGATAGATTGTGGGAGAACAAAAGAACAGAATTACCAGTGACGCCATTGTGCGTTAGCAGAACATTGTGACCTTGGTCCATCCCACCCGATGTGTTAAGATGTTTGGTGGAATTAACAATTTGGCAACCCAGAGAAAGCTTCTTAATGGAGCGGCCTTGGACCTAAGAGGACCAAAGAACTGTCTCTCTCCCACCTGAATGTGGAAATGGGTGTCCAGTAGCTCAAGGGTTCTGTTGATTACAGCGTACACCGTGTTGGGCGGCCAAGGTTCCAAAGAACCATGAAATTCAAGGACAGTGCTCACGTGGCCCAGGCAGTCACCACAAAAACAACATTGCAGTCAGACCTGATGGCCATGGGCCACAACGGTCCGACGGGACATATCCCCAAAGGACAATGAGTAGCACCCACAACAGTGCTGCACTTGGGGTCACATGACCTGCGATGTCCAAGGCCACCAAAATTGACAATGAACCCATCGTCTTGGCCAAGTGACACAGATGCCACAGACGCCTTACACATTGCCCCTCCTAAGGGTGAAGACCTGATGCAACTAATTTGCATCATGGCCCCAAAGTAGCCCCAATTAGCATGAAGTTTCAAGTCAACCTGGACACAGAAATTGACACAGGAGCTGCTGTCCCTATTATTGAGCAACAAACCTTCCATAGGCTTTGTATGGGGATTCTTCCCCTGGGCCTGTGTACTGGCTGGCAACATGTACTGGAGATCCTTAGATCATCAATTGGTACCATTGTGACCCTGTTCACCCACGGATAACAGACAGTTAGGCTGCCACTGGTAGTGGTGCAAGGACCAGGACCAAGTCTTCTCAGCCATGATTGATTACAAAGAGTCCACCTGGACTGACAACAAATCCTCCGATCGGTACTGGCACCCTGTACGAAGTCCTCAGGGGTTTTCCAGGAGGTTTTCCAGGAGGGCCTGAGAAAAATAAAGGGGACCAGAGCAACAATTTATGTGGAGCCGGAGGTCCAGCCTAAATACTTCAGTGGCCGACCGGTCCCATATGCCTGGCTTACGAAAGTAGATGATGATTGGGATGGCTAGAGAGATTGGACGTCAT
Source organism: Scyliorhinus canicula (assembly GCF_902713615.1). NCBI lineage: Eukaryota > Metazoa > Chordata > Chondrichthyes > Carcharhiniformes > Scyliorhinidae > Scyliorhinus > Scyliorhinus canicula. The sequence goes on from NC_052148.1 coordinate 164,275,685, forward strand.
ACGCCCAGTCCAGTTTCCAGAATGGGCAGCGTCAGTGGTCCCGGTGCTGAAACCAAACAAGTTAGCCCGCCTGTGTGGTTATTAGAAAATGGTGAACACGACCTCTCGCTTCGGCCAGTACACCATGCGCATGTAGTAAACCTGTACTCATAATTAGCCGGGGGAGGGGCATCACAGTGGCACAGTGAGTTAGCCCTGTTGCCTCATGGTGCCAAGGTCCCAGGTTCGATCCTGGCTCTGGGTCACTGTCCGTGTGGAGTTGGCACATTCTCCCCATGTTTGCATGGGTTTTGCCCCCACAACCCAAAGATGTGCAGGCTAGGTGGATTGGCCACACTGAATTGCCCCTTAATTGAAAAAAAAATGAATTGGGTACTCTAAATTTTTTTTAAAAGTCACTCATTCACAAAGCGTGACATGAGCCATGCGTACCTCCATTTGAAATTAGGCACGGCATCAGGGAAGTTTGTTATCATCAACACCCACAAAGGGTTGTACAAATATACTGACAGCCTTTCTGGAGAAAACACGGACGAGAGAGATAGTCTGTGTCCCTCTGCTTTGAGGAGACAAACTGAGCTCCTTGGGTCTCTGAAAATTATTCCATAGGGATAGGATCCAATCGCCACCTGTTACCGGGCAGAGTACAGCCTTTTGGGCAATTCATTGGCCACCAGCCATTCAATCGAACCGAGTCCCAACCCCATCACTCTCTCTCGTGCCAAAAGTCTGAAGCTCCTGTTCAAACTAGCAGAAACCAGCAGAGTGTTCTCTCCAGGAACTTCTGAAGTCTTCCTTCTCTCTGCTGCTTGACTTAATGATACATGGCCATTAATCATACAGTAATCAAAAAATTAAATAAGTGAATAAACATGAAGGACCCTTACATCACATGTGATGCATCCCCATATGGCATTGGAGCAGTATTATCCCACAAGTGGGGCATTGGGATGGAATGTCCGATTGCATATGCGTCCAGAACCCTGGCCTACGCAGAGTGCCGCAGTGCGCAGATTGAGAAGGAAGGACAGGCTGTGGTATATGCAGTAAATAAATTTGACCAGTACGCCTATGGCCGTCATCTCACGGTGATCACAGACAATAAATGAGTCCTTACTCAGCCTCTTTAAGGAGGGCCAAGATGATTCTAAATCCAGCAGTGGGCACTGCTGTTTGCAGTGTGTGACTATATGTTTGAACATCTTCCCAGGACACAGATCACATCTGCAGATGCCCTTAACTGACTCCCACTGCCTGTAAGCTCCTCGTCCCGGCCAGTTATGGATGAGATTGTATTGATATTGAATTACATGGAAACCCTACCCATGACAGCTGCACAGATCCGCACGTGGACTAAACAGACCCTGTTCTGGCGAAATTACGTCACATCAGCCCGCACGGTGGCTGCAAGGATAAACTGTGGGCCTAACTTTCAACACAGTGGGGAAGATGGTGTCCTCCTGAGAGGAGCTTGCATGGTCAACCAACGGCTGGGTCGGCGCACGATTATTACAAGGTTTTCAAAGCAGATAACTGGATGTTTCCATGACGAAAAAGATCGTGAGGAGCAACATGTGGTAGACAGAACCTGGCGGCGACATCAAGCGAATGATGCAGCTATGTACAGCTTGTCAGTAATACCAGAAGCTCCCGCCATCAGCCTCACTCCATCCTTCAGAATGGCCATGATGCCCCTGGGCACCCTTGCATGTTGACTTCGCTGGGCCCTTCATGGGATCAATCTTTTTACTTCTTTTCGACGCTCGATCAAAGTAAATGCATGTGCACCAAATGTCTTCTACCACCTTATGAATCACCATGGAAAAATTGTGCCAATTGTTCAGCAGCCATGAGATTCCAGACGTACTTGTCATGGACGATGGAACCCCCTTCACCAGTGAGGAGTGCCAGGCATTTATGCTCACAAATGTGGTGAAACATGTCTGAACTACCCCGGATCATCTGTCCTCAAATGGGTTGGCTGAGCAAGCAGTCCTAAAGTTTAAATAGGGTATGAGGAAACAGAACAATAAAGCTAGAAATAAAGCTGGTGCAGTACTTATTCAACTATCGAATGACACCACACGTCACATCCTGGGTAATGCCAGAATTGCTAATTGGCAGACACCTCCAGACCCGCCTGAATTTAGTGGTCTATGTCTTGACGGGAATGTTGAAATGGAGCAGGGTCTCCAGAAGAGGTACCATGATTACCGAATACGTGACAGAGGTTTTAAACCAGGGGGCGGTGTTCAGGTTCGGAGTTTTGGGGACGGCGCCCTATGGGTTCCAGGAACTGCAGTTGAGAAAATAAGGCCAGTTTCTTCCTCTGTCATGACTATGGAACAAATTATGCAAAAGCACGTAGTCAGGGGCAGGGAACTCGCCCGGGACAGAGCCACACTTGGATAGATCTGTGTCTTGACCACTCTCTCTAACGTCCTTTATTTCAATCATGGACCTATGCCTGACATGGATGACTCAGCCTTGGATACGGACATAAAATCCTCAATACTTCTGGAGAATGTGACAATCTGAAGCAGGCCCCCAACTTTGCCCCTTCATCGTTCTGCATGAAGAAGGCCCTGCCCTACACAATAACACCGCCCCCCCCCCAACCCCCCACAACCTGACCGCACAGCTGACAGAAGCACAGCCACAGGTGAAACAGCAGAGGAGCCCCCTCCATTTTTTAGGGGAACCTTTGGACTTTGGCGCGGAGGGGGTGTGGAAGCTGTAATAATCCTCATAAGATCCATGGGTGTACATCGATCAATCTCCCCATGGGACTCTTAGCATACAAGCTTCCCCACTAGGTGGGGCATGCCCATCTGGTGCTCGTATACTCAACCTTTAAAAGTTGACCCAGACTGGGAGCGTCATTTCCAGCAGTCCCGACTGTGACCTTTGAGTTATAAGCTCTGTTGCGATTTTTACTTTATATTAACTAATTAAATGTTGTTCAGCTTACCTTCATGGGCCTCCTGAACTTTTATAACACCAAGAGGAAATAAAGCCTGTGATTGCAAGAAAACAGACATGGCTAAGATTGCTCAGGTGGTGAGCAACAGGAGCATGGTGTCAGAGTTAGTTTATTAACCTAAGCAGAGGCATGAAAGTTGAGTACAATAACACATTCAACCACATCTTAAAGTGCACATCATGCTAACTACCTTACTCTTTCTTCTGAAGCTTACTCTTGCACATTAATCCTCATGCCAACTTGTCCCACAGGTCCACCTACCCTCTTGATTTATGAACCAACTCACATTCTCATCTGTCCTTCCATCACTGATACTCACCCTTGTGATGTGTCTCTCCTTCATGGACACCCCTAACAAATGTCTGCTGTCTATCCCTTCAACGCATTCCATTGTCCCAACTCATAAGTCTCATCTTTACCCCCTTTCAGGAAAGGAGAATGTAGAACATCAATACAGCGAGAGAACTGGATGTTGTCCTTCACAATCTTGCTATTAACAGCAATGGATGTAAAGGTGCTGGGGGTCAGCAAACCCGTCATGTCTGACTATCAGAGATTGGGATCTCTCAGCTACCTGGTACCTACCTAATTAAAGATCACCCCATCACATTTCAAAGACACTTACTCATATTAACTTTGTACCATCTCCCATTGTAATATGAGCATGTGCATAATGTTACCTGAAAACATTCCTCCCTTGATGCACGATCAATTGCACAAAGACTAGAGTTGGATACAACTGAGGCTTTATTGCTCTAAGATGTGTGGCCTCCCACAGCAGCTGGCGAAATGGCTGCAGCATGAAGGACACACACATTTATACTCCGCCTACTGGGCGGAGCCAGCAGACAGGGTCTACCGACGTACCTGTCGTACAGGTCCTACCATACATCACCTAATATAAGTGCAACAGTGGTTTACCATATTCACCCCCTGTTAAAATTGAGTCTGGCGGGGGTGGTGGAGAACTATATATAACAAATGAGTTATACATTTACAATATTGGAGAGAAAAAAATGTCTTTTGAAGTCCAGTGGACCAGTTAGAGGTTTAACCGGTCCGGGGCCTTGATGTGCCGCTTGGAGCGATGCAGTGGTGGCGGCGATGCCGATACTGGTCTGATCTTCGAAGACCCTGGGAGCGTGCTGAAATCCTCTTCATCCTCGGGCATGGGCAGGGGGAGGACGGATGGTCCTGGGGAGTTGCTGGTGGGAGCGCCGGGGGAGGGTGGCATCGGGCTGGAGGGGTGTGTGTGTGTGGAACCTGCTGGTGCCAGGTCCCTGAGGGAGACAGTATCCTGGCGGCCGTCGGGGTACGCCACGTAGGCATACTGGGGATTTGCATGGAGCAATTGCACCCTCCCTACCAACGGGTCCGCCTTGTGGAGTCGGACGTGCCTACAGAGAAGGATAGGTCCTGGAGCTGCGAGCAAAGTCGGGAGCGACACCCTGTGGACTTCCTGGGGAAGGCAAAAAGACGTTCATGGGGTGTGTTGTTAGTGGCGGTGCACAGTAGTGACCGGATGGAGTGTAGTGCATCAGGGAGGACCTCCTGCCAGCGAGAGGCCTGGAGGTTCCTGGACCGTAGGGCCAGTTGGACGGCTCTCCATACTGTCCCGTTCTCCCTCTCTACCTGCCCGTTTCCCCAGAGGGTATAGCTGGTCATCCTGCTGGAGGCAATACCCCTACTGAGCAGGAACTGATGCAGCTCATCGCTCATGAATGAGGATCCCCTGTCACTGTGGATGTAGGCGAGGAAACCAAACAGAGTGAAGATGGTGTTGAGGGCTTTGATGACAGTGGCAGACGTTATGTCGGGGCATGGGATGGCGAACGGGAATCTAGAGTACTCATTGACCACACTGAGAAAATACGTGTTACTTGAATTCATGTATTTACATTCCAATAGGGTCATCAAGCTTCCCCCAGTAGGTGGTGTAGGAAAATGATTATCACTCCTCAGAGGAGGTACATTCTGAGGGTACACCATCACAGGACCCATGCCAATCATGCACCATTTCAGATACTCACACTTCAGTGGGACTGGTAAGGAAGAGAGAAGAGAGCAGGGTTTTCACTTAGTGACTCACACATCACGAGTGCGCAGGAGCATATGGTGGAGACAGAGAGTGCAATGGAGAGCCTATGTCAGAGGACGCACAATGTTCCAACTTCTGCTCATTTTGAAGCAGATGCTGAACCTCAGAAGCTGTCAACAAACTGAATACTTCTGCAGAAGAAGGCCTTCCAGTCACACTGCACAGGCCAGCAGAACTATTTAAGGAATCAAGTATGAGCAGCAGGATGCTGCACGTGTTTTCAATGATGTCTCCATCGATGGAAAGAGTGACCACCTGCATGGAGTATCAAATACGGCATCCACACCAGTACAAACTGACCGTCATCAATGTCATGCACCCTGTGACTTCATCTGAAATAGGATTGATAAAACCCTAATCTTGGCCATTCATCACCTGACTGATGTGCAGCAAAGTGCTCTCCAGCATGTTGCTAGCCAGGGAGCGCTGGTGGGAGCAATGATGGTGAAAGGGACATGGGAGTGAGGGGTTTGTTCCAAGCATTTCTACTTATCACTCTGGGACCACGCCCCCCCACTCCCCCAACCAAGCCAACGTGCCACTCACTGTCTAATTTTGAAATGGCTGTCTTCTCCAGCCTGCACATGTACATGTACAGATGGAACAGTCTTTGGTAGGGCTGTTGTGGGTTCCAAAACACAGAGAACATCGGTCAAGATCATGTCAGCACCAATGCAGGTTCTGCGTAGCCTTCCTCTGATTCGGCTGAAACAACCGGAGCTGCATCATGGAAGAGGAAGAGGGATGATCTGTAGGTCAAGGACCTTTTTTCAGATCTGGAGAAAAGTACTTGACCTGAAAAGTTCTCTCTGTTTCTCTCCAGGACTGCTGAGTATTTCCATCATTTACAGTTTCATTTTAGATTTCCGGAGCATTTTGCTTTTGTTGCAGTAAGGATTTGTAGTTGTTCAATGGTATGCAGATGGATATTAGAACATGATGTTTTGTTTAATTTATGAACTACATAAATATTATTTGCTGACATTACTTTGTCACCTTGCCCGTTTTTTGCGTACTACTGGCAAGTGGCCAGCAAGAAAAGAATTCTCTCTGAACAATGAGTGGCCATGAAAAGGATGCTTGTTTGATTGAAGAACTATTTTATGATGGAGGAAGTGTGAGTGGAGATTGGAGGGTGGGGGGAGGGGGGGGGGGGTGGCATTAATGGTAGTTAAGTGGTTAAGTGGCAACGTGCCTCAACGACTACCGTCCAGTGGCCTTGACATCTATCATTATGAAGTGCTTTGAGATGTTGGTCATTAGACGCATCAACTCCATATTCCCAGAATGCCTTGATCCACTGCAATTTGCATACTGCCACAACCGGTCCATAGCAGACACCTTCTCCCTCGCCCGACACTCATCCCTGGAGCATCTCGACAAAAAGGACTCCTAAGTCAGACTCCTGTTTATTAACTACAGTTCCACCTCCAACACCAAAATCCACAATAGTCCTCAATACCGGTGCCCCGCAAAGCTGCATACTTTGCCCCCTACTATACTCCCTGTACACACACGACTGCATGGCAAAATTTGTCTACAACTCTATCTACAAATTTGTGATGACACAACATATTGAGTCGGACTCAAACAACGATGAGTCAGAGTGCAGGAGGGAGACAGAGAACCTCGTCGCATGGTTTAACGACAACAAGCTCTCCCTCAATGTCAGCAAAACTAAAGAGCTGGTCATTGACTTCAGGAAGCAAATTATCGTACACACCACGGTCTGCATCAACGGGGCCGAGGTGGAGATGATTGACAGCTTCAGATTTCCACATGTGAACATCACCAAAAATCTGTCCTGGTGCACCTACGTTGATGCTACAACCAAGAAAGCACAACCGCGCCTATACTTTCTCAGGATACTAACGGAATTTGACATGTCCACGTTGACTCTTACCAATTTTTACAGATGCACCTAAGAAAGCATCCTATCTGGCTGCATCACAGCCTGGTATGGCAACTGCTCGGCCCAAGACCGTAAGAAACTACAGAGAGCCGTGAACACAGCCCAGTCAATCACACAAATCTGCCTCCCAACCATTGACTCTGTCAACACTTCCCGCTGCCTTGGGAAAGCGGGCAGTATAATCAAAGACCCCTCCCACCCGGCTTACTCACTTTTCCAACTTTTTCCATCAGGCAGGAGATACAGAAGTCTCAGAACACACACCAACAGATTCAAAAACAGATTTTTCTTCGCTGTTACCAGACTCCTGAATGACCCTCTTAAGGACTGATTTGATCTCTTCACACATCTTCTCCACTGATGAATGCTTCACCTGATGCCTCTGTCTATGTGTTGGTGTAAACTTTCTGATGGAATATGAATTAATGATTGCTGTTTGCTACATGGTGTTATCCTGCTGAGACTGAACTTTGGACGAAGCGTGACTCTAACAGATGTCTCCTCCAAAACAATGGGTCAATGATGACCGGTTATTCGAAGCTGTCAAAACGGCTGCGACCACGTACAGGACTGGCAACCCATAACCTTTTGACCTTATGTAATCACGCGTGCAACATATGGATTGGACAACAAGTAAGCTTCTGTGTAAAGACTTGATATCCCTATATGGCATGGACTGAGATACTAAGAGAATGAGGATTGATAAGTGGATATGGTATGAACTGCGATACTAAGAGAATTGATTGGCTCTATTAAATGAGAACGCAAATAATTCTGCTTTGAAAGTACATTAAGCCATCTTAAGCCACAGCTCAGAGAGAAAGTGCTAGCAAGACCAATGGGTCTCGGACCATTCTACCAGAGCTCTGCAACTATTAATTGCTTATTTTGCTCACGTTAAGGTCTATTGGTGCATATTTTCACCCAACACTATGTATTTACATTATGTATTCATGTATGTCCAATGTCTTTTTCATGTATGGAATGATCTGTCTGGAATGTCCATGGAACAATACTTTTCACTGTACCTCAGTGCGTGTGACGATAAAACAAACCCAAATCCAAAGTGGATTTTACATTGGATAACATATAGATACACTGGGGCAACATAACCAAACTTATGGGGCTGGTTTTGCACAGTGGGCTACATAGCTGGCTTGGAATGCAGAACAATGCCAGCATTGTGGGTTCAAGTCTCGTACCGGCCTCACCGAACAGGCGCCGGAATGTGGCGACTAGGGTTTTTTCACAGCACCTTCATTGAAGCCTACTTATGACAATAAGCGATTATTATTATTATTGTCACTATGAGGGCATCGCGGCCAGCACTGTGAGCCACCATTGCTGCAATGACTGCATCAGTTTTCTCCTACGACTTTGAAATGACAGGCCAGTCCTCCAGCTGTTGGATCTCCTGCTGCTGGATCTTCGACTGCTGGACCTCCCGCTGCTGGACATCCCGCTGCTGGACCTCCTGCAGCTGGACCTCCTGCTGCTGCATCTCCTGCTGCTGGATCTTCTGCTGCTGGACCTCCTGCTGCTGGATCTTCAGCCGCTGGACCTCCTGCTGCTGCATCACCTGCCGCTGGAACTCCTGCTGCTGCATCTCCTGCTGCTGCATCTCCTGCTGCTGGATCTTCTGCTGCTGGACCTCCTGCTGCTGGATCTTCAGCCGCTGGACCTCCTGCTGCTGCATCACCTGCCGCTGGAACTCCTGCTGCTGCATCTCCTGCTGCTGCATCTCCTGCTGCTGCATCTCCTGCTGCTGGATCTTCAGCTGCTGGACCTCCTGCTGCTGGACCTCCTGCTGCTGCATCTCCTGCTGCTGGACCTCCTGCTGCTGGACCTCCTGCTGCTGGATCTTCAGCCGCTGGAACTCCTGCTGCTGCATCTCCTGCTGCTGCATCTCCTGCTGCTGCATCTCCTGCTGCTGGACCTCCTGCTGCTGCATCTCCTGCTGCTGGACCTCCTGCTGCTGCATCTCCTGCTGCTGGACCTCCTGCTGCTGGACCTCCTGCTGCTGGATCTTCAGCCGCTGGAACTCCTGCTGCTGCATCTCCTGCTGCTGCATCTCCTGCTGCTGCATCTCCTGCTGCTGGACCTCCTGCTGCTGCATCTCCTGCTGCTGGATCTTCTGCTGCTGGACCTCCTGCTGCTGGATCTTCAGCCGCTGGAACTCCTGCTGCTGCATCTCCTGCTGCTGCATCTCCTGCTGCTGCATCTCCTGCTGCTGCATCTCCTGCTACTAGATCGCCTGCTACTGGACCTCCTGCTACTGGACCTCCTGCTGCTGGACCTCCTGCTGCTGGACCTCCTGCTGCTGCATCTCCTGCTGCTGGATCACCTGCCGCTGGAACTCCTGCTGCTGCATCTCCTGCTGCTGCATCTCCTGCTGCTGCATCTCCTGCTGCTGGTCCTCCTGCTGCTGGACCTCCTGCTGCTGGATCTCCTGCTGCTGGGCCTCCTGCTGCTGGACCTCCTGCTGCTGGATCTCCTGCTGCTGGACCTCCCACTGCTGCATCTCCTGCTGCTGGATCTTCTACTGCTTAACCTCCCGCTACTGGACCTCCTGCTGCTGGATCTCCTTCTGCTGGACCTCCCACTGCTGGACCTCCTGCTACTGGATCTCCTGCTGCTGGACCTCCTGCTGCTGGATCTCCTGCTGCTGGACCTCCTGCTGCTGGACCTCCTGCTGCTGGATCTCCTGCAGCTGGATCTCAGGCTGCAGGATCTCCTGCTGCTGGTCCACCTGCTGCTGGACCTCAGGCTGCTGGACCTCCTGCCGCTGGACCTCAGGCTGCTGGACCTCCTGCTGCTGGACCTCCTGCTGCTGGATCTCCTGCTGCTGGTCCTCCTGCTGCTAGATGCCATGCAGCTGGACCTCCTGCTGCTGGTCCTCCTGCTGCTGGACCTCCATCTGCTGTACCTCCTGCTGCTGGACCTCCTGCTGCTGGACCTCCTGCTGCTGGACCTCCCGCTGCTGGACGTCCTACTGCTGGATCTCAGGCTGCTGCATCTCAGGCTGCTGGACCTCGCGCTGCTGGAACTCCTGCTGCAGGACCTCCTGCCGCTGGATCTCAGTTTGCTGGACCTACTGCTGCTGGACCTCCTGCTGCTGGATCTCCTGCTGCTGGATCTCCAGCTGCTGGTCATCCTGCTGCTGAAACTCCTGCTGCTGGATCTTCTGCTGCTGGACCTCCCACTGCTGGACCTCCTGCAGCTGGATCTCAGGCTGCTGGATCTCCTGCTGCTGGGACTGCTGCTGCTGGATCTCCTGCTGCTCGACCTCCTGCAGCTGGACCTCCTGCAGCTGGATCATCTGCCGCTGGACTTCCTGCTGCTGGATCATCTGCCGCTGGACCTCCTGCTGTTGGACCTCCTGCTGCTGGAATTCCCGCTGCTGGACCTCCTGCTGCTGGATCTCCTGCTACTGGACCTCCTGCTGCTGGATATCCTGTTGCTGAACCTCCTGCTGCTGGATCTCCTGCTGCTGGATCTCCTGCTGCTGGACCTCCTGCTGCTAGACCTCGTGCAGCTGGACCTCATGCTGCTGGGTCTGCTGCTGCTGGACCTCCTGCTGCTGGACCTCATGCTGCTGGGTCTGCTGCTGCTGGATCTCCTGCTGCTGGGCATCCTGCTGCTGGACCTCCTGCTGCTGGACCTCCTGCTGCTGGACATCCTGCTGCTGGACCTCCGTCTGCTTGACCTCCTGCTGGAGGAACCCCTGCTGATGGACCTCCTGCTGGAGGACCTCCTACTGCTGGACCTCAAGCTGCTGGGTCTCAAGCTGCTGGGTCTCAGGCTGCTGGATCTCCTGCTGCTGGACCTCCTGCTGCTGGACCTGCTGCCACTAATCCTGCTGTTGCTGGACCTCCTGCTGCTTGACCTCAAGCTGCTGGGTCCCAGGCTGCTGGATCTCCTGCTGCTGGATCTCCTGCTGCTGGACCTCCTGCTGGACCTCCTGCTGGACTTCCTGCTGCTGGACCTCCTGCTGCTGGTCCTCCTGTTGCTGGACATCCTGCTGCTGGACCTCCTGCTGCTGGACCTCCTGCTGCTGGACCTCCTGCTGGACCTCCTGCTGCTGGATCTCCTGCTGCTGGGCCTCCTGCTGCAAATCCTCCTCCTGCTGGACCTCCTGCTGCTGGTCCTCCTGTTGCTGGACCTCCTGCTGCTGGACCTCCTGTTGCTCAACCTCCTGCTGCTGGACCTTCTGCTGCTGGACCTCCTGTTGCTGGGCCTCCTTCTGCTGGACCTCCTGCTGCTGGACCTCCTGCTGCTGGATCTTCTGCTGCTGGACCTCCTGTTGCTGAACCTCCTGCTGGTGGACCTCCTGCTGCTGGACCTCCTGTTGCTGGATCTCCTGCTGCTGGATCTTCTGCTGCTGGACCTCCTGTTGCTGGACCTTCTATTGCTGGACCTCCTGCTGCTGGACCTCCTGCGGCTGGATCTTCTGCTGCTGGACCTCCTGCTGCTGGATCTTCTGCTGCTGGACCTCCTGTTGCTGGACCTTCTATTGCTGGACCTCCTGCTGCTGGACCTCCTGCGGCTGGATCTTCTGCTGCTGGACCTCCTGCTGCTGGATCTCCTGTTGCTGGACCTTCTATTGCTGGACCTCCTGCTGCTGGACATCCTGCTGCTGGACCTCCTGCTGCTGGATCTTCTGCTGCTGGATCTTCTGCTGCTGGACGTCCTGCTGTTGGGCCTCCTGCTGCTGCATCTCCTGCTGCTGGGCCTCCTGTTGCTCGACCTCCTGTTGCTGGACCTCCTACTGATGGACCTCCTGCTGCTGGATCTCCTGCTTCTGAAACTCCTGCTGCTGGATCTCCTGCTGCTGGGTGTCCTGCTGCTGGACCTCCTGCTGCTGGACCTCCTGCTGCTGGAACTCCTGCTGGACCTCCTGCTCCTGGACCTCCTGCTGCTGGACCTCCTGCTGCTGCATCTCCTGCTGCTGGACCTCCTGCTGCTGGATCTCCTGCTGCTGGACCTCCGTCTGCTTGCCCTCCTGCTGGAGGAACCCCTGCTGATGGACCTCCTGCTGGAGGACTTCCTACTGCTGGACCTCAAGCTGCTGGGTCTCAGGCAGCTGGATCTCCTGCTGCTGGACCTCCTGCTGCTGGACCTCCTGCTGCTGTACCACTTGCTGCTGGATCTCAGGCGGCTGGACCTCCTGCTGCTGGACCTCCAGCTGCTGGACCTCCTGCTGCTGGTCCTCCTGTTGCTGGACCTCCAGCTGCTGGACCTCCTGCTGCTGGACCTCCTGCTGCTGGACCTCCTGTTGCTGGATCTCCTGCTGCTGGATCTTCTGCTGCTGGACCTCCTGCTGCTGGACCTCCAGCTGCTGGACCTCCTGCTGGACCTCCTGCTGCTGGACCTCCTGCTGCTGGACCTCCTGTTGCTGGACCTCCTGCTACTGGACCTCCTGCTGCTGGATCTCCTGCTGCTGGATCTTCTGCTGCTGGACCTCCTGCTGCTGGACCTCCTGCTGCTGGACCTCCTGCTGCTGGACCTACCGCTGCAGGACCTCCTGCTGCTGGATCTCAGTTTGCTGGACCTACTGCTGCTGGATCTCCTGCTGCTGGATCTCCTGCTGCTGGATCTCCAGCTGCTGGTCCTCCTGCTGCTGGGCCTCCAGTTGCTGGACCTCCTGCTGCTGGACCTCCTGCTACTGGATCTTCTACTGCTGGACCTCCCGCTGCAGCATCTCCTGCTGCTGGAACTCCCGTTGCTGGAACTCCTGCTGCAGGACCTCCTGCTGCTGGACCTCCTGCTGCTGGATCTCAGTTTGTTGGACATACTGCTACTGGACCTCCTGCTGCTGGATCTCCTGCTGCTGGACCTCCCGCTGCTGGACCTCCTGCTGCTGGGCCTCCTGTTGCTTAACCTCCCTCTGCTGGATCTCCTGCAGCTGGATATCAGGCTGCTGGATCTCCTGCTGCTGGTCCTCCTGCTGCTAGACCTCATGCAGCAGGACCTCCTGATGCTGGGCGTCCTGCTGCTGGACATCCTGCTGCTGGACCTCCTGCTGCTGGACCTCCTGCTGCAAATCCTCCTCCTGCTGGACCTCCTGCTGCTGGACCTCCGTCTGCTGGACCTCCTGCTGGAGGACCTCCTACTGCTGGACCTCAAGCTGCTGGGTCTCAGGCTGCTGGACCTCCTGCTGCTGGACATCCTACTGGAGGACCTCCTACTGCTGGACCTCAAGCTGCTGGGTCTCCTGCTACTGGATCTCCTGCTGCTGGATCTCCTGCTGCTGGACCTCCTGCTGCTGGACCTCCTGTTGCTAGGCCTCCTGCTGCTGGACCTCCTGCTGCTGGACCTCCTGCTGCTGGACCTCCCGCTGCTGGACCTCCTGCTGCTGGTAATCTTGCTGCTGGACCTCCCGCTGCTTGACCTCCTGCTGCTGGGTCTCAGGCTGCTGGATCTCCTGCTGCTGGATCTCCTGCTGCTGGGTCTCAGGCTGCTGGATCTCCTGCTGCTGGACCTCCTTCTGCTGGACCCCCTGTTGCTGGTCCTCCTGCTGCTGTACCTCCTGCTGCTGGACTTCCTGTTGCTGATCCTCCTGCTGCTGGACCTCCTGCTACTGGACCTGCGGCCACTAATCCTCCTGCTGGAGGTCCTCCTGCTGCTGGACCTCCTGCTGCTGGACCTCCTGCTGCTGGACCTCCTGCTGCTGGACCTCCTGCTGCAAATCCTCCTCCTGCTGGACCTCCTGCTGCTGGACCTCCGGCTGCTAGACCTCCTGTTGCTGGACCTCCTGTTGCTGAACCTCCTGCTGCTGGACCTCCTGCTGCTGGACCTCCTGCTGCTGGACCTCCTGCTGCTGGACCTCCAGCTGCTGGACCTCCTGCTGCTAATCCTCCTGCTGCTGGGTCCAGTCAAAGGTCTTCATACTGCATACTTCATACTGAGTACCTGAGTTCTTAGGTTCAATTTCAAATTGTATCCGTAATGAACGTTGTCTTATCCAATGCAAATGTGGCAAATCATAATAATGGACTCTTGATATGATGATAAGACTATGGGTGGGATTCTCCGACCCCCCGCCAGGTGGGAGAATCGCCGGCGGTGGCGGGATTCACGCCCAATTCTTCCCCCCCCCTCCCAAAAACCGGCCTGGCGTGAGTCGCACTGCCTGCCTCGGAGAATGGCAGGGACCGGCCTGACTCAATGGGCGCTGGGGCCGCTCAAATTCTCCGGCCTGCGATGGGCCGAAGTCCCGCCCACCTGTAACCGGCGTAAATTAGAGTAGGTCCCTTATCGGGGGGACCTGGCAGCGTGGGTGGGCTCTGGGGTTCCTGGGGGGTCGCAGGGTGATCTGGCCCTGGGAGGTGCCCCCACGGTGGCCTGGCCCGTGGTCAGGGCCAACCGATCCGTGGGCGGGCCTGTGCTGTGGGGGCACTCTATTTCTCCGCATCAACCGCTGTGGTCCTCCGCGATGGCAGATGTGGAGACGAACCATCCCGCGCATGTGCGGGGGATGACACAAGCACACGCTGGCACTCCCGCGCATGCGCAACTCGCACCGGCCGGCGGAGGCTCTTAGGCACCGGTTGGCATGGCGACAAGCCCCTATCCCGCCGGCCGGCGGGGCGCCAACCACTCCGGGGCGGGCCTAGCCCCTGAAGATGCAGAGAATTCCGCACCTTTGGGGCGGCCTGATGACAGGTAGTTCGTGCCACTCCGTCCCTCCAGGACCCCCGCCCCGCCGGGTACGGGAAAATCCCACCCTATATACATGAAATGGTCAATGGGCGAATATGTAGGCACATTTGGCCTTGACTGCTGTATTCTCAGTACATGGTGTTATTAAATCCTATCCTGTCTGCATGATACTGATTGACGGCAGTTTAAAATATATTCCCTTAAATGTGCACATACACTACAAGGTCAAAACAAGTAGCATATGTGCTAACCTGATACATCACAGAGCAACTTTGAGATCATATCGACAATCCTCACGAGCGTTGAATGTTACCACTAAAGTGGTACAAATCCAAAGTGGCGAAAGCTTCAGGAAAGTAGTGACAGCAAACCTTTATGTTACTTGCTTTAAACAGATGTCCAAATTTTGATACGATCCAACTGGGGACTTTAAGTAATTTACTGTTGCTTAAAGTAAAGAAAATTTGAAATCCCAGTAATTTACTAATAGGAAAAAGCCACAAGATTCCCTGGTTTTAGTTAAACAAAAAACAAGCTTCACTATACATGTCTGATAAAATATAACAATTTACAATGTCATAGAATCATAGAATTTACAGTGCAGACAGAGGCCATTTGGCCCATCGAGTGTGCACCGGTCCTTAGAAAGAGCACCCTACTTAAGCCCACACCTCCACCCAATCCCAATAACCGCACCCAACCTTTTGGACACTAAGGGGCAATTCAGCATGGCCAATCTACCATGGGAGATTGTAGGAAGAAACCAGAGCACCCAATGGAAACCCACCCAAGCACAGGGAGAATGTACAAGTTCCACACAGTCACCCGTGGCCGGAAATTAATCCGGGTCCCTGCAGCTGTGAGGCAGCAGTTGCTAACCACTGTGCTACCATGCCATATGTATCCTACAATCTAACATTCAGAATTAACATGAGGTACATGCGAATTAACAGGAAAACTGTGACAACCACACTACACTGCACAGTAAATGGCAGGCAGCACGGTATCTGAGTGGTTAGCACTGTTGCTTCACAGAGCCGGGGTCCCAGATTCGATTCCCGGCTTGGGTCACTGTCTGTGCGGAGCCTGCACATTCTTCCCGTGTCTCCGTGGACTTCCTCTGGGTGCTCCGGTTTCCTCCCACAAGTCTTGAAAGACGTGCTGTTAGGTAATTTGGACATTCTGAATTCTCTCTCTCCATGGACCCGAGCAGGCGCCAAAATGAGGCGACCAGGGGCTTTTCCAGTAACTTAATTGCAGTGTTAAGGTAAGCCTAATTGTGACAATAAAGATTATTATTAGTAATGATTATTATTATATGCGACCAAGCTATATCCCATGCATTTCTCAGCATCCCATCCAGATGTTCTGAGTTATACAATCTCACGAAAATCTGTCTCTCTTAAGCGATTTCATTTTGAAAAATCCAGCTTCTGAATTTCTTCCTAAATTTGCCCAATTTGGACTTTCGCAATGACAGTTCACCTCCTGATGGTTTAATCTCTTCTCCTGAGACAGCATTCCAATGGCTTCTTGAGGCTATGCCCTAGCACTTACGTACGGGCAAAACTCTAGCTCTTCGGTATCACTGAGCTGAACACCATTGATTCGAAGGCCCCTGCAACATGGAGTCAACAACCCTCCTCTGCCTTTTAAGTTCTCCAGGCTTCTCTGATCCGTGCCTGTATGGAGTTAATATGCAGTATCTCTTTTGCTGCCGGTTGACTCTTCCTTTGCTCCTCTCCTAGTGCTTTTCCATGGTGGTTTCTCGCAGCTGTATTCTCTCAGTGGTCTTGGCCTCCTGGTCCTTCCAGTGGTTTCGTCACAGTGGTTCCTTCCCGATCGGTCTCTCTCTCTCTGAGTTCTCCCTGCAGTGATCTGCATATCTATGTAGAGGCTGTTTTAGCACAGTGGGCTATACAGCTAGCTTGTAATGCAGAACAAGGCCAGCAGCGCGGGTTCAATTCCAGTACCAGCCTCCCCGAACAGGCGGCGGAACGTGGCGACTAGGGGCTTTTCACAGTAACTTCATTGAAGCCTACTTGTGACAATAAGCAATTATTATTATCTGTATGTGCATAAGGGGTTAATGCTTAGAAGTTAAAGGTAAGTAATCACTAGATGGCAGCACTAAAAATGGACATAAAAGACACACTCAAGCCGAGTTTCCGCCTCTTCGTTTGTACTGTGACCAAAGGTAGAGAGAAATAGCTCAGAGTTGATGTGTAGTTAATCATAGTTAATTCTTATTCAACCTTGTTTATTTAATATTAGTATAAGTATTGGAAAGAGAACAAACTCATTTTTTTTCTTAAAGCCACTCAATAAATTATTTGCTTCAATTGGAAGACTACAAGTTTTAATCAACATCGAAGTAAGAAGTCTTACAACACCAGGTTAAAGTCCAACAGGTTTGTTTGAAACACTAGCTTTCGGAGCACTGCTCCTTCCTCAGGTGAATACCTCAGGTGAATTCATCTGAGGAAGGAGCAGAGCTCCGAAAGCTCGTGTTTGAAACAAACCTGTTGGACTTTAAAATGGTGTTGTAAGACTTCTTATTGTGCTCACCCCAGTCCAACGCCGACATCTCCACATTAATCAACATTGAGTAAGAGATTATCTTGATAAGCAGCAAATGAGTAACGTATATTACACAAGGTAATATAACATGCTACCAGGTGTAGTAATATAATGTAACACTCCCTTTCCTACTCCTTCCTTTCTGGGTCCCCTTCTGGATTCTCCCCCACTGGTTCTCTCTCTGGGTTATTTGCTTCTTTCGATCCCTTTCTGGGCCCTCTCCTGGCAGTTCTGCATATCTGTCACAGGGCTCCACGTTTTGTGGTGCCATACTTGGTCCCTTAGCTGTTTTCATGCCACACAGGCACCCTGATGATCTCTTAAAAGGTCCCTGAAGTACTGTAATGAGTAGACGTGGCCTCCACTCTGAAAACACCCCAGATAGAGGTAAGTTTACATTTCTAAACAGTTAGCCTAGGTAGTCTGAGCAAAAGCCTTTCACACAATTAGTCAAGGAGACTGGTGTGATGACTCATTACATTTTGGAACTTTTCCCTGTCACTTTGTTAGATCCCTCAACCCTTGATGTGCTGCCTTGGTTTCACAGAAGATATGGGTGGCATGGTAACACAGTGGTTAGCACTGCTGCTCACAGAGCCAGGGACCCGGGTTCGATTCCGGGTGTGGAATTTGCACATTCTCCCTGTGACGGCGTGGGTTTCCTCCGGGTGCTCTGGTTTCCTTCCACAGTCCAAAGATGTGCAGATTAGGTGGATTGGCCATGCTAAATTGCCCTTTAATGTACAAAGATTGGGTGGGGCAGTGGGTCTGGCTAGGGTGCTCTTTTGGAGGGTCAGTGTTGATTCAATGGACCGAACTAACTCTTTCTGCACTGTAGGGATTCTATGATTCTACTATGATATAGGTTTCAGGATGCTTGGAAAACCTCTGCACTCAGACTTAAAACCCAAATCCCTGTTGATGAATGAATGAATGAAATGAAATGAAATGAAAATCGCTTATTGTCACGAGTAGGCTTCAATGAAGTTACTGTGAAAAGCCCCTAGTCTAGCGGGGTTGTCGGTGGGGGGTGGGGAGTCGCGGGGGGATCCAGCGGGGGGTGTCCACCGAACTGCGGGCGGGCCTGTGCCGTGGGGGCATTTTTTCCCTCCGTGCCGGCCTCTGTAGGGCTCTGCCATGGCCGGTGCGGTGAAGAACTCCCCTGCACATGCGCTGGAACACGCCGGTCGGTCTACGCATGCGCGGAACCACGCCAGCGGTTCTGCGTATGTGCCAAATCGCACCGGCCCTTCGCCGCCAGTTGGCGCTGCGCCAACCCCTCTGGCGCCGGCCTATCCCCCGGAAGTGCGGAGGATTCCGCAACTTCCAGGCGGCCCGACGCCGGAGTGGTTCGCGCCGTTCTTGGCACCGGCGTCGGGCCATCGCGCCAAGTGCGGGAATATCCTGCCATAGGTTTCCAGGGAAGGAATCTCTCATCCTGGCCGACATGTGAATCCAGACCCACAGCAATGTGGTTGACTCTTAACTGCTCTCTGAAACAGCCTAGTAAGCCACTCAGTTCAAGAGCAATTAGGGATGGGCAACAGCTGTCGGTACTGCCTGCAATGCCCACATCCCATGAAAGATTAAAGAAGACAAAGCCTGCAGCAGGAGCGAAGCAACACCCTGACTTTGACTGACAAATGACAGGTCTCACCAACTAAGCATATCTAATAACCACCTTGGAAAGCAGAAAGCCAGACCATCAAGCCCTGACATTCAATACATCAGACCACGGTGTTCTTTATCATCAACAACTTGAAGGTCACCATTGACCAGAAGCTTTATTGAACTCGTCAAAGCAGCACCATGGGCTGAATTTTCCAAGCCCTGCGTTTGCAGCTGAGAAAATACAGGAAACCGCCTCAGAATGGTTTTCTGCCACCAGGCATCTTTCCTAGTGCCAGACTGGGAATCGGATCGGCTGCCTGCTCCATCAAGGTTAATGCTGATTAAACCCCAATTAGAGGTTGCCACCTTTTGTGGCTTTGCCAGCATTTTGCCACAGGCAGAATGCCCCCTTCCCACTAGCTTACTGCAGGTGGCCTGCTGTCAATGATTATTTTGGTTCAGTGAGAAGTCTTCCAAAACCAGGTTCCTCAGCTGCGCTCCGAAAGCTAGTGATTCGAAACAAATCTGTTGGATTTAACCTGTGTTGTAAGACTTCTTACTGTGTCCACCCCAGTCCAACACCAGCATCTCGACATCATTATCTGGGTTGTCATTGGCACCTGAGGCCCAATGGTAGGACTGTACAAAGCCACAATCATGGCTACATTCAATGCAGCAGAGCACTCCCCCCCCCCCCCCCCCCCCCCCAGCCATGTGGGCTTGCCATGCTAACCATTGTTTATTTATGTAGTGCTGCACAGGCCATAAGGGTGCCTCCATGTTGGGACACCTTCACAGTTCCTAACCTGCCTCAAGCAGTGGCCAACTCTCCAGATGGGGCTGTCAGAGCTGCTGTCCCTCTGATTGGCCTGAAGCATCGAATGTCCGTCTGCCATTTCCAAGGAAATAGTTTTCCCTGTTGTCCGCTAATTGGCGTCAGCAAAGAATATTCAATAACATCGGCAGGCAAAGAATAGACTGTCACTGATGGCATAAAACACAATGTACTTTCAGCAATAGCATCTGCTTTGAAATTTCAAGCTTAGTGGCACTGGTAATTTATTGTTCTATTATTTTAGTTATTGTTTTCTGTTCCAATGTGATTTATGCTGAAAGTTGATAAATGCCTTTGTTCTGAACTGTAACATTGATGATTTGTTTAACCAGGCTTTGAAGAATGCTCCGGTAATATTGCATGCTTAATGACTTCCTAGGAATAAAGTACAATGCAGTATTCATGTACATAATTTAGATCTTCAACTCTATCCCATTATCAGCGACAAATGTAAGAAGTTTTTTCACTAGGCGAGGAAAGCTACTCAACCTATTGATTCTCCAGAGACAATCTTAGGTTATTTGTACTGGCCTTGACACCCAGCTCTGAAAGAGAACTTTGCAACTTAACCATTCCAGAGCAGAGGCCCACCTGAAACACTCAATATTTGAGAATAATACAAGTGATCTAAAACCTCCCAGGGGGACCAGAATGCGCAATGCATTTACCAATAAACTGACTTTGAAAAATGTAACTGACTTAATTATAACATTTGCGCAGATGGGGGAAATAAATATTTTCTCCTCCCTACCCCCACCACCCTATCCCACAAGCCCACACCTCCTCCAAGTAGGTCGTTCTTCTGTAAAATAAAGAGCTGTGTAGACACCAAAACCAGACCCAGAAGGAGCAAAAGCAAGTCAAGGAGCAAAACATCCAGGACCATTTCCTACCAGCTCTCATAAAAGAAACGTTAACGAAGTTTTGGGAGCAGATCATTTAACCCTCTCATCATAATGTGGGGCGCACTGATGGTGTGTACAATGTGCACAATGCTGTTGAAGATCAAAAGCGGGTGCATAAGAAAAACACATTGCATAAAATGAGAGGTCATTTTAAAAAAAAACAATTGGCAGGATTCTTCATTTCAGAGACTATGGGCTGGATTCTCCATTTTTGGGACTATGTCCCCACGCCGCCGGGAAAACTGTGGTCATTTACACCAGGAAAACTGCCGTCAAAAGGCCACCAATTCCCCTCTTTGGCCACTTGCGCGCCCTTGATTGCCCCCCCCCCCCCCCACAGTACCCCCAGCCCCGAATGAAGCCCCACCTACCCGCCGACCATCCCTCTCCCGACTGTGGCAGTCCCAGACTGAACCAAGGGAACCCCTGATTAGTTGGGGTGACCCTATGGAACACTTGGCACAACCCAAACACCACACCCACTTCACCTCTCCTCCCCCACACCACACCACCACCTCTGACCACTCCACAACTCCACCTCCCCCAAACCACCCCACTACCCGCACACCACACCACTCCAACACCTCATGTCCTCCCAAAGCGTCCACACCACTCCAACCCCAATACCCCACCACCTCCGGTGGCTGACACTATCCACGTCAGCGGTACTCCCCATACATCCATGGTCGCTCTACGCAGCCACGGGCCACGGTGGGCAGTCAGTGGGGTGCACAGCGGGAAGGCTCCCATCCAGGCCGCGGCAATGGTGTTCCATGCCAAGACACCCCGGTCCGAGGGACACACCCCAACCCTACAGCCCATCCCCTGGTTACTGCCGCTACAGCCCCGGCCCTGGCAGACGCCCCCCCCCCCCCCCCCTCCCCACCCAGCCAGCCATACAAGTGGCAGGACCAGCAGCCCCTCCTCTCTTTCCCTCAGCAGCCACTGTGGCCGTTTCTGGATTTTTAAAACCACAAGTGAACCTTGCCATCAGTAATTCCTCCTGGCGGAGGCGGAGAATCATGGGAGCCCTGGAGAATATCAGGACAGACCCATTAATGATATGCCAATGGCATTTACTGTACTTGCGGAGTAGAATATATTCATGCTGTCATTGAGGCATGGGAGTTTGGCACTCTGTCAGGTGCCTGGTGCCAGCCTTGATTTTCGGCCGATGTTTATTTTTCTCTGCCCAATTGTGCCTTGCGATTCCGCCGTCGCGGGACATTGAATCCCGCTCATTGTAGAACATAGAACATAGAACATTACAGCGCAGTACGGGTCCTTCGGCCCTCGATGTTGCGCCGACCTGTGAAACCATCTGAAGCCTATCTGACCTACACTATTCCATTTTCATCCATGTGTCTATCCAGTGACTACTAAAATGCCCTTAAAGTTGGCGAGTCTACTACTGTTGCAGGCAGGGCGTTCCATACACCTACTACTCTCTGAGTAAAGAAACTGCCTCTGACATCCTATATCTACCACCCCTCAATTTAAAGCTATGTCCACTCGTGTTGGTCATCGCCATCCAAGGAAAAAGACTCTCACTGTCCAACCTATCTAACCCTCTGACTATCTTATATGTCTCTATTAAGTCACCTCTCAGCCTTCTCCTCTCTAATGAAAACAACCTCAAGTCCCTGAGCCGTTCCTCGTAAGACCTTCCCTCCATACCAGGCAACATCCTAGTAAATCTCCTCTGAACCCTTTCCAAAGCTTCCACATCCTTCCTATAATGTGGTGACCAGAACTGCATGCAGTACTCCAGGAGCGGCCGGACCAGAGTTATGTACAGCTGCAGCATGAACTTGTGGCTTCGAAACTCAATCCCCCTATTGATAAAGGCTAGCACACCATATGCCTTCTTAACAGCCCTATTAACCTGGGTGGCAACTTTCAGGGATTTATGTACCTGGATGCCGAGATCTCTCTGTTCATCTACACTACCAAGAATCTTGCCATTAGCCCAGTACTCTGCATTCCTGTTACTCCTTCCAAAGTGAACCACCTCACACTTTTCCGCATTAAACTCCATCTGCCACCTCTCAGCCCAGCTCTGCAGCTTATCTATGTCCCTCTGTATCCTATAACATCCTTCAACACTATCCACAACTCCACCGACCTTCGTGTCATCTGCAAATTTACTAACCCATCCTTCTACACCCTCTTCCAGGTCATTTATAAAAATGACAAACAGCAGTGGCCCCAAAACAGATCCTTGTGGTACACCACTAGTAACTGAACTCAAGGATGAACATTTGCCATCAACCACCACTCTCTGTCTTCTTTCAGCTAGCCAATTACTGATCCAAACCGCTAAATCACCTTCAATCCCATACTTCCTTATTTTCTGCAATAGCCTACTGTGGGGAACCTTATCAAACGCCTTACTGAAATCCATATACACCACATCAACCGCTTTACCCTCATCCACCTGTTTGGTCACCTTCTCAAAAAACTCAATAAGGTTTGTGAGGCATGACCTACCCTTCACAAAACCGTGTTGACTATCGCTAATCAACTTGTTCTTTTCAAGATGATTCTAAACCCTATCTCTTATAACCTTTTCCAACATTTTACCCTCAACCGAAGTAAGGCTCACAGGTCTATAATTACCAGGGTTGTCTCTACTCCCCTTCTTGAACAAGGGGACAACATTTGCTATCCTCCAGTCTTCCGGCACTATTCCTGTCGACAAAGACGACATAAAGATCAAGGACAAAGGCTCTGCAATCTCCTCCCTGGCTTCCCAGAGAATCCTAGGATACATCCCATCTGGTCCAGGGGACTTATCTATTTTGACATTTTCCAAAATTGATAACACCTCCTCCTTTTGAACCTCAATTCCATCTAGCCTGGTCGACTGAACCTGAGTATTCTCCTCGACAACATTGTCTTTCTCCAGTGTAAACACTGATGAAAAATATCCATTTAACGCTTCCCCTATCTCCTCTGATTCCACACACAACTTTCCACTACTATCCTTGATTGGCCCTAATTTTACTCTAGTCATTCTTTTGTTCCTGATATACCTATAGAAAGCCTTAGGATTTTCCTTGATCCTATCCGCCAACAACTTTTCGTGTCCTCTCCTCCCTCTTCTTAACTCTCCCTTTAGGTCCTTCCTGGCTAACTTGTAACTCTTAAGTGCCCTAACTGAGCCTCCATGTCTCATCCTAACATAAGCCTTCTTCTTCCTCTTGACAAGTGCTTCAACTTCCTTAGTAAACCACGGTTCCCTTGCTCGACAACTTCCTCCCTGCCTGACAGGGACATACTTATCAAGGACACGCAGTAGCTGTTCCTTGAAAAAGCTCCACATTTCGATTGTACCCATCCCCTGCAGTTTCCTTCCCCATCCTATACATCCTAAACCTTGCCGAATAGCATCATAATTGCCTTTCCCCCAGCTATAATTCTTGCCTTGCGGTATATACCTATCCCTGCCCATTGCTAAAGTAAACATAACCGAGTTGTGATCACTATCACCAAAGTGTTCACCTACATCTAAATCTAACACCTGGCCGGGTTCATTACCCAGTACCAAATCCAATGTGGCCTCGCCCCTTGTTGGCCTGTCTACATACTGTGTCAGAAAACCCTCCTGCACACACTGCACAAAAACTGACACATCTATAGTACTCGAACTATAGTATTTCCAATCAATATTTGGAAAGTTAAAGTCCCCCATAACAACTACCCTTTTACTCTCGCTCCTGTCGAGAATCATCTTTGCAATCCTTTCCTCTACATCTCTGGAACTATTCGGAGGTCTATAGACAACTCCCAACAGGGTGACCGCTCCTCTCCTGTTCCTAACCTCGGCCCATACTACCTCAGTAGACGAGTCCTCAAACGTCCTTTCTACCGCCGTAATACTTTCCTTGATTAACAATGCCACACCCCCCCCCCCCCCCCCCCCCCCTCTTTTACCATCTTCTCTGTTCTTACAGAAACATCTAAATCCTGGAACGTGCAACAACCATTCCTGTCCCTGCTCTACCCATGTCTCCAAAATCGCCACAACATCGAGATCCCAGGTACCAACCCATGCTGCAAGCTCACCCACCTTATTCCGGATGCTCCTGGCGTTGAAGTAGACACACTTCAAACCAGCGTCTTACTTGCCGATGCCCTCTTTCGAACTTTTAACCCTATCCCTGACCTCACTACTCTCAACATCCTGTACACTAGGACTACAATTTAGGTTCCCATCCCCCTGCTGAATTAGTTTAAACCCCCCCGAAGAGCACTAGCAAATCTCCCCCCCAGGATATTGGTACCCCTCTGGTTCAGGTGAAGACCATCCTGTTTGTAGAGGTCCCACCTACCCCAGAATGAGCCCCAATTATCCAGGAAACCAAAACCCTCCCTCCTGCACCATCCCTGTCGCCACGTTTTCAACTCCTCTCTCTCCTTATTTCTCACTTCGCTAGCACGTGGCACGGGTAACAACCCAGAGACAACAACTCTGTTTGTTCTAGCTCTCAGCTTCCACCCTAGCTCCCTGAATTTCTGTCTCAAATCCCCATCTCTCTTCCTACCTATGTCGTTGGTACCTATGTGGACCACGACTTGGGGCTGCTCCCCCTCCCCCTTAAGGATCCCAAAAACACGATCAGAGACATCACGAACCCTGGCACCTGGGAGGCAACACACCAACCGTGAGTCTCTTTCGTTACCACAGAACCACCTATCTGTTCCTCTAACTATGGAGTCCCCAGTGACAAGTGCTCTGTTCCTCTTCTCCCTTCCCTTCTGATCAACAGGGACAGACTCTGTGCCAGAGACATGTGCCCCATTGCTTACCCCTGGTAAGTCGTCACCCGCAACAGTATCCAAAACGGTATACTTGTTATAGAGGGGAACGACCACAGGGGATCCCTGCACTGCCTGCCGGTTCCCTCTCCCTCCCCTGACGGTAACCCATCTACCTTCTTCTTTTACCTGAGGTGTGACTACCTCCCTATAACTCCTCTCAATAACCACCTCTGCCTCCCGAATGATCCGAAGTTCATCCAGCTCCAGCTCCAGGTCCCTAACGCGGTTCTCGAGGAGCTGGAGTTGGGTACACTTCCCGCAGATGTAGTCAGCAGGGACACTAGAGGTGAACCTTTCCTCCCACATTCTGCAGGAGGAACATTCAACTACCCTAGCCTCCATTCCCACTGAACTAACTTCCCAACAACTGAAAACTAAAAAAAAAAACTTATTAGTTTTGCAATCCGACGGACAGAACTTTTTTTTTGGTTAGAGGAGGAGGATGGGTGGGAGACACTACGTAAGTAGTGTTTCGGGTAAAGCTGTCACTCGAGAACAGCCCCTTCACAAACCACCTTCAACTTACGCTGACCGGGGCGGCACGGTGGCACAGTGGTTAGCATTGCTGCCTACGGCGCTGAGGACCCGGGTTCGAATCCCGGCCCTGGGTCACTGTCTGTGAGGAGTTTGCACATTCTCCCCGTGTCTACGTGGATTTCACCCCCACAACCCAAAGATGTGCAGGTTAGGTGGATTGGCCACATTAAATTGCCCCTTAATTGGAAAAAATGAATTGAATATTCTAAATTTATTTTTAAAATTTTTTAAAAAAACTTACGCTGACCGCACTGCACGTATGCAAATCTCCCCGGAATAGCCAATCAGAAGTCCTGCTCTGCTGCCCTCTGCTGGATGCTTGCCTTCCGTCGAACTCCTCGCGTCACTTGTGCAGGTACACCTTCAACTTACACTGACCGCACTGCACGTATGCAAATCTCCCCAGAACAGCCAATCAGAAGTCCTGCTCTTCTGCCTCTGCTGGATGCTTGCCTTCCGTTGAACTCCTCGGGTCACTTGTGCAGGTACACCTTCAACTTACGCTGACCGCACTGCACGTATGCAAATCTCCCCGGAACAGCCAATCAGAAGTCCTGCTCTGCTGCCCTCTGCTGGATTGTTTCCGTGTTCTGTGTCTACCAAGACTTGGCAGGTGGGGTCATGTGATGTGAGCCCGTGAGCGGTTGCGGTTTGCGAGCTCCTGCTCTGTGAATCTTTGAATCCTTTATTTAATCTAGTGCACATTTCATACTTCCTTTCTCTTGGGTTACATAGCTTGTGCTAAGTCCCTGGAGATTCCTGATTGGTGATTTGAAAAGAAGAGCCAAGATTAACAATAAAAATTCTCATTTCTTCCTGGTGGATGGAGTGGGCTGAGCTGGGGTCCATCTTGCAGTGATGTAGTTGCTGCTGAGCGGGTCCTCAATTCGGCAGTTCCATGTACATCCTGAAGATGGGCGCCATTGAAGATGTTGGGCTGGATTTTCCGCTGTCGGGATTCTCCGTTGCCCTGGCAGCCTGGGGATTTTCCGACGGCGTGGAGCTACCCACAATGGGAAACCTCACTGGCCTGCTGGCGAGACGGAAATTCCAGGGAAAATCCGAAGTGTTGGAGTGGCATGAACATTTCCGGCGTCGGGCCGCCCCAAAGGTGTGGAAGTCTCCGCACCTTTAGGGGCCAAGCCCTCACATTGAGGGGCTAGGCCCGCGCCGGGGTAGTTCCCACTCCGCCGGCCGGCGTGAACGACCTTTGGCACCATGCCAGCCGGGGCCTAAAGGACTTCGCTGGCGTAAGTCCGCGCATGCGCCGGAGCGTCAGTGACTGCTGACGTCATACCGACGCATGCGCAGGGG
Organism: Scyliorhinus canicula; assembly: GCF_902713615.1. Classification (NCBI taxonomy): domain Eukaryota; kingdom Metazoa; phylum Chordata; class Chondrichthyes; order Carcharhiniformes; family Scyliorhinidae; genus Scyliorhinus; species Scyliorhinus canicula. The sequence goes on from NC_052148.1 coordinate 164,302,946, forward strand.
AGGGGGTCTCTTCCGCCTCCGCCATGGTGAAGACCATGGCGAAGGCAGAAGAAAAAGAATGCCCCCACGGCACAGGCCCACGTGCCGATCAGTGGGCCTCGGTCGTTGGCCAGGCCACCGTAGGGGGACCCCCCGGGGTCAGATCGGCTCACGTTCCCCCCCCCTCCCAGGACCCCGGCACCCGCCCACGCCGCCAATCCCGCCGGTCAGGTAGGTGGTTTAATCCACGCCGGCGAGAGAAGCCTGTCAGCGGCGGGACTTCGGCCCATCGCGGGCTGGAGAATCGTTGCGGGGGGCCTGCCGACCGCTGCGGGGGGCCCGCCGACCGGCGTGATGCGATTCCAGCCCCCACCGAATCTCGGGTGGCGTAGAATTCGGGACACGGTGGGGGCGGGATTGACCCCAGGCCCGGACAATTCTCTGACCCGGTGGGGGGGTCGGAGAATCCCGCCCCTCGTCTCTGTGATGCAGGTTGTCAGAGTTCACTTTGAGGATTTGCGGGGATCCATTTGGAGAGGAGTGGAGATGCATGACAAAGTTCTTGCACTCAAAGGAGCACTTTCCCTGGTGAGGACCTGCCTTCATGTTGTCAAGATCCTCCTGCATAGTGTTTTGTTTATCCTGACGGTTTTGAGTAGTAGGTGCCGGGCAAGGTGTTCATGGAGTCGGTCCCTGGCAAGAGAAGAGAAGCGAGTTCCTGATTGAGATCGAAAATTGGCTGTGATGCATTAGCAATCTTGATTTGGAGACTGGATGCATCAGATTCGATGGAGCATGATGACAAATCTGATCTTCAAGGCCAGGGATCAGTCAGACCCAACGATCGCTGGTCCTACATCAACCTATTCTCTATGCTAGTCATGAAAGGTTGGAGGCAGCCAGTGGGTCGAGTCATTCCCCTGGTTGGCACCTAGGCTGTGGGCCTCCTGGGCACCGGAGTGATGGCAAGATGGAAGTGATGGTGCCTCGCACTTCGACCGTTGGAATCCTTGAGAGATCCTGAAGAGTACTCGCTGATCCTGATTTATCTTTTATCTTCTCGTGCAATATGGATTTTGTCTTTATCCTGCAATACGTTCTTCTGTAATCCTGGATATAACTACCTTGTGATTATGCTGTTGATTATTTAATAATTAATGTTGTCGTTTCTCCTCCAAGGGAGTGCAAGATGTGAGCATGAGGGCACGTGTTGCCTATTATCCTTTCTTAGTAAAATCATGTTGAGTCGATCTGCGCACAGATTTACTCCTTTTTTGTTATTATGCCTTATCCTTGTTGTTGTGGTCGGGGAGTGTTCCGTTTTTATAACCCCCGAACCTGTTCATAAGAAAGATGGGTAGAGCCGGAGACGGATGAAGGGTGGATGTTTGGGTTTGGTAGGGTTTGTTCAATCCTCACTGACATTGAGCATCACCGCCCAGTTAGAACTAATACGTGTTGGGTTTTTTTTTCTGACTTTTTAAATTTAAGGTACTTCAATTTCAGAATCCGTACCTTTACCCTTTGATGGCCTGGGCAGAGTTTGTATCCTGGAGAGGACTGGGTTCCTCTGGCTCCTGAGGTTGAGCTTTCTTTCGCTTCGGTCTCTCTCTGTGATCTTTGTTTCGAGCTATTGGACTAAGAGAATTTCATACTGGGCATGCGGAGGTGGAATTGGTTAATTGTGATTGGGTTGTTGAGGGGAGGGATCGCTCTTGTATCCATCTGTGATGGTGGTTATTCTGAATCAGTTCGGGTGTCTTTTCCCTGGGGATCTTCATTCTTCATCTCTTTATCCAGGTGAGGAGGGTGGTGTTTCTAATCCTCGTCTGGTCCAGTAGTCTGAGGGAGGCTCCCCTGGTTGTACCAGGGAGGGTGGAATCGGCACTACCACCAGGGCGCTCACTTGTTGGGGATCTTGACGGTACGTCTTTGCAGGTTGGGCTTTGCCCCCCCCCCCCCGCCCCAGCTGGGGCTGTACTGATCATTCCTTTTCTTCTTAGCATTAGCAAGGACGGTGCATTGCCCTGGATGGGGTGGGAGAGATATGGGTTCCGCTGGGGGCAGGTTTTTGAGGTGTGCTGGAGGCTCTGGGGGTTTGGTTCCTGTGTGTCAAAGTGTATGGGCTAGGCCAGATTGGGTGCTGTGGCTCGATTCCTATTGCCTCTGAGGGCTTGAGGTGTCCCTTTTCTGGAGTGCATGTTGGGGGGGCATCTTGGGTAGTTGGGTTTTGCTTCTACAGTTCACAGGGGCCTCGGTATGAGCCACCTTCTGTCCTTGGTAGGGTTTGTTTTGGGACGCCATTTTGATTAGTTGAGCGACCTGTTCTCTTCTTTTCTTCATTGGTGGGTCCTCGGTATGCACCAGGGAACTGAAGAGCCTGGGTTGGGTCCTGACCCCTTGATATCCTGTGTGTCAGTTCTGGTGGTTCTAGCTTTTCCTTCATTTTCTTCCTTCTTGAGAGGCTCAGAAGGTTTGATCATTATCATAGAATCAGAGAATTTACACTGCCGAAGGAGGCCATTCAGCCCATCGAGTCTGCACCGGCCCTTCAAAAGAGCACCCTACCCAAGCCCACACTTCCACTCTATCCCCGTAACCCAGCAACCCAACCTTTTTGAAAACTAAGGGCAATTTAGCATGGCCAATCCACCTAACCTGCACATCTTTGGGCTGTGGGAGGAAACTGGAGCACCCGGAGGAAACACACGCAGACACGGGAGAACGTGCAGACTCCGCACATAATCCGAATGTTGCTGCCGGTCCTCTCTACAAAATAGTGTGGAATGATGTTGGTTCTGCACTGGCTCTCAGTTTGGAGTTAACTTGTGTGGTGTGTTGTATATGTCACTCCCTTGTATTTTGTTTATTTTGCAATGGTGGGCATGAGGAATCTGTTCTCGGCTGCTGCAAGGGTGCTGATGGGTTTTGTATCCGAGGGAAGAGGCTGCAGTGGGCCTTTGGTGCTGCTGGAACTGCAGGAGATATAGATTGGTGCGCACCCAAACATGGCGTGGAAAGTTGATCCTGGATAAATACATGGATCGGATGGGTATAGAGTGATACGGCACTTGGAAGTGCTAAGGGTTTTGGCCAAGGGTGATATCATGACTGGTACAGGCTTGGAGGGCTGAAGGGTGTGTTCCTGTGCCGTATTGTTCTTTGTTCTCATAGTAACTGTGGCGTGGCAACATTTTATCATCATTTTCATGGCCTCATCCTGTTTCTCCCTGTTTCCAGTGGGGCTGTTTAAGTACCTAGTTATGTCTAATGATTGTGTCGAGCCAGTTGTGACGTCTTCCTGTCTCTCTCTGTACTCATGTATGCTGAGCCGTTTTTTTTTTCTTGATCCTTGCTTACGGCTGTGTATTATTTTGTAATTTTAAAATGTAAAGCCTCAATAAATATACTTAAAAAAAAAGACGTGGCAGTCACATATCAATAGGCCTGTTCATTCATGCAAGACTGAGCAAATATTGACAGTAGTTTCTAGGCTATCATAAATATTGCCCCTCAGGTTACTCGAGTGACCTTGAATTTATAATTATGGCTGCCACCCAGATCCTAAGTTACTTCTAAATCCCTCTGATTAATAATTTACCTCCTGGGCTTCATATTTGTGCAGTAAGCTATACACATACTCACATTTTGTTGCAAACATAAAATCAAAACTTAATTCAAAATTTATAAATAACGATATTTGACTTTTCTGCTTACTTACCTAAAACATTGGGCAAAAGCTGGGCACGTTTCTTTTATATTTATGGGGTATTTAATTTTCACTTTTTAGCTGTACAATTTTTACAACTTATTCTTTGTAAACGAGCAGCCAAAAGACAACTGTACTATCCAGCCAAAACTAAGCAGGTTCATAGCCAAAATAGGAAACTTACTGCTAAATTTTTTTTTAAACTGCTCAATCTCCTGCGTTGTTGTAGTTGAGCAGTTGAGGTCAAAGTTCAGTATTCAGGTGTGGTAGTGTTAGAGGCAGGTAATTAGTGAACCAAGATGAGTGTTGGGAGAAGAGGAAAGATCAAGGAGACGGATTCAAAGTAGGGAGTCACTGGATGGGGTGGGGGAGGGTGGTGGGACATTGTGTAAGGTGAACGAGTTAAGGACAGAATTACTTTGCAGTTCTAGAAGATGGATGCAATGAGCTGGGGTCCAATTTCTTCACGACGAAGCAGTGAAGTGGGGAGACAGAGAGGCAAGAGAAGAGGAGAGTGGATGAAGAGAGGGCAATAGCAGGAGATAAGAGGTAAGGGAAGGAAAGTGGACAGGGTCGGCAGGGGGGTCGTTATATTGTGGCAAAATGGTATTGTCACTGGACTAGTAATCCAGAAACCCAGAGTAATTCTCTCAGGATTTGAATGAAACCACGGCAGATGGTGCAATTTGAGTTCAATAAAAATCTGAAATGAATGATGACCATGAAACTGTTGTTGATTGTCATAAAAACCCACCTGTTTCACTAATGCTGTTTAAGGAAGTTAACCAAAGTCCTCACCTGGTCTGTGATGTGTTGTGTCGGCTGGGTCTGGGTGAACTGCGCAGCAAGAGATAAACTTCCAACACTCGGTGAAATGCAACATGATTTTATTTAACAGCTAACTATTTACATATCCGACTGTGGGTTGACACTATGCTGACTTGACTGGAGATCTGAGGCTAGCCTGACTAGCACATGGTGTATGCCTTGATTATGTTCACGAGCTCTGACTATCCCAGAGGCTGGATCCCGAGAGAGCGGGAAAACTAGTGCCCTCTGGCTTTATAGTGGTTGTTCCCTGTCTGGTTATTGGTTGTTCTGTGTTGTGTATTCACTGGTCATCCTGTGTGTCAATCACTGCCTGTCTGCACTCCATTATATACATAGATGTATATTATGACATCTCCCACCCCCTTTTATTTTGGAAAAAAACTTGTGTAGCGATAATAAATATTAACGTGCATGTGCATGCAAATGTGTATGTGTACGTGACTATATACATGATATGCTAAAATAGACTAATATACAGTGGAAGGTGTCACTAGTGCAGATGTAGGGCAGATGAAACAGCGAAAGAAACGATATGTACAGATGTCAAAACGATGAGGTAACAAATTTGTGCAAACATTCAGGTTATAAGTTTAGTCTCTGTGGCGGGCGACGAATTCTGGTTGACCACCTCAAGGGTAGATCAGGGGCCACCTGCACTTGGATAGGCGGGACTGCCGCCAATGCAGCAGGCTCCGAGGTCGGCAGAATTCTTGGCGTATCGGTGTCCTCGTGGCAGGGCTCGTCCAGAGGAAGCAGTGTGCGAGGTGGAACATCACGGTTGGATGGCGGATGTGGAAGTCTGCGCAATGCCCGCCTGTTGCATCGTAGGAAGGAGCCATCAGCCATGCGAACGAGGAACAATCTCGGGGCAACTTGCTTGACCACCACAGCTGTGGCGGACCAGCCACCGTCAGGCAGCTGCACACGAACACGATCAGCCGGGACCAGGTCGGGAAGATCTGTGGCATGAGTGGCATACGCTGACTTCTGTTGGGCCCAAGACTGGTGCATCCACTGTATGACCGGGAAGTGGTCACGGTTTGGAATGTGGATGGCTGGAACTGTTGTTCGCAAAGTGCGGTTCATTAACATCTGCGCTGGAGAGAACCCAGTGGACAGCGGGGTGGCTCTGTATGCCAGCAGCGCCAGGTTGAAGTCGGAGACGAGTCTGCAGCCTTACACAGTAATCGTTTGACGATGTGAACCCCTTTTTCGGCCTTCCCATTTGACTGCGGGTACAGGGGGCTGGATGTGACGTGGCGAAAATTGGGCAGCCGGGCAAAGTCAGACCACTCCTGGCTGTAAAAACAGCGGCCGTTGTCACTCATCACCGTGAGTGGTATCCCATGTCTCGCAAATGTTTCTTTGCATGCCCTAATCACCGCCGCCGAAATGAGGTCAGATAGTCTTACCACCTCGGGGCAATTGGAAAAGTAGTCGACCAGGAGGACATAGTCACGTCCCTTGGTGTGAAAAAGATCGACATCGACTTTGGACCACGGGGAGGTTACCATCTCATCCTGCTGCAGAGTTTCTTTAGGCTGAGCTGGCTGAAATTTTTGACATGTGGGGCAGTTGAGGACCGTGTTGGGAACATCCTGGCTGATGCCCGGCCAGTAGACTGCCTCCCGAGCTCTGCGTCGACATTTCTTGACCCCCAGATGGCCCTCGTGGAGTTGGCCTAGCACCATAGCTCGCATGCTCTGCGGGATCATAATTCTGTCAAACTTCATGATGATGCCGTCTACCACCATCAGATCATCCTTGATGTTGTAAAACTGGGGACACTGTCCCTTCTGCCAGCCATTCGTGAGGTGCTGCATCACCCGCTGGAGCAGCGGATCCCTGGCCTTTCCCTCATGAATCTGAATGACTCTTTCATCAGAGGCCGGAAAGTTAGAGGCACAGAGTTGCACCTGCGCGTCGATTTGACAGACAATGTCAGTTGGCTCACATGGTGTGATGATAGATCTAGAAAGGGCATCCGCAACAATGAGGTCCTTGCCTGGGGTGTAGACCAGGTCAAATTCGTGGGGGCGTAGCTTGAGAAGGATTCGTTGCAGCCGTGGCATCATGTCATTAAGGTCTTTTTGGATGATGTGGAACAATGGCCTGTGGTCTCAACCGTGCATTTAGGGAGGCCATATACATAGTCGTGGAACTTATTGATTCCTGTTAGGAGGCCCAGGCATTCCTTCTCATTCTGAGCGTATCGTTGCTCAGTGGTCGTCATGGCTCTGGAGACATACGCTACTCAGGCCCAGGAAGATGAGTCATCCCGTTGGAGGAGCACCGCCCCATACCGTCCTGTCTCGCATCAGTGGATATTTTTGTCTCCATGGCGGGGTCGAAAAGCGCCAGCACCGGGGCTTTGGTGAGTTTTGCCCTCAGCTCACGCCATTCTTGGTCATGAATGGGCAGCCACCAGAATTCAGTCGATTTTCGGACAAGATAGCGGAGGGCTGTGGTGTGAGATGCAAATGTTGGGGATGAACTGCCCAAGGAAGTTGACCATCCCTAGAAAGCAGAGGACTGCCTTCTTGTCCTCTGGGGTCTTCATGGCGTTGATCGCCGAAACCTTGTCAGCATCTGGCTGCACGCCTCGCTGTGAGATGTAGTTGCCAAGGAATTTGATTTCTGATTGACCGAATGAGCACTTGGCCCAGTTGAGTCGGAGGCCATGCTCGTGGATCCTGTGGAATACCTGCTTGAGGCGATCAATGTGCTCTTGAGGAGTTGTGGACCAGATTATGACATCGTCAATGTACACTCGCACCTCCTTGATACCCTCCATCATCTGTTCCATTATACGGTGAAATACCTCTGAGGCAGAGATGATGCCAAAAGGCATCCGGTTGCAGCAGTAGCGACCAAACGGGGTAGTGAATGTGCACAGCTTGCGACTGGATGCGTCCAGCTGAATTTGCCAGAACCCTTTGGATGCGTCCAGCTTCGTAAAGAATTTGGCATGAGCCACCTCGTTGGTCAACTCTTCTCATTTTGGTTTCGGGTAATGTTCCCTCATGATGTTGCGATTTAGATCTTTGGGGTCAATACAGATTCGAAGCTCCCCTGACGGCTTCTTGATGCAGACCATGGAGCTGACCCAGTCCGTGGGTTCTGTGAGCTTTGATATGATGCCCTGGTCCTGGAGGTCTTGCAGCTGCTGCTTGAGGCGGTCCTTGAGGGGTGCCGGCACCCGACGTGGTGCGTGAACCACAGGGGTGGCGTTTGGTTTGAGCAGGATTTTGTATCGGTATGGGAGTGTGCCCATACCGTCGAACACGCTCTGGTACTGCGCTATGATGTCATCAATTTGAGCCTGGAAGTTTTCATCAGGTGAGGCCGTCGCCTGTGAGGATGACATAGTGTGGTCTCGCTGAATTAGGTTCAGGAGCTTGCAGGCCCGAGCACCGAGCAGGGACGCTCTGTCATGTCCTACAATCTCAAATTGCAGCGTCGCTTTAAAGGACTTTTTGGAAACCCCTAGTTGGCAGGAGCCACTGGCAGCAATGGCATTGCCATTGTAGTCAAGGAGCTGGCACGCCGGTGTAAGAATGCTTGGTCTAACGCGGATGGTGTCGGGATCAGATGTCGAAATGAGGTTCGCCAATGCGCCGGTGTCCAGCTTGAAACGAATGCGAGCCTTGTTCACTGTGAGGACAGCACACCACTCATCGTCAGGATCCACGCTCAGGATTGTGAGGTGTTGCACCATCTTTGGGAAAGGCAGCGCATGCTGAGTGATGATGCCCACCCGGAATGGGGATTTGAGGCACTCGGCGTCTGGATCCGCAGGCTGTCAGGGTCAGAGTCTGGCAAGGCCTGCTGCATCGAACGGACGCTCCTGCGCCGTGGTTGGGATCGCTGGATGCTGGGCAGTGGAGCAGATCTGCAGAGGGCTGCGTAGTGGCCAAGCTTGCCACACTGTAGACACCGTTGTGATTTTTGCCGGGCATTGCCGCTTTAAATGGGTGTAACCACAATTCGGACACGTCATGGCGCCAACATCAGCGCGTTCCGTGCGTAGTGCAGTCGAACGATGTGCGCACCTGCGCAGGCTGGTCATCGGTCTCGCCGTCCACTCGGTCGTGGCGCGCATGGGCTGGAGGTCGTGAAAAGCACGTGAAATGGTCACTCTCGTCAAGACTCAGGCCCTGCATTTGAGCGATGGCCTATACGCGTTGTGCCTCGTGGGGGGTGAGCTTTGCCGTTTCTGCCGCCCTGATGTGGGAGTACCGGTTGTTAGCATGCTCGTGGATGATGCACGTTTCAATGGCGATGCGAGGGTGAGCTGCTTGACTTTCAGGAGCAGCTGGCGAAGGGAAATGGAGTGGACCCCGAAAACTATTTGATCCTGGATCGTGGAGTCGGTTGTGGAGTCATAGTTAGATGACTGTGCGAGGATGCGGAGATGGGTCAAAAAGATTGAAAAGGTTCATCCTTACCCTGAAGCCTCTGCTGGAAAACGTACCGTTCAAAGCTCTCACTGACCTCGATGTCGCAGTGGCTGTCGAACTTGAGGAGAACAGTTTTAAATTTAGTCTTGTCTTTGCCTTCAGCGAATGTAAGGGAGTTGTAGATGTGTATGGCGTGGTCCCCGGCTGTGGAGAGGAAGAGTGCGATCTTCCTGGCGTCCGATGTGGCCTCGAGGAAGGTGGCTTTGAGATAGAGTTGGAACTTTTGTTTGAAGATCTTCCAGTTTGCACCGAGGTTGCCGGCGATGCGGAGCTGCGGAGGAGGGCAGCCGTTTTCCATGTCACCGGATGGCTGCTGGCTGGTCAGCGCTGATTCATGCAAGGTAGGTCCGTCAATTTTCAGCTTCCAAAACTGGTCCATGATGTGTTGTGTAGGCTGGGTCTGGGTGGACTGTGCTTGATGCAGTGTAGCAAGAGACAGACTTCCCACACTCGATGAAATGCCACACAATTTTATTTAGCAGCTAACTATTTACATATCCGACTGTGGGTTGACACAATGCTGACTTGACTGGAGACCTGAGGCTAGCCTGACCAGACTGGCTGACTACCACATGGTGTTTACACTGGCTATGCTCACAAGCTCTGACTGTCTCAGAGGCTGGATCCCGAGAGAGCGGGAAAACTGGCTTTATAGTGGTCGTGTTCTGTCTGGTGATTGGCTGCTGTGTACTGTGTGTTTACTGGTCATCCTGTGTGTCAATCACTGCCTGTCTGCACTCCATTATGTACATAGATGTATATTATGACAGTCTGATCTCCATGTCATTCCACACCCACAGCAATGTGGTTGACTCAAAACTTAGTTCTCAAGTGGCCGAGCAGGCCATTCAGTTGAAGGGCAATTTGGTGTAGACAATAAATGCTAACCCAGCCAGTGATGCCCTCATCCTGTAAATACATTTTTTTAACATTCCAGAACAGGCCAAGTATCTTGTGTGCAGAATTGAAGAGATTGAGAGCGGCTTGCAAATCAGGTGTAAAGTGGACAAAGACACGGCAGTCAACTGCAAGTGGGGGTCAGTTGAGGTTTGGCAGGGAGACAACTGAGGTTAAAGAGTTATCGATGCAGGTGGAAATTGACACTGTGACCAGAGGGCATTGATGAGGAGAATAGCCACTGTCAGGTCGAATGTAAATGGAATGAAGACTAACTCACAGCATTGCTTGACACTGGTCTGGATTTTGGAGGTGTTTATTTTAGATCTCCCACTCAAGGCAGCTGCAAATATATCATTTGGAAGAAGTTGCAGCATTAGGATTAAGTTGATTGGACATCTAATTCTTTAGAACACAATCCACAGAGCATCGCAATTTACTGAGTGAAATTCTTTGGTCAGATCGATGAATGCTATGAAGGGTTCTGAGTGTTGTTCCTACCACTTTCCTGATGTTGTTTTGCTATAACTAAAGGTTGCAGACAGCAATTTCTATATTAGTGTTTAAACTTTATAATCTGGTAATGATATCCTTCACAATTCTATTGCCCTATACCATTATTTTTGTATTAGATAGAGGGGCTCTGTTGCAATGAACCATGGGAATGTCTGTGCTCACTGCAGCACTGTTCCTGGAGTGACTGGAGAGCTGGATTCCCTTCCAGTGATTGGTGGATAATCATAATCATAATTTTTATCCGTGTCACAAGTAGGCTTACATTAACACTGCAATGAAGTTACTGTGAAAAGCCCCTAGTCACCACATTCTGGCACCTGTTCGGCTACACAGAGGGAGAATTCAGAATGTACAATTCGCCTAACAAGCACGTCTTTCGGAATTTGTGGAAGGAAACTGGAGTACCCGGAGGAAACCCATGCTGACACGGGGCGATCATTCAGACTCCGCACAGACAGTGACTCAAGGTTGGAATTGAACCCAGGCCCCGAGTGCTGTGAGGCAGCAGTGCTAACCACTGTTCCACTGTGCCGTCCCACCAGTTGGCGCCACTAGCTGCTGTGGCCACTGCTGGGACAGCAGGGCGCCTGGAGGAAGTGCAGTTCTGGAGTAAGTATGACAGGCTCGCTGCAGGGGGCTAGTCAAGCAGGCCCGAGTGAGCAGTGAAAGAACAGAGTCAGTTTGGTGGGTGGGTGAGGGTCTTCCTGCGCCATAAGTGAGAGCAGTCTGGGCTAGCTGGCTGAGAGACAATGCAACAGCACTGACAGGGTGACTGTGGTGGGAGCACAAATGCTGGCAGCCCGAGAGAGCACAGCTGGTTTGTGCTGTACTAAGTCACTGCCAGTTCCCAAGGCAGTGACAATTTTAATGACCTGTTGGAGAACAAATTGCTGTGAGAGTCTGTAAACCCCTTTGAGCATTGAGATCTGTTGCCTCTACGGCAACAGACTAAGTCTGCCTGGCAACAAGCATGGGCCTTATGACCTTTGTCAGAGGCTGCACTGCAGCATTAAGACATTGAGTGGCTTCTGCCTGTGCTGCAGGACAAGTTCCGATAGCAGCCTGATTAACTGAAAGTATGCGGAAGCTTAGGGAGAAGTGGATTTGATGCTGCTATCACTGGAAGTAGTGTGTCAAGGGAAGTGGCAGAGTTAAGTGTATGTTTTGAGTGCTAGTGAGTGCTGCAGGGTGAGTGATGGTGCATTGAGCAGCATGAGAGGCTGGTAGTTTAGCTTCACGACCCTTGACCACCTCTGTGAAATCATCAAAAATCATCCAGCACCACTGCCAGATCCTCAAAGGTAGAGCTTGGGCATTGCCCTTACTTGCCAACATCAGAGCGTCTGCTATGAAGCAGAAACATTACCCCTCTCCTTTGGCCCACATCCATCACTAAGGCCCTCAGTGCAGCATCAGTGAAGCTGAGAACTCCCCCTCTGCCCTGGTGTTCAATTTATCTTGCTCAGATTTGCAGCAATAGCATTGAGTATCAGCCTCCTGTGATCCAGTGCAGCTTCCTCTGAAGAGCGACAGGCTGCCTTGAAGTGTATTAAGTTAGTTGGAACAGCTCGGCCTCCAGAAGCGGCTCATGGTCAAAGGAGCATAGGGCGTAGATAGCTCCGGTGGGCGGGTCGAGGCCGCCCCCAACAGGCGAGACAAAACATCAGTAGGCGTTTGGGATTGCTCAACCCGAGGGAATAAAATCATCTGCTGTTAGGTTCCTTGTTGAGTATGCAGCCAGCCAGCAATATGGGTCACACTAGGCTACATGCTCAAATTATTCTAATGAGGAGGCAGCAGAATTTGCTTTCTGTCTGTCTTGTGTGTAGAGTGTGGGGGCAAGTTAAAGCGGGGGTTCGGAATGAGCTAATAGTTAACCAGTTGTATTTGTTGAATACTTCATTATTATTCTTGTTTTACATAAACAGTAATTGTGTTTCCATTTGCAAAGCTAGTGACTGTAACTATTGGGCAGCCAAACGCCAAAGACTTTGGTTATTTTTCTCAAAACCATTGGTTAGTTCACTTGTGTTGTGACTCCAGGTCAAGTGGGGCTGGAATTGGCCAATCACTAGCCCAGGGTGGCGTAATACAATGAATACAAACCAAAGTGTTTTGAAGTGTAGTAGCGAGCGGGAACTGCCGTTCGCTGGGGTTCACCATCACCAACAGTCTGCCCTGGTCCACTCACGTTGATGCAAGTCAAGAAAGCCTAACAATGTCTCTACTTCCTGCAGAAGCTAAAGAAATTTGACATGTCTGCATCGACTCTCACAAAATTCTGCAGATGTGCCATAGAGAGAATCCTATCCGGCTGCATCACAGCTTGGTATGGCAACTGCTCGGGCCAAGATTGCAAGAAACTGCAGACTGTGGTGAACGCAGCCCAATGCATCACTCAAGCTTCCCACCCCCACATTGATTCTGTCTACACCTCCTGCTGCCTCAGGAAGGCAGACATCATTGTCAGAGACACCTAACACCCAGGCTTTGCCTTCTTCCAGACCCTTCCATCAGGCAGAAGGTACAGAAGCCTGAAGATCCACACATCCAGACATAGGAACAGCTTCTTCCCCACAGCGACAAGACTCCTCAACGAATCCCCTTCAGACTGATCTGTTCCCTGTAAGAACACTATTTACGACGCCCTATGCTGCTCTTGCTCATGCATTTGCTTTGTTTTCTTTGTCTGGCCCCTTGCTCCGCACTGCAACCAATCACTGTTTGTCAATGTACCATTTGTCAATATTTTCTGTTGGTTATACTTTTGTCTATTATGGACACACTGTGTATTTTCCCTCGGCCACAGAAAAATACTTCTCACTGTACTTCAGTACATGTGACAATAAATCAAATCAAATCAAAATCAAATCCCCGAGGCTTGGCCCTGCGAGGCCAGCAACACGATAAAACATTAATTGGTCCACTTAATGAGGCCCCACAGGATTCATGACTCAAATCATGGTTCGCTGCCTGATTCACCGGAATCGCACTCGTCAGCCCCCTGCTCACAAGTGACAGCAGCACTTAAAAGGCTCCTGCACAGCTAATCCCCCTCCGTTCAAAACCATGTCACCAGTGAGACCAGCCCCAGGCTTTGGTGTCGCCGACCTGGGATCACTGGCTGTGTTGGTGGTCAGACGAGAGGCCGTGTTCCCCCAGGGGTCCAGGAGGATCAGCACAGGGTAGCCATCACATCTGAGAGGAAGTGACAGTGGCCGTCAGCTCGGCGAGTGTGATCAGGAGTGCCGGCACCCAATGCCACAGGAAGGTCAACGACCTCCACTGGGCTTCTCAGATGAGTTCGCATTTGCTATGGGTCAGGGATTAGAACACTCCAAAGTATATCATGAAATTCACCTAACCCACAACTGTTTATTGATTTTGGTTACGATGAGCACCAGGGTCTGCCTTTCAGGTGTTATTACAGAGGCCTTAAGCACTTGTCATCAAAACAAGCTTTATTCTACAAATTTAGTTAACATTTTTATAAACACACAGAGTAAGCATTTTTATCAACTCCAAACATAAATAACCCACACAGCTATAACCCTTCATAAATTGCCCCCTTTAACTGTTCCAATTTAATTACTGTGGTGAATTATAAACCTCAGTAATTCACACTGTATTGTACCACATGTATTGAGCCTGTACTCTGTACCGGATTGTGTGTAATCACGCGGCCCTGCCCATAGGGGGAGATGAGGTGTTTGTACTGGGCTCCACCCTTGGCTCCGCCCATTGCTCCGCCCATGGCCCCTCCCCCAACCGGAAGTATAAAGATCAGTGCTGTGAGCCTGCTGCCAGTTCATCTCGAGTTCATCTCATCACAGGCAGGCTCTGTTGTAAGACGATTAAAACCACTGTTCACTTCTCACCACGTGTCGTGTGAATTGATGGTTTCATCAATTTAATCGTCTTACATCTGAACCAGTAAGAAACGACTATGGAATCAGCCCTCAAACCTGATCGACTGGAACTCGACCCACAGGATGCAGAGGCGAAAGAAATCTTTTCACACTGGTTCAGATGTTTCAAGGCCTACCTGGCTGAAGCAAGCACTACAGAAACTACAGAGGAGCAGAAACTCAGCCTACTGCAGGCAAGGGTGAACAATCGTATCTCTACTCAACTTAATTGTACCAACTCATGTACGGAGGCCCTGGCCCTGCTCGACAGAATGTACGTGAGGCCTGTCAATGAGGTCTATGCGTGCCATGTTTCTATGACTCGCCGCCAGCGCCCCACAGAATCGCTAGAGGAATTCCTGCGTGATTTAAAAGCCTTATCCCGGGACTGTAATCAACAAGCTGTAACTGCTGCCGAGCACAGGGAACTCGCTGTCCGAGGTGTATTCGTTGCAGGCCTCAGGTCCATCTACGTGCGCCAGCGGTTGCTTGAGAAGGGAGCCCAAAACTTAGAAGACACTGTAGAACTCGCCACTACTATGGAGGTCTTGTTCCGCAGCCTCACCTCGTTCCCTGCGGACCCCGCGACCCCATCATGGGCCCCCGACCAGCGACTGCCCCAGGCCAGCGCCGCGCAACCACCCAGCCACTATACTGCACCAACGTGCCACTTTTGTGGACAGCCCCAGCACCCGCGGCAGCACTGCCCGGCCCGCAACGCAACCTGCAGCAGCTGCGGTCGCAAAGGACACTATGCCCGGGTATGCCTGGGGCGAAGAAAACCCCTGCCCCAAACTCTCTCGCAGCCCAGAGCACTCGCTCCCCGAACTCGCAGGCCCACAGGCCCTGTAACGCTGCGGCCTGTAATCCGACTCCGTCCCCAACCGCCACGTGCGAACCATGGGGGCCGCCATCTTGGCAAACCCCCACCACACGGCCGGCCACATGCGACTCATGGGGGCCGCAATCTGGACGCCATCTTCCTCGCCGCCCGCCACGTGAGATCCACGAGGGTGGCCATCTTGGGCTCTATCCTCTCCAAACTCAGAAACTCAAATCGAAGACTGCGACCTCAGCGTGCATGCATCACGGGGCCACTCCAGCACAGCTGATCGAGCCGCCGACTACCCACAACTCAGCGCGGTCACGTTGGACCAGTCGCGTCCGAAATACCTCCGAAACTCAATGATGACCGTTAAAATCAACGGGTACAGTACACCGTGCCTCTTGAACTCCGGGAGCACCGAGAGCTTCGTACACCCAGATCTGGTAAGACGCTGTTCGCTCCCTGTTTTTCCTGCACGGCAAACTATCTCCCTCGCTTCGGGCTCCCACTCTGTTCTCCTCCAAGGGCGCACCGTCGCGACTCTAACGATCCAAGGCGCTAGCTACTCGAACTTTCAGCTATACGTCCTGCATGAACTCTGCGCCCCACTCTTACTGGGGCTCGATTTCCAGTGTAATCCCAAATGTCTGACACTCAGCTTCGGCAGACCCCTACCCCCACTCACTATCTGCAGTCTAGCGACGCTAAGAATCTCCCCCCCTCCACTCTTTGCCAATCTCACTTCGGACTGTAAACCCGTAGCCACCCGCAGAAGGCGGTACAGCCTGCAGGACAGGGTATTTATCAGAACCGAGGTCCAGAGGCTCCTACGTGAGGGGATCATAGAGGCCAGTAACAGCCCCTGGAGAGCTCAGGTGGTGGTCGTCAAGACCGGGGAAAAATTCTGAATGGTAGTGGACTATAGTCAGACCATTAATCGGTTCACGCTCCTTGATGCGTACCCCCTCCCCAGGATTGCAGGCATGGTGAATCAGATCACCCAGTATCGTATTTTCTCCATGGTGGATCTGAAGTCTGCATACCACCAGCTCCCAATCCGCCCGGAGGACCACCACTACACGGCGCTCGAGGCCGATGGCCGCCTCTTCCATTTCCTCCGGGTTCCCTTCGGCGTCACGAATGGGGTCTCGGTTTTCCAATGAGCAATGGACCGAATGGTGGACCAGTACGGGCTGCAGGCCACGTTTCCGTACTTGGATAACGTCACCATCTGCGGCTATGACCAGCAGGACCACGATGCCAACCTCCATCGATTTCTCCAGACAGCCCAGAAACTTAACCTCACTTACAACACGGAGAAATGCGTTTTCCGCACGACCAGACCAGCCATCCTCGGCTATGTCATGGAAAACGGAGTCCTGGGCCCCGACCCGGACCGTCCGAAATCGGACTCTTAGAACTCCCTCTCCCTGATTGTCCCAGGGCCCTCAAAAGGTACCTGGGATTATTCTCGTATTATGCCCAGTGGGTCCCTCAATATGTGGACAAAGCCCACCCACTATTTAAGGCCACACTCTTCCCTCTATCGGATGAGGCTTGTCAAGCCTTCACTCATATCAAGGAGGACATCGCCAAAGCGGCCATGCGGGCAGTGGATGAATCCGTCCCTTTCCAGGTAGAGAGCGATGCCTCAGAGGTCGCTCTCGCAGCCACACTAAATCAGGCTGGGAGACCAGTCGCCTTTTTCTCCCGAACCGTCTCCGCTTCGGAACTTCGACACTCCTCGGTCGAAAAGGAAGCACAAGCCATTGTGGAGGCTATACGACACTGGAGGCACTAACACGCAGGTAGAAGGTTCACCCTCATCACCGACCAAAGATCGGTTGCCTTCATGTTTGACAACTCTCAAAGGGGCAAAATTAAAAATGATAAAATCCTGAGGTGGAGGATCGAACTCTCCACCTACAAATACGATATTATGTATCGACCGGGGAAGCTCAACGAGCTCCCAGATGCCCTGTCCCGCGGTACGTGCGCCAGCGCGCAAAACGACCGTCTGAATGCCATCCACAATGACCTCTGCCACCCGGGGGTCACCCGGCTCGCCCACTACGTCAAAGCCCGAAATCTACCTTTCTCCACTGAGGAGGTAAAAGCTATCACCAGGGATTGCCCGATCTGTGCGGAGTGCAAACCGCACTTCTATAGACCAGACAGGGCCCACCTGGTCAAGGCTTCTCGGCCCTTTGAACGCCTCGCTATCGATTTCAAAGGGCCACTCCCCTCGACTAATCGGAATGTGTACTTCCTGAATGTCATCGACGAGTTCTCCCGCTTCCCCTTTGCTATCCCGTGCCCCAATATGACCTCCCACACAGTCTTTAGGGCCCTGCATAGCATCTTCACCCTGTTTGGTTTCCCCAGCTACGTACACAGCGACAGGGGTTCGTCCTTCATGAGCGACGAGCTGCATCAGTACCTGCTCGACAAGGGCATTGCCTCGAGCAGGACTACCAGCTATAACCCCTGGGGGAACGGGCAGGTGGAGAGGGAGAATGCGACGGTCTGGAAGACCGGTCAGGAAGCTCCCGACCTCCCATTGGCAGGAGGTCCTCCCCGACGCGCTCCATGCTATTAGGTCCCTCCTATGTACGGCCACCAACCAGACCCCTCACGAGTGGCTCTTTGTTTTTCCCAGGGGCACTACCACGGGGGTTTCGCTGCCGGCATGGTTGAAGACACCGGGCCAAGTACTCCTCCGGAAGCACGTCAGGGCACACAAAACTGACCCACTCGTAGAAAGAGTGCTCCTACTCCACTCAAACCCCCAATACGCCTTCATAGAGTACCCTGACGGCCGTCAGGACACTGTATCCCTCTGGGACCTAGCGCCTGCAGGATCTAATCACACCACTACCACCGCCGAGGTACCCCTCACACTACACCCCACCCAACGCGCCATGCCCCACGCCCCCGAATCTACCGGTTCGCTACCCATGTTCCGTGCACCCGCGCCAACAAGCTTCCAGCGCTCCCCGTCACCAGTTGAATCAGTCGGGTACGAAGCTCGGACAGAATCATCCCCAGAGTCCGCCATCGTACCCCAACCAACCGTTATCGTCCAGCCACCAGAAGTGGCTGCAACTCCGGTTCTCCGCCGATCACAAAGGACAACTCGGCCACCGGACAGACTCAATTTGTAGACCCATCACCCCCGCCGGACTGGATTTTTTTTCACAGGGGGTGAATGTGGTGAATTATAAACCTCAGTAATTCACACTGTATTGTACCACATGTACTGAGCCTGTACTCTGTACTGGATTGTGTGTAATCGTGCGGCCCTGCCCACAGGGGGAGATGAGGAGTTTGTACTGGGCTCCACCCTTGGCTCCGCCCATGGCTCCACCCATGGCTCCTCCCCCAACCGGAAGTATAAAGATCAGTGCTGTGAGCCTGCTGCCAGTTCATCTCGAGTTTATCTCGTCACAGGCAGGCTCTGTTGTAAGACGATTAAAACCACTGTTCACTTCGAACCACGTGTCACGTGAATTGATGGTCTCATCAATTACAAAAATCAGTACCCACTTTTCAAAAGGCGTGGCCCAGCACACAGCACTCAAGACCTGGTTTTTTGTTTCCTTTCCAAAACAGCAGGTTTGAATTTTCAAGTTATCAAGTAGTCTGGAAACAACTTTTAAACTGATGATAGAGAGACACTCCAAGATACTTCTCTTTCTGAATATAGCAGCCAAATGTGAAAATGAAAGCCAAAACTCAGTGCCACAAACACGCCCCAAACCTAAGCGAAAGTAAACCAACTCCCAGAGCCACAGCCCAGCTCCACCCACACCATGACATCACTGAAGCCATGTGATAAGAAAAAAACATTTCTTAAAGGAACATTCCCATGACACAGTGGACTCCCGCTCCTGCCCTCACTCCGCATACTCTTCCTCCCCCTATAGCTGATGCCACTGGCCCATCTGGGGTGCCCCTCGCCTCCCAAGAGAACACCTCTGTCATCCACAACCTCCATCAGCACAGAGACACACACCTCGGTGGGCGAATGTAGTGGTCAGGCTTCTGGGGCACATTCTGGGGAGCACCACACAATTGCAGATGCACATCAGGTAGAGGCAGTAACCCCCAGGTGAGACAGCAGTCAGAGGTTTGCTGGATCCAAGAACCCAGCTGGATCCCAGTCAGATGCTGAGTCTCTTGATCAGGTTTACCCGGAGCTGATGCAGATGAAAGGGTAAGGGGGAATGTCAGCGATGCCCCAGCAGGTCTATAGCTGATTATAGAAGTCCCAGAGTCTACAGGCGAAGGAGATGATGCCGGCAATGCTTTGCACCAAGAATGCGGTGGTGACCGCATTGGAGAGCCTGGTGCACGACGTCAGCAGTATGAGTGTAGATGCTCAAGGCGTGGTTCAGTCAACGGCAGCCGTGGCTAAGCACCTCGACAGCATGTCTGAGTCACTGGGGGACTTCATCCAGTCCCAGATGGACCTTGAGATGAGACACTGCGGAGCATGTCCCACTCATGGGCGATATGTCCCGGTCACTGAGGAGCATTACCGTGGGTGTCAGTACCATGCTGCAACCATTGGGGAACCTCCAGGGCTGGCAGAACTCGATGATGCAAGGGTAGCTGGGCTAGATCCAGCTGCCCATCTATCCCTAGATGCACCCCAGGGCCCTATGGGCACGGACCAGGAGGAGGGGGCGCTATGCTGTGGAATGCCGATGGTGGCCACCAGCTCCCTCAAATTCCACCCCCTTGACAACAGCAATTCTCGCATTCAGCACCTGGCCCAGTATGGCATGGCGGGGCATGTGCTATCAGCGATTGCGGCAGGCCCGTCTGACTCCATAGCCCCAGAGGAAACCCGCCAGGGACATCGAAGGCCATGGGATGCGGTAGACAACAGGCTGCCTCCACCTTTGATGTGCACCTTGGGGACACACCTCAGACGCAGCAGTAAAGCACAGAAGGGTAAGGAGGTGGAGGATCACTGAGAGGCCAATGGGGGTGAGGGCAGGTAGGAGGTGGGGGGGGGGAGTTAAGTGGGGTGTAAGTAGGGTAAGGTAAGGAGGATGCTGGGAAAAGATGGGGGCATCTGGGAGGGATGGAGTGAGTGGGGCAGCATCATTCGGAGAGTTGGGCAGTTGGAGACACTTTTGTTCCCCATTAATGTCTATTGGCCTCAATCAGTATGACACCTCTGTCACTGTGTTCAGCAATGTAGGCCAAGCACCAATCCCATGCCACATCTCCCCGGTCATGGGGGTCCTGGGCTTCTCCTCCTCTCCGCCCCACCGTGCAACCCCCCCCCCCCCCCCTCCCCAACAGTAGATGGGTGTGAACCAGCATTTAGCATACAAGCAGGGATCAGACTGTGATTGAACAAGGAGCTCTAGCAGTCTCCTCTCTCTGGGTTATTATCACCCCCCTGCCCTAGACCATGGCCCAGTGACAGTGTGGACACAGTCCCATTGCCCTGGAGTGGTGTTACACAGACCCTGGGAGGGAGGGAATTGGCGGTTGGGATGGGGTGGTGAGAGGATGGTGTAGGGATGAGCAGGGGAAGGCAGAGGGAAGGGGGAGGGGGTGGGAGGCAGGGGTGTGAGGAGAGGAGGGTGAGGATGAGGGCCTCCATGGCCCTCTGAGCTTGCTGTATCCTTGCGACTCCTGCCTGTCACCCATCCTCCCTGCTGGTCCTGGGGGTCCTCCCCGCCTCATCCTCCAACAGCCCCTGGCCTGGCGCTTCCTCACCCTCCTCCTCGCAAGCGGCCACATATTCCTCCCCCTTCCACCTGCAGCACGTCACCCCGATGCTGTGCCAGGTTGTAGAGGGCACAGCAGAGCACCACAAAGCAAGCAACCCTCCAGGGGGTGTCCTGCATCACCAGAGCGATCGAGGTATCAAAACCACATTGAAGCAATCGATGCACCCTCAGTGACAGCCTGGGTGGCCACATGGGCCTCGGTGTACCAGGTCTCTGTATCGGTCACCAGACTCCGTACTGGCATCATTAGCCAGGTACTCAGCAGGTACCCCTCATCCCCCAAGAGCGAAGTGGCCATCCTGGGGCAGTCCTTGAAGAGACAGGGGATGCCTGACTGCCCCAAGATGTAGCTGTCGTGCACACTCCCCGGGAAGCTTTCACAGGTGAATGATCCTCATGTGGTTGTCGCACACAAGCTGGATGTTCCAGGAGTGGAACCCCTTCCTGCTGATGTCGGGTACTCCCAGATGGCGTGGTGAATGCAAGGCATCATGCGTGCCACCTGTTACCCGCTGGAGCTGGGGCGTGCCAGCGATGGCAGAGGCTCCTACTGCCCGGGCATCTTGTTGGGATTGGTCCATGTCAAAGTTTATATAGCGGGTATCCTCCTCCTCCACGTGGTGCCAAGTCTGTGAGGACGTGATACAGGTGCCACATCGCCCCCTTGATAAGGCGGAGCCTCCTGTGGCACACGCTGCCTGTCATCGGTTCAAAAGACCAGCGACGCCTGTAAATCTTGGGTGGTTGCGGACCTCCTGAGTTCCTCCCTGGCCTGGTGGGCGGCTGAGTTCTCAGGGTGCTGGACAAGGCCCTGCACATGTGTCACTGCCTTGAGCCTCTCTCGACGCTACTGCTGCAGCGCCTTCCCCGGTGACTGGCCGCCAGTTCTGCCAGCAGCACCACTAGGGCAAGTTCCGCAGGGTCCAAGATATCATCCAACCCTTGTAATATCTGTAAGAAATTGGGAGAGGGTGTGAGACTAACAACCAGTGGTGTCTTCCACCCTGGGACCCATCAATCCCCCCATTGCTCACCCTCTTCCAACCACAGCTTACTGGACCCCACACCCTGCACCCCAGACACCCAAAAGTAACGTTACCTGGACCGGGTGCTGGTTCCCTCCCTGGTGCACTCACCCACCCTCTGGTCGCGCAGATATCCCTGGTGCTGGGCCCGAGCCCCTGGATATTCGGATTTTGGCTGCTGTATCCGTGGTGTTGCCTCCCGCAGTGTTCAGGCACAGTGTCGGGGCATCATGTTCTGATTGGGATGCTAGGCAATAACTCCCACATTCTCCATGACACCCACTAGAATCCACTTGGGTGTGTGAAGAGATCACTTCACTATGATTTCCAATTCCCAATTAGCTATAGCCTTAAGCCACCTGGCCAGAGGCTTCCGCGGTGAGTAGTATTTATGATTGGTCAGTGGAGCAGGCAGGTAGGGGCTGGGGTGACCCCAGAATGGGGCCACATGTTCCCGGGTTTGGAATGGCGGGCCAGGGGTGCTGGGACACTCATCTCCCCCCCCCCCCCCCCCCCCCAACTCCCGAGCCCAGCCCAGGTCACGGGAGGCCAGCCCCCCTGCCCTGCAAACCCGCACTCCCCACCCCCCCTTGCGATGGTGCCCATCCCAACCGAGACTGATCCCCTTCGAGCACCGGGACAGCAACCACAGTGCCACTGAATCCTGTGTCTGTGAGTGAAGATGGCTACTCACCAACACAGGTGCCCACAGCAGCCCTTCCGCCAGCTTCATGTTCTTAAAAAAGAGTACTAATCGGCGCCAGCATGACCACTTGCTGGGGAGGTGGTTAGATTACAGGAGGCCATTATGTAGAGGGTCCCTCCTGTTACTTGTATGGAAATTGGGTTTTAGTGGTGATTACTGGTTTCACGCCACGCTCAGGCAAGATCCTGATTTCACCAACAGGAGTGGGCTGGTTCAATCTGATTCTGGCCACTCCCGCAATTTAACGGCTTTGTTTAGCCCTTCTTTAAGCGCAACACACATTAAATCGCGCCCCTAATCTCTCCAACCTTCCCTCATAAAATAACCTGCCCATGCCAGTCATTACCCGAGTCACCCTTCACTGAACTGCTTCTAACACATATTCATCTTTCTTTAAGTAAGGAGAGCAATAATGTACACAATACTTCAGATGTGGTCTCACCAATGCTCTGTATAACTGAAGCATAATCTCTCTACTTTTGTGTTTAATTGCCCTCACAATAAATGGTAACATTCTATTAACTTTTTCTAATTACTTGTTGTACCAGCATTTTTGATTCATGCACTGGGACACCCAGGTGCCTCCGCATCTCCAAGCTCTGCAATCTCTCACCATTTATATTGTAAACTTCTTTCTTACTCTTTTTTCAAAATGGACATTGCCTTCATTATACTCCATTTCCAGATTTTGCCTATTCACTTAACCTCTCAATCTCCTTTCGCAACCTCCTTACGTCCTCTTCAGAATTTACTTTCCTACCTATCTTCATGTTGTCAGTAAATTTAGCAACCATACCTTCACTTCTTTCATCCAAGTCAATTATATAAATTATAAAAGTTGAGGCCTTCGCACATTCCTGCCAACTAGAAAATGACCCATTTATGCCAACTCCCTGTTTCCATTTAGTTGGCTAATCTTCAATCCATGCTAACATGCTGCCTCCTTCACCATGAGCTTTTATTTTTGGCAATAATCTTTGATGTATGATCTTATAAAATACCTGCTGGAAATCCAAGTAGACTACACTCCTGTTTCCCTCTGTCCACAGCTCAATGTGACTCCTTCAAAGAATTCCAACAAATTGGTGAAACATTAGTTCCCTTTCAGAAAACCATGTTGACTCTGCCTGATTGCCTTGAATTTTTCCAAGGAGGAGGTAGGGGGAGGGGGCACCTCCAGTTGCTACATGTGGTCTTAAAAGGAGCACCCTTTCCCCCCTCCCTTAACCAGCTGACAGATTTCACATGGGTGGGAAGAACTTCTGTTGCCAGGCCTTACCCTACCGTTCGTAAAATTCCAGTAACGGCAGGAAGAGGCTCTTACATGGCCAGCCGTTGCCCACGAAGCGCCCTCAAGTCGACCAGCAAACAGGCCCCGTGTGTGCATGGGTTTCCTACGGGTGTTCCGGTTTCCTTCCACAGTCACAAAGGTGTGCAGGTTAGGTGGATTGGCCATGATAAATTGCCCTTAGTGTCCAAAATTGCCCTTAGTGTTGGGTGGGGTTACTGGGTGATGGGAATAGGGTGGAGGTGTGGACCTTGGGTAGGGTGCTCTTTCCAAGAGCCGGTGCAGACTCGATGGGCCGAATGGCCTCCTTCTGCACTGTAAATTCTATGACACCTCCCCCACTGCTGGCAAAATTACAGAGCAGACAGGGACAGTCAGTTAGGCACCAGGAACGACTCCGCTGGCACGGCGCCCAATTTTGTTGCATACCTCCCCACTGCCAACCCATTCCCATGGGGGGGCCTGGAAAAAGAAAGCAGGGCTCATGAAAATTCTTAGGTATAAAATAATTAACCCTGCTCAGCTAATATAAAATTGCAAAATTACCTTCAGGGCACAAGCACAGGCTGAAGAATTAATCTATAAATTAGGGTGGGGGAGGTGTAAAGACTGCATATAGGGGCACAACCAAGATTTTAGACTAGCTTGTGGTGCACTCATGCTTGCTGTAACTTGTGAGAATGGAGTGTCAGCCTGAATGTGGAAAGAAATACAGGTCATTCTGAAAGGCCTGTGGGAAGAAGAACTGTGTTGTTATTGAGTGAAAGAGTCCAT
This sequence comes from Scyliorhinus canicula, assembly GCF_902713615.1. Lineage (NCBI taxonomy): Eukaryota > Metazoa > Chordata > Chondrichthyes > Carcharhiniformes > Scyliorhinidae > Scyliorhinus > Scyliorhinus canicula. The sequence goes on from NC_052148.1 coordinate 164,327,618, forward strand.
TGTAGCAGGGGGCTTTCTCAGAGCACAATTTAAAAACAACTGTTCTTCACACTGCCTAACCACAGTACTTTCTCCCACGTTTTCTTGATGGAGTGGGTTGATGAAAGAAAAGAGACGGTTGTCAATTATTTCTATTCGGGACCACGTGGTTCCGATGTTGTGGGGAATTCTCATTTGTAATAGTTCACCTGAAGTAATAAATTGTGCTGTGCATAATATTTCATGTTGATGTCGGAATTTCAGATGGTCTTCATTTTTGCTACAAACTGTTGCACAGAATTCAGACTTTGTCAAATTAAATGAAGAGAAACCGTACAATCTAACAACTGGACTGCATCATAGAGAGTGCAAATTAATGTTTAATTCAATTTAAAAAATAAACTTTTTTTTTGCTTGATCTCTCTTAACTAGCTGCATCAAATGCTCTATCGCTATTTTTCTTTTTTAAATTCCAGGTCACCTTATGCAACCTTCTGTTTTGTTAATTTTGCCACCAAATTTCAATGAGCTATTATTCCAGAATTGATGTTGTGATTACATCTGCTAGCACCTTCCTCAATCGATGCTGCTGGAGTATGCAGCATCAAGTGGAGGGACCCCCTGATTTCTCCTAAGGGGCACTTCACCAGCAGGAGCATGTCTCATATATTCATTGTAAACCCACATACTCGAAAGTCTCTGTTCCATGCTGCATACCATTGTCCCCTCTCTTAGGGGGCTCCAGACTCCAATCCTGATCTGGATCCCCTCACCAACGGGATCCACTTCTTCTACACTTCAGGAGAATGATACAGCATTTTCTCCCTTAATACATCAGTCTCCAAACTGAAAATAGGTCCCTATGAGGACAAAGAAAATCCCAGCATTAGTAGTCCCCACATTTTGTTTAACCCGGTCTGTGTAAATAATGACCTCGGTTGAGGAGGGCAGATGCTGCATTCTTAAACAAGGCTATAATTATGGCAGTGGATCTGCCGGGTTAACTAATTTTGCCACTTGTATGTTTTGGATACTCCAGACCTAATCTCATACTTCTCCTGTGGCAAGAATAAGTGATGTGCATTGCTGGTGAGTGTCCGCAAGTAACTCTTCGGACTGATGTGATGTTCTAGTTATGCTGGGTCACAAGACAGTAACAGCTATCTCCAGATCTGTTATTTTAGTGGCTGTTTTGTTCTGTTCACTTGCTGACATATTTGTTATCATTTTCTCTGATGGTTGGAGGAGTCCAATACTACAGGCCCCAGACGGGCAGCACCCTGAGCAGTGCCTGCTCCAGCCTGGCTCATACGCCAGAGCTCTCCCTCAGACTTTGGCAGATATTGCAGTTATACAACCATATTGGAAGTTTGGAGAGCCTGTAAGTGAGTGGGAACCAAGCAATTACCTGTGTGTGATTACAGACATCAATGCAGATTGTTTGAGTGGGAAGCTTGCTTTTCCAAATAATCAAGCAAGAGTAGCTGAATGGAGACTTCAACCCATTTTAAGTAAACAGACTCATTTCTCCGTTGAGATAACAAAGGAATAGCCGATACAAATACTCCAATATTCCAAATAATTAATTTACTATATTTGCAATTGCTAAGTACATCTGAGAAATAAGCCTCCGCTTTTCATTTGTGTATGACATTAAGTTTATCGCTTTATAATTGCTGGCTTTAAAAACAATGAAAATCAACCTACCAATCCCAGGTCCCAGCAGTTTTAAACTGACCCTTGGGACTTTAACAGGAATTACAGCAGAGCCTTCCAAGAGGGTCAAACAATATCATCCCTTCACCCAGTCCTCTTGGTTCCGACAGTGATAACAAAGAGATTAGTAAAATGTGGAACATTGCTGTAAGAGAGGAACGGGCAATTTATCCATGGTTACAGCTCATTTCTACTCTTGTCACTAAAAGGAGTAAAGAGGTCAGCAGAATGTAAAAATCAAACAAGTACAACATTCATGACGCCAATGAATAGGTCAGGACATGGACACCTTGAGCTCCTGAATGTTACGTTTGTGCACAAAATAATGAGGTCCAAGATCAGAGGAAGTACTTTGACTAACCAATAAATAAATAAATAAATAAAATCTCAATATCTGCCAAAAGAGGGATGTGTAACAAATTGATACTTTGAATCATCACGTTTTCTAAACCCTTTTTTATTTCACTTCTCTTCAAAACGCACACAAGATGCTTAACAGCATGCAACAAAAGCATGAGTCATTTCCTTTGATTTTTTTTCCCATTCATTCTTATGAGGAAGTGGCGCCTTATTATTGTAAAACCACAATAATGTGCCAACATTTAAGAATGAACTACAAAGAGAGTTCCTGAATGGAAATGTATGTCTTTTATTTATGGTCAGTGGACTTGAGTTCAAATTGTGGTTGCCACGATGCTACCCATGTTTTAAACTTCAGTTATTGTTCTCAGTCTTCAGACGTTTCTGATTGTTTTTGGAACAATTTAATCACAAAATTTTATTGAAGGAGCTTTTTCCATAACTCCTGGTCAGGGGCGCGATTTAACAAAAAAATGAGTCCCGTTGTGGGAGGGTTGAGCAAGCACCGGGAACGACCCCAATATCGAACGGAACTGTTATTTTTTTGGGGCCTTAACAGGGAAGGCCTCGCTGGGCCAAGCTTACCTTCATTTCCTGCACTGAGCAGATCTGCTCGCCTGTGCAGGAAGAGTTCAGGTCACCATTCCTATCTCTCCATCCCCCCAACGTGAACCCTGGACTCCTCCAATGCCACAACTTACCTGTTGGGAGATCTTTGAGCCCCCTACACCCCACCTCGTGAGGGCAGGGTAGCCCAGGGCCCGATCCCCAGCCGGGCAAAATGCCACCTTGGCACCATGCCACTGCCCACCTGGCAGTGCCATCTGGGCACCTTTGTGACACTGTCAGGGTGTCCAGGTGGCACTGCCAGGCTGGCTATGCCAAGATGCCACGGTGGCATCAGCAGTACTGGCGTGCCACCCTGCACAGAGACCAACCACCCGTGGGCCTCTAATCAACTGTGCAATCCTCCCAAGTGCCCTTTCGCCTGGTCCTTGTTTGTGGAGGCCCGTGCTAAACAGTTCCCAGCTGGGGCCTCCTCGTCGAGGGGATTCGATCCTGGACGCTGGTTAGACGCAGCAAGTGCATATTCAAGTGTGCCTAACTGCACACTGAAGTATTCAAATTTAGGTCTTTACCATTGTGGGCAGGATCCAGATCGCGAGAGAGGCATTTCGCAAGATTTACCAGCCGTATCGTGTCCCGAGTCAGGTGAAACACAGTCAATGGATCACGCCCCAGGAATCCCCATTGAGAAATACATTAATGCCAGCACATGTAAAAATACAGTGGGCAGGATTCTTCATTTGGGAGGCGGTGAATGCGATTCAACCGCCACGTTATGCCCAGTGCGGATCCAGGCATGTCGGTTAAATAGTAGGAAAGGCCAAAATCGAAATACGGGCCGGGCACGAATCACTTTGCTATCTAACCAGCTGCTTCTGATGGTGGGTTCCGGATCTAACCCAAATAACCCCAATTTGCATTCATTTCAATCTCATTAGAGAGATCGAATGTGATGGCCTCCCTGGAATTAACCGGCTCCCAGCAAGGAATCACACAGGCATTGTTATTCCTTTTTAAAAACATGAAGCCAGTGCAATAGCTGCTGAGGGGAATTGAGGAGGTGAGCAAGTATTTCCATTTTCTGCATGCAGCTCAAGGGCTCTGGAGCAGCTGCCCCAGTGCTCAGGAGAGTGGGGGACCCCTCAGGGGGTTGGGCTTGGCCAGGAGGCTGAAGCATCCAGGTCGGGGGTTGCCCCTGGGCCAGGGGGTGTAAGGGGCTTTGCATCTGTGAGAGCTTCAAACCATCTTTAAACATTGTGGAGACCCATAACAGGGGCTACCTGCTTCCTGTCTATCATACCCATCACTTTCAGGACAGAATCCTGTTCTTGTTTATCTGCTGAAAGTCACTTTGACTCCCTTTGACTGGGGGCAGCCTCTAGCTTCACAGCTGAAGGCCATTGCTAATAAGGAATTGACATTGTTAGTTATGTGAGCACTTCACAGCTGCAAGTCGTGTTTGCTACTTGCTCCTGCTGGTGGTTGCAGATGCCTGGAAGCTGCTGTTTCCTTCCTTTCCTGTAGCCAGAAAGAAGGACAATTGTTTCTAAGATATCTGAGTCCTGGAACACCAGGGGAAGGAGACAAATGAGTCCAGAAGACAATCTGGTTTGAAGCAAGAAGATGCTGTGGGACCTGGCATGCAACATTGTTCCAAATGGGCCATCTGCTGACGTCATTGAAGAAATGATTTTGCAGATTGCTGATGCTTTTGTTGCTGGTGTGGTGAGCGCTGCAAGTAACTGGCACGTCAACGCTGGTTAAACACACTGGAAGTCAAAGATGTTCAACGGCTCCTTGAGCACCAGTGGAATATGTGGATGCCAGGATTTGATTTTAGTGAGATTGGGCCATGTGGGAGGGCCTGCACAGCTGCGGCTCCTGGATGGAGAATGGCACTAATATGTGGAAAAAGTCACACACTGATGGACAAATCATTTCTGCAACAAAGTTCTGGACATGATAACACATTCTCAGGCTTATTCTCCATTTCTGTTGAGGAATCTGCGAGGGGTGAAATTGTGTGTTTGTTTTTAATTGTGAAAATGAACTGATATGGCTTTGTATTGGTACCAATATGGAATGGCAACATCCCCTTGTTGTTTACTGGTTAGTGTGATATGTGGAATAATATGTCATTGATTTTCAAATCTTTGTTACTGTTGACCATTTAATAAACAAAATATTCTCAAGTGGCTGCAGGGTGTGTTTGGTCTGCTCCTGCTTGTGGCTGCGATGCCTGAAGGCTGAGTGTTTGTTTGCTGCCACCTTTTTTGCTTCTGTGGCCTGGAGTAAAGAAAGGGAGGGAGTAAAATGTCCCACAGCTGGTGCTAGAGAAGGGGACGATTTGGCGGACCGATTTGACTGAGCAGCTTGCTGAAGGTATTGAAGAAATGCTTTTGCAGCTTGCTGGTGACTTTATTGTATTGTTGACTGTTAAATGTTTAATGTCTGGAAGCTGTGTATTTGCTCGCTGTCGCCTCTTTTGATTTTGTGGTCTGGAGTAAGGAAAGGGAGGAAGTCAGGTGACCTGCAGAAGGAGGGGAAGGCTGGCGGCCCAATTCAACTGAGCAACTTGCTGAAGGTATTGAAGAATTGCTTTGCGGGTTGCTGGTGAATTTATTGTACTGTTGACTGTTCAATGTTTAATGTCTGGAATCTGTGTTCCTGTCTGCTCCCGCCTCTTTTGATTCTATGACCTGGAGTATATGAAAAGCGAGGAAGTACGGTGACCCATTATCAGTGCTGAGGAGGGGGAAGGGGTTGTGGTTTGATTCGACTATGCAACCTGATGACAGTATTGCAGAAATGCTTTTGTTCATTGTTGGTGGCCTTATTGTGCTGTTGACTGTTTCTTGTTTGATACCTGGAAGCCGTGCATTTGTCTTCTCCTGCCTGTTTCGCTTCTGTAGCTTGGAGCGCATGGAAATGTAGGAAGCAAGATGATCCATTACCAGTGCTGGCGAGGGGGAAGGGGTGGCAGACTGATTTTACTGAGAAACTTGCTGAAGGTCTTGAAGGAATCCTTTTGCAGATTACTGGTGACTTTATTGTACAGTTGACTGTTCAATGTTTAACACCTGAAAGCTGAGTGTTTGCTATTGTACTGTTGATTGTTTAATGTTTAATGCCTGGAGGCCATGTGCTTGTCTAATGCCGCTCCTCTTGATCCTGTGGCTTGGAACAAGTGGAAGGGGGCAGTAAGATGACATTGTACCAGTGCTAGTGATGAGGAAGTGGTGCTCGTTCACTTTTCTGTTGTGCTCTGTGTTGGTGTGACTTTCCATTGTTTTGTTACACTACCCTCGAGCGACTTTCCACTGACGCAAGTCTACTGCTGGACATGCAGGAGGGGGAGAGAGTTATTATACTATTGACTGTTTAATGTTCATTGCTTGGAGGCCGTGTGTTTGCCTGTTGCAGCCCCGATTGCTTCTGTGGCCTCGAGTATGGTGCTCCCTCACTCTTCTGTTGTGCTCTACATCGGTGTCATTTCCAGTGTATTGTTGCGCTACCCCAGAGTGACATTCCACTGATCCAAGGCTACTGCTGGGAGTGGCGGGAGGGTGAGAGAGTGGCAGTTTGCTTCGGATGCTACAGACTTTATTGTACTGTTGACTTTTAATGTTTAACGTGTATTTAGTTTTCTTTGTATAAATGCACTGTTGTAGCTTTGTGTTTGTACCGATATTCTGTCGTGAAAAGGTGCCTCTGTGTATGGAATGGTGCCTTTTTTTTGTCGTTTGATGGTTATTGTGATATATGGACTGCTAAATAGTTTTTTTTTATAAAGGTATTGTTGACTATTTAATAAACCATATTTTCAAGTGGCTGCAGATTGTGTTTGCTGCTTGCTCCTGTTGGTGGCTGCAAATGCCTGAAGGGGATGTGTTTTCTCTGCCTCTTTTGCTTCTGTGGCCTGGAATAAGGAAACAGAGGGTGTAAGATGACCTGCTGTCAGCACTGGAGAAGAGGAAAGGGTGCTCTTTCTCTCTTCTGGCATCCTCTGCATCAGTGTGACTTTCCAATCTGAGCTTCCACTGTTGAATGTTTCCTGCTGGGAGCTGCAGGAGGCGGAGAGAGAGGGTGGCTTATCTGAATGCAGCTGCAGATGCCTGTAGAATGTGTGTTTGTTTTCTACCACCTCTGCTTCTGTGACCTGGAGCGAGGAAAGGGAGGATGTATGATGGTCAGCTACCAGCGCTGGAGAAGGAGAATGGGTGCCCTTTCACTCATCTGGCAGGCCCTGCATTGGTGTGACTTTCCAGTGTGACTTTCTACTGTTGAGAGTCTACTGCTGAAGCTGCAGGAGGAGAAGACAGAGATGGATTGATCCAAATGAGCAACTTGATGAAGGGGTTGAATAAATGCTTTTGCAGATTGCTGGTGACTTTATTGACTGTTTAATGTTTGGAGGCTGTGAGTCTGTTTGCTGCTGCCTCTTTTGCATATTCAAATGGCACCCAACATCACTGACCTACTATTGCGGAAAGATGTTGTACCTCTTTAAAATAAAGATAGATGTCCTGGAGCAGTATGAGAATGAAGATGGATCTCCAGGAACATTCTGAGGCTGAAAGTTGGGCCCCCTCCAAGAATCTGGAAGGTCCACCTGCAGAAACACCTGACTCATAGCTGTGGTGTTCCAGGGTCGAAGGTTACAGATGGCCTCCTGAACTCTGGAGGCACCCCCAGGCAATGTTTAGATGAGACGTGAAATTTGCATGCACGTTGTTCCAAATGTGTTTCATAACTAGATACAAATGAGATTCACTCCGGCCTCTAGTGGGTTTTCTGACCTGCCGTGGTAGGCACCAACGGAACATCCCGTTGTAAATTTACAATGGTGTGAAACCTATTTCTGGACCTCCCGCCATATTTTCTGCCACGCCATCGAACAAACATACTGGTGAGGGCAGGGGAGAATTCCGCCCATTACCTTTGGGCCCCATCACAAACGTGGCTCTCCAGCCACCCACTCTGACCTTCTTCCTGCCAGCTGTTTGGCCTTTTCACCATGTCGGTGTGAACTTCCAACAACATAACTGTGCCATCACTAAGAACATTCACTTTCACTTTCGCAACATTATCCAAGTCTTCCCCTCTCTCTCGTGTCATTTGCCACTGAAACACTCATCCCTTTGCTATCGCTGGAGTCACCACTGACCAGCCTCCCATGTTCGACCCGCTGTAAACGTCAGCTCATCTAAATGCTGCTGTCATTTTCTTAAGTTGCACAATGTCATGTTCAATATTGCCTCTGTGCTCCCTGATGGACATTTGCTCCCAGTCCTGCAACACTTTGACTTTAAAATTCTAACCCTTGTTTTCAAATCCCCCAGGCTCAAGCGTCTCCATTATCCCGGTAATCTCCCCCAGCCCGATAACCCTCCAAAATATCTGTGCTCCTCACGTTCTAGCCTCTTGCCAGTCCCCGGCTTTAGTCACTCCACAATTGGTGGCCATGCCTTCCGATGCCTTGACCCAAATCTCAAAAATTCCCTCCCTGCACCTCACTTCCTCTCTACCTCTCCTTCATCCTTTAAAACGATCCTTAAACTTGGCCAAGCTTTTGATCATTTTCCCGAATATCTCTTTACATGGCTCAGCCTGTGATACAACCTTGGGATGTTTTATTACATTAGAGGAGCTATATAAATACAAGTTATTGTTAACCTATCCTTTCCTCCTAACATCTTGAAAATTATAATCAAATCACTGCTTAAATTTCTAAATTCCAGGAATTTAAATTTTGTGTAATCTTCCCTTGTAATATAACCTTTGGAGTCCAGGTACAATGCTGGTATATCTGTACTGCATAGCCTCCCCAAGGTGTGGTGCCCAGATCAGCTCACAGTGCTCCAAGTGTAAGCTAATTAGGCTATTATATAGTGGTAGCATATCTCTCTGCTACCCCATTGCATCCTTACCTTCTAGATATAAAAGCCACAATCTATTAATTTTCTTTCATTATATTCTGTACCTGTTCATGTCATTTTAATGATTTAAGTACCACGAAAGCCAAGTCTCTTTGGACTCCCACTTTTTCTGGACTTTCACTATTTGGAAACGACATTGTTGTATCCTTTTTAGTCCACAGTGGATGAACTCACATTTGCCTACATCAAAATTGAGTTGCCACTGTTTGGTCTGTTCATGTAACCTATTAATATCTCTTTGTGATTATACACCCATTATTTTTACTCTTTATCTCCTGCTGCTCAATTAGGTCAATAACTTTCCTTCAATTTCATGAATTTCAACTTCATCATCACAGAATCACATCCAGTCAAGGCTTTTTCACTTTTTTATTTCAGCAATGTATTTCTGATAATACTGTATTTGTTTTACGTTAGCTACATTTTTCATTGTTTGGATTTGAGTTGTTATTTGGACGTGTGCTCCCAATACTCCATTGCAGTAGTCAGTCTGCTTTAAGGAATGCAATTCAGTGAATGTTTTCATTCTGTTTCTGCCTTTTACATTCACAGCACGCTTCCAAAACAAAATTCATCTACCCATGATGTGGGCATTGCTGGTGCGGTCAGCATTTATTGCCCATCCCTAATCGTTCTTGAGAAGGTGGTGGCCTCTTGAACCGCTGAAGTCCATGTGGCGAAGGTACTCCCACAGTGCTATTGGGTAGGATGTTCCAGGATCTTGACCCAATAATGAAGAAAGAACAGTGATGTATTTTCAAATTAAAATGTTGCGTGACTTGAAGGAGAACTTGCAGGTGTTCTTATGCGCCCGCTGCCCTTGTTGTTCAAGGCAGAAAAACATGTGGGTTGGAAAGGTGTTTGTCAAAGAAGCCTTGGCAAGTTGCTGCAGTGCATCTTGTAGATAGTACACACTGCTGCCAATGTATGCTGGTGATGGAGGGAATGAATGTTTAGGTGCGGGATATGGTGTCAATCAAGCAGGTTGGGAACATAGGACTTAGGAGCAGGAGCAGGCCATTTAAACATGCTAAAAACTTCATGAAGATCATGCCTGACCTGGTTGTGGTCTCAACCCCACTTTCCTGTCTGCTCCTCATAATCCTTGACTCCCTTGTCTTTTAAAAATCTATCCCACCCTCTCTTGAATACATTCAATCTCTCAACCTCTTCTGCTTTCTGGGGAACAGAATTCGACAGACTAATAAAAATAAATTCTCCTTATTTCGCCCTGAAAGCCACCACCTTTTTCTTAAACTGTGTTGCCTTCTTCTAGTCTCCCCCACAAGTGGTAATATCTCATCATATCTACCCGATCAAGCCCCCTCAGGATCTTATCTGTTTCATTAAGATCACCTCTTGTTCTTTTGAACTCCAATGGGTATAGACCCAGCCTGCAACCTTTCTTCATAAGGTAAGCCCTCCAGGTTTGAGTCGAGTGAACATTCTCCAAACTGTTTCTAATGCAATTATATATTTTTAAATAAGTCGACCAAAACTACACACAGTTCCAGATGTGTTCTCACAAATGCCCTGTGGAGCTTCAGTAAAGCTTTCCTACTGTAATATTCTATTCCTCTTCCAATAAACGGCAACATTCTATTTCCCTTTCTCATCACTTGTTGTACCTGCATACTAACATTTTGTGATTCATGTACCAGATCCCTAGATCCCTGTGTACCGCCAAATTCTGCAACCTCTCACCAATTAAATAATGAACTGGTCTTTCTATTCTTCCTGCCAAAGTATAAAAATTCACATTTTCCCACAATTTGGTCCATCTGCCAAATACTTAGCCAGGTTTTTACAAGGTTGTTTTATTCTGGATGGTGTCATGTTCCTTGAGTGTTGTTGGAGCTGCATCCATCCAGGCAAGTGGAGAGTATCCTATCACAATCCTGACTTTTGCCTTGTAGATGGTGGACAGGCTTTGGGGAGTCAGAAGGCGAGTTACTCACTTCAGAATTGCCAGCCTCTGACATGCTCTTATGACCACTGTATTTATGTAGCTAGTCCAGTTCTGTTGCTGGTTAATGGTGATCCACATGTCAAGCGCAATCACTCTTACTTAATCTCTAGTTTGGACCAAGGCTGCAATGAGGTCTGGAGCGGAGTGATCCCAGTGAAACCCAAACTAAGCATTGACGAGCACGATATTCATGAGTAAGTGTCACTTGATATCACTGTCAATAACCCTGTACTTCTTTTGCTGATAATTGAGAGTTACTTGATGGGGTGGTCATTGGATTTGCTCCGCTTTTTCTGGGCAAGTCATATCTGGACAATTTTCCACTTCATCAGGTAGATGCCAGTCCTGTAGCTAAATGCCAATCAAATGTATTGTGCGTAGTGATATTCAGATATAAGTATACATGATCAATGTATGTAAATGTAGTGCGGTCATTTCAACACTAGATGGCTCACAGTCAGATACTATAAGAACTGGATTCCCACCTTTTCTAAGTCACATGATGATGTGATTCAGAACAGTGAACAAGCAAGATATAGAATAGCTAGAGTGAGAGAAGTTAGAACTAGTTTGTTATAATAGTGCATAGTTATATAGTTATCTGTATTGTACTTTAATTCTTTATTGTTAGTTTAGTATTGAGTAAAAGGACTAAGTTTATTATTTTATTATTCATTAAATAGTTCATCTTTCGACAAGAAGACTATTGGTCATTTTATCATCCTGGTGGATTCAAGAGTAATATATATATGTTAGATAAGTCATTATTTAAAATATAACATTGTGGAGCAATATAATTCCTTAATTTGCCCCAGCACAGCTTCATCCAGTTCAAGTTTCAGTGTTCCAAAAACAAAAGTAGAAAATATCATCAAGTGGAGTTAATGGCAGGCAATCAGGAAAAATGATCATGTCTTGAACTAATCTTGCTGGGATTAAATCAGTTTCTCCTTTGTCTCTTTTCAGTGTAAAATCATTTGAATGGTAGAGTTGTTACTAAACTCCCTCAGGCAATCATCTTAATAAGTATCGATTTCTGGCAGCAACTCACTTTCTGATAAACCAATAAAAACATACTAACTGAATACATTAATGTTTGGAATGACTGACCATGCCACTGCTGAAATCATTATATTTCAATTAATAAATTAATCAATACTTCAAAATGTTTGGAGTAGAGTTTTCACTTGTTTATGAATAGAGAGGACAGATTCAGATGAACCAGCGCAAAAGATCAGGGGAGTTTAAGCATTATTAACCCCCCCCCCCCCCCCCAAAAGTACTTACATTCATATTTTCCACATGAGTCAAGATTCAATTCTCCAGTTCAGGCCATGCACACATAACTGACCATGACCCCGGGTTAGAATTGGAGATTCAGCTGATTGCATGGCTTAGAAAGGCTCTTTAAATTGAATTCACTTAGGCACGTACTAATTCATTTTCTTCAGTTTTTCATATCAAAATATATAATGTACTAAGAAACAAACTAGTGTAACTAATAAATCATAGAATCCCTACAGCGCAGAAGGAGACCATTCAGCCCATCGTGTCTGCACCAACCCTCCAAAAGTGCACGCTAGTAGGCCCACTCCTCCACCCTCACCCCATGACCCCACCTAAGGGGCAATTTAGCATGACCGATGCACATCTTTGAACTGTAGGCAGAAACCAGAGCACCCGGAGGAAACCCACGCAGACACAGAGAGAAAGTGCAAACTCCACACAGACAGTAACCCAAGGTCGGAATGGAAACCGGGACCCTGGATCTGTGAGGCAGCAGTGCTAACCACTATGCTGCCCCATGGTCCAGTATAGTTTTTAAAAAATAATTTTCAGTTATTTTAAATCAGGTTACTCATAGGTGAAGGACTAGATACTCTGACTAAAAAAATATAATTTGTGCTGATGATGTTGCTTTTCAGCCGCATTAATAAATCAGGTTATCACACGTAAACATACAAAATAATACTTTTAATGAAAAGCAAAAGAAGGACGGCACAGTGGCGCAGTGGTTCGCACAGTTGCCTCATGGATCCGAGGAACCGGCTTCGATCCCGGCCCTGGATCACTGTCCACGTGGAGTTTTCACATTCTCCCCGTGTCTGCGTGGGTCTCACCCCCACAACCCAAAGATGTGCAAGCTAGGTACTGTTCTGTGCTGTACTGTTCTATCTATTCTATCTAGGTGGATTGGCGGTGCTAAATTGCCCCTTATTTCTAAAAAAAAATAATTGGGTACTCTAAATTTATAAAGAAAAAGAAAAGCCGAAATAAAGGAACACATTCTATTGCACTGCCTGCATTACGTTGTTTCATGGAAGATGTTACAATTGTGATTAGTGAAATCAATTTTAACAGTTGCTTGAACTGTAAACTAAATGGCCCAATTTCAAGCACACTTTGAATGCAATTCCACAACTACAACTGAAATACAATCTCTACTGCAGTGTTTTGTAGTCCTAAGGGTAAATTTTTAAATGCTTATATACAAACATATGAAATAAAAGCAGAAGTACACCATTTGGCCCCTTAAGCCTGCTTTGCCATTCAACAAGATCATGAATGATCAGTTTGTGTTTTGAATTCCACATTTCCATTCACCTCGATAATCTTTGGTTCCCTTCCCTGACAAGAATCTGTCTAGCTTCACCTTAAAGTTCAATCACCCCACTACCACTGCGTTCAGTGACAGAGGCCGGGATTCTCCAATCCCACAGCCAAGTTCTAACGCCAGCGTGAAAAGCGACGCAAAGCACTCCAGCGTCACCGGTCCTCGATTGTCAGGTTTGCACTCTTTCGTCGGGGGCTAGTTTGGCGCCGGAGTGATCTCTGCTGCTCCAGCCGGCGCGGCATGGCCAGTGCGAGTTTGCGCATTCGCACCACGGCTGACGAGAGTTCACACATGTGCGTGAATTCCCATCTCTGCGCCGGCCCCCGGGCAATATGGCGGAGCCCGACAGGGGCCCGGTGTGGACGAACATGGGCCCCCACAGAACCAGCCCACCCGCTGATCGGTAGGCCCTGATCACAGGCCTGGCCACTGTGGAGGCCTCCCCCGTGGTCGGATCACCCCGTGCCCCCTCCATGATGGCCCCTGCAACAGAGCTTCCAGGTCCCACCAGGTGGGACCAGAGTAACACATGCCGGCAGGACTCAGCCGAACTCGGCGGCCACTCGGCCCATCGGGGCCTGGAGAATCGCTGAGGGGGCCATTTTCAATGGCCCCCGGGACCAGCACGGCGACGATCCCGCAAGCACCCGAGAATCGGCTCTGGAGAATCGGCGAGCTGGCATCGGGGTGGTGTGGCGCGATTCCCGTGCCCCCTCAGGGATTCTCCGACCCCAGCACAGGGGCGGAGAATCCCGGCCAGAGAGTTCCAAAGTTGCACGATCCTCTGAGAGAAACAAATTCTCCTCATCTCTGTCCTAAAAGGGCGACCCCTAATTTTAAAACAGTGCCCCCTAGTACTGGACTTGGTAGCACAGTGGTTAGCACTGTTTATTCACAGCACCAGGGTCCCAGGTTCGATTCCCGGCTTGGGTCACTGTCTGTGCGGAGTCTGCTTGTTCTCCCCATCTCTGTGTCGGTTTACTCTGGGTGCTCCAGTTTCCTCCCACAAGTCCCGAAAGATGTGCTTGTTAGGTGAATTGGATATCCTGAATTCTCTCTCAGTGTACCCGAACAGGGGCCGAAGTGAGGCGACTAGGAGATTTTCACAGTAACTTCATTGCGGTGTTAATGTAAGCCTACTTGTGACAATAATAAAGATTATTATTATTAAAAGGAAACATCCTTTCCATGTCCACCTTGTCAAAGCCATTCGGGATCTTATATATTTCAATCAAATCACCCCTCACTCATCTAAACCCCAGTGGAAACGAGACCAGTCTGTCCAACCTCTCCTCATCAGACAACCCACTCATTCCAGGTTCCAGGTTGTCTGTGCCAACATCAGGCGTGCCTGCACTAGAGCACTAACAAGAGAACTGTGCTCTTCCCAGGGGGCTAATACGGAGCTGGAGTGGTCTCCGCAGCACCAGCGCCTGAAAATCGGCGTGCCATGACCGGCACGAGTTCACGCACGCGCGTGGGTTCCCGTCTCTGCGGCGGCCCCAGGGCGATAGGGATCTGGCGCAGGGGAACATAGGCCCCACGGAACCAGCCTGCCCGCCGATCGGTAGGCCCCGATCGTAGGCTAGGCCACCATGGAGGACCCCCCTGGGCCGGATCTTCCTGTCCCCCCCCCACCAAGAATGCCCCCGCAGCCAGAACTCCGCGATCCCTCCGTGTGGGACCATATGTGACCCACTCCGGCGGGACTCGGCCAAACTCGGCGGGCATCCATCGAGGCCCGGAGAATCACTGGGGGGAGCGTTTTCAACAGCCCCCAACCTGCGCAGTGGCGATCCTGCGGGCGCTCGAAAATCGGCGAGCCAACGTCGGGGCGGCGTGGCACGATTCCCACGCCCCCACCGGGTATTCCCCGACCCAGCATAGGGTCAAAGAATCCCGGCCACTATATTTGCTGCTCAAAATAAGGCCGAATTCAGGCAGGGTGACTGCTTTGCAGAAAACCTCCATTTAGTCCAAAAGTATGACCATGAGCATCCAGATGCCTATTATTTCAATTTTTGCTCCACTTTGTCTCTGACCGTTCTTTACTCAGTCCCCCATCCACCCCCCCCCCCGCCCCCCCCCCCCCCGCCCCCGACCTCCCACTTCTACCTACGATGCTCAAAAATTCTTACTTCTCAAAGTACTCCTCGATCTGATGAAGGATCATCAATCTGAAATGTTAACTCTGTTTCTGTTATGTTTTACGGGGTGTGGTGAATTATATGCCTCGTAATTCACACTGTATTGCCTTGCATGTATTGTGTCCTTGTGGGCTCTGTATGTGAGTCGTTGCACGGCTCTGCCCATAGGGCGAGATGAGGCGTTTGTACTGAGCTCCACCCTTGCCTCCACCCTTGTCTCCGCCCATGGCTCCTCCCACTAACCGGAAGTATAAAGCACTGCAGCCGTAAGCCTGCTCTCAGTTCCTCTGGTCGCAGGCTGGCTTAGTTGTAAGACTATTAAAACCACAGTTTACTTCCAATCACGTGTCTAGTGAATTGATGGTCACATCACTGGGTATTGCTTTTACTTCACAGTAGAGACAAAGAATAGCCGTGTTGCCAAAGCATCGGTTACGTGACCATTGTCAGACTTTATTCTAGAGGTGCTGCTTGTTTACAGTCTGATAGGGAAATCTCCCAAGTGCTTCTTGTGATGTCACCACATACATGTGACATACTATAAAGGAGGGTATTGGTTACAATGCATAACAACCCTCCCCATTTTCTCCTGCAGTGCAACAGCAAATATTAACAAACATTAACTTAGGGCACGATTTAACCACCGCGTTGCGCTGGGTGAGGATCTGGGTGCACCAGGGAAATAGCAAGAAAGCCCAAAAATTGAGACTCGCTCCCAGCACGAATCTGTTTGCAATCTAACCGGCCCGTTCCTGATGGCGAGATCCATGTCTCGCCCAAGAATGGCAAGCATATCATTGACCCTCATTTGCATTCATTTGAATCTTATTTAACGGTTTTGAAGTTGAATCGAATCCAGCAGCCCCCCAGGGATTAACCGGCTCCTCAGCAGGAAGTCACGCAGGTGTCATTCTGTACTCCTTTTTAAAAATGTGAAGCTGGCGCAACAGCTACTGAGAAGTAGTAAGGAGCTGAGCAGCTCTTTCCATTTTCTGACATGCAGCTCAAGGGCACCACAGCTGCTGGCCTCGTGCTTGGAGGCGGGTGGGGGGGGGGTGTGATCTGGGGGGTAGAGGCCTCAGGGAGGTTGGGCTTGGTCCGGGGGCTGAAGCTATGTGAGTCGGGTGTCACACAGGATGGGGGGTGGGGGGTGAGGGGCTTTATGCCTGTGAGACTTCCAAGTCATCTTGAAATATTGTGGAGACCCATTACAGTGGACACCACCGCTGCAGCCTGTCTGTCCGACCAATCACTTCCAGGTCAGAGGTTATATGCTGAAGATCACTTTAACTCCCTTTGACTGTGAGCAGCCTCTAGCTTTATAACCAAGTCTATTTGCTAATCAGGAATTGGCCTTGTTAGATTTGATAGCCACTTCTCACTCCTCAACTCTCAAATGGCTTCTCTTTGGCACACACGCCATTTTTCAGAAGACAATTAGTGCATGGCATTTTAATCAAACTTTGATGCCTGAACAGTGCGCCTGAACTCTATAAACATCAGCACCATAGAGGCATCAGCCAACAATCAAACTCTAAAGAGCAGGGCTTCAGCATTGGGGATCTTCTCATGACCATAGGGTAAGTGTGTGGATCAGGGGAGGACAGCTGAGTATGGTCTCCCTTACTTTCTTGGCAGGGATCTGGGGTCTAGGGACTCCTGCTGTGGCCACAAGTCCATGTGCAGAGCGAGGTTTTCCATCACAACTGGCTATCTGGATGGCACTCTGAGAGAAGGCGGGACACATAAGGGTGGAGGGAGGCTTGGGGAATTTGAGGGTCTTGAGGTGGAAGCCGAAACTGATTGTCGGTCTCCCTCCTTCTCCAATTCCTTACATATACCAAAATGGATGATGGTGTCTGTCTGGCAGGATCTGTTCTCGTGGTGCTGGTGGCAGCCGAGGACGCCAGACGCTGGAGAAGGCAGCAGCATCAACACAGGTTAGACGCAGCACCCCATGTGCAGGGGGCCACTGCATACCTTGAAGACCTAGCTGTCCATCCGGCCATGGAGGGAACCAGAGGGGGGCACCAGCAACGTCCCAAAGTGTACAGGCACCGTTTGTCTTTTGAGGAGATGACAGACAGCATGTGCCACAGGAGACCCCGGCCGACTTATCGGTGTCCCGGGGTCGCCGTGCCACCCTGCTCTGTCACTGCCCTTGAGGTGCGCTGGTGTCAAGAAGGGGCGATATGGAAGAACTGGAGGCTACCGTTGTCTCTTTGGTGACAAACTTGGGAATGGCCTCTAGCGCTTCCTCCTCCCTGACTGTGCCCATAGGGCCCTGGGGTCTCCTTGGGACAGGCAGGCAGCTGGAGAGAGCTCCAGAGGCCTCTGAGTCATCTGGCTCTGTTAGTTACCCATTGTCTGCACCACGGTGTCGACGCCATCAGCGATGCTCCTGAGTGACTGGTCCATGCTCTGCAGTGCCTCAGCAATGTCCATCTGCACCTGAGACATATTCCTTAGTGATTGGGACATGATGTCAAGGCCCTCAGCCACGGTCTTCACAGACTGAGCCATGCATTGGGCACCACCATTCAAAACTGGGAGGGTGGTAGAGGCAGGTTGCCTCACATCCTTTAAAAATGATCAGAATTAGCACTCAGAACGTCTTAACATTCAAGGCCCTGGGCCAAATGCTGGCATATGAGATTAGGATTGGCAGATCAGATGCCTTTCATGCAGCGGTGCAGACTCGATGGGCCAAATGGCCTTTTCTGCTCTGTATTTTTCTGTGCTTCTGTGATCCTGTGAAGATGTTGATGCCGTACTCCAGGCTTTCCACTGTGATCACCACCGTAACAGTGTTGGCCTCAATGCCATGTATAGTTGGCATCATCTCCTGCTCCTGTAGACTTTGAGACTCCTCCAATTGACGATGCACTTTCTGGAATGACGCTGACATCCCTCCTGAATCTCACGCCTGTGTCCTATCATCTGCATCAGCTCTGGGAAAATCCTGTCCAGAGGCTTGGCATCTGGCTAAGAGCCAGCTGTGTCCTGGGATCCAGCAGATCTCAGACTGCTGTCTTCCCTGGATGTTCCTGCCTCCAGTGGATGTGCATCCGCAGCTGTGTGGTGCTCACCAGATTGTGCCCAGAAGCCTGTCCAAAAATGTCAGCCACCGATGTGTGTGTCTCTGTGCTAGTGTAAGGTGGGGATGATAGCCGTGACGTCTCGGTGGTGGTCTCCTCAGAGATCCCCTTTGAGGTCTTTACCTGGGTGACGGGAGGGACCAACTCCGGATGGCCCGGTCTCATCAGATCGAGATCCTGCGAGACAATGGATATGTGGTCAGTGAGAGGGAAGGATCATTTTGTCTGACATGAACTACTCACTTGAGACAGGCCATCTTGGTGAAGGGGCAATGGATCCTCACCTCTGTGACGCAGGCCAACCTTGCTGTTGGTGCCCGCTCTCTCCTCGGACAAGCCCACGATTTCCAGGGCCCGTTACGCATAGGGGGTGAGGACCCAAATCTCTGGGACACCTCCCTTCCCCCCCCACTGTTTTGGCCCTTCCCTGCTTATGATGGGCTGTCTTCTCCTGCGGGGACAAACAGAGGGCATTGTGAGCTGCATGCTTTATGGATCAGGGGTCTATACCTGGTGGTGTGGGTGCAAGGTGAGTTCTGAGGAGCAAGCACGAAGATTGGATGTGGGGAGCGTGTGATTTGTGGGGGGAGGAGGGGGAAAGTGGTTGGGAATTTGAAGTGTGGCTGGTGGAAATTATGCCAGGACAGAGAATTTTACTGTATTGCGTGACATATTGTACAGAAGGACATTGGCTAAAATACGTAACAGTTTCTCTCTCCATAGATCAGGCATTGTCAAACTCAGGGGCGCGATCCGCGGGTGAGTCGTGGGCGGGTCTTTGGAGGGTCACGGAGTCGTCCATCGTGGTGCTCCCGATCACGCAAATCCGCGCACAACAGCCACAGCAGCCGGCTTTTAATAATGCCGGCTGCGAGTGGCATTCAAAATGGCCAGGAGCAGATAAAAAAATTTGGCCGCACTGCGCATGCGTGCCCGATCATCGGTATGCATGCGCAAAACTATGCGCATGCGCACCGATGATCGGGCATGCATGCGCAGTGCGGCCGCATTTTTTTTTATATGGTCGCAGCCTTTTTTTTCAAGTTTGGGGGGCCAAAGGGACAAAGGGACCTTGGGGTCAAAGGGACCCAAAACCATTTCCTCCATTTTTGTCAGCCTCAAAAAAGGTAAGAGAAAATGGTGGGTCGCTCAGGTTGGCCGGCCTGGGCCACAAAGGTCGGCCAGCGTGGGTTGCGAAGTTCAGCCGGCGTAGGCAACGAAGATCAGCCGATTGGTAAAAGTGGGTCCCCGGGAAAAAAGCACACTGTGAAACACACTGCCATAGATGCTGGCAGACCAGCTGGATATTTCCAGCCTTTTCTGTTTTTTCTTTGCAGATTTCCATCATCCGCAGTATTTCATTCCGTATTTTCCATCTTGTACTGATTTCTACAGTAGATGTGATCTTAACCTCATTGCAACATTGACACTTAAGGGAATACATCTAAGCTTTCATAATGCTCTGAATCAAACTGTGTATTGTATCTGGCCTTCAATGCACAAGTAATTTCTATAATTTGCCATTATATTTTGCTATTTTCTATTAATTAATTTGCATTTTCCATCACAACACATTTCATTGTCATGTAAACCATGGAATAAAAAACTCAGGTTGCATGGTTTATGTCTACAAGATTGATGCAGTGATTACAATGCTACACCCCCCACCAATAAGCATTATTGCACGTGTTTCCTTACATGTGGCTCCCCCTTTCCAATAAGCTAAACTGTCACTACTGAGATCACCTTGAATATCACTTTCGTCTCTTGCGTCCCTTCAATGAACATCAAAAACTTACCTGAATACAAAACGCAACTGGCTAACAATCTACCATTAAAATCTAAAAATCTGTGGTCAAGTACGGTAGCACAGTGGTTAGCACTGTTGCTTCACAGCTCCAGGGTCCCAGGTTCGATTCCCGGCTTGGGTCCCTGTTTGTGTGGAGTCTGCTTGTTCTCCTCGTGTCTGCGTGGGTTTCCTCCGGGTACTCCGGTTTCCTCCCACAAGTCCCGAAAGATGTGCCGTTAGGTGAATTGGACAGTCTGAATTCTCCCTCTATATACTCAAACAGGCGCCGGAGTATGGTGACTCGGGGCTTTTCACAGTAACTTCATTGCAGTGTTAATGTAAGCCTACTTGTAACAATAAAGATTATTAATAATATATTTCCAGAAACTATCAGGGGCGTGGGTTTGGGACAATGTATTGGTTACAGGGGCTGGTTTAGCACAGTGGGCTAAACAGCTGGCTTGTAATGCAGAACAAGGCAGCAGCAGGAGTTCAATACCGGCCTCCCCGAACAGGTGCCGGAATGTGGCGACTAGGGACTTTTCACAGTAACTTCACTGAAGCCTACTTGTGACAATAAGTGATTATTATTATTATTTACGAACAGAAAACAGGGAGTATGAATAAATAATGGCAAGATGTAACTAGTCAGGTGACAGAAGAATCGATGCTTGGCCTTCAACTATTTGCAAAGAGATGAAAGGGATTCAGCCCAGTTAAGTGATTGGACAAGAAGGTAGCAGGTGGAGGATAATGTGATGAAATGTGAATTATCCACTTTGGTAGAACGAATAGAAAAGCAGAGTACCTTTTTTAGCAAGGAACAGACTAGTAAATTTTGCTATTCAGATGAATTTGGGGACCTTGCACATGAACCACAAAACGTTAACGTTCGGCGACGACAAACAATCAGGAAGGTGAATGGTATGTTGCTGGTTTGGAGTTTAAGAGTAAGGAAATCTTACTGCAATTGTATCGGGTTTTGGTGAGACCGCACCCGAAGTACTATGCACGGTTTTAGACTCCTTACTTAAGGAAGAATATACTTGTCTCCGAGGGGGGTTCAAAGAAGGTTCACTGGATTGATTTCTGAGATGAGAGAGCTGTCCAATGAGGAAAGATTGAGTAGGATGGACCTATATTCTTTGGAATTCAGAACAGAGAAGTGATATAATTAAAGCGCATACAGTTCCTCAAGGGTTTGAAAGGGTAGATTCTGAGAGCTTGTTTCACCTGGTTGATGAGTCAAGTACGAGGGGCCATAGTCTTTGAATAAGGGGTTAGCCAGTTAGGCTGAGATGAAGAGAAATTTCCTCACTCAGGGGGTTGTGAGTATTTGAAATTTTCTATATTCAGGACTGAGATCAATAGATTCTTGAGCACAAAATAAATCAAGTGATGGTAATAAGGTGGGAAAGTGGAGCTAAAGTAGAAGTTCAGCCATGATCTTATTGATCAGCAGACGAGACTCGAGGGGCCTTACTCCTCATTTGGTTTCTGATCTGAACAGTATGGCAAAGGCCACCAGCATCTACACAGTCAGTACCCCAATGCAAAAACAAAAATGGTAGAACTCAGCAGTTCAGGCAGTATCTGTCAAGAGAACTAAAGTCAGTTAGCATTTGAGGCATAAACTTTTCCTCAGGATTGAATTATATTACAGATGCCCCTTTTCAAAAACAATAGCACAAGGGAAATATTTGATAGGGAAAAATACAATGACTGCATACACCATAAAAGACAAACAAAACCTGGAAAGTGTTGAGCTGCAGGTTAAGAAATGGATAAAAGACAACAGCCATCAGTGGACGAGACAAAAGGAGACATAAAGAAAAGAAATCAAATAAATAAAAATCAAATCTGAAACACCAAAGGGAAATTTTAATGCAACCCAGCAGTTAGAAAATTGATGGGTTTGAATGCAGTGCTAGTGTTGCTTTATATTCTGCCTGATTTAAGTCTGTTATGATCGATGGAGAGTAATATTAAGCATGGTGTGAAAGCAGCTATCCACGGGTTCAGGTTTCCTGCCCCGTGACAGGGACTTTGGAAGAAATGATCTGGAAAAATAGTGGGGAGCTGTGTCAGGACAGCTCCGTGATTCATTTCTGTTTCTAGGGAACCTTTGCAAGGATGGCTGAGAAACAAGGCAGCTGACCCTTCTATAGAGACAAGGCAGACAATTTGCATAGATAAAGCATCAATTAGAAACAGTGTTGCGGCCTTGCCACCAATTTGGAAGAGCACCGCTTCAACCATGTGTGAAGGCTGCTATTTCAGTGGAGGTGGCTTTCTGCAACAGGCTGGCTGGAGGCATCGGAACCAGAGATCATGCTGACAAAAGATTACAGGCATGGTATGATCAATCCAGGGGGGTTTTGTCCCTCCACACCATTTGACCTACCAGTTTAGATTTTCTTCTTTTTATTCAACACTGTGCAGTGCTATGAGGGTGCCTCCATGACGAGGATCCTGCATGGTCTCCAACCTGTCTCAGCAACACCGACCTCCCATGATGGGATTGCCCAAGCCCCACACCTACCACTTTCTGACCGGGCCAGGAACTTCACAAGCTCACCCACTATCCAATTTGGAGGCCACATCCCGGAAGTTTATTCTGCCAGTCTTGCTACCGGTAAGTGCAAACTCAGTTTGGCCCCAACATCTGGGTCCTGAAACCCTCAGCAAAATCCAACCCAATGTGCTTCCCACCTTGAGGGTTAGGTTAACTTGAACCCCAGAGAGCATGGGAAGAGCTAGGAGCAGTAAATGAAAGGAGAAACATGAAATGCTAGCAACAATGGGCAGGCTCCAATAGGCCAGGAATCTGCTGGAAAATCAATATCCTTACAAAGGCCATCCCACCCACGGACACAGCAGTACTCCAGGACAGAGAGCTCAGCACAAAGAAGCATAAATCCCGATAGTCAGGTCTCAAATAAACAAACATACCCACAGTCACGCCCCACTCGTATGGTGGCACCTCATTGACAACAGACATTTTCCACTTTAGACAGCAGCAGTCAGATGCCAAACAGACAGAAGCTCATACACAACTTTGCAACACCAGTATCTAATGCCAATTTATACTCAGTTAGCAGTGGTCTAATAAGAAACAAATAACCCCAAAACAAATAGTAACAGTGCAAATTTAATAAACAAATTTCACAGTGTATAGATATTGGTACTTCATTCTCGACTAACATCCCCAGCCAGATACAGAACTGAGAAAAAAGCAGCCAGGCTTCATGAAGACAGCTAGCTTCCATTCATATTCTGATTTTTTTTATTAGCGCAGAATAGTACAGCTCCCACATAGGCAAAAAGGACTGTATTTTCTCATCAGACATGGTCCCAACTGGGAGCATTATGGAATGGCCATGGCGCCTGACCCAGCATCAGGAGTGCTGTCATTTCTGAGATCAGCCTTATTAAAATATTTTGGCTGGGCTCCATACAGACATTAGAAACACTTCCGATTAAGAGCATGAATATTGAGAGTGGAAAATAGAAAAACACTTCTATCTCAAAGACCACTAACTTCCACCTCCCTGACATTGCTAACCTCTGCTTCTGCCTCAGTCCATCTACTGCTGAACTCTTTATGTACTCGTCACCTCCAAAGTTGCACGAAGCTTTCCTGACCAACCTCTTGTCTTTCACCCTCCTGAAGCTTCATTTCCTTTCATTCTCCCGCACACATCTTATCCTGCACCAAGTTTCACGCATTCCTCATCCTTGTTTTTATGATTGACACTGTAGAGAAATGTAACCTCAAAGTGGGTGCACATGGGAGTTAATTGTAGCAAGAATAATGAGTGTATTGGAAAGCTGGATTCATCTCACCAAAGTCAGCATTTATCTGTAGCGTGTGTGTAACTGCCTCAGGAGAGAGGGGTTGTTAACTTCAATATGGTACATGCTCATTTGGAGCAATATTGACATGCGTTCTGCACTCTGGGTCCATGAGTTTCCTCAAACTCACCAGGGGAAACAAGGTGAGAAGACAACGGCAACTGGAGTATATTATTTCTATTCATCACATTCTATTTCACATTGTTGTGGTCTGAAGACATGTGTTGGTCAGGCCAGAAAAAGACAGCAGAGTTCCCTTCCTAATGGGCATTAGTGAACCAGATAGGATTTTACAACAATTCAGTAGTTCCATGGTCACCATTATTGGTGCGAATCTAATTTATTTAATTATCTGAACTTAAATTTTGCAGCCCTTTGAACTCATGTACCTGGATCATTAGTCCAGGTTTCTGAGTTGCTAATTCTGTAGCAGAAGCACTATACCACCATGCTCATAGTTTCTGCCAATAAGCACACAATGCTCACAGCTGCTTTCTTACCTGAGTAGTGAAAGGGTTTGTTCATTGTTCTTGTGCTGAAAGATTACTTCACACACTTTGAAAACTACTTTACACTCTTTGGAGAACTCATCTACACTTTGTACAGTCATCTGCACTTCAGAAACTGTGCTATGGAGCTCATCTATGAAATAGGCATGAGTTTCATACTATGCTATATTGCACCTTAGAAAGTGAGCAAGGTGATTATAGAGCCATAGAGCCATACAGCACAGAAGAGGCCCTTCGACCTATCTAAATCTACATTAATCTCACTTTCCAGCACTTGACCTAGCCTTGAATGTCATGGCATTGGAAGTGCTCATCCATGTACTTTTTAACGGTTGTGAGGTTTCTCGCCTCTACGACCCTCCCAGGAAGTGTATTCCAGGATCCCACCACCCTCTGGGTGAAAAAAAATCTGTCCTCAAATCCCCCTTAACCTCCTGCCCCTCACGTTAAAATTATGCCCCCTCATTATTGCTCCTTCAAATAAGGGGAACAGCTGCGTCCCAGCCACCCACCCTGTCCTTTTTTTTTGTAAATAATTTTTATTGGAATTTTTGAAAAATAAATATCAACAGAACAATAACAATAACAATAATAAATACCCCCCGGCACCCGTACCAACGCATATACCCAAACCCCCCCCCCCCCCCCCAGCCCAATAAACAACAAAATAAATTAACAATAAGCAAATTAACTTAAACACTATCCCCCTAAACCCTCCCCCCCCCCCCGGGCGGCTGCTGCTGCTGCTGACCTAGTTCCTTATCGTTGAGCCAGAAAGTCGAGGAAAGGTTGCTACCTCCTAGAGAAGCCTTGTACCGGCCCCCTCAGGGCGAATTTGACCCCCTCCAGCTTAATGAATCCCGCCATGTCATTGATCCAGGTCTCCACGCTTGGGGGCCTTGCATCTTTCCACTGCAGCAAGATCCTCCGCCGGGCTACCAGGGACGCAAAGGCCAAAACATCAGCCTCTTTCGCCTCCTGCACTCCCGGCTCCACCCCAACCCCAAATATCACGAGTCCCCATCCTGGCTTGACCCTGGATCCTACCACCCTCGACACCGTCCCCACCACCTCCTTCCAGAACTCCTCCAGTGCCGGGCATGCCCAGAACATATGGGCATGGTTTGCTGGACTCCCTGAGCACCTGACACACCTGTCTTCGCCCCCAAAGAACCTACTCATCCTAGACCCGGACATGTGGGCCCGGTGCAGCACCTTGAACTGGATGAGACTAAGCCTCGCACATGAAGAGGAGGAGTTCACCCTCTCCAGGGCGTCCGCCCGTGTCCCCTCCTCAATCTGCTCCCCCAGCTCCACCTCTCACTTAGCCTTCAGCTCCTCTACCGGCGCCTCCTCCACCTCCTGGTAGATGTCAGACACCTTCCCATCCCCAACCCACACCCCCGAAAGCACCCTATCCCTTACCCCCCACGGGGGCAGCGAAGGGAACCCCTCCACCTGCCGCCTAGCAAATGCCTTGACCTGAAGGTACCTGAACGTATTCCCCGGGGGGAGCTCAAACTTCTCCTCCAGTTCACCAAGGCTCGCAAACCTCCCGTCAATGAACAGGTCTCCCACCTTCCTAATGCCCGCCCTGTGCCACCCCAGGAACCCGCCATCCATGCTCCCTGGGACAAACCGGTGGTTCCCCCGCAGCGGGGCCTCCACCGAGCCCCCCACTTCCCCCCTGTGCCGCCTCCACTGCCCCCACATTTTGAGGGTGGCCGCCACCACCGGGCTCGTGGTGTACCTCGTTGGAGGGAGCGGCAACGGAGCCGTTACCAGTGCCTTCAGGCTCGTGCCTCCGCAGGACGCCATCTCCATGCTGCCTCCTCCCCCTCCATTACCCACTTGCGTACCATCGAGACATTAGCCACCCAATAGTACCCAGAGAGGCAGCACCAGCCGCCCTCTATCCCTGCCCCGCTCCAAAAAGACCCTCCTTACCCTCGGAGTCCCGTGCGCCCAAACAAATCCCAGAATGCTGCTGTTCACCCTCCTAAAAAGGCCCTCGGAATGAAAATGGGGAGGCACTGAAACAAAAACAAAAACCTTGGGAGCACCGTCATTTTAACGGACTGTACTCTACCCTCCAACAACAACGGCAGCATGTCCCACCTTTTAAACTCCTCCTCCATCTGCTCCACCAACCTAGTAAAATTGAGCTTGTGCAGAGTCCCCCAGCTCCTAGCCACCTGAACCCCCAGGTACCTAAAACTCCTCACTGCCCTCTTTAGCGGGAGCCTACCAATCCCCTCCTCCTGATCTCCCGGGCGTACAACAAACAGCTCGCTCTTGCCCAGGTTCAACTTGTAGCCTGAGAAACTCCCAAACTCAGCAAGGATCTCCCTCACCTCTGGCATTCCCCCCACCGGGTCTGCTACATACAACAGCAAGTCGTCCGCATACAGCGACACTCGGTGCTCCTCCCCACCTCGCACCAAACTCCTCCACCTCCCCGACTCCCTGAGAGCCATGGCAAGAGGCTCAATTGCCAACGCAAAAAGCAAGGTGGACAGGGGGCACCCCTGCCTCGTCCCACGGTGGAGCCTGAAGTACTTGGGTCTCCTCCCATTTGTCGCTACACTCGCCATCGGGGCCTCGTACAGCAACCTCACCCATTTAATAAACCCCATCCCAAACCAAACCTCTCCAACCCCTCCCACAAGTACCCCCACTCAACCCTGTCAAAGGCCTTCTCCGCATCCAATGCCACCACAATCTCCGCCTCTCCTTCTGTCGCCAGCATCATTATCACATTTAGCAGCCTTCGCACGTTAGTGTTCAGCTGCCTCCCCTTCACAAACCCGTCTGATCTTCATGTATCACCCCCGGCACACAGTCCTCTATTCTAGTGGCCAAGATCTTCGCCAGCAACTTGGCGTCCACATTCAGCAGTGAAATTGGCCTGTATGATCCGCACTGCAAGGGGTCCTTATCTCGCTTCAGGATCAGGGAGATTAGTGCCCGAGACATCGTCGGAGGCAAAACACCCCCTCCCATGCCTCGTTAAAGGTCCGAACCAACAGGGGGCCCAACAGGTCCGCGTATTTCTTATAAAATTCAACCAGGAACCCATCCGGTCCCGCCGCCTTCCCCGACTGCATGTGGCCAATCCCTCTGACCAGCTCCTCCAACTCGATCGGCGCCCCCAGTCCCTCCACCTGCTCCTCCTGCACCCTTGGAAATCGCAGCCTGTCCAAAAAGCTCTCCATTCCCCCTCCCACCACCGGCGGCCCCGACCGGTACAGTTCCCTGTAAAAGTCCCTAAAGACCCCATTGACCTCTGCCCCCTGCCGCACCACATTCCCACCCCTATCCTTCACTCCACCAATCTCCCTAGCCGCGTCCCGCTTACGAAGCTGATGCGCCAGCATCCTGCTCGCCTTCTCTCCATACTCATAGACCGCTCCCTGCGCCTTCCTCCACTGTGTCTCCGCCTTTCTGGTGGTCAATAAATCAAAGTTTGCCTGCAAGCTACGCCGCTCCCCTCCTCCGGGGCCTCCGTGTACCTCCTATCTACACTCAACAGCTCCCCCACCAGTCTCTCCCTCTCCCTCCTCTCCCCCCTCTCCCTATGGGCTCGGATGGAGATCAGCTCCCCCCTAATCACTGCCTTCAGAGCCTCCCACACCATCCCCACCTGGACCTCCCCAGTATCATTGACCTCGAGGTACCTCTCGCTACATCCCCAGACCCTCCTACACACCTCCTCATCAGCCAACAGCCCCACGTCCAGACGCCAAAGCGGGCGCTGGTCCCGCACCTCCCCCATCTCCAGATCCACCCAATGCGGAGCACGGTCCGAAATCGCAATAGCCGAATACTCGGCCTCCTCCACCCTCGGGACCAGTCCTGTACTCAGAACAAAGAAATCAATGCGGGAATAAACCCTGTGCACATGGGAGAAAAAGGAGTACTCCCGAGCCCTCGGCCTCCCGAACCTCCAGGGACCCACTCCTCCCATCTGGTCCATAAACCCCCTCAACACCTTGGCCGCCGCCGGCCTCCTGCCTGTCCTTGGACTAGAACGATCCAGTAGGGGATCCAGCACCGTATTGAAGTCCCCCCCCCCCATGATCAAGCCCCCAACCTCCAGGCCAGGAATGCGGCCCAACATATGCCTCGTGAAACCAGCATCATCCCAATTTGGGGCGTACACATTTACCAGCACCACCCTCTCCCCCTGCAGCTTACCATCACATATCTGCCGCCACTATCAGCCACAACCTCAGACGCCTCAAATGCCACCCTCTTCCCCACCAGGATCGCCACCCCCCCCCCCCCCCCGGTTCTTCAAGTTGAGCCCTGAATGGAAAACCTGCCCCACACACCCCTTCCTCAGACGGACCTGGTCCGCCACCTTCAGGTGGGCCTCCTGGAGCATGGCCACGTCTGCCTTCATCCCCTTCAGATGCGAAAACACCCGGGCCCGCTTAACCGGCCCATTCAACCCCCTCACGTTCCACGTGATCAGCCGGGTCAGGGGGCACCCCACCTCCCTCCCCCGTCGACTAGCCATAGCCCATCGACTGCTCGCCCCTGGCCAGCACCCATTCGGCCCGTTTCCCACGGCGATAGAACCTCACCCTGATCCCCCCCGACCCGCACCAACTCCTCCCTGGCCAATCCAGCAGCAACCCGGTATCCCCCCCAAGGCTAGGACCCCTCCTAGCCGCGACGCTCCCTCCACAGTACCCGTGAGCCAGCTGACTTCTGCTGACCCCGGCAGCTGACGCCCTAACTCCGACCCCTCCCGATATGAGGTCACCACTCCTCCCCTGCATCAGCTCCTTGGCACCGCTTCAGCGCGGGAAAACAGATCTGATAACCACGCCCCTCGCCACCAGCTCCACCCCCCTCGTCCCGCAGCGCGGGAAACCAGAGAAAAGCCCGTGCATTCACACTGCCCCCCCCCCACCCCCCCCACCCCCCCAACGCAGCTCCCAAACAGCAGTCCCAACCCATCCACCAACTCCGTACAAACAAAACCACAGATCAACCACAAACCCCAATACCCCCCTTAAAACACAAACCCATAACCAACATCATCCAAAAGTGAGAGAAAAAACAGAAACAAACAGAATAACCAGCAACAGCATAAACAGTGATACAGAAATTTTAAAAACTCCCACAGCCCCCAATCTCTAGTTCGAGTCCAACTTTTCAGCCTGCACAAAGGCCCACGCCTCCTCCGGGGACTCAAAATAGTAATGCCGGTCCTTGTAGGTGACCCACAGGCGGGCAGGCGGCAAAATGCCGAACTTCACCTGCTTTCCGTGGAGCACCGCCTCCGCACTCCAGTCCTGGTAGATACGCACTACCGAATTCTCCCACTTGCTGCTCCTCACCTTCTTGGCCCATCGCAGAACACATTCCCGGTCACTGAACCGATGGAACCGCACCAGCACCGCCCGCGGGGGTTCATTCGCCTTAGGCCGCCTGGCCAGTATTCTGTGGGCCCCCTCCAGCTCCAGGGGCAGATGGAAGGATCCTGCCCCCACCAGCGGGTTCAGCATCACGGCCACATAGGCCGGCAGGTCCGACCCCTCCAGCCCCTCCTCGAGGCCCAGGATCCGCAGGTTCTTCCTCCGTGACCGAAACTGCATCTCCTCGAACCGATCTTGCCACTTTTTATGAAGTGCCTCGTGTATCTCCACCTTCCCCACGAGGGCCGAAACCTCATCCTCGCGCTCAGAGGCCTGCTGCTGCAACTCAAGTATCGCTGCACCCTGGGTTGTCTGGGTCTCCAGCAGCTTACTCGTCGTCACCTTCAGGGATTCCAACAACTCCCCTTTCAGCTCCGTGAAATAGCGCAGAAGGGCTGCCTGCTGCTCCTCTGCCCACTGCCTCCACTCCTCAGGGGCTCCGCCGGCCGCCATTTTGTCCACCTTCCCCCGCTTTTCCAGGGGAGCTGCTGTCGTTTTTCTCCTTGTCCCACTCCGAGTCCGCACCATAAATCCCAGGGGGTTTTTCCCCAGACCCCTTTATCCACCGGGAATCATCGAATCAGCGCCGTTTGGGGCCCTTAAAAGAGCCCACAAGTCCTATTAAAGCGGGAGCTGCCGAACGTGCGGCTTAGCTCAGCATAGCCGCAACCGGAAGTCCGCCACCCTGTCCTTAACCTTCATAATCCTATACACTTCAATCCAGTGTCCTCTCAGCCTTCTCTGCTGGAAAGAAGACAATCCAAGCCTACCCAGCCTCTCTGCATAGCTCAAATGCGCCATTCCAGGCAACACTCTGGTGAAACTCCTTTGCACCCTCTCCATTGCAATCCCATAACTTCCTATAATGTGGTGGCCAGAACTGTCCACAGTACTCCAGTTGTGGCATAACCAAAGTTTTGTACAGCTCCACCATAACCTGCTTGCTCTTATAATCTATGCCACAACTGATGACGGCAATTATCCCACATGTCTTCTTAACTACCCTATTAACCTGTCCTGCAGCCTTCAGGAATCTATGCACAAGCATCCCAAAATCCCTCTGTTCCTCTGAGCTTTCTAGTGCCTGTCATTCATTTAGTGCTCCCTTGTCCTATTGTTTCTTCCGAAGTGCATCCCTCACATTTTTCAGGGTTGAATTCCACCTGCCATTGATTTGCCCATCTGACCGACCCATCTATATATTCCGGCAACCTAAGACCTTCTTCCTCACGGTTAGCCACCCTGTCAATCTTCATGCCATCTTGAAATTTACTTATCATCGTCCCACCCCTCCCCCCACTGTCTCATCTATATAACTGATATATATTGCAAACAACAAGAAACGCAGCACTGATCCACTGGATTCCGGCCTCCAGTAACACAAACAGCCATCTGCCACAACACACATCTCCCACCATTACGCCAGTTTTGGATGCAACTTTCCAAGTTACTCTCGATCTCTTGTGCCTTCACCTTCTTTATCAGTCTCCCTTTGTCAAAGGCTTTGCTGAAATCCATATAAACTACATTATCTGTACTACCCTCATCCATACAGCCGATCGCCTCCTCAAAAAATTCAATCAAATTTGTTTGGCATGACCTCCCTCTGACAAAACTTGCCCCTCCAAGTGGAGATTGACTCTGTCCTTCAGAATTTTCTCCAGTAGTTTCCCTACCACTGATGTGAGACTCACTGGTCTGTAATTCCCTGTTTTATCTCTACCACCTTTCTTGAAAAGTAGAACCACATTAGCTGTTCTCCAGGCCTCTGGCACCTCCCCTTTAGACAGAGAGGAATTAGAAATTTGGGTCAAAGCCCCTGTAATTTCCTCTCTTGCCTCCCGCAGCATCCTGGGATATAACTTATCCGGAAATGGGGATTTATCCACTTTTAAGCTTGCCAAAACCTCCAATACCTCCTCTCTCCCTGCATCAAACTGTTCAAGAACATCACAGTCCCTCTCCACAAACTCTGTAGCTATATCCTCCTTCCGTCGAGTAACGACACATGTGAGGTATTTGTTTAACACCCTACCAATTTCCTCTGGCTCCACGCACAGATTGCCCCTTGATCCAGTGGAGTACTGTGTGCAGTTTTGGTCTCATTACTTGAGAAAGCTTTGACAAAGAGTCATCGGACTCGGAACGTTAGCTCTTATCTCTCCCTACAGATGCTGCCAGACTTGCCGAGATTTTCCAGCATTTTCTCTTTTGTTTCAGATTCCAGCATCCGCAGTAATTTGCTTTTATCCAGTGGGTAGACTGGGACTATACTCATTGGAATTTAGAAGAATGAGGGGGATCTGATAGAAACATATAAAATTATGAAGGAAACAGTTAAGATAGAAGCAGGGTGATTTTTGCCACAGGCGGGTGAAACTAGAACGAGGGGGCATAGCCTCAAAATAAGGGGGAGCAGATTTGGGACTGAGTTGAGGAGGAATCTGCTTCACCCAAAGATTGTGAATCTGTGGAATTCCCTGCCCAGTGAAACTGTTGAGGCTACCTCGTTGGATGCTTTAAGGCGAAGATAGATTTTTGAACAGTAAAGGAATTAAGGGTTACAGTGAGCAGATGGGTAAGTGGAGCTGAGTCCACAAAAAGATCAGCCATGATCTTATTGAATGGCGGAGTTCTTATGTTCTTTTGTCCCTAATGGTCCCCTATTCTTCTCTACATTATCCTCTTCCCTTAATATACTTATATAATACCTTAGGATTTTCCCTCAACCTATCCGCCAGTGGCTTCTCATCTCAACTCTTTGCCCTCCAAACTGCTTTCTTAAGTTCTCCCCTGTACTTTCTATACTCTAATAAGGCCTCCACTGATTTGTTCTCTTTATACCTGCTACAAACTTCCCTTTTATTTCCAATCCAGTCCTGAATATCCCTAGACATCCAGGATTCTTTGGACTGTGTGTAACATCAGCACCGGGTGATGGACCTGCGTTGGCACTGTCAACGGGTCAATATACAATGCAGGAGAGTGATGATAACCCACTGTGAGGAAAGCTCTGGCACTCCTCAGCTTATGCCAAAGTCTGACTCCTGTCGTTCTGCTGACACCCATCTTCTGAACAGGATCTGCATCAGGGGCGTTTGATCTTGGAATACTGTGCCCGGGGAGTGGGGGGTTTGGAGAGCGGAGGTCAACAAGGGGTGGGGCTGCAGGCTGGCTCACTGTAAAGATTAAGGTGACAGAGGCTCCTATGTATCAAATGACATGATTGAATAGCGAACATTTTACATTTCCAATCCCCCTAGTTACAGATAGTGACCCCGCCCCCCCCATGCCTAATCAGTGATCTTCTATCTTCTTGGACTTAACGTGGTTCATTGCTACATCCAGGTGTGTCTCCAGGATGCACATCAGAGGTGGGAACAGGAGGCACAATGCTGCTTTTTGCACCATGTCATCTTTGAGGCCCTTGGCAGATGTTCTCTGGGGGGCCAAGAGCCAGAAGACTGTCCTATCCTGTTCTGCCCGCTGCCCTGGAGATGTACTGGTCTCAGGAGGGGGGATTTGGAAGAATTGGAGACCGCCAGCGTCGCCTTGGTTGCAGACCCTGGGTTGGCCTCCAGCGCTTCCTCCTTCCTGACGTTGCCAGCAGGTCTCCATGGGATGGTGGGGCAGCTGGAGTGAACTCAAGAGGCCTATGGATCATCTGGCTCTGCCATTCCTGGCAGGTACCCATTGTCTGCGCCATGGTGTCAACGCACTCAGTGATGGTCCTCAGTGACTGGGCCATGCTCTGAAGTGCCTCAGCAATGTCCACCTGCATCTGGGACATGACACACGATGTTGAGGCCCTCAACCATGGGACTGAGCCATACCTCAGTCTCAGTGCCACGCAATCGGCGTCATCTCCTGCATCCGTAGCATTTGGGACTCCTCCGATTGGCTGTGCACTCGCTGGAATGTCAATGAAACCCCTCCTGAATCTGACGGCTTTATCCTAGCACCTGCACCAGCTCTTGGAGAACCTTGTCCAGAGGCTCGGTATCTACTGGGACTCAGCTGAGTCCTGGGATCCAGCAGCCGTCCGACTGCTGACTCCCCTGGATATTCCTGTTTCTCCCTGATGTGCGCATCAGATTGTCCTCCAGAAGCCTGTCTACTAATGCACCCACCAAGGTGTGTGTTTCTGTGCTGGTGGAACGTGGAGGTGAGAGCTGCAATGCCTCGATGTTGGTCACCTCGGAGCTCTCCTCTGAGGTGGTCTCTGGGTGGCGGGGTGCGGCTGCGGATTACTCCGCATGGCTCGGCCCAATCAGAAGGAGATCCTGTCAGAGAATGGACATGTGGTTAGTGAGAGGGAAGGAACATTTTGCCTGACATGAACAACTCACTTGAGACAGGTCATCTGGGTGAAGGGGCAGTGGATCCTCACCTTTCCGGTGCAGTCCAACCTCACTGTCGGTGACTGCTCTGTCCTCAGAGACGCCACGATTTCCAGGACTCATTCCTCATAGTGGGTGAGCACTCGGGTCTCTGAGGTTCTTCCTCCCGTCTTTGCCATTTACTGCTCATTATGGACTATCTTCTCCTGCGGGGACAAAGAGAGGGCATTATGAGACGCACGTTTGATGGGTCGGGTGGTCTATAGCAGGTGGCATGTGTGGGCACCACAACTGGACATGAATTGTTTTGGTGGGTGCCAGGGGGTCCTAAGGAACAAGTACAAAGATCGAATGTGGGGAGGGTGCGAGGTGTCAGCCAGTGATTTGTGGGGGGTGGGTTGTAAATTTGAGGGGTGGCAGGTGGAATTAATGCCAGGAGAGAGATGGTAAATTACCCTTGCAGCTCAGTGGAGGTCATTGGTCTTCTTTTGAAATTGGACACTGGTCCTTCTGGTCATGCTGCCCACACTGACAACCATTTCTACTACCTCCCAGGGGGCATCGGTGGCCCTGCTGCAGGCCCACCGACCCCCTGGGGGTGACAGGATGCCTCGTCTCTCATTGATGGTATTGAAAAGCATTACCATGTCGGCATTGCCAAAGCGAGGAGCAGGTCTGCATGCTGCCATGCTTGTGGGTTGACTAGAAGTGAGTGGCGAGGGAGCGTTTAAAAGCAGCTTCCCCTTGTTACTGGTGAGACACTGAGGTGCGAGTCTGGCGAATCGGACAATGAGGCAGCCAGTAATGGTGAGAAGCACATGGGGGCTTGAAGTGTTGGGCACTGTGGATTTGTGAAGCAGACATATGCCACCAACACTGAAGATGGTTCAACACTATTTTATTAACTCTTATAAAATGCTAGACATGCTATAACTGTGGGTTTACACGATGCTAGATTAACTAGAGACCAGTGCCTGTCCAAACCAGTTGAATCACTCAGCACGTGGTGAGAGTCTGTACTGTAACTGATAAGCTCTTGTGCTTCTGAGAGGCTGCATCCAGAATGAGCGGGAAAAGTGATGCCCTCTGCCTTTATAGTGTGTGTATTCTAACTGGTGATTGGCTGCGGTGTTTGTGCATGTTGATTGGTCCTAGTGTATGTCCATCAGTGTGTGTCTGCACCATGATATACTGGTGTATATTATGACAGGGCTCATTTCCAACAGTAAGTGACATTAAATACGGGCTGCGGTGTCACCATCGCAGCCTTCGAGGAACACCCGGCCAAACACACCCAAAATGACACTTGAAAATGTTTCTGCTAAATCGTGTCCAACGTGTACACTACTGCTCTAGAGGCCTTTGTCCCAACCTCTCGTAAGCATGAAAATTGGTTCAATGAATCAGCTTGATGAAACAATTGGACAGGATAAAAAAAAGATGTATTTAAAACATTTATAGTCTTCAGAGCAGAAGTCATTGAAATCCAGGCAGCAAGCAGACTGAGGGTAGGGAGAGTGGAAATTGTGGAGTGCTAGCTGAAATCTTCCATTTCCCCTTAGATAGGTGTTGGTGTCACAGAATATTGCATATCTTACACACTGTTCAAAAAAGGGGAGAGGAATAGATACAAAAATTACCAACTGGTCAACTTAACATCAGCAGGGAAACTTTTAAAGACAATATTGGTACAGATCTTCCAGTCTTCGGATAGTTGATTTGCCAATCAATCAGCACCATTTTCTCCTGTAGTATAAATCATTGTTATGGTTTGAAATTTGGTACTCTTGAAGATGCTCCAGGCCAGATTTAGGCCCTGGATGGCCGAGGCGGGTTGTCCCTGACTTTCCAGCCCATGAATGGAGCCACTACCACCTCGTAAAATCATTTTAAAGACCTGGGGCGCGATTCTCCGGACTCACGACGGTTCGGAGAATAGCGGGCGTCGGAAATTTTTACGGCGACGCTGTTCCGACGCCCTCCCGCTATTCTCCGAACCCCGCAAATTGTCGGAGTTGCGTTTCCCGACAAACGCCTCCTTCCCGCCCCTGACACGACCAGAATCGCCACTGAGAGCCCCCCCGCTATTCACCGGCCCGGATGGGCCGAAGTCCCGACGTCATGGCGCCCTGTTTGGACGTCGTGAAACACACCTGCTTTTTAAATTCGTCAACCAGTCGGCCTGGCTGACGACTGCTTGGAGGAGGTCAGGGCACCACTCTGCGCACCGCTCAGCGCACCGTTCAGCGCACCGCTCGAGTCTGGCCACAACGGGGAAGGCATCCCTGGGAACGGGAGGGGGTCCAGAACGGGGGCAGTGGGGGGGAGACGGGGGAGGCAGTGGGGGAGACGGGGGAGGCAGTGGGGGAGACGGAGGGGGCAGTGGGGGAGACGGAGGGGGCAGTGGGGGTGACGGAGGGGGCAGTGGGGGAGACGGAGGATGCAGTGGGGGAGACGGAGGGGGCAGTGGGGGAGACGGAGGAGGCAGTGGGGGAGACGGAGGGGGCAGTGGGGGAGACGGGGGAGGCAGTGGGGGGCAACGGAGGGGGGGGGGGTTAGGTAGAGAGTGAGCCGTCCAACCCCGTAACAAAATGTCTGCCAGCATGCCATGGTGTGCAGGTGACGAGGACACGGCCGCTGGTTCCCCTGTGGCTTCCAGCCACCGGCCACTGACGCACCCGTGAGGAGGCCATAGTTTACTGGCCGTTGGATGCAGAAAGTGTCCAACCAGGGGTTAGGCTGACCGCGTGTCAGCAGCGCGACCAGGCCACCGGGACACACTGGTATCCCATGGCTGGCGGCTGCCGAGGTGTCGACTAACGTCCGTCTAACATGTCCCATTTCTCTGCCTCCTACCACCCTTCTGTAGGTTAGCACGATGCATAGGAACAGAACGGCTATGTTCTGCGCAGTGGTTGGGGCCGCTCTACTGGATTTGGAGATGCAGCAGCATCCACACCCACAACCCGCAGTGGCTGCAGGGCCAGCTGCAGCAGCAGAGGGAAGGGCCGAGGAGTTGCCAGTCGTCGAGCAGCATGGGGGGGGGAGGAGGAGGAGGAGGAGGAGGAGGAGGAGGAGGAGGAAGAGGAAGAGGAGAGAGTGAGGGTGCAGCCACGGCGTCAGAGGCGACGACCAAAGCCGAGGGTGTACCGTGTCCGGGTCTCTTTCCTAACAATGCCGGACATCACCTGCAGGAGAAGACTCCGGCTGAGTAGGCAGACGGTGATACATATCTGCGAACTCCTGTCGCACCTCGCCCCACGTGGAACGGGGGGAGGACACGCGATCCCGGTAGCCATCAAGGTGACGGTCGCTCTGAACTTCTATGCTACCGGCTCCTTCCAGTCTCCGAGCGGGGACGTCTCCGGGATCTCCCAGTCATCGGTCCACAGGTGTATCCGGGATGTGACCGACGCCCTCTATGCCATCGCCGATCGCTACATCACCTTTCCCGAGGACCGAGCAAGTCAAGACTCACGAGCCCGTGGATTTGCCAGTGTGGCCGGGATACCGAGGGTTCAGGGGTCAATCGACTGTGTTCACGTCCCCATGCGCCCGCCTGCTGTGGACAAGGAAGTGTTCACAAACAGGAGGGGGACATACTCCATTAATGTCCAGGTGGTATGCGACCCCCACATGAGGTTCATGAACGTCTGTGCAAGGTTCCCAGGGAGTGTGCATGACTCCTACATACTAGCGCAGTCATTCATCCCTGCGATGTTTGAGGGACGTCCCCCCCGGCTGAGGGGCTGGTTGCTAGG
Organism: Scyliorhinus canicula; assembly: GCF_902713615.1. Classification (NCBI taxonomy): domain Eukaryota; kingdom Metazoa; phylum Chordata; class Chondrichthyes; order Carcharhiniformes; family Scyliorhinidae; genus Scyliorhinus; species Scyliorhinus canicula. The sequence continues at coordinate 164,365,690 of NC_052148.1, forward strand.
TGACAGGGGTTATCCGCTGAGGTCTTGGCTGATGACGCCTATACGGAGGCCTCAGACCAATGCGGAAACACGATACAACGAGGCCCATGCAGCAACCAGGGGTGTGGTGGAGCGCTGCCTTGGCCTCCTGAAGATGAGATTCAGGTGCCTGGCCCGCTCCGGAGGGGCCCTGCAGTACCAGGCCGACAGGGTCGCTCGCATTGTAGTGGTCTGCTGTGCGCTGCACAACATCGCAATGCAGAGGGGAGATGACCTGTTGCAGGAGGCGGAGGGAGAAGCTAGTGGCAGTGGTGCCAGCACAGAGGAGGAGGAGGAGGAGGAGGAGGAGGAGGAGGAGGAGGAGGCTGGCGGAGTGGCGGGCGCAGAACGCAGACACGACCCAGGTGCTGGTGATGTCCAGGAGGCGGCACGACGGACCCGGCAAGGACGGCGGGCACGCGACGCCCTGGTGGCAGCACGGTTCACGCATCGCATGTGACGTCCCCGATGAACACCAAACCACCACCTGCATCGCTAGTCATGCAGAGGGTCACCACACAACTGCCACCACCACAACCCCCCCCCCCCCCCCCCCCCCCCCCTCAGTGTACACTGCTCCACTTCGACATGACGCTTATCACTGGGTCCAGACGGTATGGCACAATATTGATGGCTGTGTCAGCGGGTGTGATCAGTGCCATGTGGAATGATGACAGCCCGCTCTGCGAAGAGCTGTGAGCTCAGAATCATTAGAGAGAGTCTGACCCATGGCAATAGCTGAACCATCCACCTTGGTGGCCGCTGAGTTCGTCACTGACACTCCATCACGTGCCCGCGTGGGCTAGCTGTGGGAGGGGGGTAGGGGCAGGGACTGCACACCCGGCACCGAGGTTTCACCACCCGTCACCCCCAGCGACACTCGGTCACCATCACGATTCCTGTGGCTGTGGAACAATCACACGGTATTACAAGTAAGGTGGAACAGTGCGTTTAATATTAACAATTATTTACAGGTGCCCTAGCCCCTACAACTAAACTGTGCCCTTCACCCGTGCCAACTTACTCAGTGTCTATCTTAGTTGCCTTACGGGCCCTACCACTACGTCTAAGTGAATCCCCAGATGATACAGCAGGAGTGGAGGAGGATTGCTGCGAATCGCCCCCCTCGACTCGTTTCTCCTTGGCTATGCGTTTCCTGGGGCGACCCGGCCTTGATGGGCCAGGCTGCTCTGCGGGCGTCTCGGGTGACATTGTGCCACCCTGCTCTGCCTGCTGCCCACCCGATGCACCAGGGATGGGACGGGGGGAGGCCGAGAATTCCGGGACGTCCCGTGATGAAGTTAATGGGACGGGCCCCGAAACCTTCTCCTCCCTCGGGGAGCCCGGTGGCCCCCGGGCCTCACTTTGGGACAGAGGTGCGAGCGGGGAGGTTCCCCGTCGCACCACCGACACCTGGCGCTGCCAGTCCTGGAGACCTGCAACGGTATCCACCAGGATCCGAAGGTTTGCAGAGACGGAGTCCAGGGAGTTAGACATTCCCGCCAGGGACTGTGCGATCTCAACCTGTGTGTGCACGATGCCATCCAGCACATGTGTCAGGCGGTTGATGGTCTCCGCGACTGACAGCTGGGACTGTGCCAGCGACTGCTGGGACTGTGCCAGCGACTGCTGGGACTGTGCTATCGACTGCTGGGACTGTGCCATGGCGTGCTGCGACTGGCCAATGACCTGCTGAGACTCGGCCATGGCCCGCAGGGCGCCGGCAATGTCGTTTTGGCTCTGGCACATTGCTGCCTGTGAGAGGGCAACCCTGTCCAGGGCCGAGGATGACGCGTGCACATTAACCCCAACGTCTTGCATAACCTGACCCATTGCCTCCACCGCGGATGCCACCCGTGCGGTGTCGGACTGGGTCTCTGCCATGAGCGGCACCACTCCCTGCTCTTGGACGCGGTTCGACTCCTCTAACAGCGTCTGCAGAGTCTGGAAGGAAGCCCTCATCCCGTCATTGTTTCCCTGGGTTTCCTGAGGCATCGGCTGTGCGGGTGGGTTGATAAACTCCAGGAACTCAGAAAACGTCTGGGAGCCAGCTGCATCCTGGGCCTGGTCTGGCCTCCGCGAGTCCGGGCCCTCTGTTGCTCCGACCTCCACCTGCTGTACCTGCTCATCTGTGATGTGCCAACCAGACTGTGCCCCAGGAGACTCATCACTAAATAGGCCCGCCGGGGTGTGTATCTCTGGGATGATGGATGTGGTGGGAGAAAGCAGTGCCGCAAGCCCGACGCTCTCAATGCTTAGGGCCTCGTCCATGGTGTGGGGCTGCTCAGCGACAGGAGGGTTGTCCCTGGCCATTTCTGGTGGTGGTGGTGGACTTCGAACCCTCTGTGCGTCCTGGTCCGCAGATTGGGTTGGGGCGGATAGGGCTGCCCGCTGATCGGGCACCCTCTGTTGTGAGGCCCCGGGTGAGGTGGCGGCAGATTCCTGTCTCCGTCTGCAGCCAGACGGACCTGGTCGTTGGGCATCACGTCCTAGGGAAGAGAATGAGACGGGTTATTTCGATTTGCTCGGCAGGGCCGCTGGACGGTCCCAGTGGGCAGGGTGTGTGAAGGGACAGAGGATGGGGGAGGTGTCCCAGTGGGCAGGGTGTGTGAAGGGACAGAGGATGGGGGAGGTGTCCCAGTGGGCAGGGTTTGTGAAGGGACAGAGGATGGGGGAGGGGGGGGTGTTTGTCAGGGAGGGTTGTCTCACTTGCTGCAGTTCCGCCAACCTCGCATTGCGCGATATCGCGGGTGGCAGACCCCCCAACAAGGTCCAGTGCCCTCTGTTCAAAGGTGCTGAGGGGGTGCATGTTGGGCGAACCCCCTCCAGTCTTGTGCCGCTCACGGTGGTTATGACCGGCCTTGGCCTGTTGGGGGAGGGAACATAGGTAGATCATTACAAAACGGTAGGTATCAGCAGTCCGTTCAGATACTGGCACAGTTTGGGGGGGGCAAGTTGTCATCAGACGATTGCATCTCTCCTCGGGGCCAGAGCGCTGGGTCTGTGACAACTTTGTGAGCCACCCTCAAATAACTCTGCCCCAAACCCTCTCCCCCCCCCCCCCCCCCCCCCCCCCCCCCCCCCCCCGGCAGTTAAGGGGGAGAGATTGTTGTGACTAGGGGGCACCCTCATGGCACTTACCCTGGCAGACCTGGTGAGGTCGTGTAGCTTCTTTCGACATTGCTCTGCTGAGCGAGGGGTCTGCCCCACAGCACTGACGGCAGCAGCCACGTCACGCCAGGCCTGGCGTACCGTGCTGGCAGGTTGGCGATGCCCTCTCCGCGGGCGGATGATGCCCCTCCTCTGCTCCACGGCATCGAGCAGCGCCTCGACGTCTGCATCTACAAAGCGAGGAGCAGCTCTCCTCGGCTCCGACATCCTGCCCGATAGATTCTGTGGTCGCCCGCGCCTTTTTACGGCGTCGGGTGGCGTCACAGGGCGGGTTCGTGTCGTCGTCGCGTTCCGTCGTCATCACGCACGTAATTGACGCGGCTGCGCTACTAGCCCATTTCCAGGAAGTGAATCCGTCGGGAAATGAAGCCTTCGCGACCGTCGTAAAACGTTCCCGATTTTTACGACGGTTTGCCGACTTTCCGCGGGTGCGGAGAATTTCACCCCTGGTATAAGTTCGCTCCTTGACTGTGTATATCCAAGGTAGCAGAAGCTAGACTTAAATAACCTGCCTTCATCACTTAATCCTTGACAGTCTGGTATCATTTTGGTGAATGTACGCTGTACCTCCTTTATGTACTTTCCTTGAAGTGTGGTGCCCAAAAACTGAATGTAGTTCTTCAAATGGGATCTGATTAAGGCTCCATACAAGTGAAACATAAATACCTCACGATTGTCTTCTCAAGGTAATTTGGACATTCTGAATCACCTTCAGTGTATCTGAACAGGCACAGGAATGTGGTGACTGGGGGCTTTTCACAGTAACTTCATTGCAGTGTTAATGTAAGCCTACTTGTGACAATAAAATTATTATTATTATTATAAGCTCCCTTGAGATAAAGGCCAACATTCCATTAGTTTTGAAGTTCATCCATGCCTCACTATACCTTTTGAGATGAACAAAGAACAAGAACAAAGAAAAGCACAGCACAGGAACAGGCCCTTCAGCCCTCCAAGCCTGTGCCGACCATGCTGCCTGTCTAAACTAAAATCTTCTATACTTCCGGGGTCCGTATCCCTCTATTCCCATCCTATTCATGTATTTGTCAAGATGCCCCTTAAACGTCACTATCGCCCCTGCTTCCACCACCTCCTCCGGCAGCGAGTTCCAGGCACCCACTACCCTATGCGTAAAAAACTTGCCTCGTCCATCTCCTCTAAACCTTGCCCCTCGCACGTTAAACCTTTTCCCCCTCGTAATTGACCCCTCTACCCTGGGGAAAAGTCTCTGACTATCCACTCTGTCTATGCCACTCATAATTTTGTTGACCTCTATCAGGTCACCCCTCAACCTCCGTCGTTCCAGTGAGAACAAACCAAGTTTATTCAATATCTCTTCATAGCTAATGCCCTCCATACCAGGCAACATCCTGGTAAATCTCTTCTGCACCCTCTCTAAAATATCCACATACTCCTGGTAGTGTGGTGACCAGAATTGAACACTATACTCCAAGTATGGCCTAACTAAGGTTCTATACAGCTGCAACATGACTTGCCAATTTTTATACTCAATGCCTCGGCCAATGAAGGCAAGCATGCCGTATGCCTTCTTGACTACCTTCTCCGCCTGTGTTGCGTCTTTCAGTGATCTGTGGACCTGTACACCAAGATCTCTCTGACTGTCAATACTCTTGAGGGTTCTACCATTCACTGTATATTCCCTACCTGTATTAGACCTTCCAAAATGCATTACCTCACACTTGTCCAGATTAAACTCCATCTGCCATCTTGCCACCCAAGTCTCCAAATGATCTAAATCCTGATGTATCCTCTGACAGTCCTCATCGCTATCCACAATTCCACCAACCTTTGTGTCGTCTGCAAACTTACCAATCAGACCAGTTACATTTTCCTCCAAATCATTGGTATATACTATGAACAGCAAAGGTCCCAGCATTGATCCCTACAGAACACCACTAGTCACAGCCCTCCAATCAGAAAAGCACCCTTCCATTGCTACTCTCTGCCTTCTATGACCTAGCCAATTCTGTATCCATCTTGCCAGCTCACCCCTGATCCCGTGTGACTTCACCTTCTGTATCAGTCTGCCATGAGGGACCTTGTCAAAGGCCTTACTGAAGTCCATATAGACCAACATCCACTGCCCTACCTGCATCAACTATCTTTGTGACCTCCTCGAAAACTCTATTAAGTTAGTGAGACACGACCTCCCCTTCACAAAACCAGGCTGCCTCTCGCTAATACGACCCCTTGCTTCCAAATGGGAGTAGATCCTGTCTCGAAGAATTCTCTCCAGTAATTTCCCTACCGCTGACGTAAGGCTCTCCGCCCTGTAGTTCCCTGGATTATCCTTGCTACCCTTCTTAAACAAAGGAACAACAATGCCTATTCTCCAGTCCTCCGGGACATCACCTGAAGACAGTGAGGATCCAAAGATTTCTGTCAAGGCCTCAGCCATTTCCTTTCTTGCCTCCTTCAGTATTCTGGAGTAGATCCTATCAGGCCCTGGGGACTTATCCACCTTAATATTTCTCAAGATGCCCAACACCTCATCTTTTTGGATCTCAATGTGACCCAGGCTATCTACACACCATTCTCCAGACCCAACATCCACCAATTCCTTCTCTTTGGTGAATACGGATGCAAAGTATTAATTTTGTACCTCGTCCATTTCCTCTGGCTCCACACATAGATTCGCTGCCCTTTCCTTCAGTGGGCTAACCCTTTCTCTGGCTACCCTCTTGCTTTTATGTACGTGTAAAAAGCCTTGGGATTTTCCTTAACCCTATTTGCCAATGACTTTTCATGACCCCTTTTAGCCCTCCTGACTCCTTGCTTAAGTTCCTTCCTACTTTCCTTATATTCCACATGGGCTTCGTCTGTTCCCATCCTTCTAGCCCTGACAAATGCCTCCTTTTTCTTTTTGACGAGGCATACAATATCCTTCGTTATCCAAGGATCATGGAATTTGCCATATTTATCCTTCTTCCTCCCAGGAACATGCCGGTCCTGAATTCCTTTCAACTGACATTTGAAAGCATCCCACATGTCAGATGTTGATTTACCCTCAAACATCCGCCCCCAATCTATGTTCGTTCTTCAGTTCCCACCTAATATTGTTATAATTAGCCTTCCCCCAATTTAGCACATTCACCCTAGGACCACTCTTATCCTTGTCCACCAGCACTTTAAAACTTACTAAAATGTGGTCACTGTTCCTGAAATGCTCCCCTACTGAAATTTCTACCACCTGGCCAGGCTCATTCCCCAATACCAGGTCCAGTACAGCCCCTTCCCTTGTTGGACTATCTACATATTGTTTTAAGAAGCCCTCCTGGATGCTCCTTACAAACTCTGCCCCGTCCAAGCCCCCAGCACTAAGTGAGTCCCAGTCAATATTGGGGAAGTTAAAGTCACCCATCACAACAACCCTGTCGCTTTTACTCCTTTCCAAAATCTGTCTACCTATCTGCTTCTCTATCTCCCGCTGGCTGTTGAGAGGCCTGTAGTAAACCCGCGATTCTCCGAACCGGATGGGCCGAGCTGCCTGTCGTTCCCAACCTGTTCACGACGACGGCAACCACACCTGGTTGCTGCCGTCGTGAACATGGCGCGCCAGGTAAGTGTGGGGCCTAGGGGGTGCAGATTGGGGATCGAGCACCACGGCCGTGCTCGGGAGGGGACTGGCCCGCGATCGGTACCCATCGTCGGGCCGGTGTCTCAAGGAGACGCACTCTTTCCCCTCTGCCGCCCCGCAAGGTCAAGCCACCACGTCTTGCGGGGCGGCTGAGGGGAAAGACGGCAACCGCGAATGCGCGGGTTTGAGCTGTCCAACCCGTGCATGCGCGGCTGACGTCATTAGGCTCCGCCACGGCGTCATTCTTGGCGCGCCGGGCCTTGAAGCCAGGGACAAGGCCCGGCCGCTGAGTTTCCCGGTACGGCCCGCCTATCCCCCCAGGTAGGGGAGAATAGGTGGCCGGGAGAGGCTTCCGACGCCGTCGTGAACCTCTCCAGGTTTCATGACGGCGTCGGGCCTTGCGGAGAATTCCGCCTTATGTCTGTCGTGTGGTCAATCATATATATTTGTTTCCACAAACCGATGCTTATTAAAGTGAAAATGTTCTCCTTTAATTCTCTTCAACTAAAAATGTTAGGTGAGAAAACCTGCAGATGCTCAAGGCTCAGGTTTTACACAAAGGCCTCTGAAGAAAAATATTGCTGGACATTTTTCAGCACAGAAAGAGATATTCTATAGTTAGTTTCAATCAGAACAATGAAAGATCAGTTACTCAATCATGATGGTTGAACTATTACAGACGAAACAATCATAGTTTTACCCTCTGATGCATGGCCAATAAATTATTTCAGATCATTTCTTCCGTGTTTTGATGCACCTCAAGGGAATTTAACTGTACTCAAAGCAGTTATTCTAATCTTACATAGATCATTGCGAGGTATGATTACCAAAATTGGAATTGCAAACAGGGGCCTCAACTGTTTTGGAATGCATTAGTAGATATTCATCTTAATTGCTTCACAGGTAACCAGGCAGATCATTCAATCATGACAGAACCCACCTAAATTAAATACTATTTATTACAATTTTAGATGTCAAAATAAAAATTATGATATTGTTGGTAGCAGTTCGGGTTTTGTATAACAGGCACTCCGAAAATCTGAATGCAATCAGGCAGAGTCAACATGGTTTTGAAAAAGGAAAATCATGCTTGACTATTTTATTAGTTTTCTGAGGCAATAACAACTTATGTTGCTAAAGAGGAACCTGTAGGTGTAGTGCACTTGTATTTCCTAAAGGCATTTGATAAGGTGCCACACAAAATAAAAATTAATGGTGTATGGTGGGGGAATAACATTTTCACGTGGATAGAAGATTGGTTAGTAAACAGAACAGAGAAAGCTGGGATAAATGAGTCATTTTGAGGTTAACAAGTTGTTTCTAGTGGAGCATCACAGGGATCAATGCTGGGACCTCAACCATTTACAACTATATCAATGACTTGGATGAAGGGACTGAATGTATGGTTGCTAAATTTGGTGATGACACATATTAAAGCTGGAGAGTAAATTATGAGGAGGACAAATAGAGTCTACAAAGGGATTCAGGAGGATGCTATCCAGGTCCTTGAGACCACTCCGCCACTTGATAAGATCATGACTGATCTGATTGTGGCTTTAACTCCACTTTCCTTTTTACCCTGCATGCTTTGACTCCCAGGTCAATTAATAATCTATCTAACCCATCCTTTAAAAATATTCAATGAATCTGCCTCTGCTAACGGCAGCCATGGCTGGTTAGTAGCAATAATAACATAAGAGTCAAATCTCATCTGACCCAATATAGCAAGTTCGACAAAGGAAGGCCGATGGAGGAGATCTGCTAAGTCTGATTACAGAACTTGTTTGGAGGAGGGGTGAGAAATAACTTCAATTGTTACATTAGCAACTGGCAGAGTAGCCCTCACCAGCTACGAGGCAGCCCTGTCTGGGCACCGGCGGTCCATGCAGGGCGTTAGGAGGAGTGGGCAGCAATGGTTGTGATCACAGTAGAGGAGCCAAAGGCAGCAGTGACCCACATTGTTTTTGTGGAGTTTGGATAAACACTATTTATCACATAAATTCTGAATTTGAAACTGTATCAATGTATCATGTAAATAATATAAATGTCATTTGTATGGAGTATTCCTCAATAATTTACCAAACATACTTGTTATTTCTCCTCTACAACCAAATGGGTTGAGTATCCGTTATAATCTCATTGACAAAGCATTTGGGTAATTATCAGCTGAACTTCCTTTTATGGATCCAGTTGGATCCATGATCTCACAAATATGTTGACATGAGCATTAATTAAAGTGGTAAAATAATTAGTCCTTCTGGCAGTACTGTGAAACATTGCTCTGCATGTTTCAGACTCAAGCAGAGAATGTATTTACCTCAGCAATCACACATTGTTATTCATATTGGCCCATAACTTCCATGTTTTGTGCTGGTGTGTGGAAAGTGTGCGCGGCATGTGTGTCAGGGCAATGCAAAAGTCCTGACCCACAAACATGCGTGCTCAATCACGGCAAGTTCAAACTTCCAGCCCGGTGATGATGAAGTCCTTTGCTGCAAGCACTGCACTGAAGCAGCTGAATGGGAAATCACGGGACAGCGCTAATCTGGCCTGCTTGTCCCACATTGCTAAGTATTAACGCTTATGTATTTGCACTTTTTTTTCTCATTCAGAATCAGGGAGAAGACATCGGAGAGGATTTTTTAGGCACAGAAAGTGAAAGAAAGATGTATTGATTGAACATTGGATTACCATGAGGCTGTTAATTCCATTATGACACCATTCTGGAGGACCAACAATGAAGCACAGCAATGTACAACCGTGCACATGTAGCTATACATCAGATGATGAAAAGGACAATTGGTGCGTGATTCTCCGATCGCGGGACAGAGTGACCGCCATCGTGAACGCCGTCGTATTTCACAACGGCGCGAAACGGGCATGGGCAGTAGCGATTCTGGACCCCACAGGGGGCCAGCACGGTGCTGGAGAGGTTCACGCCGCTCCAGCCTCACTTCCTGGTGCACATTGGGGGCAGCACCAACCCACGCATGCGCAGTGGCGGCATGCCAACCCACGCATGCGTGGTGGCCTTACTGAATGCTCCGGCCCCGACGCAACATGGCGCGGGGGTTCAGGAGCCGGACACGCAACAATGTAGGCCCAGGGGGTAGAGCTGGCCTGCCGATCGGTGGGCACCCATCGGAGGCCTCCCCCAGGGACGGAGCCCCCTCTCCCCCCCTCACAGGCTGCCCCCCCCAACCTTTCACGCAGAGTTCCCGCCGGCAGTGGCCAGGCGTGGACGGCGCCGGCGGGACTCTGCTTTTTCTCCGCGGCCGCTCGGCCCATCCGGGCCGGAGAATTGGCGGCCCCGCTGTATTCAGCGGCCCGCGGTTGCAGCGCGGTTGCGCCGATTTTGCGGCCCGACACGGGGCTGGGAGTATCATGCCCCTGGTATTTTAAAATCATGTTTTGATGTCTGGACAGATCAGGTGACACATTACAGCATGCACCGGAGATGTTCACAAAGACTGTTGTGTGTTGTGCATTGCATAACCTTCCCTTCAGCATGGACTGAGCATTCACCTGGAAGATGACTTGCCACCAGAAATGGAGGAGCTGGGGGAGAGCAATATGGAGCCTGATGCAGACATACATCCTGGTGCAGGTGTGCAAGCTCAGGTGCAAGGTGATGCAAGGGCAATTTGAGGTTATCTGGCAGCAGCTGCTTTTGGACATGCCTCCCTCCTTCCCCCGCACTCCCCTCCCCTCCCTATTTATAGAAAGACAACAGAATTGCTGTGCAAAAATATATTTTATTGATCGTTGTGTTAAAGTGAAAAAATATATTTTATTGCAGGAAATTTGGAAAAGTTGAGGTAGTTGTGAACCAAAATGTCATTCAGCAGCTTACATTTTAACATGGTATCAAAGTTTTGTATTTATAATATTATTTTTGTTAATAAATGTTTTCCATAAACTTTACAAACTTCCACAAAATGTCTTACTGAAATATCAAAACACAACATTGAATCATAGGATAATTCTCAATGAATAGGATAACTGGAGTAAACAAGACAGAAATACAACAATGATAAACATAAATAAAGAAAGATCAGGGGCGGGATTCTCTGACCCCCCCCGCCGGGCAGGAGAATCGGCGGGGGGCAGCGTAAATCCCGCTCTGCCGCCCCGATGCCAGCTGCCGGATTCTCCGGCGCCGGTTTTTCGGCGGGGAGAGAAACGTGCCGCGTAGTTCGGGGGCCGTTGGCAGCGGCCCTGCCAGCGATTCTCCGGTCCGCGATGGGCTGAGTGGCCGCCCATTTTCGGCAGGTCCCGTTGGCCTATATTACATCAGGTCCGTACCGGCAGGACCTGGCTCTGCGGGCGGCCTGCGGAGTCCTCGGGGGGGAGCAGGGGGATCTGGCCCCGAGGGGACCCCCCACGGCGGCTTGGCCCGCGATCGGGACCCGCCGATCCGCGGTCGGGCCTGTGCCATGGGGGCACTGTTTCCCTCCGCGCCGGCCGCTGTAACGGTCCGCCATGGCCAGTGCAGAGAAGAACCCCCCTGCGCATGCGCTGGGATGACGCCAGCACACGCTGGTGCTCCCGTGCATGCGCCAATGCGCGCCGGCCAGCGGAGGCCCTTCGGAGTGGGTTGCCGTGGCACCAAGCCCTTCGGTACCTGCTGACGCAGCGCCACCCCCACTGCCGCCAGCCTAGCCCCTGAATGTACGGAGGATTCCGCACCTTCCGGGCGGCCCGATGCCGGAGTGTTTTACGCCACTTCTTGGTGCCGGTACAGCCCACCCACTGGTTAGGGGAGAATCCCGGCCAAGTTGTTTCAAGGACAGTGACAACAAAACGCCCTGGGGGACACTTTTAAATCTTATGTCCAAGTCAGAACCATCATATAACAGCATTTGATGGCTAATTCTGCAGGTCTGTGAGGAGACGGCATTATTTATATTTTGTCCTGCTTCAAGAATCTCCATTGTTAGTGGTCCAAGAAGTTCTGACTTTTCTTCGTCCCAACTGAATTTTCAGTTGCCATATTCTAAATTAAAACACACAAACACTTTTAAGAATGCCACATGCAAAGTTATATAATAACATAGCGCAGGTTTATAACAAATAATGAAACCTATGTTCACTTATAAATATTAAATAATAATCATCTCAAATCATAAAATACATCAAAAATTACTTTCAGAGAATCAACATCAAAAAGAAAGGACGAGAAAAGGCTTTTTAAAAAAAACTTTAAAACACATTTAAACAGCCGTGAAACCTGTTGCTTGTCTTCAATACAAATCTACATTTTACATCCCTGACCTCAATGGGCGTTCGCTTAGTTTCCCCATCACAAGGGGACGTGGCGAGATTCGAATTGCACCACGCTGGGGCCTGTTCAGTGTGTCCTGACGCTGCTGCTGGAGTCAGAAAGTTCATCGGGACTTTTGAGCGCTGTTAAGTGGACACTTTTCTACCTCAGTATCGGCTGGCCATGGCTTCCCACCGATACACGAAATATATGGACTAATTATGTGACAATATTGCATTATTTCTACAGTTTGTAACTAAAAAGCATAAGTTGCTGCAAAGTGAACATAAGCCACGTAGTACATATATGGAATGCAGCTGAAAGAAAAGTGAACATTGAAAGACTATTGATTCATCACTGCTGTAATAATTTACTCTTACAGATTACATAATCTGGGCCAGTTGTTACTTTATTGTTCCTAATTCTCTCTTCACAAGGTCTATTATGCATTTTTTGAAATATTTATTATCTGTTTCAGAAATGCATTAATACATCCCTGAGGAGTCAACAAACATCCTGGAATAAATTTATGGATCTCACTGAAAGATCAACATGATAGGGAATTCCCCAGAGCATAACTGAACATGGTTAATGGGAAGCATTATTTTACAAGTCCAAATTTCAACATAATATTTATTTTTAATGTAATTGGTAACTACAAATTGTATCCCTGAAAGGAAGTATCCAAACAGATCAGGATTCATCAAGTGCAACCTAGTTTGGAAGAAAAAAAAGGTTTTTGTTCACATTGCACCTTTCACACTTTGAGGAGGTCTCAAATAATGTCACTAAATGAACCCAATGAAATACTTCTGCAGCTAAGATTTATAAACTGCTTCAGAGCAGGAATTATTCCGACCTACTCGGGGCTTTACACAGTAACTTCATTGCAGTGTTAATGTCAGCCTACATGTGACAATAAAGATTATAAAATAATAATAATACTCAAACTTGAGGCTAATAAATCAGTAGAGTATGCAGAGGAATCTCTTTAGTCAGAGAGTGGTTATAATGTGGAACTTGCTGCTATAATGTGGAAGTTGCTGCCACAAGGGGTAATTAAGGTGAATAGCACAGAAGCATTTTAGGGAATCTGGGTAAGCGCAGGAGGAAGAAAGAAATGTAAGGATGCGTTGCTGGGGTTAGATGAGGAAGTGAATGGGGCTTTTTACGAGCATAAACACTGGCGTGAACCTTGTGGTGATATGATTTGCATAGCTGTCTGCCATTGGGGAAGAACACCGGCTTACCATTGGCCCCGGTTGGTCATGTGCCTCTCGACCAGTTGGTTGAGACCAGTCATGTGACAGCTCTCCGATTGGTCGAGAGGCTGAGTTAACCACGCCTCCTTGCCGAGGTATAAATAGTCGAAACGCTCAGCGGTCGTCCATTTTATCGTAGACAACCGCAGGGCTAAGTTCTAGCTTATTAAAGCCTAACTTTTGTAAAGCAACTCGTCTCTCGTGCAATTGATGGCTCATCAAACCTGTTGGGCTGAATAGCCTTCTTCTGTGATGTAATTATCATGTGATCGCGTAAGACTATCCAACTCAGAAACAGCTTCAACATCCACTGCCTCAGGCAAAATATTGGGCATCTCCTGGCAATACATAATTCTGAATCTGAAAGTACACCAGCGTGCAGGGATCTTCAACATGTTTCTGCTCCGGCGTTAGTGGCAACTCCGGTGACTGGGTCACGTGAGCCGAATGGCTGACGGCTGCATTTCTAAAGACACTCTCAATGGTGAGCCTGCTAATGTCATGAGATTAACCTCATTGCCCATGTCTGTGATACTCGAATATCATTACAAAACCACCCCACAACACAACCAGAATTTGAGTAGATGCTTGGGAAGTCCTCCTGGCTGCTGACTGCAGCAGCCTTGAGTAAAACAGCCAGGAAGCCCATGGAAAATGCAGAGGACAAAAGAAATCACCGGATGGTGGTAAAGAGGTCTCTGCCAAAAGGAACAAACAGCATTCGACCTCGGCCCAACGCTATTCACCTGTGCCAGGTGTGGAAGGGACTGCCACTCACGAATCAGCCCTACAACCACAATGGACGAAGTTCAATCAATGAGTGACATACGCCCCAGGCGCAATCATCTCTCAAGATGGATGCATGGCATTAAATGTTTAAAAAATACAACTCATGACAAATAGATAAAACACAAAGATCTAGAAGGCAGTTGAGAGTCAGTCCCTTGGGCAGATTCTAAAGATACAGACAAAGGGGGTTGAATTTGCAAAGTCCATTGAGGGCAGGAAAGGTGGCTCAGAATTGTCCACTGCTGGTTAGTGTGCCAGTTTGCAGGTACGGTCCGAGTCCCAGGCTGTTTTCCAGGAGGTCAGGCTGTGGGCGAAATGGCTACCTGCACACAAGTAGTAATTAAGGAACTTATCTAATGTACATTTTAAAAACTGCAGCCTCCTTTCTGCATCTGCAGCTTCTAAGCGGTTATTGTTGTAACTGCAGGCTGCCTGGGGAAATGGTCTCTCTCTCTCTCTCTCTCCCCCCCCCCCCCCCCCCCCCCCCCCCCGCTGCCCCTGACAATGACAGCCTGGCAGTGATGGACATTTTGTATTTTCTAACCTTTTTAAAATGCGGAAAAGGTGCATCCATCTTGAGGTTCCTTTTCTCTCCCTAGCCTGCAATAGGAGCTTGCCACTCTCTCAATGCTACAGAGTTCAATGCAATTGTGGACAAGTCCAACACTTGTCATTAATTGGTTTTGTGTCTGAAAATCACTTCGGGCATCCACTTCTAATGTGGTGTTGGATTGAGACCTGGAAATGATCCTGACATTCAGAGACAAATGTGAATAATGCAGTACAATCTCCGTTGTTTCGCTCTATCCACTGGTTGAATTGCACCTGAAGCTTTGAAATGCTAAATGCTAGAGCTAGCAAAGATGAAAATGTAGCAGCTGTAATTTTATCTTAGATTCCCAACTGTCAAAGAAAATAAAGCAATATATTTTTAACCAGATGATGAGTTATTTGACATTTTCTGAATGTGATGAACTCCCCTGAGGACTTGATTGTGTTTCTCTGTATAATATTGTGGGGTCACTTTAAGAAACTGTAAGCCACTGAAGGAAGTTATGTCACATCTCATGACTCAGGAGTTGTGGGTGTCCACGGACTGAGTATGATTTCTGTAAAAATGCTCCTGTGTGCCTGAATTGTATAGAGCCCCCTCGGGCTACATGACTGACATTGTATCACAACTGTATTGAAGCATCTCAGAGTGCAACTTGATCTATGTAGACAACTTAAATATCTTCGCACCATTTGTAATGAACGTTTGAAATGTCTGTAATGTTACTTTGACTGTACTGAAGCACCTCAAGAGTTCAACATGCTGGGCATGATCCAATGGCCATGCTATGCCCGAAAAGCAGCGCGCCGCGATGTAACGTGGCCGATAAAAGCCAGGAGACCCTGTTCCCGGGATCTACCCGGCTTGCAAGGCCTCACGAGATCCAACAAGTTTGTGGGCAGGTCACTGTTTGGCAAATCTGCATATTAGAGTGAGGCAGCTATGCAGGTACCTGAGGCTTTGGGATTCACCCCCTTTGCCTCAGAGATCTCGGGCGAGCGTCGTTCCGCACTGGTCTTCACAAACGGTGACCAGACGGCATGGCACTCATGAGCATCTCCCAGGGGCAGCCACCCCTCAGCAAGCTCAACCATGTTTGAGGAGTTTCTGTGTTTTTTAGCCTCCCGCTCCGCAGCCATGGTGCCTGGGCATTAATTTGCACCTGTGAGACTACCGCCTAAGAGGGGCAGAGCATCACAGAAGGGATGTAAGAATCGTCTAAGCTGCTAATGATACTGAAATCCATGCAATTGGCAGTTTTGCATGGAGTCACCGGCACGGGGCGCAAACATCAATATCGCCACCATCAATGGACCCGAACCTGGCATCGGAATCGGCGCCAGGCACAAACCTCGATTTTTTTTTCATTACCTGTAACTTTCCGCCCAGTGATGATTTGCATTTCCGGCATCATGAAGCAAAGAATCCAGGTTTAAACAGGGAGTAACCAAATGTCTATGCTGTTTTTGGCCGTGTTGAGATGAGCCTGGTATATCCTGAGGGATGATTTTCAAAGGGAAACAAGTCCTGATGTTGAAAGATTTAACCCAATAACATCAAGGGCATTTAAGGATTAAATTTACCGGAGGTCTTGTCATCAAGATGGTTTACTGGCCAGGAATGAAGAGTGACGTTGAGAAAGTAGTGAAATCCTGTGAGACATGTCAAAATTAATAACCAATTCCACATGAAACCACATGCATGAACAAAGATTGACGCAAACTTGTTTCATATTAAAGGTAATTATTTTTTTCCTTAAAATGGATTATTTCGCAACACTTCTGATCAACGGGCAGTTACACGATACCTCAGATGTGGTGGTTGTGGATGTGATCCATTCTGCTTTCAGATAACTTGGAGTGCCAGACTATATTATCTCTCATAATGGGCCTCATTAGGCTGGCAGATTGTTTTAAGAGATGTGTGCTGGGTGAATAGTCTGCAACATGGCATCATCGCCACATTATCCAAAATCTAATGGTGTGGTTGAACAAAAATTCAGACCATCAAACTATGCATTTTAAAGCCATTTGGACATAGTGTACCATTGCCTGCAGAGCTGTAGTTGTTTGGGAAGCAGGTGAGAGCTATCCTACTCAGTCATCATCCTTCTAACCTTTCGACAGTAAGAGATGTACTTCTTTTCAAAAAAGGAAAGATTAATGTGTCATATGACATACAAGCAGGACCAGAATTGGCTTTATTGTCGGTAGGACAGGAAGGTCAGTGGTCTAAATCATTCATCAGGAACTTGGCTTCCTGCAAGGTTACTACGGTGCATAATCAGGCCTGATCGTATGAGTTCAAGACACCAAATGGTACAGTTCTCAGACAAAACTGAAGCCAACACAGAGAGTTACACGCTGTCACCGCATCTGACACCCCGCTGCATCAGGGGCTGGTTTAGCTCACTCGGCTAAATTGCTGGCTTTTAAAGCAGACCAAACAGGCCAGCAGCACGGTTCGATTCCCGTACCAGCCTCCCCGGGCAGGCGCCGGAATGTGGCGACTAGGGGCTTTTCACAGTAACTTCATTGAAGCCTACTCGTGACAATAAGCTATTTTCATTTCATTTCATTCATCACGGACAAGGTTAAAGACAAAGGTTTGACAGTATGGTCATGGATGCCATGTTACAAATGAAGAATAGGTCTACAAAATTTCTGAGTTGTCAGTGTTGGGCAGTTGTCAGAAGAGTTGTGAGGATGGGGTAGCATTTTCCCCAATAATGGCGAAGTGTCAGGCTCAGTTAGAAAATCGGGGGGTTTCTCCCCAAAGAATCAGGCAAATTTCCCAGAGAGGTCTTCCCACACTTTGCCATTTTGTTGAAGGGAGGTGTGTTGCACGTTGTCATTGTGAGGGGCAGGGCTAAAACACAACAGCAAGCCCAGTTTCAGAGAGAGCAGGGCACCCTTTAAAAAGGGTGCACCAAACTAAAGTGTCCTCCGCCTCATGGACATCAGAAACGCACACCCCCCTTATTGATGGCATCTACCCGCCTCCAAGCAGAGATCTCTGACATGAACTCGCCCCCCCCACCCAAACATAGATCCTCCCATCCGAACATAGATCACCGGCATCAGAGCCCTCTCAATGGGTGGCCCTATACATGCCGCCCTCCAAGTCCCATTAGGCCCTGTCCCCTTCAGGTCTCTCCCAATTCAGGCCATGCCCTGGTAGTGCCAAGGGTGCTGGGGGGGGGGGGGGGGGGGGGGTAGTACCAGGGCACTGCCCTGCCACGTCTCCAACCATCCGGAGGCTACAATGGCCTCTGAGCCCCTGGCGTAGTCATCACGTCTGGTCTCCATTTGTGGGAACATAGCACGTTCCCAAAAGATTTGATGTTGAGCCTACTTTGAATATTCAAAGATATTTAAATGAATGGTTATTTTTTTCACACAGTTCGGGGCACCCGTTAAAGATGGTGCCCCGATTGCACAGTGGCTAGTACTGCTGTCTTACAGCGCCAGGGACCCGGGTTCAGTTCCAGCCTCAGGTAACTCTGTGCGAAGTTTGTGCATTCTCCCTGTGTCTGCGTGGGTTTCCTCCGGGTGCTCCGGTTTCCTCCCACAGTCCAAAGATGTGTGGGCTAGGTGGATTGGCCATGATAAATTGCCCCTTAATGCCCAGGGATGCTCAGTTTAGATTATGGGATGAGAGGGATAAGTAGGGGTGGACCACTTGTAAATGGGCAGAGTGCTCATTCAAAGGGTCAGTGGAGACTCGATGAATCAATTGGTCTCCTTCTGCAGTGTAAGGATTCTATGATTCTATCTCTGTGTACCTGGGCTTGCCAGCTTTATCAGGCCCCTCCCCACCAGAGTGATCATTGAAACATGCCCAGCAATTCTTTTTTTGACAGAATATCATAAAATCTGGTCGGAAAGCTGTTTTCCTCGAGAGAAACACATCAGTTTTCAGTACTTTGCCATGATTTTGGAAACTTCCACTATCATGTATGTATGCGAAAATAAACTGTAGTATAGACCAAAAAGAATTGGACAAAGTAAACACTATTAGCTTAACACTATAAAGAATTTATATGATGAACTCAGTTCTATAAGTTACCTCCTTAGAGTTTCCTTAACTTAGGAAATTCTGAAGGTTCTTTCACTTTTCCTGGACGGTTCACATCAAATGAGTCATAACTGGGAACAAAGTGTAAATGTCAAAAGGTATTTTGCAATCAAAGGGAGAAAAGTAGCAGGGTTTTGAACTGCTGAATCCACAATAACTAGAACGCGTAGACAATGGTAGAAATTAAAGAACAGGAGGCAGGATTCTTCGAATCACCACCGGGTCGGAGAATTGCCAGGGAGCGGCGTGAATCCCACCCCTGGCGGCCGCCGAATTCTCCGGCACTGGAGATTCGGCGGGGGCGGGAATCGCGCCGCGCCAGTTGGCGCCCCCCCCCCCCCCCCCGGCGATTCTCCGGCCAGCGATGGGCCGAAGTCCTGCTGCTGTAATGCCGGTCCCTCCGGCGTGAATTAAACCACCTCCCTTACCGGCGGGACCAGGCGGCGCGGGCGAGCTCCGGGGTCCTGGAGGGGCGCGGGGCAATCTGGCCCCGGGGGGTGCCCGCACGGTGGCCTGGCCCGCGATCGGGGGCCCACCGATCCGCGGGCGGGCCTGTGCCGTGGGGGTACTCTTTCCCCTCCGCGTCGGCCATGTCAGCCTCTGCGATGGCCGATGCAGAGGTGACCCCTCCTGCGCATGCGTCAATGCGTTCTACCTCGCGAGTACGTAAACACCGTTGCATATCATTAGCGGGCCTGACACATGCAGACACGGGGAGAAAGTGCAAACTCCACACAGACAGTCACCCGAGGCCGGAATTGAACCCAGGACCCTGGAGCTGTGAGGCAGCAGTGCTAACCACTGTGCCACCGTGCCCCACATTGCATGGGGCACTGCAACTCAGCAGGTCTCACTTCATCGTCCCAGACCAATCTCCATCCGAGTGACTGCCCTTTCCTCAGGCCCGCTGACCACGTCCAGGGCACACTGCTCTGTGCGATGAGGGGCCACATGCCCGGCAGTACCCCCCCCAGTCTTCTCCCACTCCCTACGGTTAAGAACAGCCTTCTCTGGGCGAGGGGTGGGTGGAAACTGAAAATGTACAGTGTTAGACAGACTTACTAATGCAGCTCGGGGGGGGGGGGGGGGGGGGGGGGTGGGTAGCTGGTGACTTCAGTGGCCAGGACACATGGAGGCCGGTACGGTTGACGGCATGTGGTGCAGGTTGGGGGTTTTGCCACCCTCCTGGTGGGGGGGTTATGGGTGTGTGGGATGGAGTTTGGTGCCAGGGGCGTAGTGCTGCCTACTCACGCTGGCAACCCTGAGGAGATCATACAGTTGTTTTACAGCACTTCAGTCCAGTCCGGATGGTGTTTCTGGTGGCACTTATAGCCTCTGCCACCTGTGCCCAGGCACTGCGAACAGCGGCAGCTGGCAGCCTCCTTCCCGGGCCGTAGTACAGGGTCAACCGCCTCTCCTATACGGCATCCAGGAGGGTCTCAAGCTCAATGTCTGTGAATCGTGGAGCCGCACATCTTGCTGCCATCTTGTTGGCTGGGATGGTGTGTGTGGGGAGTGCAGTGTGTATATGCGCGGTGCTGCTCAACTCTGTGTTAAACATATCTGGTGTGTCTCAGAAGCCTCATTCTGGCATGGCAGTCTCTACCCATTTTGAGCCTATAAATAGGACTGAAAGTTAAATTTTAAAGTCAGAAGTACTAAATTTCTTTCACAGAGGTGGTTAGTGGGTTTAATAGGTTGTCAACAGAACTTGAGTCCATGCTTACGAGATGCGTCAGAACGTCACATGTTACATGCAATTGTAGATGTCAGGTCACATTAATTCCTTGTTAAAATTCATCTTGCTGATCTTCCTTGTAAATAGGGTCAGTGAGAGAAGGCTATGTAAAATACATCCTGCTTTTCACACCAACAATTTTTAACACAACAGTTAAGAGAAAGTGGACATATTGGTGAAAGTTCTAAAATTTAGGATCATGGTTCCAAATGTTAAGAAAAGTAATTTCTGGGAAATCATATGAATGTCAAGAAATAACCCAAAATCCACGACTCAAGAGCAAGATGTTCTGGAATTTTTCACGAGTCTTAACGAGGTCGGGGGATGGCACAGTGGTTAGCACTGCTGCCTCACAGCGCCAGGGACCTGGATTTGATTCCGCCTTGGGTGATTGTCTGTGTGGAGTTTGCACTTTCTCCCGTGCCTCCGTGGGTTTCCTCTGGGTGCTCTGGTTTCCTCCCACAGTCCAGAGATGTGTAGGAAAAGTGGATTGGCCATGCTTAATTGCCCCTTATTATCCATAATGTTAGGTAGGGTTACTGGGTTACAGGGATAGGATATGGACATGGGCCTAGATAGGGTGCTCTTTCAGAGGGTTGGTGCTGACTCAGTAGGCCAGATGGCCTCCTTCTACAATGTGGTAATTCTGTGATTCTATGATTCTGCCTGGGTTTCCTCCGGGTACTCCGGTTTCCTCCCACGGTCCAAATATGTTCAAGTTAGGTGGACTGGCCATGCTAAAATTGCCCCTTAGTGTCCAAAGATGTGCAGGTTATATGGGATTACAGGTTTAGTGCAGGCGAGTGGGTCTAGGTCGGATGCTATTTCAGAGGGTCAGTGCAGACTCCAGGGGCCAAATGGCCTCCTTCTGCACTGTAGGGATTCTATGGATTCTTTGGCGGCATGGTAGGACAGTGGTTGGCACTGTTGTTTCACAGCGACTATCGATTCCCGGCTTGGGTCACTGTCTGTGCAGAGTCAGCACGTTCTGCCCGTGTCTCCGTGGGTTTACTCCTGGTGCTCTGGTTTCTTCCCACAGAAGTTCCGAAAGACATGCAGGCTAGGTGAATTGGACATTCTGAATTCTCCCTCAGTGTACACAAACAGGCGCTGTAGTGTGGCGACTGGGGGCTTTTCACAGTAACTTCATCGCAGTGTTAATGTAAGACTACCTGTGACACTAATAAAGATTGCTATTATTATGATGCTGATTCTTCCCTACAATCATAGAAGTCCAGAACTCCCATCTCAATGCTACCGCAATCCACAAACTCGACTTTGTTCACCCTGGACCCAAAAATCCATCAATGTTAAAAAATAAAAATACAACAACTGCTCTGTATTCCTCATCATGGATCCATACATTCACCTCATTCTATTTCACCTACCGCCTGATCGGCAGTTCAAAAAATTTAAGAAGGAAAATTGAACATCAGGATAAAGTCATAGAATCATAGAATTTACAGTGCAGAAGGAGGCCATTCGGTCAATCGAGTCTGCACCAACTCCTGGAAAGAGCACCCTACCCAAGGTCAACACCTCCACCCTATCCCCATAACCCAGTAACCCAACCCAACACTAAGGGAAATTTTGGACACTAAGGGCAATTTATCATGGCCAATCCACCTAAAAACATTTTTGGACTGTGGGAGGAAACCGGAGCACCCGGAGGAAACCCCCGCACACACGGGGAGGATGTGCAGACTCCGCACAGACAGTGACCCAAGCCGGAATCAAATCTGGGACCCTGGAGCTTGAAGCAATTATGCTATCCACAATGCTACCGTGCTGCCCAAAGTAACTGGCATATTCTCATATTCACCAATGGGCAACCCCATGGGAGGCCAGCTTTGTTTATAATAAAGGATGTTGTTGTTTCTCTTCTCACATCTAGTGGTGCTGAAAGTAGATTTTCCTAGGTTCCCAGAGCAAGGGGCGAAATTCTCCCAAAACGGGAGAAATCGTCAAACTGCCGTAAAACCCGGGCGGGTTTTACGGCATCGCGCCCCTTCCCGACGGGGGACTGATTCTGGTCCCCCGTCGGGGCTAGCAGCCCGACGTCGGAGGCTCCGACAAGTCGGGCTTAACGAAAATCGTTAAGCCCGCTTGTCGGACTTAGCGCCGGCTGACGCGTCATATGACGTCAGCCGCGCATGCGCAGGTGGGAAGACTCCACCCGCGCATGCGCGGGTGACGTCATCACGTTTTTGCGCGAAACCCGCGCATGCGCGGTCCGGGTTGCCCCTCAGCCGCCCCGCGTATTGATACTGCGGGGCGGCGGAAGGACAAATAGTGCGCGGGCATCGGGCCCGCTGCCCGCGATCGGTGGGCACCGATCGCGGGCCCATGGCACCCTTGGCACGGCCGTGGTACTGCCGTGCCAATCGGTGCCATGGTTATTTTTTTCCAGGTGGTCACGACGTTTTTACGAACGGCAGGACCAGGTGTGTTTGCCGTTCGTAAAAAAGTCGTAAAGGGCTGGGACTTCGGCCCTTCTAACAGCTGTGAATCGCTGCCGGCCGTAAAAAAACGGCGGCAGCGATTCGTGTCGGGATTTCGGCGGGGGGGGGGAGAATAGCGGGAGGGCGTCAAAAAAGTCGGGAAGGCCCTCCCGCTATTCTCCCACCCGTCGTGGGGAGGGCAGAATTTCGCCCAAGGTTTTTCCCAGGTTCCTAGCCTATCACCAGAAGCTTATAGCTTGAGGGGCATAATTCAACATTAAGCATGGCTGACCAGGAATCTCCCGCTTTTACTGCCTGTCGTTGGCATGATGGAAGGATTTTACAGGTTGGTACTCAACATTATAAACACATTTTTCTTGACCATCAAGGCCTGGGGTGGGACTTGAACCCATAGTTTCTGGCTCAATGGCAGGGATACTATCCACTGTGCCACAAGCCCTCTTACTTATCATAAAGGCCATGATATGGCGATGCCAGCGCTGGACTGGGGTGGACAGTAAGAAGTCTCACAACACCAGGTTAAAGTCTAACAGGTTTATTGAAAATCACAAGCTTTTGGAGCACTGAAAGACTTCACCTGGTGAAGGAGCAGTGCTCCAAATGATTTACAAACACATGCAGTTTTAGAGGACCCTCAGTTACTGACCATTTTCATGTGGTAAGGCATGAAAGATGATAGGCACGGGTGGAACAAGTGTCCAGTGATGGTCCTGGCGGTGAGCAATGTGAAAATGTCTGTTAGGGCATTGAGGTGGTAGTAGGAATCACTGCCTGAACTTTCCGCCATCTGAAATCAGCAGGATTGAAGAGCTGCATCCTTCCGAGTATCAGTTTACATTCGTCAAGTTTCCTGGAATTGTAAACGTTCTTTATCCTAAAAGGATTAAAAGTTGTTTTCTTGGCACTGCCTTTTCTCATATAATTCTGTCCTGAAAATAGGCAGTGAATTTTCCAAGTAAATCAAAAAGCCAAACTATTTCCCAACTACCATTACCCCTACCCAACCTCGCACTGGGAACAGATGTGAAGCAGATGAAGACCCATATAGTGTGCATTCCTTTTCAAAATAGTGTTGCAAAGCTGGAAGTTGAAGGAAGAATTACAATCATCAGTAGCTAGTCAATGGAGTAAATTTGTTCAAATCATACTCCCGTTGTGAAGTCTCAGCTGTGTGACCCAGCTGCCAGGAATTCAGAAGCATGCTCTTCATAATTTTCAAATTATTAAAATTGACACAAATTCCCAATGCTACTGGCTAAAATCAACCCTTATTAGTTTGCCCTGGATTCAAATCTAGCTCCTAGACTATAAATGTACTTTTTGTAACCAACCATACCATTCACCTTGCTGGGGGTTTTCCCCTGTTGCCTCACTGCCTAAGCAGGAAATAAAGTTGAAATTCACTTCCAGTGGCCAAATGTTATACTCCTGTTTCCAAGAAACTGATTTGTATAATAGATCCATTTTAACTTCATGACTAATCGGACATTAAAGTATTGAACGGTGTCATTCCCATGATGTGGGAAGTATGCTGCAGCTTCTTAACAAATCAGCAAAATAGATGCTTGTTCCAGGCATTGATGGAACCATCTTGATTTTAACTCAAGGGCGGTAATCAGGTCAGCAAGGTCAGGGTGAGTGGAAACCATCCCTGACCTCAGCAGCATGAGGCTCGGGCAGTTTGACCTCCTGGGCCTCATCTGCATTCTACTGGCCAGTAGCCTGCTTGAAACTGGCAAAAAGAAAACACAGCAGCAGGAGAGGAATGGTGGAGGCAGGAGGCATGCAGATGGTTAGAATGAACAGTCCACCGCACTGAGGTAAATCCTGGGAATGAGGAAGCCCAGGGCAGGTGAGGTCTCAACTTTCCTCGTGTGTTTGGGGGGAGTACACCTGCTCCCCCACTGGACCCGTGAGGCAGGTTTTTAAAATAATTTTCAAACTTACCGTTTAGGGCTCTCATGGCTGGTTCCACTTTTCAAGAAATTCACCTGGCAGGTTAGCTGCAATGGTCTAATCAGGTCACCAGTTAAAAGGGCAGCACGGTGGCCTAGTGGTTAGCACAGCTGCCTCACGGCGCTGAGGTCCCAGGTTCGAATCCCGACTCTGGGTCACTGTCCGTGTGGAGTTTGCACATTCTCCCCGTGTCTGCATGGGTTTCGCCCCCACAACCCAAAAATGTGCAGGGTAGGTGGATTGGCCACACTAAATTGCCCCTTAATTGGAAAAAATAATTGGGTAATCTAAATTTTAAAAAAAAGGTCACCAGTTAAAATAACAGCCCAATTCCTGTGATGTAATCGGAGTCCAATCTGTGCATTTGACGGCAGCACGGTAGCATTGTGGATAGCACAATCGCTTCACAGCTCCAGGGTCCCAGGTTCGATTCTGGCTTGGGTCACTGTCTGTGCGGAGTCTGCACATCCTCCCCGTGTGTGCGTGGGTTTCCTCTGGGTGCTCCGGTTTCCTCCCACAGTCCAAAGATGTGCAGGTTAGGTGGATTGGCCATGATAAATTGCCCTTATTGTTCAAAATTGCCCTTGGTGTTGGGTGGGGTAACTGGGGGATGGGGTGGAGGGGTTGCTGGGGGATGGGGTGGAGGTGTTGACCTTGGGTGGGGTGCTCTTTCCAAGAGCCAGTGCAGACTCGATGGGCCGAATGGCCTCCTTCAGCACTGGAAATTCTATGAAAAAAAATTCTATGAACCCTCATGGGTTTTAGGTAAGTGATGCTGCTCAGAATAGGTTACAGTTGAAGGCTGCTGGGAGGGAGTGCAGCTGAAAAAACCGATCAGAGGGTTAGAATTCTGCAGACAGTAACTCACCTCCTGACTTCTCAAAGCCTGTTCACCATCGATAAGGCACAAGTTAGGAGAGTAATGGAATACACTCCACTTGCCTGGATGAGCACAGCGTTAACAACACTCAAGAAGCTCGACACCATCCAAGACAAAGCAGCCTGCTTGAGGGACACCCCAGCTATCATCTTCAACATTCATTTCCTCCACCACTGGTGCGCAGCGGCGACAGTGTATACCATCTACAAGGCGCACTGCAAGAACTCAACAAGGCTCCTTCGACAGCACCTTCTCATTTTGTGACCTCTCCCACTTGGAAGGATAAGGGCAGCAGGTGTTTGGAAACACCATAGAGTCATATAATTTACAGTGCAGAAGGAGGCCATTCAGCCTTTCGTGTCTGCACCGGGCCTTGGAAAGAGCACCCCACACAAGCCCACACCTCCACTCTATTCCCGTAACCCAGTAACCCCACCCCACCTTTCTGGACACTAAGGGCAATTTAGCATGGCCAATCCACCTAACCTGCACATTTTTGGACTGTGGGAGGAAACCGGAGCACCCGGAGTAAACCCACGCAGACACGGGGAGAACGTGCAGACTCCGCATGACAGTGACCCAGCGGGGAATCGAAACTGGGACCCTGGAGCTGTGAAGCAACTGTGCTAACCACTGTGCTACCGGCTGCCTATCACTGCAAGTTCCCCTCCAAGCCATACACCATCCTGACTTGGAACTATATTGCCGTTCTTCCCTGTCGCTGGGTCAAAATCCTGGAAATCTAACTGCACCATGGATATTCCTGCAACACGGATTGCAGCGGTTCAATAAGGCAGCTCACCACCACCTTCTCCAGAGCAATTAGTGATGGACAATAAATGCTGGTTTAGACAGCGATGCCCACATCCATGAATTAATTAAATAAATGGTGTCAGAAGGTAAGTGCCACATTCAATCCTAACTGCCTAGCTGCCCGGTTTCTGATGGAGACGCGGGGTTAAAACTGTCTGAGTGCAAGGATTGAAAACAAGGAGCGTATTTCTGCTAAAGTAAAATGAACAGTGCCATATTTTTGCATGAAAGGGTTTAAATTCTATAAATCACTCACAAACCTTTTACATGTACTTTCTCAGAAAACGACAGCGTCTTATGATAAGTATGAAGTCAGCAGTGATATTGTTTGATAATTTCACTATACCCGCATGCAATTTATACCCTATTATTGTAAATGTTTACAGGAAGATAAGAAATCAGATCTGAACTTGAAGCACACCACTAGTTATATCTACTACACCCAAAAGACAGGAATTATAGGATTTCCAAGATTCTGTGCTGCTCAGAATTGTACATGGTGATAAATTGACGAACCTCGGCTTATCTGTACATAAAGCAGTTTCCTGATTGTATGTCTACTGTGACTGCTCTTTCCTGACATGGACACTCTGCTTATCTGCCAGTTGATTTTAGTTCCATGTCTTCCCTTCATTCTCTGGCCTTTGATCTACTGTCAGTTGAGATTCCCAAATGTAATCAATCCATGGCCTTCCTGCTTGATTCTTTCGCTTGCTTTTCTCTGCCTACAGCCTGCTCAACTTTTAAGTTTGAAAATCAATTGCTTGCAATATTAACATATAATCCCTTCATGCGTTTCTATGGCAGTCCTCTAGTCACTATTTTAAACAGGTCTGTCAAAAGAGCAGGCGGAGGAACAAAAGCTCTATAATTGCAACAAAAATCATTTCTAGGTTTTGAAACTCCTCCCTGAGCCAACACCAACAAATTAAAATTAGCCAGGCATTCATTTCATGTGTTGTCTGTGAAATCTTGCTGTGCACAAATTAGTTGTGTGCATACATTTTATTCACAACATTGAACAAATTCGGAAATTAATTCATTAGCTGTACTTTGGTGCACTCCAAGGGCATAGTAAGGTGATAAATCAATGCAAGTTTTTTTTCTTAAGTAGCATTGTGGATAGCCAGGGTCCCAGGTTCGATTCCGGCTTGGGTCACTGTCTGTGCGGAGTCTGCACATCCTCCCCGTGTGTGCGTGGGTTTCCTCCGGGTGTTCCGGTTTCCTCCCACAGTCCAAAGATGTGCAGGTTATGTGGATTGGCCATGATAAATTGCCCTTAGTGTCCAAAATTGCCCTTAGTGTTGGGTGGGGTTACTGGGTTATGTGGATAGGGTGGAGGTGTTGACCTTGGGTAGGGTGCTCTTTCCAGGAGCCGGTGCAGACTCGATGGGCCGAATGGCCTCCTTCTGCTCTGTAAATTCTATCTATGTAATGAGTTTTCATTTCTGCCTGGCTTTCATGCTATTTTAGGAATACACGGGTGGTTTACAGCATTCTTTTCTTATTCTCCTGTTTACACTGTGGTTTCAGGCATTTTTTTCTTTTGATTTTCTTCTGGTTTTTTCCCTCTTTAATCGCCGTACCGTCAGATTGCCACTCTGCTCCTACTTTTCTCCGCCACCCTGGAGCTCCGCATTTCTGGCTAGCATTCTGGTTCCCAGCTGTTCCAGAAAGGTGGAGCATACCTGAAGTAGAACTGTTTCTTTTTTTTTTTAATTTAGAATATCCAATTTATTTTTTCCAATTAAGGGGCAATTTAATGTGGCCAATCCACCTAACTTGCACATCTTTGGGTTGTGGGGGTGAAACCCACGCAGACACGGGGAGAATGTGCAAACTCCTCACAGACAGTGACCCAGGGCCGGGATTCGAACCCGGGTCCTCAGCGCCGTAGGCAGCAATGCTAACCACTGTGCCACCGTGCCGCCCGGAACTGTTTCTTTGTGGCATTGGATTGTTGGGGGATGCCACCCTTTTCTATGGCACTGAGTGCCGTATTCTGGTACGTAAAGAGTTTCAATACCTCAAAGCTTCTTTGAAAAGATATACAGAGAAAAGGTAGTTGTACCGCGGGGTATGGTGAGTAAACCAACTGGATAAGGAGGTAGCGTAGGTGAGTGGGTAGGGTGTGTAAAGGGTTAGGGTGGCAGGTGGGTCAGGTGGCAGGTGAATAGAGTGGCAGATGGGTGGGGTTATACGGTAGCAGGTGGAAAGCGTGGCAGATGGCAGTTGGGTTGGTGGGTAGTTGCGGGTGAATGAGGTAGTAGGGTGGCATGTCCATAGGGTGTCAGATGGGTGAGGTTGCTGGTTAGAAGGTGGGTGAGGTGGTAGGTTGGCAGGTGGGTAGGGTGGCAGGTGGGTGAGTTTGTCATGTGGCAGGTGGGTGAGGTGGTTAGGGTGGCAGGAGGATAGGGTGGCATGTTGATAAGTGGCAGGCTGGCAAGTGGGTAGGGTGGCAGCTAGGTGATATGTGTAGGGTGACAATTGGGGTATATTGTTACCCAGGAATTAGGCTAGGACAGGACAGCACAGTGGTTAGCACTGTTGATTCACAGCCCCAGGGACCCGGGTTCGATTCCCAGTTGGGTCACTGTCTGTGTGGAGTCTGCACATTCTCCCTGTGTCTGCATGGGTTTCCTCCGGGTGCTCCGGTTTCCTCCCACAAGTCCCCAAAGACATGCTTGTTAGGTGAATTGGACATTCTGAATTTTCCCTCTGTGTACCCAAACAGGCGCCATACGGGGTCCAGGGGATTTTCACTGTAACTTCATTGCAGTGTTAATGTAAGCCTACTTGTGTCACTAATAAAGATTATTATTCTCTAGCTATCATTCCTGCCATTTTTTTATGTTGTGTTCACTCTGAACCTTTGATCTGTGGAACCTTCCATTGCACCCTTGGGGGCATTAGTATAGCAACATGCCCTTAGTGTTGGGTGGGGTTACTGGGTTATGGGGATAGGGTGGAGGCGTTGACCTTGGGTAGGGTGCTCTTTTCAACAGCCAGTGCAGACTCGATGGGCTGAATGGCCTCCTTCTGCACTGTAGATTCTATGAACATTGAAGGCAGCTGATAAAATCTGAAACTCCACTTATTGCCTATCCCGAGTTGCCCTTCAGATGGTGATGGTGAGTTGCCTTCTTGAACCCCTGCAGTCCTTGAGGTACAGGTACACCCACTGTGCAGGAGGAAGTGCCAGGATTTTGTCCCAGTGACACTGAAGGAACGGTGATATATTTCCAAGTCAGGGTGGTGAGTATCTGCTGCACTGGAAGAGAGAAAGGGAGTTTCCAGAGGGTAGAAGAATCATGAGTTGAAAGAACAACTTTTTTGCCCTCAGCTGAAAACAATAAGCTACTTTTGGAGGCCTATAATGAAGGGAGGGGAGGCCTCCGTGATTTCCTGGGTTTACTGCTACTATCACAGGAACCACCATTACTTTGCATCCTGTGACCTCAGACGTTGACGTGGCCTTCAAAACAAAATTGGATAATTATCTGAAGAGACAAGGGGTGGATTCTCCATTTTGGAGACTATTGCTGATGCTGGAATTAAATTGTAGGTATTCTGAGGCCCTGATAGCGATGCCGGTCCTGGAGCAATTCAGGACATGCTCATGGGCCAGCACTGGTGCCATGTTCAACAAGTGCAATTCCAACGAACGCCGGAGTTGGAATGGCTGCGGTTGGGATTGGCCCAACAAGCTGGTGCCGTATATAAGCACTCCCCTCCCCACATACTCTCATTCCAGTCAAGAAGACGCCTCCCCGCAGATGCAGAGCCGGTTATGCTACTGGATGCCGGGAGGACACCGATGTACTGCTCGATCACGCTCCTGGTCGCAACTTGGGCATCATTGTAACGGTCCTCCGTATTTTGGTCTGTGGCCTTTGGATGGGCGTCATTAGCAACGACTGCAGCGGATATCTGCCCAGGAGCCTACCCCTCTCCCGGGGGAACTCCTCGAATATATCGGAACCCGTTGATTTTGCCAGGATGAAGGTGTCCTGCACACTGCCCTGGTATCAGGTGCAGAGATGCCCTTCAGTTTGTGAAGGGCACCACCTTATGCGCCAGTGCCCATAGGGGGACATGCATCCCATCGATCACCCCCTAGGACTGGTGCATCCCAGTGAATCCCGTTGGCCAGGCAACCTGATGGGCTCAGACCATGTCCAGGTGGATGTAGTGCACCCACCAGACATACAGGGCATCCGTAACAGTGCCGATACACCTATGCACAGAGGTCTGCTAGATCTTGACAGATTCGCACTCGGCACCTGGAAGGACCCTGCTAACATTGACGGCCACCGGGAGTGGGTGTCCTCCTGCACACCCCTGCAACTCCAGATGCGCCATGATTCAGCACAGATGTCTCATGGCCCCCCTGCTCAGCTGCAGTCATCTGTAGCATGCTCGGTCCAGCATGTCCTCGTATGATAGGCGCTCTCTTGTAAGCACAAGACCTGACGTAATGCCTCCTCCTCGGCCTGTTGGGCGGCTGGCTCTCCATCATCACTGGCTAGCTCCTGTTCTGCAGGGCCCTCCCTGAGCAGCTACTTCCCAAGGACTGTGGCGGCTAGGTAGATGCCAACCATTCCTGGTTATGTATCAAACTCCATTCTTTGCACGAGGTAAAGAACAGACATGTAAACATGGTGAGTACTGCCATGCCCAAACGCATCCAACGGGCTACACGGTAGCCCTGGCTTGCACTGTAGCACCTGCCCCTGCATTTCCCCCCCCCCCCCTCCCCCCCACCATTCCCACCCCCACCCCCTGCTGTTCCCCCTGGCACTTTGCCCTCCACACCTCACCCCTGGCCCCATCGATGCCTGGAACCGGGGGACCTCTAACCCTGCCACCCATCCCTGCCGGCAGGGGTATCGGTGGCTGGCCCTACCCATGCCAGCGCTATGCTTTGCAGCCCCTGTCCTGCACCCTCCTATGGGATCTACTGTAGGGGTCCTCCTTGGATGGGCCGTGTGATATCCTGCCAGCAGTGTGACGCCAGGTTGTGGGGGGCTTGGGCGTATTATGCCACAGAATGCTGCCTGCTTCATGGCATCCTTGCGGGCAAGGCACATGGATGGGGCTCAGCCAGGGGGTGAGCATCCATTGGGACCATAGCTGTGGTGTGTTGTGGGTCCTTTGTGTGGCAAACCGGTTGTGTCTACATGTCTGGGGGCAGGATGGGTGTCGACGGTCATGATACATGGGTCCACCGGTCATGGCACACTCTGCGGCTCCCCTGCTGCCCCTGCAGTGGGGCAGCGCCTCCGACGGGTGCATCGGGGTGTGTTAGCACCAGGTGGACCACGGGCTGTGCTGGGCCATGCCCATCCGCTAATGAGTTACCTGGGTTCTGTGCGTTTCTCGGGGAGTGGCCTAGGGAGGGGGCACCCATATGGCCAGTGACACTCTGCACATCTACGGGCCACAGTGGGCAGTCAGTGGGTTGCACAGTCAGATGGTTTCCTTACAGCCCGCAGCAATGGCGGACCATGCACAGCTATCCTGGTCGCGGGAGGACACTCCAACCAACAGCCCATCTCCTGGTTGCCCCCCGCTACTCCTTCCCAGCCCTTCAGTAGCCCCCCCTGGCCAGCGACACAACTGGCAGCCCACCGTTACACCTTTGGAAACTTTTCTTCCTTCCTCTCTCCATCATCAGTGATGGTGTCTGTTTCCCAATTTTAAATACCACAAGTGAACTGCACTGTCGTCACTTCCGCCTGGGAGAGGCGGAGCATCACGGGAGGCCAGGGAACACCGGATAGGGCCCATTAATGATACGCTAACGACAATTACTGTACAATTTTCATGCCCACACATGCGCACGGGCTGGACCACGTTCAAGCCGCTATTGAGGTGCCGGAACATGGCATTTTGCTGGCCATCTGGCGCTAACTTGTTTTTCGACTGACGCGCCAATCCCCGCCCGATCGCGATTTGCGGTGCTGGCGTCGCTGGACAGAGAATCCCACCGAAGATTTCTCGAGCTTTGGGGGAAATGTTGTGAGAGTGGAACTCGGTGAGTTGCTGTTGCAGAGAGCTGGCAGACACAATGGGCCAAATGGCTTCCTTTAGTGCAGTAACTATTCTATGATTCTATGAAAGCAGAGGCCACACCTACCCAGAGGGTGTTGTGAGTGAGGGAGATCAAAATCCAGACAGGAACACGGGGTCGTCGCCACCATCTAATTTCCTAACCTCCACACCAGCTTGTGTAAAATGGCCATTAAAAATGCAGATTCCAACTAAGCAAGTCATGTGATCAGCAGATTTGGAGGCAATGTATCCACAAGGCTGAAATGATGCCATTTGCCACAAATTTTAATTAACTTTGAGTCCTAACTCCTGTTTCAAGTGAAACATTTGTCCCCCACTCAATATGCATTCAGAGATTTATATGAAATCTGAACAGGAAGAAGAGTAGGAGCCGTGGAACTCTGCCTTTTCTCCTCTGTATTGCACCCCAGAAATACTAACCCATGCGTACAATGTAGAGAAAGAGCAGCACCCAAGTAGCCTTATACCCATGGTCACTTACAACTGACATTTCAGTCTTTTAGCATTGTGAGTCCACTCCTGTCTATAGTCAAAAAGCAATTTCCCCTTTGAGGTTTGGCAAAGCTGTAGTTTCCTGCCCATAAATTTATGCTGTATTATGTTCCTTGCTCATTCACAGAATTCAAGTTAAGTTCACACCAGAAATGGAGTTGGCGCATTGGAGGTCACAAACAAACTAAGGATACACCGCCCTATCAGAGGCACCAGTGGAAAATCCACACTGAGATCTGTCTTCATTCAAGAAGGGATGTAAAGGTGAATGAAACTCTGCCAAGCCCAAATTCTAAGAATGTGTGATCAATATCCTGTTGTGCAACTTTTCACAATGTGTAATAAGTGTAATAAGTGATGACCTGCCGCTGATATTGGGTGTAGCAATCAAACAAATTCAATAAACTGCTCTGGTTCATATCTGTCCGTGTTCCATTTGAATCTCAAAGGATAGAGCATGGAAACTAAATGCATGCTGTGAGCCCTAAGTCTCAGTTACACTTCCAGTTCCACAAGTGTTGCTTCCTTGGCTTATTGTTTTTCATTATTGTTGCAGGATTCAGCGCATTATTGTATCTGGAACCATTCCAAAAGTCAATTGTTTCAATGTGTTAGTCACATTCACAGTGTAATACATGTCCCAATAAATTTGTAACTGACCCTTATAACCCAGGAACTGTTGGTTGATTCTGTGACGTGTTGCATCCAGGAAATTGCATGCACAAAGCCTGGCATTTTCTATTAATTACACTTATCAGCACGAGGCCCCATGAATTAGGCTAGGACCCAGCGAATCCAAGTCCTTGCCTCCACTGCTAACTTCTTCCATGAGCCCCTTGTTTGCGGGCAGAACATCCCAACACCCTGGCACGACCCTTTATGCCTGAGGCTTAGCATGTAATCTTTTTCCAGCCCAAACCAAGGATCTGCCTGGCAGCTGGTATTCCAGGTAAAAGGAAGACTCCTGGCCAAAATAGGTAGGGCTTGCGTGACCTGGATTCTGACTCGATCCCCAAATAGTGCCTTTTGATTTTTTTTTGGTCCCTTTAACCAATAACTCCTTCAAAGTACAGAAAGTAAGAGTGCTGGCTGACTCCAGCCTCTGAGAATTTAAGTAGGTGTGGTACTTTTACATTGGTTCTAAGTTAACCAGTAACTGGTTGAGCCACAACCTGCAGTTGTGGTTGGCTGATCGTGTATACAATCAGGTGCATCTATTGTCACTTACAAATGAGGGCTAGCATTGCTTCATTCAGAGGTTCTGTCTTTTTCCAACAATATCTTTGGTATTGGGCATTCGCTCAGCATGTTCACTGAACTGCAAAAGTGACGATCTCTGGGGAAGGAAGAGATTTGTGAATTCCTGCTTTCCGGTTCAGTCTGATATCCAGCATGTTGAAACTGGGCTATAGAGTGTATTGTAGCATGTCACTGAACTCTCTAAAACTTAAGCATTGATCTGAGTGCTCATAAACATACTCCTAACATGTTGGGGCACTGGGGTTTCGACTAAGAATGCCCTGTTGTTGTCATGAAATCCAAGGTAGACGACAGTGCAGAGAAACTTTCTTGTATGTCAGTAAGATTTGGCTAGTACTCTCCTGCACACTCCAGCCTTGACTGGCAGGAGATTCAGACAGCCTGCACTTTCTCACGCAGACAAATGGTGATCGTTTCTAAGAAGCACTGAACAATCCCGATCTCTGTGCATTACCATTGAAGAAAACAACTCAACCAGTGCTACCTTCTCAAGAATAGAATAGAATCATAGAATCGCTACAGTGCAGATAGAGGCCATTCAGCCCATTGAGTCTGCACTGGCCCTTGGAAAGAGCACCCTACTTAAGCCCATGCCTCCATCCTAGCCCTGTAACCCACTAACTCTACCTACCCTTTTGGACACTAAGGGACAATTTATCATGGCCAATCTGCCTAGCCTGCACATCTGGGAGGAAACCGGAGCACTCAGAGGAAACCTACGCAGACACAGGGAGAAAGTGGAAACTCCACACAGTCACCCGAGGCCAGAATTGAACCCGGATCCCTGGAGCTGTGAGGCAGCAGTGCTAACTACTGTACCACCGTGTCACCCAAGTTCACTATCAACATCCTTGTTAATCTAGATAACTGTACGAGTGTTTGTGACACTTGGGAAGAATTTCACAGAGTCCTGTGAAGTGTTATCTTGTCTTTGGTGCTGACAGTGTTGGCAAGTTGTTATTCAGGCCTGGCAAACTGAAAAGAGGATAAATGTCAAAATGCTCATTGAAGAGACCCCTTGGGAAAGAGCTTGCTCTGCAATATACAGCGTGTACATTTATTGCTTGACTGCACGCTCTCAGTAAGTAAGTGATTATGGGAAAATGACATAGCAACAACAAGATAGCAAATAAAAATAAAATACTGCGGATGCTGTAGATCTGAAATTAAAAGAGAAATTGCTGGAAAAACTCAATGGGTCCAGCAGCATTAGTTCCGGAAAAAGAATCATATTCATTTTGAAACATTATCTCTGTTTCCCTCTCCGTATATGCTGCCAGACCTGCTGAATTTTATCAACACTATCTGTTTTTATTTTAG
The DNA here is from genome assembly GCF_902713615.1 of Scyliorhinus canicula. Taxonomy (NCBI): domain Eukaryota; kingdom Metazoa; phylum Chordata; class Chondrichthyes; order Carcharhiniformes; family Scyliorhinidae; genus Scyliorhinus; species Scyliorhinus canicula. The sequence goes on from NC_052148.1 coordinate 164,401,417, forward strand.
AACGGGTTGGCATTGCCTCGGAGCTTGAAGGAAGCCTCTCCAGTTTTGCATTTCCCCACAATGTTGATGCTCTCATAGTCAATCAAGTGCGGGCGCTTCAAAGCAGTTAAGGCTTTAAAATTTCTGGGCTGCCTTCCAGTTTAGAACTGTTTCCTTATGTTATGCACTATTTTCTGCTGTAAGTGTATGTGAGTTAAATGACCAAGCCTAAGAATGCATGTCTCAAAATATTCTGCCCTCATCATTGTACTATGCCAAATTGTGAAATATTCATTAGTGTCGTTTTTTGTGATAGGATCTGCTTTATTATTAATATGTTGTGCAAATGTTCTACAAGCCTATTTTTTCATGCATTTTTCTAATCATTAATGGATCAGTGTGGAGGAGTTATCCATGGAGTGCAGAGGGGCTCAAGTGTATTTGGTCCCCAGAGCTCTAAGAATTCTTAATGTGGCTCTGGTAAATGAAACAGACATCCTGACTGCAGATTGTATTGGAAAAGCTTTCAGAGTAAAGCCCTTTTACAGTGTCAAGATATATACCACTCGCAAGCATAACTTTAAAGGCAGCAGCAATGATAGCAATTTTTTCATTCCCCTCACCCAGTGGGAGAGGTGCATGGGAGGTGTTATGATTAGGCTGAGTCCACTCTCATTGACTTCAAATCACTTTTTTTTCATTTGGCACCATTTGGTCTCTCCGAACTTTCATGGAATTGCTTTGTGTTTTGTACATCGAGTCAGTGGGAAGCCCACACAGTTCAAGTTGTGGAAACTGCACCACTGGCCAGAAGAGGTCATTATAGATTTTGTAAAATTACTTCAGGCAATGTTTCCTGTGGGTCAAGAGGAGTGGCTTTAAACCCCACAAACCATCCTTACCCCATCCCAGCCCTTGCATCTCCCTGGGCACAATCATCTCAGCTGCCGACGCCCTAGGTCACAACACAGGTTATGCCACAGAGCTGTTCTTTGGTCCCTATGTTCTGACCAGATTTCCCATTCTTGCCCAGTAGCCCTGATGCCAGTATTGCCAGTTTTGCGATATTCAACTGAATCCTGGGAGTTAAAGTGGCTTGGGTCACAAATTGGGCTTCTTGCAAAGGATTTCCCCCTGTCCATTCCAAACATGCCACCCAGTAAAAATTGAGGCTGATCTTGGTGGATAAGACCATTAGACCATAGGAAATAAGAACAGGAGCCTGCTCCACCACTCAATAGGATCATGGCTAAATTCTCCATTTTCCAACACCGTAGCTCTACCCTTGATGGGAAGTTGAGAATGAATCCATTTATCTGCTCACTGTAGCCCATTCATTGGCTGATGCAGTGCTTTAAAATACATGTCAGCAGATTGAGTTGTGTTCTCCCAGTTTCTTGCCAAACACACTGATTGGACATTTAGGAAAATGTTCAATTTTGCTTGGGAACAACCATGCAAGAACCAGCAGGATCTCTCACATGGTGTTCTTCCAAAATGAAACATGCACCAGAAGGCGTGTCTACCTGCGAATTATAAAGCAGTTCTTGTTATTCTATACAGTATACATTCTCTGCAACATATTCATGTGTGTAGTGTGTGGGAGATACAGTCCACTTCTGATAATTCCATGTCATTTTTGTGCATCAAAAAGGTTGAATTGTCCAATTTATTTTAATCAGCAGGATGATTAATGCAACAAATTGGAGAATATTATACTAAAATTTTAATTATCAGATCATTTGAATTAGGGCAGTTTTAAAATTAGGAGGTGGAAAGTTTGCATCAATTTCATTTTTAGGATTGAACAGCTGAATGGTGTATATTCTCCCAATAGTTAACAAAACCTGCAAAGGTTTAATGCAGCTTTGTTAAAAGTTGGGCCCCAGTTTTGGAAATGTCTTACATTCTTCACATTACCCCTGCAAACAGCTGAATAAAATGCATCCAGCTGGTATAAGATTCTGACTAACCGTGCAGCTGGACTATGACTCCCTCTGATTCACACTCCATTGATTGGCCTGCCCAACCCCCACAAAGCCAATTATGTTTTTTCTGTACCTTAACGTCATTCAAGCTTTTTAAATTGTAAGTCCAAAATGGATAAAAATCATGGCAGGCATTGTAAAACAAGCTCATAGCAAGGCAGCAGCCCACTTAACACCGCACCCAATTTTCATTATCAAAAACTTGGGAAGAACAATTTCACCCCATTATCTTTAAAGGCCAGTTCAACATTGTTTAAAATGAGTGCTGACCTTCCCAAGTGGTTGTGGTTGGACTTGCATCCATGGGTTTAAGTGTACTAACAATAAGCCTTCCAACCACAGATCCATCATAACATTATTTGCAGCAATATCTTTGAGATCAGGCTATTAGTACTGATCGGGGGTTTCACCACTGCAATTATATTTATGAGAAAACAAATGAATTTAGCCAGAACTATGTGTTCTCGGCAATATGATTCCTTAAATGGGATAGCGATTGATCTGTTCCACTGTTCTTTTTGTTGCAAAGTATATCCCTATTGTTTATTACACAGAAGTTCACTAATATCAGAAAATGTACTTCATGGCAATGGTTTTACTGCATGCAATGTGCAATGTCATTATATTTGATTTTGTTCATGGAATGTGAGTGTCGCTGACAAGACCAACATTCGTTGACGATTCTTAAATGTCCTTGAAAAACCAATGGTGAGCCACCTTCCTGAGGCGCTGGAGTCCAACTGGTGTAGGAACATCAACAGTGCCGTTAGAAAGCAAGTACCAGGGTGCTGATCCAGTGACAGTGAAGGAACGGCGGTACAGCTATGAGTGAGGATGGTCTGTGACTTGAAAGGGGGCTTACAAGTGATGATGTTCCCCTGCCATCCTTGTCATTATAGGTGGTAGAGGACATGAGTCTGGAAGGTCCTGTTGAAGGAGGCTTGGTGAGTTGCTGCACTGCATTTTGTTGATGATACATACTGCTGCCACTGTGTGCCAATGGTGGATGAGGATTCTATTAAATAGGTTATGTTGTTTGGGATGATACCGAGCTTCTTCAGTGTTGTTGGAGCCACACATGTCCAGGCAAGTGGGAAGTATTCTATCACAATACTAACTAATGCCTGGTAGAAGTGGACATGTTTTGGGAGTAAGTAGGCAAGTTATTTACCACAGAATTCCCAGCCTCTAGCCTGCTCTTGTAGTCGCCTGATCACCAAAGCGATGACCAGTGCAGATGACAGATCACTGGCTCATACGGTCCTCCATGTGCATCAGATTCCACCAGAAGCAGCAGAAGATAAACAGCTCAGAACAATGATCGATGTTGAGTGGCTTCAAGAGTCAAGCATGCCCTTGATCTTTCAACAATGTCTTCTCCAAAATCTCCAAATGTTCAATCTAATGGAGTGGAGGAAAATTGAAAAGAGCTATCATCTCATGCTGCGAAGAAACAATCAGCTACAAGACCAGAAAATACCAAGACTGGTATGGCAAGAATGACCAGACCATCCAAGACCTCATCGAAAAGAAAAGGAAAGCTCTTCTGCCTGGCAGAATGACGTAACCAGGAAGGCAAAGAGGAGAGCTCATAAATCAGCCAAGGCAAAGGTACAAAGAAGAAGTAAGGAAATCAAGAACCAATGGTGGACCGAGAAATCTAAGGATCAGAAACTCCTCGCCAAAAAGCACAACACCCTAGACCGCAAACACGGAGTAAGGATGAAAGCCTCTTGAGAGATAGAGAAAACATCAGACTTTGATGGAGAGAACACTTCAAAGTACTCCTAAATCATGATACAATCATAGACTAGGACGTGTTTGAGGAAATCCCCCAACTCCCATCAAAGGTGATCTTGGATTCCCACCAAGCATGGACGAAGTGGAAGATGCCATTAACACGTAAAGAATGAAAAGAATGGGTTGATGAGATCCCAATGGAGATGTTCAAACTTGGAGGAGATGAGATCACCCATCATCTCCATCAGCTGTTCCTGAAAATCTGGGGTAGAGAAGAAATTTCTGCCGACCTCAGGGATGCTGTCATCACCCCCATCTTCAAGAAAGGAGACAAAGTGGACTGTCAGAACTACCGAGGAATCCCTTAACCTCCATCACTGGGAAGGGAATCGTTGGATTCCTCTCTAGCTGACTTATCTCAGTCTCTGAAGAAATCTTTCTGGAAAATCAGTGTGGCTTGCCACCAAAATGTGGAACAACAGACACAATTTTCACTGCTATTCAAGAGAAATGCCAGGAGCAACATCAACCACTTTACATGGCCTTCATCCATCTGATAAAGGCTTTTGACTCAGTCAATTGGGAAGTGCTCTGGAAGACACTATCAAAGGCCGGATGTCCAGAGAAATTCATCGACATCCTCCAACTCTTCCATGACAAGATGTCAGTGATAGTGCTCACCGATGGAAATAGGGCAGAAACCTTTGATGTCAAGACCGGACTAAAGCAGGGATGTGACATCGTTCCCATCCTTCTCTCCCTCTTCATCACCACCATCCTTCACCTTGTCAATAACAAGCTTCCCAGTCTACAGGATGGACAGAAAAAATTTCAACCTCAACTGGTTGAAATCCAAGAAGAAAACAACACTGACATCGCTCGGGAACTTCAGTGTACGGATGACATCGCCATTTCCATTCTCTCAGAAAAGAATCTCCAAGTCATGCTTGACACCTTTGCAGAAGCATATCGAAAAAACAGCCTCAACCTCAAGAAGACCCAAGTCCTTTACCAACCCACCCCAAGGCAAGATCCGGTCTCTCCCTCCATCAAGATCAAAGAAACCCTACCAAATGTGGAAAATTTCCCCAACCTGGGAAGCCACCTCTCCGCTAAAGTTGATGTTGATGTGGAGAACCAACATTGTATCCAATCTGCGAGCAACTTCTTCAGATGCCGAAGGACAATGGTCTAACGACCTTTACATTCATTCTGACACCAAGGTTCTCGTGAACATGGCAGTCATCCTTCCAACTTTTCTATCTGGCTCAGAAACTTGGACTACTTGCAGACGCCACCTGGGGAGGTACCACCAACACTGTTGTGACATTATAGAAATGTTCATCATGTAAGGAGTTAATACCATCTGACAATTAGCCCCTAGATGAAGCTAGAGGCAGTACAATAAAAGGCACTGACTCTTGGGCTTCTGGGAGAGTGGACGAGAGGAGACTGGAGTAAAATGCATAGGAGATCTAGAGAGGATAGAATACAGTTAGTTAGGATATAGAGATAATGTTAGTTGAGTGTAGTTTAATATAATCTATTGTTTACTATAGGAATAAGTGTCAAACTTTATTTAAATAGTGTAAATAAAATTAGCTTTGTTGGTGAACTTAGCTTCAAGTGCCTTTACAAACACTACGCATTCCATCCTGACAACAGATTCACAAAGAACACCACATGGTACCAGGAAGTGTATTCCTAGATTGTAAGCAGTGAGAAAAGAAAGATAATTCAACTACCAAGAAAAAAGAAAAATCATCGCACCGCTATACAAACCTCAGAATCAGCAAGAAAATATCGAGAGCAACATGGAAGGCCTGAAGAAACCAGAACACTTCAAAATGTCCGGTAAACTTAGCATGAACTGGAAAGATTTCAAGCAACAATTTGAAGTTTTTCTATCTGCCTCTGCGCTAGAATCAACTCCTGATCGCAGAAAATTTGCCCTCCTCCTTAATCTGCCAGGTCCACAGGCATTTGAACTTTTCAATTCTTTTGAATTCATGTACAGTGAGATAAAAAGAAGCATGAATGGGTATTGGAAAAATTGATACTCATTTCAAAAAGCAAGTCAATGAGACATACGAACGATATATGTTTTTAAAAAGGCTACTGCTCAAAGGAGAATCATTTGACTCATTTGTCACTGATTTAAGGCTCGGAGCGCAATCCTGCAATTTTTCCTCTGTTCCAGATTCAGTGTTGTGAGACCAGATTGTGTTAGGCATTTTTGATGAGCAAATACGAGAATGACTATTAAGTTGACCAAATTTAACTTTAGAGGAAACCATAAACTTGTGTAAAAGCAGTGAATAAGCCACTAATGAGTATTCTGAATTCAGAGCCAGAGAAAAAGGCATGAACTTGAGCAATGTGGTAGGCACCATTGCCTCTGTGGAGCAGTTCTGAAAGCAGCATGCCACGCATTGCGGCCATTTTGAATGTGACATCAGCGGCGTAATGATGTGCACATGCTGTGGCCACATCTTCAGTAGAAAAAATTATCCTGCATTTGGAAAGAAGTTCTTACGATGTAACAAACTTGATAATTTTGCCACACAGTGCCGATTTAATTGTGACGGTACTGCAAAACAACTTTAAATAATCGTTTCAACCAAATATAAAGGTTCACAGCATAAAACATAATGCGGATGAAGAAAACATTTTAAAGTCACAAATTGATTCTGCTGACTTTCCTTCACAGGGCACCTTTATAATTGAAGTGATAACGAAAGTTAATGATACAGACACTGCTGATAAACAAATTATGCAACTCTACGATGTGAATAAGGATTGGACTGTCATGCTTAATGTAAATGAATCAGATGTGCAGTTAAATTGGACACAGGTGCACACACTAATCTGATAACATAATGAGATTTGAAAAAAGTAGACAACCTTCCATAACTTAAAAAAGCGACATGCAGATTAACTGAGTACAATGGTAATGAAATAACTACAAACGTTCATGCTGCCAAATGGTGAAGTACGGTGACATTGGGATTCCACTTGACTTTGAGACTGTGAATGTCATAAAGTCATTGCATATTGGGGTGGATTGATGTATCTAGTTAAAGTTAGTTCAGAGATTACACACAGTCAAATATTTAAGTGGTTCACTAAATGACAAGACTGAAACCATTTTCAGCAATTTCAAGCATGTTTTTAATGGAGTGGGCACATTACCATTCACCTACAGCATCAAGTTAAGAGATGATGCTAAACCAGTCATACATGCACCCAGAAGAGTGCCAGCGCCACTGAGAGACCATCTCAAGGACAAATTAGATAGGATGCAGAAAAGTGAGATCATCTCAAAAGTGACTGAGCCGATGCACTGGGTAAGCTCCATGGTGTGTGTAAGAAAACCGAACAGGGATTTAAAAATCTGTATAGACCCCAAAGATTTGAACAATAACATCAAGAGGGAACATTATCCCATTCCCAAGTTTGAAGAAATAACCACAGAAATGGCAAATGCCGGGAAGCACGGTGGCGCAGTGGTTAGTGCTGCTGCCTCACGGCGTCAAGGTCCCAGGTTCGATCCCGGCTCTGGGTCACTGTCCATGTGGACTTTGCACATTCTCCCTGTGTTTCGTGGGTTTCGCCCCCACAACCCAAAGATGTGCAGGGTAGGTGAATTGACCACACTAAATTGCCCCTTAATTGGAAAAAATGAATTGGGTACACTAAATTACATTTAAAAAAGGAAATGGCACATGCCATGTTTTTTACCAAGTTAGATGCTTCCAAGGGATACTGGCACCTATGTCTTAATGTCTTAAGAACAGGGATCTTGGATTCATGTCGCACTACATCCACCCCCCACCATCAGGCCTGGACTTGCAAAATCCTACCAACTGTTCGGGCTTGAGACAATTTACACCTCTTTAACCTGTGATTATCCCTCTCCCTGGATCTGTAATGATTTGATTACCTACAAATGCCTGCATTCCAAGCATTGTCCAGCATCTCTGACTTTGTCTATATAAATGTTTCTGGAACATACCTCGCCATTCACCTGAGCTGCGCTCCGAAAGCTCGTGTTTGAATCAAACCTGTTGGACTTTAACCTGGTGTTGTAAGACTTCTTACTGTGCTCACCCCAATCCAACGCCGGCATCTCCACATCATGTATATATGTCGACAATGTAATAATATGGTCCAACACACTGGAAGAGCACTGTGAGAGGATACTGAAAGTCCTCAACAGGATCAATTCCTATGGACTCAAGCTCAAGAAGGAGAAATGCCAATTTGGCATCCAGAAACTCAACTTTCTGAGAGATGTCATATCGAAAGACAGGGAACAGCCTGATCAATCCAAAATTCAAGCTGTTGGTCAGATGCCAACACCAAAGGATAAGAGAGCAATATTATGCATGTTAGGCGTTGTCAACTTCATGGGAAAATTCATTCCCAATCTATCAAGCAGAACAACTGCATTGAGATATTTGATAAAGAAAAATGTGGAATTTCTGTGGACACCTCAGTATGAAGCTGAGTGGCAAGATATGAAGTCATCTTTGACAACCGCAACGGTTCTAGCATTTTTTGACTCAACAAAAGAAACTAAAATATCAACTGATGCCAGTCAAGATGGCATTGGAGCTGTACTGTTAAAAAAGAGCGAACAACTCATGGAAACCAGTTGCATATGCATCTCGCTTTATGACTCAGACGGAGCAGAGATATGCTCAAATCAAAAAAGAATGTCTGCTGACAGGCATAAGTAAGTTTCATTATTATGTGTATGGCCTCCCACACTTAATTGTGGAAACAGATTATTGTCCGCTGGTGAACATAAGACATAGGAGTGGAAGTAAGGCCATTCGGCCCATCGAGTCCACTCCACTTTGAGAAAGATCTAAATGTCATGCCGCCAAGACTTCAGCATATGATGATGAAACTGAGAAGGTGCGATTTTGCATCAGTCTAGACACCAGGCAAAGAGTTAGTCCTTGCTAATACATTATCAAGAGCCAAGATGTATGTGACGAAAAAGCAACTGAAGTTGTGCTCAATGTTGAAGCGCAAGCTAACTTTATTGCTGACATGGTACCTGTATCAGACACAAAGTTAAAGTTAGACAAAGATTAAACTGACAAAGATGCTACACTTCAAAAAGTGATCTAAAACCTATGAGAAGGATGGCCCAATGGCAGTCATCGAAGTGTTAAGGATGACTTGACAGTCATAAACGGATTTATGCTAAAAGGGGACAGACTCGTGATTCACTCCTGTCTGAGAAAAAATATTTTGAAACAAATACATGAAGAATATCAGGGGAGTGAGAAGTGTCGACGAAGAGCAAGACAATTAGTATACTGGCCAAGGATAAACGCAGATGTGGGCAACTACATGCAGGAATGTCATATGTGTCAGAAGCATCAACCGGCACATGTCAACAAACCTTGGTAGAAAGTGAACTAATCACACAGCCATTTGCAAAAGTCGCAATGGACTTGTTTCACTTCAGAGGACATGATTACTTAGCCATAATAGATTATTATTCCAATTTTCCCAAGGTGATTACGTTGTCAGATTTGACTGCTCACTCAGTCATGAGAGCGACAAAATCTGTATTTGTTAGACACCAATAATAGTTGTTATGGATAATGAACCATGCTTCGGTAGTTTGGAATGGTTGAAATTTGCAGAAGCATACAACTTCCTACATGCTACCTCAAGTCCATAGTATATACAAGCGAATGGAAAAGTTGAAAAGGGAGTTGAACTCGTGAAACTGTTATTTAAGAAAGCATGGGATGATAAGAAGGACTTTTCACTAGCACTGTTGAGTTACAGGGCGACACGTTTATCATCAGGCTTGTTGCCAGCCCAATTGCTAATGGGAAGAAAAGTACGTACAACATTACCAGCAATACTAATACAGAATATGAATTGCCATGTAGTGCATACAAGAATGAAGCAATTAAAATGCAAGCAACAAGCATATTATAACAAAAATGCAAAGCCATTACCGCCACTACATGAAGGTGATTATGTCAGAATTTGTAATCCTGATGGTGGATGGATGAACCTAGCTAAGGTACTAAACAAAGTAGCACCTAGAGCATATATGGGAAGGACTGCATCTGGGCAATTTTTTTGCAGAAACAAAAGAGCATTATTAAAAGTGAAACAGCCAGTGCAATTTCCAGAAACCAACCACAACCAAGAACAAATGTTTCCGAGCATTGACTTTCCAAAAGCTCTGTGGTCGAATGTAAGAGACAATTCCAATGACAATACTATACCATTGAGCAAGAAGGGACAGAAAACTGCCGAATCACTTAAACTTGTAAACATTTAACAAACACACCTCTGTAATTATAAACATGATGTGTGATAACTTCATATATGAAATGTAGGGATATTCTACACCTTGTACATAAAAAGTGTCTGAAAAGATTCAAACATTTTGTTTTCAAAGAAAGAGGGATGTGACGTTATAGAAATGTTCAACATGTAAGGAGTTAATGTCATGTCACAATTGGCCACTAGATGGAGCTAGAGGCCGTACAATAAAAGGCACTGACTCTTAGGCTTCTGGGAGAGAGTGGAGTAGATGAGAGGAGAGTGGAGTAAAGTGCAAAGGAGATTTAGAGAGGATAAAATACAGTTGGTTAGAATATAGAGATAGTGTTAGTTGTGTGTAGTTTAATATAAGCTATTGTTTACTATAGGAATAAGTGTCCAACTTTATTTAAGTAGTGAAAATAAAATTACCTTTGTTGATGAACTTAGCTTCAAGTGTCTTTGGAACACTATGCATTCCATCCTGACAACAGAATCACAAAGAACACCACAGCTGCCTGATACAAATTCTCTGCATCAGCTGGGAGGACAGGTGTACTAACATCAGTGTCCTAGAAGGAGCCAAGAGCAGCAGCATCGAGGCCATGATCATCCAAAACCAACTCCACTGTGCCAGCCATGTGCTTAGGATGTCAGAAACCAAATTACCAAATGAAATTTTCTTTGTCGAGCCCAAGGAAGGATCCCAAACAGGAGGAGGACAAAGGAAGTGCTTCAAAAACAACCTAAAGGCTTACCTTGAAGAAATTAAACATAGCTGCCAATGCCTGGGAGACCCTTGCTCAGTAGAGACCTACTTGGAGGAACCTCCTGATTGAAGGGACACAATTCTTCGAGGACACCCAATAGCAAGAGGTGGCCTGGAAAAGGAGATTGAGAAAGGAATACCAGTGATTTAGAGTGCATGCACCGATCCCACCTCCCAGAAACACCTGCCAAGTGTTCGGTCGAAGATGCGGCCCATCAACCAAGTTAGGACTCAGAGAATCCTGATCAGTTACACAGAGTTTCTTCGGTGGACAATCATACTCATTAATGAGTGATCATCAAAGAATGCCTGGTCCAGTTCCCTTCATGGTCAATAGTAACCTCTGGGATATTGATGGTGAGGGAATCAGTGATGGTAATACTGTGGAACATCGAGAAGTAATAGTTAGATTCGCTCTTGGTGGAGATTACTATTGCCTGGCACTTGTGTTTCACAAATCTTACTTGTGAATTATCAGTCCAGGCCTGAATCTTAGCTAGATTTTGCTGTAGGCAGGCACAGCCTGCTTCGCTGTCTGCATAGTTGCAGATGGTATTTTTTTTAAATTCTTTTAAATTTAGAGTACCCAATTATTTATTTTTCCAATTAAGGGGCAATTTAGTGTGTCCAATCCACCTAGCCTGCACATCTTTGGGTTGTGGGGCCGAAACCCATGCAAACACGGGGAGAGTGTGCAAACTCCACACAGACAGTGACCCAGAGCCGGGATCGAACCTGGGACCTTGGCGCCGTGAGGCAACTGCGCCACCATGCTGCTCTGCAAATGGTACTATACACAGTGCAATTATCAGCTTGATGAAGCATTGATGAAGCAACTGAAGATAGCTGGACCTAGGACACTATACAATATAAAAGTAGTGTCACAACGCCCTGGGAGAGCGTGCGGTCAGTTCCAGTCCCCCTCGACTGGGGGTCGCAACATAAATGAATTAACAAATAATTCTTATTAACTTATCAAGATTTTGGCCCCAGACTGCTCTAATAAGATATAGACACCAGATTTATAAGTAAAATCGTTAACGAACTATTTATTAATAACAAGAGGAAAAGATGAATATATGAAGTAATAACAGAACAATGGTCTAACTATCTAGCTAATCCCCAAAACCCACTCTCCATCCAGACACACACCAGATAGAGACACATGATGGGAATGGGGGTGGGGGAGAGGTTTGAACTGAAAATGGGATTAATAGTTATGAGATTGTTCCTTTCTGCCAACGTAGCTCTTTGTAGCCAGCGATCTCCGAATCATGTATCAAATCAGAAACTTGTAGGTTGTAGAAAACCCTTCAAATGAACAGGTAGAGAGAGAAAGATTTAAGCTGCCTCATGCCTGGATTCAGCACACATCCCAAAATATATGGCACTATTTACAAGATCCGCCTCCCTTCTGGAACTTTCTGTCTGGCCCCACCAATCACAGGCCTCAATGAGAAAGGCTGCATTTCTGATTGGCTGCTTGCCAAGTCATCATCACCGTTTCTATAACAGAACCTAAAGGGGATGTCTTGGCTTGGTCCATCATGAAAGGGGTTCCAACTCTGCCTACAATCTGTAGTTTAAACAGAAATCCAAGGTGGTGTAGCAACGTTGTAGCAGTTAACCAGAAGACAGGCAGAAGGGCGGGGACAAAAAGGAGAACACAGGACAGACTAAAAGGGTTTTACAACAGTATCTTAACAGTAGTTTATGTATTAATTAGATGGTATTACTATAATATGTTCTGCGATATAAGAGAGGACACAGAGGAGGGAAGATTTATTCTGTAAGACTTTAAAGCTATAGCATAATATGTTGTATTGAAATTCATATTTAACAAATGTGTTTATCCATCCTTGGTCCCCTCCAATTTCATCTACATATTGTCCCTCAGCGACATCATCCAAAAAAAGGGTCAGTTTCCACATGTAGGCTGTTGACGACAACCTCTGTTTCACCATCCGAGCCACTGACATTGCTTCTCCCTGGCCGCTGTCTCAGGATGATGCAGACGATTTACAACATTTCTGTCATATTTGACCCCATTTTAGATTCTGGCCACATATCCATAAAGGCAAAAAAGATCACCTGTTTCTGTAACATTGTCCAACTCCGTCCTGATTCAGTTCATCTACTGTTGGAATGCTCACCCATGTCTTTATTACTTCCAGACTTGAGTATTCTAGCATGCTCCTGACTAGTTTCTGTCCTCCATAAACTTGAGGTCATCCAAAACTCTGCTGCCTATATCTTAACTTTCACCAAGTCCCATTCACCCATCATGCCTGTGCTTGCTGACTGCATTGGTTCACAGTGAATTTTAGAATTCTCATCCTCATTTTTAAATCCCACTTCATCCTGCCTCTTCTCTTTCTCTAACTTTCTCCAGCCCGACAACTTTCCGTGATACCTGCACTCCTCCAACTCTGGCGCTTTGAACATTCCCAATTTTAGTCACTCTACAACTGGTGGTTGGTTCTTCAGCTGCCAAGGTCCCATCCACTGGATGTCATGGCATACATCTCTCTGCTTCGTAAGTCCCTTTCCTCCCTTAAGATGCGGTTTGAAACCTACATCTATCACTGGGTTTTTGGTACTATTCAATTTCTCCTTCTGTGGCTCTGTGTCAGATTTTGTTTTATAATGCTCCTGTAAAGCACTTTAAAACATTTGCATAGAATCTTAGAGGTGCAGCAGTGTAGAAGGAAGCCATTCAACCCATCAAGTCTGCACCAACCCTCTGAAAAAGTATTCTATCCAAGCCCACTCCTCCACCCATCGTCACATCCCCCTAACCTAACCTGTGCTTTTTTTGGAACACTAAGGGGCAGTTTAGCATGGCCAATCCACCTAACCTGCACATCTTTGGACTGTGGGAGGAAACCAGAGCAGCCAGAGACGCAGACACGGGAAGAAAGTGCAAGCTCCAACTGTCACACAAGGCCGGAATTGAACCCGGAACCCTGGCCCTGTGAGGCAGCAATGCTAACCACTGTGCCACCGTGCCGCATTTTACAATGTTCCCTGAGAGGAACCACTTTATTGCCCAGAGAATGAGCAGCAGACCAATCCCCAGAGCAGACCTCATGTTGGCTTGCCATTGGACGGGCAAGAATAACCTCACTGTTTGCCCTCCCAATTGCCCTTCCGAGCTCCTCAGTGCCTTCGGTTATGATGCAGCGGAAACTGTTCATGTAAAGAATCACAAACATGAACTCTTGTTTTCTGCCTCTCACATTATGGTGTTCCACAACATGCCACCATCTGTATTATATTACAGGTGGAGGCGTTGTGTGGATCACATGTTGGTTGTTGCTATACAATAGTTCTGAAAGGGAACTGATGACTGCCATTGACAGAACTTATTCTTCTGCAAGCATTACTTCTTATAAGTAATGTGCAGTTTAGGAAAACATCCTTATTCTATTTTATCCCTCCCACACCCCAAACCCAACGTGAGATGGACATCTACTTTGCGATCACATTCTAATGATGCTCGAACAAAAGGATTAATCATAGTGACAGTATCTATATGGGTTTATTGAATTATAATGTAGTCCATCACTGGGAAATAAAAGCTAGTGTGTCTCATCTAAGGGCAGGAGGTGGTAGTGAATACAAAGAATGAATCTTGCCAAAATCACCTTAAAGCAAAAATGCCGAGCTAAAGATTTAACATCATTTTAATCATAGAGAGAAATTATGCCCTTTGTCACCCGTTCCAACTCAAATTTGACTGTAAATCAGTACTTTTAATATTTCACTGCCATGTCTGGTCTCATCAAGGTCAAGGATATTAGTACTGAGGGATAGCACGTATTTTGATAATGGCAGCATCTAGCTCTAAGAAGTCATTGCCAGATGTGCAGGAAAGCTCACCCTGCTCTGCAATGTTACATTTTAACTACAGGAACTAAATCTGACCGGTTGCTGCTGGAAAACACCCTCTCTCTCCACCAAAGGCGGTTTTATTGAATAACATTAACTACTGCGATGCTCCATTCAGTAGATGTGTGGTGACATTGATGCTGAAATATTGCACTTGGAATTACAAAAATTCCTTTCATTGTAACTCTCTGCAGATTGACACTAATTTTCTTGGTGACACTGTTCTCCTTTAGGTCTGTTCTCATTACTGGGAGTTAGACCATTCTTCAACTTCCGTCCCTCAGTCCACGCAATCCTAAATCAACTATAGCACAAGCCTAAAAAAAGAAAGATTTTTTATCATGTGCCATTTCGCGAAAAGAAATTATTTTTGATAAATGGATCTGCGCTTTCATTACATGCAAGCCATGGCAGAAATCTTCCCAAAGTCTGCCTCAGTAAAAATCTCAGAGCTACAGCTTCTGCTGCATCAGTGTGAACGTTTCCTGTTTCCCACACTAGCATTCCTTATGACTTTGTGCAAACAGCATTGTTAATGGGGCCAATTTGTAGTAAAAGATAGGAAGTATTTAACCATGAGACTGCTCCCTTTAGAAACCAAGTTAAGACTATCAAAAACTCATTCCAGTTATACATGACTTCGGTTATAATGTTCCAATGGACAGAAGAGGGTTTCATCTGACCTGTGTCATTTATATCAAAACTTAGATTCAGTGGTGAAGATATTACATTAACCCATTGAACCAAGGCTTGATTAAAATGCCTAAAATGGAAAATAATACTGACATCTCTCACACTGATGATCATTGACAGATATAAATCCTGAAATTATGTCAAGGCTTTAATATCAATGCTGGAATTTTGTTTTTGATCTTGCAATGTCAACAACATTGGCAAGGCGATATATTTGTCCCACATTCTAATTGCCGTGAATGTGGGACTTGAGCCACATGTAGGCCAGACCAGGTAGGAATGTCAGTGTTCCTTCCCTGAAGTGAAACAGTTTGATTTTTTAATGTGCATTTTCTGGCAATAAGCTACAAATTTTCAGGTTTCTTGAATTCAGTTTCACTATTTATAATGATGGGATTCCAAATCACAGCCTCTGGTGTGCTTGTCCCATACAATAATCCCTGGGTGATCTCTTCTTAATGGTATGAATGATGGGAACATCACTTTGTGGTTCCCATCTGCTTATATATTGCTCCAGTATTCTGCCAGTGCTGCTGATTCTTGTGCAGATCTCACAAAACAGCAGCAGTCCATTTAAATTGCAACTTACTGGCCAGTATCTTGGCACTCAAACCATTTGAATTTTGTGTTTCTGCTCATGGTATAAGACCATTGCATTGGGAGTTGGTGATTACTGCACAGCACATAGTACAATATAAAAGCAGTTCATAACACCTCCAAATCCCTTAATAACATGGCTACACAGAGATCAATCCTAAAAGTCATTTTTCAGGTTTACCCTCTAACATTCGCAGTTAGAAACATTATGGGCATCATTGCTTTTTGCTATACTGTATTTCTGCGCTATGACCAGAAGCTCTAACATGCCACCTTACTGAAGGAAATACATACTTCCGTGGAAGAAGTGCAAAAATAGTTCACCAGACTAATTCCTGGGAGGAAAAGGTTGCCTTTGTCGAGACATTTAGTCGACTGGACATTTATTCAGCTGAGTTTAGGAAAATTAGATGTGAGTTTGCTGAATTGTTTAAAATTCTTAAGGGGCTTGATAGGATGGACTAAGAGGATGTTTTTATAGTTGACATATCTAGCAGTACGGTTACAGTCTCAAATAAATGGCCTGCCATGTATCTGTAAAGACTTAATTACCAGCAAATGCTTGCATTCAAAGCATTGTCTTGCATCTTTGACTTTGTCTATATGTTTCTGGAACATACCTCTTCATTCACCTGAGGAAGGAGCAGTGCTCCGAAAGCTAGTGATTCAAAACAAACCTGTTGGACTTTAACCTGGTGTTGTAAGTTTATACTGTGCTCACTCCAGTCCAACGCCGGCATCTCCACATCATGTATTACTAGGAGGTGGAGACATTTCTTTATTCAAAGGGTTGTGAATATTTGGAATTCTCCAACCCAGAGATCTGTGGATGCTCAGTAATTGAGACTATTCATGAGAGATTTTGCGGATACAAAGAGAATTAAGGGATATTGAGATAGTGGCAGGAAGATGGAGTTGAGGTAGATGATCGACCATCATTTTATTGAATGGTACAACAGGCTGAAAGGACCGAATTGTTGCCTCCTGCTCGCATTCCTATGTGAGGTACAGCCAAAAAGACCAGAATGATATCATGTGCAGCACCTGACAGCAAAATAGATTCTGTTCAGCCCTCCGTATTTGTGATTCCATGATGCGCAGACCACGTGTCCCCTTCAAGCTACTGTGTTCATGCTGGGCTAAATGGGCAGGAGCATCTGTTACTCATAACAACAAAATCTCTATCCATAGTTGGTAAAATGCCTAGAGATTGAATAAACTGCTTCAGAACTTCATAAAACTGGATTCACATCTCTTAGGAGTTACACTTTATCCATTGCCAAGCCTAAATTACATGAGATCATTTACAACCGGGGAGGGGTTCACACACAAGGTTGGTAAACAGGTGCTGTAACTAATTAGGAAAGCTCATAAAAAGTTAAAATTTATTGTTATGGTGTTTGATTACAAAAGTAGGGAGGTATGCTTCAGCTGTGCCGGACACTGGTGAGACCACACCTGGCGTTCTGTGCACAGTATTGGTCTCCTTATTTAAGGAAAGATGTAAATGCATTTGAAATAGTTCAGAGAAGGTTTACTAGACTAATACCAGGAATGACCGGGTTCTCTTATGAGGAACGGGTCTTTACCGACCTCTCGAAAGGGCACCCTACCTCGGCCCAATCCCACACCAAATCCCCGTAACCCCCCCCCCCAGCCTTTCGGCACAAAGGGGCAATTAATTTACCATGGTCAGCCCACCTATCCTGCACATCTTTCAACTGTGGGAGGAAACCCACGCAGACATGGGGAGAAAGTGCAAACTAAACAGTCACCTGAGGTTGGAATTGAACCCCAGTCCCTGGAGCTGTGAAGCAGCAGTGCTACCCACTGTGCCACCCATGGATCGGACAGATTAGGTTTGTATCCACCAGACCTTAGAAGAGTAAAAGGTGACTTGATTGAAACCTTTAAGATCGTGAGGGGTATTGACAGGGTGGGTGCAGAGAGGTTGGTTCCTCTTGTGGGAGAATCTAGAGGTCACTGTTTAAAAATAAGGGGGTGGAGATTAGGAGAATACTTTCTCTCAGAGGGTTGGCTGTCTATGGAACTCTATCCCAAAACATCAGAAACTTTGAATATTTTTTAGGCAGAGGAAGATAGATTTTTGATGAAGTAGGAGGTGAAAGTTTATCGGGGTAGGTGAGAAATGTGGGGTTGAAGTTACAATCAGATCAAGCATGACCTTATTGAAAAGCAGAGCTGGTTTGAGGGGCCGAATAGCATACTGCTGCTCCTAATTCATAAATTCGGGCTTAGCTTAACTCTGGAGTCAAATTCAGCTTATGTTTTGCCTAAACGGCCTTGCCTCGGCTACAAAGTGTCATTCATGTCTGCAGACATTCAATCACTGCGACGGGTTTTAATGATTGCCCTCTGCATACACGCAACCGAGGCCCTGTTTTCTGACCCTTATACAGTTGACCTCAAACGGGGAATGCTGATGTGAGTACACGGCAGGGGGACTGAAGTGCGATGCCGTCCCACAATGGAAATGTCCAAGCCCTCACAGGTCGAGGCGGATATCTGAATGAGCCGTGAGGTGACCAACAACCTCTGACACTGTGCTCCCAAGTCTTACTTTTCAGGAAAGCAGGAAGAGCGAAATCGTAATCGCTCTTTTTATATTTACAAAAAAATAAAGTTACATCCCGAGACTTTGCAGAATGGAATAACTGTGCGGTCCGACCGCGCTCTTAGCTGCAGCAAATGAAACTGCCGAGGAACAGTGCCGGCTTGGGGCTCTGTCTCCAGTGTGTGAATCCGACAAAAAAGCGCCACCGCCACAACAAAACAACAAGCTGGGATTCCGCCTGTCCACCTTTACTCATTTATCTGGAAATGAGGGTGAGGTACATTTGCAGGCAGTCGCTTGGCAGAACAACAAGGAAGAAGAGCGGATGGTGGGTGAGTGAGTGAGTGAGGGGTGGGGCAGCGCCGGAGGCACCTTCGTCAACGCAAAGGGGAGTGTCAGCGGGCGGGTCTAACCCAGGCTGCGAGGCTCAGATTGGCCACTGGCGCTGCTGTCAGTCTTGACTTATATACAGCCAGATCCCGGGCTGTCTCTCCAGCGAGCGGCTCCGGTGTATGTTCCAGCTGTGTGTCTGTGTGTGTGAGAGAGAGACTGAAAGTGATCGCTTAGCTCCATTCCACAGAGGGAGAGACAGAGAGAAATCTAATCAACAGTCGGTTTGATTTTAACATCAACTTTTCGGGGAAGAGCAGCAAGCTGACAAGGACTCACCGCTCGCTGCTATGCGAGACTCGCTCTTGAACCGTGGCTTGTAAAGCAGACTTGTGTCACAGGTAACGTTGGAACCGAAATGTGTTCTTTTCTCGTGTGTTTGTTTTTACTGTTTTTTTTAAGGCGTTACATAATTTGACTTCAGAAAAGCAGCAGAATGCCTTTGTCTCGCTTTGCCAAGTGGAACATGTTGCCTGGTTACTTGCAATTTGCTGTGTATATGTTTTTTTTGTTATTTTGCGCTTTTGGATGCTGCTTGTAAACAGTGCAGTGTCAAACTTTGGAACCGAAAATACAGTGCTTTCGGTTTGTTTCTGATTAATTGCGATCTTATCCATTTTTTTTTAACCATTTGCAGTCTGCAGTAATATTTCTTCTGGGACGGGAACCCGCGGCTACCTGCATGTTATTGAAATAGTGTAAAACACGAACAGAAAACGCTGTAAATACTCGCCAAGTGCGCTCGCCACAAAAAGAGCAGTGTATTGAGTCGCCTGCCGCCCTCTTCCTCAGAAGTCGCTGATTTAAAGGTGTCTCGTGTAGAAAGTTTCTCACACCATGTCTACATTTTAGGAATCGTGTCTTTCAACTGGGCAGCTGTGTCATTTGCAGTCCCTGCAACTGATCAATTTGTTGAGGATTTCTGCACTCACAGAGTCTTCTGAGCCACATTGGTGTCAGGTTCACATGATCGTAGAATGACTACAGTGCAGAAGGAAGGCCATTTGGCCCATCGAGTCAGCACCCACCCCTCTGAAAGAGCACCCTACCCAGGCCCACTCCCTCGCCCTATCCCCGTAACCACCTAACCTGCACATTCCAGGACACTAAGGGACAATTTAGCATGGCCAATCCACGTAACCTGCATATCTTTGGAGTGTGGGAGGAAGCCGGAGCACCGGGAGGAAACCAGGCCCAGGAGAAGCGAACCCGGATCCGTGGCGCTGTGAGGCAGCAGTGCGAGGTTTTAAAGAGGAGTTTGGGCCGGATATTAAACCTTAAGCTACTTACATTCGGCTTGATGCACGATACCCCTCTCCATTTAACTTGCCTTGATCAGTTTACAAATAAACCCCCTGCGCTTCTTCCTTGTTTCCTTCTTGTGGCTTGAAGTTCCTCAGCACCTGATCTCACAAGTTCGCCTGAAATGCTATTCCAGCAGCGAGATTTGCAAACCAGCCAGTCTCCAATGCCTTTGGGTAAGATTGCCCAATTGTCGCGGGTTCTGTTGTTACGGACTTGTGGCTGTTGAGGACTGATGGAGCTGCCGCGGCTGATTCCGCTCTCAGTCAGACTGTGCAGCATTAAAACCACTCGGTGGAGTTGGGAAGACGGATCAGCTGCCACCTCGGGCTTGTCAACCTCAGAAATGTCAGTGAAATGGCGATGGGAACAAGATGGTGCTCTTTAATAGGCCAAAGTCCACACTGCTAGATATCTCTGAAGAGCTGTACCGAGCCCCTAGTCTGAGGATAGCCTCGCGCTGAACCCCTGCTATCCGCCCATTCAACTCCACACAAAGAAAGTCTGAGACATAGTCAACTTATTGAAATTCTACTTTTGGGACTCTTCAGTCGATGCCATTGCACTTTCATTCGGAAGTAACTGGGTAAAATGAAGTGTGTTGACCTCTTTCTGACATGGCTGTGTTCTACTGTTCCAAAATCCACGTTTAAAACAAATACCCTGTGGCTGCAACCAAATGTGTTTCTGTCACAGAGCCTCCCCCCCCCCCCCCCCCCCCCCCCCCCCACTCCCAACCCGTCACCATTCATCCAATCGCAAATCACTCTTCTGGTCGGACTCTTGGTTCCCAGTCAGAGACACTTCTATTTGCAACTCCTGTCAATGCGCCTTTGCTTTGCTTCCTCTGCATTCCGCCGGTCACTGTGTCGCCGTCCCCACACTAACTTGCTCTTTCGAGGTCCCCCCCCCCCCCCCCCCGCCCAGCCTCACACACACGCTGATGTGGAACGTTTTCAGCGTGCATTCTGCATTCGGGCTCACCATGCATCCCTGAGCCTCTCGACTGCAGCCCAGTCGAAGACAGATGCAGATTAGCAAGACTGTGAAAGGTTTGGTCAGCGGCCCATTTGGGTTGACCTCGGTCTGTTGGGAATTGGTCGCTTGTGGTCTGATTAACGAGTGGCGATGGCAGCAGACCGCACCGTATTCAGACAATGTTACCCGCTGCAACAACAAAAAAAAAGCCAGCCGGAACACCCCATTCATCCGTCACTGTCGTTCTCCCGCACCGGAGAAAAATTACACTCGACAAAAGGGAATTGACAAAAATATATAAACAAATGCAGTGATCGGGGAAACTGACCTCCTTACTTGTGTGAATCGAGAGCAAATACAAAGGAGCTTTTGCTGGGCGCTTTGCTGTGGGAGTGCAGTGGGTTGTGTAGATGTGGTTGAGAGGCAGAATGGAATGCTATCACACTCGATGGGGTTTTTTTTAACAGTTGTTCTTTTCAGTGGAAATTAATTCGGTTAAAGCCAAAAAAAGAGAGACATTTACTTCGCACATCTTTCATGTCGGTCGCTTCTGTTCCCAAAATCCGCGTTCCCCAAAATAAAAATAAAACAAAGTGTGAGTTGTCAGATAATGAGTCTCAGGGTTGAGCAGGATTAGCTGTTGAAATCAAGACGAACATATTCTGGAGAAGTGTTAATATTCAGTTCCATGAGCGAGCAATCCATGGATCATTTATTTTAGCCAAAACATGTTCACACATTTGAGATGGGAGGGGAAGGGTGGGGGTGATCTGGGAGCAAACAGAGGCTCTCTCAGTACCGAACAGGGGGGTCACCACTTTTCACTTCTCAGGAGGGATCGAACCTCCCGAGGCCCCGTTTGCCGTTTGACTTGCTTGGTTTTCCCCTCCACGGGAGTGAGTCGATGCACTCTGTACTTCATTACAGACCCGTTTTCTATGTAAGTTGTCTGATCGAAGTTATTAAGATATTATCAGTAAAAGACAGGGTCACTGAAGATGCACTTTCCACTGAATGGCGATTCTAAAACTATGAGGCACAGTCTAAACATGTGGGCCAGACCGTTCAGGGGTGAAGTTAGGAAGCACTTCTTCACTCAAAGCCTGGTAGAAGTTTGGAACTCTAATGGCAATCACTTACTGTCACAAGTAGGCTTCAATGAAGTTACTGCGAAAAGCCTCTCTCCCACAAACAGCAATTGATTCTAGGACAGTTGTTGATTTTTAATCTGAGATAGATTTTAAATAAAGCAAAAATATTAAGGGATATGGGCCCAAGGCAGGTCTATGGAGTTAGACCTCAGATCACCCATGATCTCACTGAATGGTGGGACAGGCTCGAGGGGCTGAATGGCCTACTTCTGCTCCTATCAGGCAGGCATGCAGTGCTTTCCCATTCGCCTGTCTATTGAAGGTCACAATGGAGGTTTACTCTGAGTTACATTGTTTGTTTTGGATAATGTTAAGTTGATAGGTTTTAAGGGACTTAAACATGTGTAAACAAATATTACTTTTGTTTGGGAAAAATGATTACAGGCCGCACACGATCTGTTACAAATGAGTTCTGGCGATGGCAGGACACATCTAAACGCACTTTCCTTTTCTTTTTTCCAGCGAGTGCAGGTGCCAGAAGAACCTGAGCATACTCCGAAGGGTTTCCGTGCATTTCCATGTGGAGTTCAGTCCATACTCCCTCCGCTGGTTTAATAAATCCAGACTGAAGTCTTACGTGATGGCTACTTTGTTCCTGGGACTTTTCCTCTTCCTGCTGCATCCGGTGGTGGTGCCTTCCAGGCCGGCTTTGGACCTCCACCGTGTGCTGCCCTCCCACGCCCTGCGCTACCTGTCCAGCCGCCCAATCTTCCGGCCCACCGTCTTCCCGAACGGCACTATTCAGCGGCTCCCTCACACCATCATCATCGGGGTGAGGAAGGGTGGCACCCGGGCTCTGCTGGAGATGCTGAACCTGCACCCGGAGGTGCGGGCGGCCGAGAGCGAGATCCATTTCTTCGACTGGGAAGGGAACTACGAGAAGGGGCTTCAGTGGTACAGCCGCCAGATGCCCCTGTCCTACCCGCACCAGACCACAGTGGAGAAGACGCCAGCCTACTTCACCTCACACAAAGTGCCTGAACGGATCTACCACATGAATCAAACCATCCGCCTCCTTTTAATACTGCGGGACCCCACCGAGAGGGTCATATCGGACTACACTCAGGTCTTATTCAACAGGATGCAAAAACACAAACCATTCCAGTCGGTGGAGCAGCTCCTCATCCGGGACGGCCGGATCAATGTTGACTACAAGGCCATCAACCGTAGTCTGTACTACATCCACATGCAAAACTGGCTCAAGTATTTCCCCCTCAGCCAAATCCACATTGTGGACGGCGACAAGCTGATCAGGGACCCCTTTCCAGAAATGGAGATGGTAGAGAAATTCCTGAGGCTCTCGCCGCGGATTAACAGGTCCAATTTTTACTTCAACAAAACGAAAGGATTTTACTGCCTGCGGGATGGCGGGAGGGAGCGGTGCCTACACGAATCCAAAGGGAGAACACACCCGCAAGTGGACTCCGCTGTCCTCGACAAATTACACGGATTCTTTAATGAACCAAACCGCAAATTCTTCCACTTGCTTGGCAGGACATTCGACTGGCACTAAATGAATGAGTATGCAGATTGCAAACCGAGGTTTTCTGAAATCAATGAGATACAATGTACAAAGAAACTATACTGAAATAGTAATTTAAATGGATTTCCTTAGAACGAGTAACTGTACAATATTACAAGTAGACCAATCTTTATTCAGAGCTAGTTATATTTTTCTACAATGTCGCAACGATGCTGTTAAGCTCAACTTCCCCATGTGAGTTCCATTTGTTTCCTTGGTTATGTAACAGAACTGCTACAGAAACATAAGGGGCTGTTTGATGGCTGGGGTTGGGTCAGTGCATCGGACCTGCTTCGTGATAAAAGGCCCGGATCATGTGGCTGAATGTTGGAATACCATATAGCTATATAATTCTCCTTTATACCTTGCAAGGAAATATTATATTCTCCAAAGAGTGCAATATTTTTGCTGGAGTTATGTTATTCACAAGATGTTGCACACACGCTGCTATTCTTCATGGCATTAAGCACTTCCCCACATCTGGAAAATAACTGGTTCCGAGCAGATGGCAAGAATTTGGCCATTAAACCTGAGAACGCCATTTCTATATTTGCTATTAGTTCCCACGGTATTTCAATTTTCATTTACTTTTATTTATTTACGCGGGAGGGCGGTATATATGATTTCTTTTTGTAAAGGGTATCCATACAACCGTGTTCCGGATACTGTCATTTTTTTTTGTAAACTCCGGATTTTTCCGCTAACATTGTACTAACCAGACCGTAAGCTATGAAATAAAGCAAGTGTTTATAACATGAAGAGCTCATCTTTTATTTAACTTCTACCATTTTATGCTCGACATTTACAAACCCATTTGAATTAGAACTGGATTAAATCTCAGGTAAAGCAGAATTTATCAGGGCCGCAGTCAACATCTTTCATCCAATCATCGCTTAAACGTTAAGGCATAAACCATTGGTTAAGATTAAAGACCCCCCCCCCCCCCCCCATGTTTGTTTAATCCATTCCCGCCATTTTACTAGCAACTCAACTCACAACATGACCAATACCTTCAACTTTAGAACCCGCCGTTAAGTCAAGTAGCCGCCCTCCCAACCAACCCATATCTCTCAGACACGTGAGACCTTGTGCAATATGTTCACTTCTCTGACAAAACAACCACAAAGGAACTTGAGCATGAGACTGTCAGTCAATGCGAGGAGAGGCAAGAGGCGGGGAGACAGGCACTCAAGCCGTCATTGTGGAGTGTGGGTGTCGCTGCCAAGTGGGGTATTTATTGCCTAACCCATATAGCCTTTCCCAGGAGGCTTGCTAAGCCATTTGAGAGTCGACCACATTGTTGTGGGTCTAGTCTAGAGGTTCGACTGGGTTATGGACGGGAAACGTCCAGCCCTGAAGGACATTAATGAACCAGATGTTTCTTTTTCACCTTCTGCAGTTACATGGAGAACAGTAACTGGTCAAGGCTTCTTAGGCAGCACCTTCCAAACCCAGGACCACTACCCTCCGGCAGGACAAGGGTTAAAGGGATATGGGGAACAGGTAAGGAGGTGGATTTGAGACCAGGAAGAGATCAGCCATGATCGGATTGCATGGAGGAGCAGGCTCCAAGGGCAGAATTGCCTACTTCAGCTCCTAATCCCTGTGTCCACATGACAAGAGCATCAGGTACCTGGGAACTCCAACACCTGGAGTGCCCCCCCAAGGCACTCACCACCCCGACTTGGAATCAAATGGCAGTTCCTTCACTGTGGCTGGGTCAAAATCCCGGAGCTTCCTCCCTAACAGCACTGTGGATGTACCTACATCTCAGGGACTGCAGCAGTTTAGGAAGGTTCACCGCCACCTTCTGAAGGGCCATTAGGGATGGGCAATAAATTATCGAGTCTAGGTGTTATTCAAGAATTATTAACTGACTATAAATTTCTCAGCAGTCATGTCATGATTTGAACTCCTGGGCAAGATTTCAACTCTATCAAAACCCATCAGTGTGCGTAGAGTTAGGAAGGTTGGGAGGTGAGGAGAGGGGGGGGGGGGGGGTGCTGATCTTAGCCCCGTTAAGTCAGTCAAGCCTCACCCACTGGAGCACCCGGAGAAAACCCAAGAGGACACGAGGAGAAGGTGGAAACTCCGCACAGCTACCCAAGGCCGATATCGAACCCGGGTCCCTGGGGCTGTGTGCAGCAGTGCTAACCACTGCACCAGAGTGCATACCGCGTGGGGCATACCCCAATCCAAGGGAGTAATGTTCAGCTTCCACCCTGAACTCCGAGGCATGGGAGTGTCTGCTAGAGCGTTCACTAAGCACGCATTGGGTTCAAATGAGCATCATTTAAAACGCATGTTAACTTCCGTTTGCGGAAATGATTAACGGTGTAATGTGAACCTCAGGACACCCCACACGCTTCCAGTATACCTGGACCTCAAATATATGTGGTGTAGGAATGATTTAACTTCCCCTGACCCTCTCGTTATTTTACCCATCTTATTTTCCAAAGAAGTAATTTGTAATTTCTAGCATTTCGGAAGCAGAATGAAGCACGAGAAAGCATTCCCCCGAATAATCCCTTATTGTAGCATCGAATTCCATACCTGGAAACAATGTTTTAATCTACTGCCCGCTTTTACTTCTGCAGTATATGGGGTTTCTATGTATTTAATGTAGCCCATCTCTAAAATAAATGATAATCTCCAATATTTCCTCTAAAGCTGGGGATTAAAATGTTACATGGATATTAAATATAATATCCCGACCTTCAGTCTAAAAGAAACACACTCAGACTTCGCCGTCTCAAATGATTAAACAACCATCTGAAATCTGTCGGCAGCTTTTGCTGTACAAAGTATTGGGCAAGTTACTGTTCCTAGTTGTATCATCTCCCATAATTGTATAAGTGCAAGTCCCCACATGCAGTATTACATTTATCGAAGAGCAGTGTATTTGGGCCTATTTGTGGGTTGGGGTTAGTTGGGGATCCACTTCACTGTTCCTGCTTGGGAATAGTTCGTCACGGCAAAGTGTCATTTGTAACCTGTGACATTTTTGTACATTTAAATGTGGAGCAGAGGAGTGGCGCTTGTTTCCTTTTTAACTGTTTTTACGGGGACAGCTGAGCACTCCTGGAGGGGGAGAAATAAAGTGAGCATTTTAGGTCCCTGTCGTGAAGTATCCAGTTCTGACCAAGCGTCATGGATCGGAAACGTTCACTTTGTTTCTCCCCGGATGCTGGCGGATGTACTGAGCATTCCCAGCATTTCCAGATCAGATTTCCAACATCCACAGAACTTCGCTTTTGTCAAATTGTACCGCTCTATTCAGCCAGCAGTCCAATTGTTAAGCAGCCTTTTAACAATTACAAGCATAATTCCACCGGCTAAAGACCTATTGCGGGCTTTGCGATGCTTTTCA
Organism: Scyliorhinus canicula; assembly: GCF_902713615.1. Classification (NCBI taxonomy): domain Eukaryota; kingdom Metazoa; phylum Chordata; class Chondrichthyes; order Carcharhiniformes; family Scyliorhinidae; genus Scyliorhinus; species Scyliorhinus canicula. The sequence continues at coordinate 164,428,668 of NC_052148.1, forward strand.
CTGAATGCAAGTTAAAACTGATTTCGCAAGATTTAGAAAGTGATTTGTCCTTTCTCTTTTTAAAAAAAATCCAACAACAAAGTCAAATACTGTAGGCAACTATTTGACCTTGGGAGATTTTTCTTTAAAAAAAACTGTTAAGAAGTTTAAAGCGGCACAGTGACGGCAAGGTGGCGCACTGGTTACCACTGCTGCCTCACAACACGGGGACCCGGTTCCAATTCCAGCCTGTGTCTGCATGGGTTTCCTCCCACAGTCAAAAGCTGTGCAGGTTAGGTGGATTGGCATGATCAATGTACCAGGTTGCAGGGCTATGACGGGGTAAGGTGTTGTGCTGGGGAGTTGGTGCAGACTCAATGGGCCGAATGGCCTCCTTCTGCACTTGCAGCGATTCTATGAAGGCTAAATGTACCCTGAGCAAAGTTTCAGAAATTATATTTAGATGCTGAAAGTCCAGTCAGCTGTAGGGTGCAAAATGGTTTAATTAATTAAAGTGTAATCGCCTGATCCTTCGGTTTAGTATCAATTCTGCACACAAGGCAGTGTAAGCATCATTTAGCATTCGCCCCTTGTATTTCTATTATTTTTGACACTTTTACCACTGACATATGAGTTCTGTACAAATCAGTTCGGTCGATAGACAGCGTGACCTCCAAATGCATGGGATCCTGTTCTCAACGGCCTGTTGTTGGTGTTCAGGAAATTGCTGGCTACAAGTTAAATAATGCTATTTCAGTAACAATGAATTGCCATTTCAGGTTAGCTGTATCGTTATGCTCACCTTCAGCAAGTAAGTAAAGTCGATTAAAAATAAATATGTAATGTTTGTTCCTTTCCGTTTCTAAAAGATTGCAGCACACATGAAGAATTTTTTTTCAAGTTTAAAGATGCAGGTAATTCCACCAATAATAGAATAGTGTCCAGTTTCCAGGTTTGAAACAGGTAAACTAAAAAAAAGAAGTCTCCCTCCCCCCTTATTTTAAGAAATGCCAGTGGAGGCTTGACCATGCATTCAGAGTTACAATGAGGCAGTGGCATACTGGTACAGAACAAAGAAAATTACAGCATAGGAACAGGCCCTTCAGCCCCCCAAGCCTGCACCGACCCTGCCGCCCGTTCGTATTCCTCTATTCCCATCCTTGTCATGTATTTGTCAAGACGTCCCTTGAAAATCACTATCGTACCTGCCTCCGCTACCTCTCCTGGCAGCGAGTTCCAGGCTCCCACCACCGTCTGTGCAAAAAACTTGCCTTATACATCTCCTTTAAATCTTGCTCCTCACACCTTAAACCTATGCCCCCGAATAATTGATTCTTCCACCCTGGGAAAAAGCTTCTGATTATCCATTCTGTCCATGCCCCTCATAATCTTACAGACTTCTATCAGGTTGCCCCCTCAATCTCTGTCGTTGCAGTGAGAACAAACCAAGTTTCTCCAACCTCTCCCCATAGCTAATTCCCTCAATACAAGGCACCATTCTGATAAACCTCTTCTGGACTCTCTCCAAAGTCTCCGCATCCTGCTGGTAGTATGGCGATCAGAATTGAACATTATATTCCAAGAGAAACCAAACTAACGTTCTATAAAGTTGCAACATGACTTGCCAATTTTTAAACTCAATGTTCTGGCGGATGAAGGCAAGCATTTTGTATGTTTTCTTGACTACCATCTCCACCTGCATTGCCACTTTCAGTAACGTGTACCTGTACACCCAGATCCAGCTGCCTATCAATACTCTTAAGGGTTCTGCCATTTACTGTATATTTTCCATCTGTATTACATCATCAAAAATGCAATATCTCACATTGTCCTGATTAAACACCATCTGCCATCTCTCCATCCAAGTCTCCAACTGATCTAAATCCTGCTGTATCCTCTGACAATCCTCATCGCTATCCGCAATTCCACTAACCTTTGTGTCATCCGCAAACTTACTAAACAAACCAATTACATTTTCCACCAAATCATTTATATATATTACAAATAGCAAAGGTCCCAGCACTCATCCCTAAGGAACAGCACTAGTCACAGCCCTCCATTCAGAAATGCACCCTTCCACTGCTACCGTTTGTCTTCTCTGACCGAACTAGTTCTGAAACCATAGTGAACAAAAGAACAAAGAACAAAGAAAATTACAGCACAGGACCAGGCCCTTCGGCCCTCTCAGCCTGCACCGATCCAGATCCATTATCTAAACCTGTCTCCTATTTTCCAAGGTCTACTTCCCTCTGTTCCCCGCCCGTTCATATATCTGTCTAGATGCATCTTAAATGATGCTATCGTGCCCGCCTCTCCCACCTCCACTGGCAAAGCGTTCAAGGCACCCACCACCCTCTGCGTAAAAAACTTTCCACGCACATCTCCCTTAAACTTTCCCCCTCTCACCTTGAAATCGTGACCCCTTGTAATTGACACCCCCAATCTTGGAAAAAGCTTGTTGCTATCCACCCTGTCCATACCTCTCATAATTTTGTAGACCTCAATCAGGCCCCCCCTCAACCTCCGTCTTTCCAACGAAAACAATCCTAATCTACTCAACCTTCCTTCATAGCTAGCACCCTCCATACCAGGCAACATCCTGGTGAACCTCCTCTGCACCCTCTCTAAAGCATCCACATCCTTCTGGTAATGTGGCGACCAGAACTGCACGCAGTATTCCAAATGTGGCCTAACCAAAGTCCTATACAACTGTAACATGACCAGCCGACTCTTGTACTCAATACCCCGTCCGATGAAGGCAAGCATGCTGTATGCCTTCTTGACCACTCTATCGACCTGCGTTGCCACCTTCAGGGTACAATGGACCTGAACTCCCAGATCTCTCTGTACATCAATTTTCCCCAGGACTCCTCCATTGACCATATAGTCCGCTCTTGGATTTGAGGTATTAGTGGAATTAGTGGTATTGTTGCTACACTAGTAATCCAGAGGATAATCCCCTGTGACCTTTGAATCCCACCATGGCAAATGGTGAAATTTGAATTCAATAAAAAATCTGGATTCAAAATCTGATGCTGACCATGAAACCATGGTTGATTGTCATTAAAAAACTATCTGTTTCACTAATGTCCTTTAGGAAAGGAAATCTGTTATCCTTACCTGATCTGGCCTACATGTGACTCCAAAACAATGTTGTTGATCTTTAAATGTCCTCAGGGATGGGCAATTAATGCTGGCCCATCCAGCTATGCCCGCATCCCATTGACCAATACAAAAAAAACTCCTCCTTTTATGCCAACCTTTCTATCCCGAGCTGACCCCTTTGTCCATCACCTGTTCTGTTCATCTTTTGGTGTTGAAAAAAAGACAGTTCCAAATGCCATCACATTTTTGCAGTGATTCCTTTGATGACTAATGAGACATACTTTTGCTTAGATTTGTAGCTGGCAGATTGCAGAGTAGGCCCTGTCACTTTTTATAGCACCATCGATTAGATCTTGAGTAATAGAAAACAAAGTTTGAACTAGAAAATATAATTTATTGGAAAACTGATCCAAGTAGCATTATACATACAAATCCTCATCGTTCCTGCTCATTGTAGCTCATTTCTAGGCCAACATAAGTCTCAGATAACACCCACCCCCATCACCCGCCTCTCCTGGCCTCCCAATATGCCCCAAAACAATTCCTCTCATGATGAGACAAGTCAGGCACTGATACTGGGAGGCAGGATTACTTTTGCTTTCTGTGCTCTGAGACTGAATTTTCACAATAGTGAACAGATTGATTTCATAATGAGTGGGAAACTAAGCTGCATTTGCCTTCCAGTATTTACTGAATCTCTGCCAATGTAAAGAAAAGAATGGCATGCAATGGCAGGCCAAGAGAGAGGTGACTGGGAGAGATACCTAATAGGAACAGAGATTTAGAGCCACACGAGAAACCTGTAGGGGCAACTGCATTAGATTTTCTAATTTACATGTTAAAGTGAAAAGTCATTTCAAAATACACCCATGGCTCATGCAATTCACTACAATTGGCAGCAGTAATACCAGCAAGGGAAATTTGAACGAACAGTGTTAGTAGAGAAGCTTGATCAAACAACAATATCTGAAACTGGCTGCTTTTGCAATATTTTAGTTCTGATTCTGAGAGTTACCTGAAATCCTTGATGTTTTGAAAGCTGATGACGAGAGAGCTACTAAGATTGGTAACATTTAATGGTAATTCTCTGGAAAGCATTGGATCTTCTATCCTATTGTTGGAAACATGGGAAATTTAATGTAATTTGGAGCTCATTCGGCCCATCTTGTCTTTGCCAGCCGAAAAAGACCTACCCAACCTTACCCCACTTTCCAGATCCTAGCTTATAGCCCTCCAGGCTATGACACTTCAAGTGCATATTCAAGCACTTTTTAAAATGTGATGGGTGTTTCTATCTATATCATTGTTTCAGGCAATGGGTACCTGGCTGCAAACACCATGGGCTGGATTCTCTGATATCCGATGCCGATATTGTAATCGACAATCGGGCGGAGAATCGACTCTGACGCCCAAATCGGGGCTGGCGCCAGTTTGACGCAGGTCAGTGCTCCACCCACTCGGAAATGGCGTCATCGTATTGTGCGCCACGTGCCGTCGCAATGGTGTTTTGGCGTGTCATTGGCTGGCCCTCCTGCAATGCTCTGCCCTTGATGGGCCGCGGGACACGTGTGGACTCAGCCGTGCAGTAACTAGGTGGGGTGGCTGCGGACTGTCTTCAGCACCACCACACTCGGCCGGGGCGGGGGGGGGGGGGGGGGGGGGGGGGGGGTTCTTCTGCGAGGCTGGGGGGTCTGGTGGGTGGTGGCCAGGGGGTGGCCAGGGGTGGGCTGTGGAATCGCTGATGGCAGGTCGGGTCCACACATGGCCTGCGCCATGTTGTATGGCACTACCGCTGATAGCCCTTCACCGGTCCCGGAATCGGTGAGTGGTCGGCGTCAATTTTTTCATCGTAAATCTCCCACGAATTCTTCGTTTGAGGCAGCACTTAGCCGCTGAAATGGAGAATCCAGCCCCATCTGTTTGAAAAGATTCTCTTCAACCCCTGCTAATTCTTCTGTCAATTACTTTAAATCTGTGCCCCGTAGTTATTGACCTCTGATAAGGGAAATTGGTCCATACTATACAATCGATCTAAGCCCCTCAAATTTTTAAACATCTCAACTAAATCCCTTCCCAGTTTTCCCTGTTCCAAGGAAAACAAACCCAGCCTTTCCACATAACTAGAACTTTCCATTCCTGGCATCATCTCCTTGATAACCTTGTTTATGTGATTATATTCTTCTGCTAATGCAATGAACAGTATTATAGCTGTGGCCCAACTAATGTTCCATACAGTTCGAGCATAACTGCATACACATCATACTGAATGCCACTGAAAACAGCCTCACCAGTCACAAAAACACCCATTGATAATTATCTGTTGCTTTGTGCCACTGAACCAATTTTGCATCGAAATTGTTACTTGTCCCAGGATCCCATGTTGCTGAACATGCTATCATGTGGAAACTCATCAAAAGCCTTTCTACAATTCATATAGACCACATCCAACATGCTATATGCAACGACCCTCCTGGTCTCCTCCTTAAAAACTCAATTAATTTAATCAGATATAACTATCCCTTAACAAATCAGTATTGTCTACTCTTAATTAAGCTATGCATTTCTAAATTATGACTTCTGGAGTCCTTCAGAAATGTTTTGCAATAATGTTCCCACCACAGATGTTAGACTGACTGGTTCAGTCTCCCCTTTCTACCCTTTTTTTAACAATGGTACAACTTTCATAGCCCTCCATCACCCTGCCTGCAGCCTGAGAGGATTGTTACCGCAGGGTCATTCGCAAGGTTGCTGTGACCAGAGCAAAGAAAAATGAAACTACGGGGTTAATTGTGAACATGAAATGCGAGTTTAGGAGTTTGATCCATTTCCTGAAGGTGTCACTGAAGATCATTCTCTTGAACATAGGGATTAAGAAATTTTATTCCACAACATTTAATGCATCTGCTCCATTCGGAAAGCTTATCAGGGAAGAGATATTTGATTATTCTTATGCTGCATCACATTGGCTGGCCAGTTTATATTAAACTGAATAAAATCCGTGTGAGTTTGGTGATATATGGAATAAATATAGTACATTATTACAGCGCTCAGAAACATTTTAAAGTGCATCACACGCAGTGCAATGCATTGGCTTATATTGTGTTGGAAAACACAATGCCTATGTTCTATGTTCTATAGAATAAGATCCCACAACTATGGAGTGAGTAATTAGTCAATCAATTTTACTGGAATTGACTGAGGAAGAGATGCTGACCAGGACCAGGGATGGTGGGATGGGGAGGGGGCTGGGAGGGGGATCTTTCCTTTTCACTTTTAAAATTTATCTTCCCTCTAATTCCCACTCCATCCACCCAGTATTCCTATTCCCTGTCTTATTTTCCATCCCATCAATCCTCTGTTGCAACCTTTATTCCCACTATCTGCCCCATAGCCCATGAAGGATTAAAGCCCCTCTTTTTTTCTATAAAATCTTTCTTTCCGATTAGCTAGTGCCATTATACCCCAGTCCAAAAATGTAATACTCTGTTCTTATGATGATGTTGTGTGATAACATCCAAATTCATTAAAAACTGTTAACATACAAATGCGTACACACACACTAGTATCTAATTCCTTTGTCCTCAATTTTGACAGTTGCACTCTCCTATTTAAAGATTTATGCTTCCAGCAAAAGAATTTGTATGAAATTAGTGTAGCTATAATATCAAAGGCTACAATTGGCATTGGAAGAAGGTAAAGGTTAAGGTAAGGGATAACAGACCAGGAAGTAAAATAATGCTGGTATACAAAATAATGATTGGGAATGATTACAAAATGGGGCTTCATTGCTAATCGTTGTTTATTCCAGGTGCACCGAGGATATTGCTTACCATTAATCATTTATTAATTTTGACAATTATTAATTCCTCAGTACAAATCAATTTTACATTAACAATATGGAACATACTGCCAGTTATTCAGTATGGCGAATTGTGTTGGTATAAAGAACCCAAAACAAATCAACGGTTCTTCTGTTACTCAATCAAGCTTGTGTAAAAAAAGATATCTGAGAGTAAATTAATAAACTATTTGAGTTTCATTCTTGATGATCTCTGAAATTCTTTCATTAAATTACTGTTTTATATTAATTGTTTTTTATTAGAAATAAAGGCTCCAAGGGCATAAAGCATGTTTATATTTATTTCTGTTGCAAGACCAAGTTTCCAGGAATCAGAGTATACCAATTTAGCTGCAATATAAATGACCAGAATGTGGATCACATGACTGTAATCCATTAGCTAAAAGATCACCCATGGATGACACATGCCATCCAGGAATCAATGGAAAATAGAACAAATAAGTTTGTAAATATCTATCAGCAAAAGGCTTGAATCAATGAAGGGTTAAACAGACCCCAATCAGTGAAAACATAGTAAGGTTTTTAGATGACATATGATCCAACAAAATCATGAATTCCAAATAGATTACTACATTTCCTGCTTCTTATTCTGTTTTAAGCATTTGAACTCTTGAATAGAATTAAGCTTGATAGTGTTACTTTGTTTATGGCTGTTATGGTGGGGCAGTTGTTTATGCAATTCAACTGCTATCACATGATCAACTGATCAGCAACCAAGTCACTGCAACTAATTTTACCTTCTATAAACGGGGTGGGGGTTGGGGCCAGGTAAGGTGTCAAAATGTAAACCATCTGAAACCGACTCCAACCAATCCAATTCCAGATTGAAAAGAGGCGGAGCACAGGATGAGTAGCTAACCAATTTATGGGAGGTGGGTTGGACATTTGATTATCAGAATGAGGCAGGCACATGTACAGTTACCTACTTTAACTAGGTTTGACCCTAGCTAGTTGGGTTTCCCAGGCCCTGGATATCCGGCAGCCCAAGAGAGGCAAAGACGGCTTTGACCCTACAGGGCTTGAGTGCTTTCCCAGCCTCTCAAGTTTACCAGCTTCCCTGGCATCTCAGCTTTCCGACCAACATCACAATGCACCTCATCCCCCACCCGATAAACCCCTCCACCCTTCCCTTCTCCCCACCTAGGGTCGGGGAATCAGACTCACAGGGATTTTCCTCCCATCCCCTCCCCACTGGTGTTGGGGGGGGGGGGGGTAAACCCATAACCCACTCTCCCACTAGTTGCTGCAGGTTTCATACCTGTGGTTTCATAGATTTCATAAATGTACAGTGCAGGAGGAAGCCATCTGGCCCATAGCGTCTGCATCGGCCCTCGGAAAGGACACCCTACCTGAGCCCACACCTCCATCCTACCCCCGTAACCCAGCAACCCCACCTAACTTTTGGTTACTTCAGGGCAATTTAGCGTGACCAATCCACCGAACACACACATCTTTGGATTGTGGGAGGAAACCGGAGCAGCCGAGGAAAGCCACGCAGCCACAGGGAGAACGTGCACACTCCGCACAGACAGTGACCCAAACCGGGAATCAAACCCGGGTCCCTGGTGCTGTGAAGCAACAGTGCTAACCACTGCGCTACCGTGCCACCCGAGTTGTGACCAGCTCCAGAGTACTGCCCACCAGAGTGGAAGCAAAGTTGAAGCCCATCAATCAAGCTGACGTCTGGATGAAAATCCTATTTTTAAAAAATGCACACTGTGGCGTTGAGAACCTAGAGAATGCAGCTGCATTCCCTCAACAAAGCTCCCCCCCCCATCACCCAACTGAGAAATGTGACCCTGGGCTCATTGTTTCTGATACTGATTAATACAATTCCATCACTCCACACCATGAATCAAAGGAGTGATGTTACGATTACGGTAACCTATGATCTCTCAAATGATCATTCTTTTTGTGTGAGCTTTAACTGTTAATTTTATTTTTACTAGTTCATGGGATGTGGGTCTTGCTGGCTGGAGTCGGTTTCAGATGGTTTAAGTTTTGACACCTTACCTTTGTTGCCCAAAGCTGAGGGCATTTAAGAGTCAACCATATTGCTGTGGGTCTGTATCACATGTAGGCCAGATGTCAGGACCATACTGAACCAGATGTGTTTTTACATCAATTGACAATGGTTTTCTGATCATCATTCGACTTTTAGTTCCAGATTTTTATTGAATTCAAATTTCACCATCTGCCATGGTGGGATTTGAACCCAGGTCCCCAGATCATTATCCTGAGTCTCTGGATTACTAGTCCAGTGACAATACCACAATGCCACTGCCTTTCTACCATGTTTACTGATGATCTGCTAACTTTCTACACCGTGTGGACCAAAGCTGGTAAACCCAAAACAGGAAAGTATGACTTAGTGATTCAATTGGAGGAGCTCGCATGTTTCACCTTGCAATTTTCTCTTGATTTTTCTCAATTAATTTTTATTGCACATTCTGATTCCTTTAAGTTTTGAACTGCACAAGATAAAAAAAATGAATACCACTTTTTGACTTTCCTGCAAAGATGGGAACCTTTCCAATGCGTTGAGTGATATCTTTAATCAGTGCTAAGAAGTGAATGATAGCAATCATTTTGGTAAGGTTATGAAAAGAAAAGGAAAGGAAGCAACACAAATTCTCCAGTCATAGAGGGAATCTCAGCTGAGTGAAGTGCAGACTACAAAATGGAAAAATATTATTCAGATTTTATAAAAAGTCACCTAAATGAAGTACTAAAAGACACTCAGAGGACAACAAACTGAAACACTGAAAATACCTCCATATGAAGCAATGCTCTGGTTGCAGTCCATGTGACAATGGTTTTTCCAATAATATGGGAGAGAACAACATTAAAGTAACAGGCAAGAAATAAATCCCGCAGATGCAGCTGATTGCTAATGAAAACAAAAAAGTGCTGACAACGCCTAGTTGCTTTTGAAGGGAGGAAATGTAGGCCAGGCAGTAACAGGAGGCACAGTAAAGAGAATTTCCTCTTGACTGGAAAGACTCATGTTGATGATTTTGAAACTGCCTATCAGTCCACTTTTTGCTCTGGGGAATTCTCAGATGTATTTCTTTGTTGGACTCCTGGTGATGTTTCCACACAATTGCGACTTCCTCTTTGAGGTTTTGGAACTTGTTACTACTGTAGAACTGCAGCTTTAACAGCTCAAAGGCATGGCTGCCACCCAGGCAGAGACCCGCCTGGGTTCTGTCCCTACCCTGGAAAATAATCTATAACTTGTCAAGCTCTTCCCTTCGGAGGGCAGCAAGCCCAGCCCACATTAACGGCGCCTCATGACGTAATGGAAATGGAGGCCCTGACTAAAACAGTTCCTCCAGAACGTGGAGAGGGTAGGTAATAGGAGGGAGAAGGAAAAGGAAATGGAAGATGGGAGAGGGAGGGAAAATGGAGTGGGATTGAAATGATAGGGGGACGGGAAGGAGAGGATAGGGGGCGAGAAGGAATGGGACGGAAGGGGAATGGGATTGAGATGGTAGGCAATGGGAGGGAGAGTGGATAGAAGGAAGGAGGTAGGGGAATAGGAGGGAAAGGGAAGGGGAATAGAGTGTGAGTGTAGGGGATGGGTGGGAGAGGGTAGGGGAATGTGAGGGAGGGGGTAGAGACTGGAAGGCAGAGCATAGGCGAATGGAAGGAAGTGGGGTGGGAGGGAGAGAGTAGGGAAGGGAGGCAGATTGAAGAGACTGGGAGGCTGGGGATAGGAGAATGGGAGGAAGGCGGAAGGAGATAGGAGAGAGAGGCAAAGGGAATAGGGTGGAAAGTGGAATGGATTGGGAAGAGAAGAGCTGCTTGGTAGTCGTGTCATGTTGCAGATTTCGTATTCCTTTTCCCCTCCAGGCTACCTGTCATGTTTGTACTCACTATCCCCTCGGTATTCCCTGTCACCTCCCTTCCAGAATTCACTGAACACCTTGGTTATGTTATAGTTCTCAGATTTCTATACTCAATAATGTGGGGCAGGAGGAGATTCCTCAATGTCTTTCGATTGCCTGTCTGAACTGATGTATCACAGCATCAAGTTTTTTCCCTTCAGTATTTCACAGATTATTCAACCTTTTAATTTTCTCTTTGTGATCAGCGATTCTACGGTTTCTTTACCCACTTCATTTTGTCTCAACCCTAATAAGGATTTTGGGATGTTTCCATCCATTAAAGAGGCAATTTAAATGCAAATTGTTGCTGTACAAATGTGCTAGCTAAGGTTTTGATGTTAAGTTATGATGAGCAGCTTTATTCCAAACTTTAGCTTAAATGCCCAAACCATAACCCTTATCATCATACCCTGGCCTCACCCTCTATTTCTCTGGCACCTTCCCCTCCTTTGGGAAACTGAGGCCAATGTTTTAGGCCGCTGTCACTGATTCCAGGCCTCACCAGCCAACTGTCTGATGTTGAACCAAACTCTTCAGACTTGGATTCCTACTTTATCCCAAACAGATCACAGAATTTTCATTGCTCCACCGCCCCCCCCCCCCCCCCCCCCCCCCCCCCCCCCCCCCCACCATCCCCACCCCATACACACACACACTGAAGAACGAGGTGAAGATGTGCTTCTGAAAACATAAGCACATCAGTTTCAAAGTGCCAATCCCAGTGTCGGCAAAAATGAACAGTGTGGGAAGGGTGGACCAGAAATTCCATTTTCCTCCCAATTCAGACCAATTATATTTGTTAAAAACTCATTTTAAGCTTTTTGAAGGGAGAGGGTGGGATACATAAAGGGGCAGACCGGTCTTAGAAGACCATCTACAGAGTAGAAAGAACATAAGAACATAAGAACTAGGAGCAGGAGTAGGCCATCTGGCCCCTCGAGCCTGCTCCGCCATTCAATGAGATCATGGCTGATCTTTTGTGGACTCAGCTCCACTTTCCGGCCCGAACACCATAACCCTTAATCCCTTTTTTCTTCAAAAAACTATCTATCTTTACCTTAAAAACATGTAATGAAGGAGCCTCAACTGCTTCACTGGGCAAGGAATTCCATAGATTCACAACCCTTTGGGTGAAGAAGTTCCTCCTAAACTCAGTCCTAAATCTACTTCCCCTTATTTTGAGGCTATGTCCCCTAGTTTTGCTTTCACCCGCCAGTGGAAACAACCTGCCCGCATCTATCTTATCTATTCCCTTCATAATTTTAAATGTTTCTATAAGATCCCCCCTCATCCTTCTAAATTCCAATGAGTACAGTCCCAGTCTACTCAACCTTTCCTCATAATCCAACCCTTTCAGCTCTGGGATTAACCGAGTGAATCTCCTCTGCACACCCTCCAGTGCTAGTACGTCCTTTCTCAAGTAAGGAGACCAAAACTGAACACAATACTCCAGGTGTGGCCTCACTAACACCTTATACAATTGCAACATAACCTCCCTAGTCTTAAACTCCATCCCTCTAGCAATGAAGGACAAAATTCCATTTGCCTTCTTAATCACCTGTTGCACCTGTAAACCGACCTTCTGTGACTCATGCACTAGCACACCCAAGTCTCTCTGCACAACGGCATGCTTTAATATTTTATCGTTTAAATAATAATCCCGTTTGCTGTTATTCCTACCAAAATGGATAACCTCACATTTGTCAACATTGTATTCCATCTGCCAGACCCTAGCCCATTCACTTAACCTATCCAAATCCCTCTGCAGACTTCCAGTATCCTCTGCACTTTTCGCTTTACCACTCATCTTAGTGTCATCTGCAAACTTGGACACATTGCCCTTGGTCCCTAACTCCAAATCATCTATGTAAATTGTGAACAATTGTGGGCCCAACACGGATCCCTGAGGGACACCACTAGCTACTGATTGCCAACCAGAGAAACACCCATTAATCCCCACTCTTTGCTTTCTATTAATTAACCAATCCTCTATCCATGCTACTACTTTACCCTTAATGCCATGCATTTTTATCTTATGCAGCAACCTTTTGTGTGGCACCTTGTCAAAGGCTTTCTGGAAATCCAGATATACCACATCCATTGGCTCCCCGTTATCTACTGCACTGGTAATGTCCTCAAAAAATTCCACTAAATTAGTTAGGCATGACCTGCCCTTTATGAACCCATGCTGCGTCTGCCCAATGGGACAATTTCTATCCAGATGCCTCGCAATTTCTTCCTTGATGATAGATTCCAGCATCTTCCCTATTACCGAAGTTAAACTCACTGGCCTATAATTTCCTGCTTTCTGCCTACCTCCTTTTATAAACAGTGGCGTCACGTTTGCTAATTTCCAATCCACCGGGACCATCCCAGAGTCTAGTGAATTTCGGTAAATTATCACTAGTGCATCTGCAATTTCCCTAGCCATCTCTTTTAGCACTCTGGGATGCATTCCATCAGGGCCAGGAGACTTGTCTACCTTTAGCCCCATTAGCTTGCCGATCACTCCCTCCTTAGTGATAACAATCCTCTCAAGGTCCTCACCTGTCATAGCCTCATTTCTATCAGTCGCTGGCATGTTATTTGTGTCTTCCACTGTGAAGACCGACCCAAAAAACCTGTTCAGTTCCTCAGCCATTTCCTCATTTCCCATTATTAAAACTCCCTTCTCATCCTCTAAAGGACCAATATTTACCTTAGCCACTCTTTTTTGTCTTATATATTTGTAAAAACTTTTACCGTCTGTTTTTATATTCTGAGCAAGTTTACTCTCATACTCTATCTTACTCTTCTTTATAGCTTTTTTTAGTAGCTTTCTGTTGCCCCCTAAAGATTTCCCAGTCCTCTAATCTCCCAGCAATCTTTGCCACTTTATATGCTTTTTCCTTCAATTTGATACTCTCCCTTATTTCCTTAGATATCCACGGTCGATTTTCCCTCTTTCTTCTGTCCTTCCTTTTTGTTGGTATAAACCTTTGCTGAGCACTGTGAAAAATCGCTTGGAAGGTTCTCCACTGTTCCTCAACTGTTCCACCATAAAGTCTTAGCTCCCAGTCTACCTTAGCTAGTTCTTCTCTCATCCCCTTGTAATCTCCTTTGTTTAAACACAAAACACTAGTATTTGATTTTACTTTCTCACCCTCCATCTGTATTTTAAATTCCACCATATTGTGATCGCTCCTTCCGAGAGGATCCCTAACTATGAGATCATGAATCAATCCTGTCTCATTACACAGGACAAGATCTAGGACCGCTTGTTCCCTCGTAGGTTCCATTACATACTGTTCTAGGAAACTATCGCGGATACATTCTATAAACTCCTCCTCAAGGTTGCCTTGACCGACCTGGTTAAACCAATCGACATGTAGATTAAAATCCCCCATGATAACTGCTGTACCATTTCTACATGCATCAGTTATTTCTTTGTTTATTGCCTGCCCCACCATCTCGTTACTATTTGGTGGCCGATAGTGACTTTTTCGCCTTACTATTCCTGATTTCCACCCAAATGGATTCAACCTTATCCTCCATAGCACCGATGTCATCCCTTACTATTGCCCGGATGTCATCCTTAAATAACAGAGCAACACCACCTCCCTTACCATCCACTGTCCTACAGCATCATCCGGCTCAATAAGAGATGTAGGTGGAGAAAAGGGGGACTGGGCACTTTGCAATGCAGAGGTGGCTGTGAGAGTGGGCTCTCAGTGCCTGAGCTTTGAATGGGGTCAGCAGGCCCTTGATATTACAAGGACAGAGGTTAGGGGTCAAGGCTGCCAAGGACAATTGGGTAAGTCACCTTTTCACAAGGAAGACTGCAGCTGGCAATGGAGACACAATTGTCAGATTTTCGGCCCTATGGCAATGAGAGGCACACCCTTCTCGGGAAAGGCAGAACCCTGGGCAACAGGAGCGAACAGAAGACAAAGTGGAAGGGGGATGGGTTGGGCGGTGCAAGAAAGCAACGTACATCATCCCCTCAATACAGGATTGACTGCCGAAGCTGGAGCTACCTGGAGATGACCAAAACCAGTGCCGCAGGAGACTGTGACTCTCCAGGCATATGGTCACAGACATCTATGCCCTCATTGCCATAGACTCAACCTCACAGCCCTGGTTACCATACCCGGCCTGTAGCTGTCAAAGTCATTTTAATTTTGATTTTCTTGATTTCTGCTTCCTTCTAAGGACCAGCAGTGGGTCTCAGTGGCATCTGAAAAATAGCTGCACATCACTGATTCTCACAGGTCATTGATGATGTCTTTGCCAGAGCTGGACAGTACGTTCAAGAAGCAAAAGACACAGGCTCAGAAGGACAGAGGGTTTGACCTCATAGGCATAGGACATCATCGATTCCATATGGCCATCAAACCTCTTACTGACTGGCCAGTGAGATTCATCAAGGGGAACGGCTTCCAATCCCACAGCAAGAGATTCCACCATGTGTACACTCACTTCCCTGGCAGCCACTATGACTTCTTCCTTCTTCGCCTGTCCATGCTGCTTCAGATCTTTGCTCCAACCACCAAAGTGTGTGGATGGATCCCAGGAAACAATGGAAATCTGATGAAGACATATCTACTCACTTCTCTTCAGGAGTCCTAGACAGAGACACAGAGGCAATATATCCAATACCACCTGCTCAGCGCGAGAGGTATTGAGCAGGCCATTGCAATGCAATTCTGGTGGTGTCCTGCAATATCCTCCTGCAAGGGTCTCAGTCATTACAGTGCTCTGCTGGGATTTCCATTATCTGTCCCTCTAGAGAAGTGCGAACCATGGGAACCTGGAATTAACCAACAATTCAGGGCTGGAGATGGGTCTGAACCAGGAGGTAAGAGATGAGGAGGAATTGGAGTCAGATGACGCTGAACAGAGAGATCCTTGATGCATGGTGGGGAGGTCTTCTCCTGCCACTCTCCAGAAGGAGGGCCTCCCTTCTCATGGCCAACAGCATTAGATCCAGGTCAGCATCGACTCATCAAGTGTCTGCCCTGCCCTCGGGGTCAGGCCTCTGGCTCCCCTGATGTTGTGGAAGACTTTGGCTCAGATCTCCCCATCAGGGTAATGAGCAGCCTCAATTATGGTTGCTATGGGAGTCTAAATGAGTCCCATGTTTCTTTTGACACCTCTATTCCCATCCCCACTGCATCCAAGGAGACAGGAAATCGTCGCCACAACATTTAAAGGTTTATCCCTGTGAAAATATGAACTTTAATTAGTTTCCCACAAGGGGCTGGTGCCTGACGCCAAACGAAACCTAATTCCTGCTTCTTGCCTGCTTCTACCCTGAGTGGCTGACCATCTGTTCTCTCTCTCAAAAAGACCACCTAACTCCACACTGGAACATCATACATCTGTGTACTTTCCTTCTCCTAACTGTTTGTCACCTCCAGGTTTGAATCCTCCTATTGTTTCTTGGCCAGTCTCCTGACCTCCAGCCTCTTTGAACCCATCCAGAGCTCTTCTGCCCAGCTTCAAGCCTCACTCAGCCATCATTCCTGTACGCACTGACTGATATTGGCTCTCGATGCACCCATTTCAAATTCTCTGTCTTTCGTTGAAACCCCTACCTGACCTCATCCTGCCCGGCCCCTGCAAATTCCTCAAGCCCTGCTGCATCTCTGCTGAATTCTGCATTCCCCTGCCCCTGGCATCATGTGTATTCCCTTTGTCCTTAGTGACCACACCTTCAGCTGTCTTGGCACGGCATCCTGGAATTCCCTTCCTTCCCCTCCCTCTCTCCTTTAAAACCTTACTCAAAACACGTCTCTTTGGCAAAGCTTTTACCGACTTCTAAAATCGCTTTCAGAATCTATTTTAGTCTGATTGTGCTTCCATGAAGCACTTTGGGAATAGCCGGGTTCCGTAATAACCACATCTTCATTCTGCTCTCCTGCGTAACTCTCACCTCTTCAGGGGAATTTATATCTATGCCTAGTTTTTCCTTCTCTTTCGGTTTTCCTTATACTTTTATTGATTTGATATAATGCCTCAAGGGCAAATTGTCATCGTGATTATTTTAATAGTAGAAGTAAAAGTCTTCACTGAAGTGAAAAATAAATGCTCTGATGCACTACATAAAGCAGTAAGTGGTTAAAAATACACATTTCATCTGGGAACTTTCTTCTTAATCAAAGTGAGAGATGTCACTGTTAGGCATTAAAAAGCTACGGCCAGGACTCTCCACCCAGCGATGCTAGGATTGCGAAACGGGGAAATTATGGCCGGCGCCAGGAGTCGGCCATAATGCCATGCTCCGGTGCCTCGTCAATGGCGTGCATGCATTCTATTTCGCATGTATAGTAAACACCATTGGCTCGGTCTGGTATTCTCCGAGGCTGCGGGGATGTTCCGCCCCGCCACTGGCAGGAGGAATTCCGGAAGACGAGGTTCACTTGCAGTTTTACAACTCGGGAAACAGGCACCATGGCTGCTGAGGGAGAGAGAGGAGGTAGGGCATGTTCACAGAGGCATGACCGTGGGCTGCCGTTCCTGCCGCTGGTAGGGCTGGCTGGGGCAGATAGCACCAGGGTGGGAAGAGTAGCGGGGGGGCGACCAGGGGATGGGTTTTGGCGTCGAGGTGACCCCCTCAGGAACTGGGGTGGCCAGATACAGACGCCATTGCTGCGGCCTGAAAGGCAGCCACCTAGCTGCGTACCTCACTGATCGCCCACCATGACCCGTGGTGGCGCAGAGTGACACCAGCCATATGGGTGCCCCACCACCCTGCACTCCACCTGCCCTCCACCCCACGAAACCCCCCCTCCACAATGGGGCACCACCCACCAGCAGGACATCACGCAGCCCACCCAAGGGCAACACCCACAGTAGCCTCTACTAGAGAACACCGGACGGGGGCTGCAGAGTGTACCTCGGGCATGGGTATGGCCAGCCACTGGTACCCTGCCTGGAGGGACGGGTGATGGGGCCAGAGGCCTCCTCAGTGCGGTAAGCAGGACAGAGTGCTGGATGTCACACCAACTATATACAACACCGTCTACAGGCATATCACCACATCATTGTCTGCCTGGGTCTCACACTCACAACCCAAAGATGTCCAGGGTGGGTGGATTGGACACACTAATCTGCCCCTTAATTGGGCAAAAAAAAGAGCAAATAAAGCAATCTCTCAAATATAATGTTGATCGAGTCCACCAGGATGACCGAGCCGCGGGGTTCGCTACCATTGCTAAGATACTCTGGGAGTGATTAACGATGCAGGTCGCCCTATAAGCACCAGCCCATGATGGGCTGATCTTCACAAACCGAAAGGGGATCCACTCAATGAATGTGCAGCTGGTGTGTGACCATGGGATGCACATTGTGCACGTCTTCCCCCGATACCCGGGCAGTGTGCACGATGCCTTCAACCTGGCACACTCGATGGCTCCTGACACTTTTGGGGTGCACCCCGGGTGAGGGGATGCGCAAGGCGACGACCTGCAGTAGTCGCGCCATACAACATGGCGCCGGCCGTGCGCTGACCCGACCTGTCAGATAGTGCCCCCCGGACACTCCCTCGCCACCGCCCCCCCCCCCCTCCCCCTCCTGGGCCATCCCCCACCAGTCCCTCCAGCCCTCACGGAAGCCCACCTGGCCAGCAGCACGGCTCCCGCCTGACTGTGGTGGTGTTGGACACAGTCCGCAGCCGCCACTTCGGGTTCACGCATGGCTGGGACCACACGTCCCCCGTGCCACCGTGTACTCGGGAGCGGAGCAACGGGGAGGGCGTTCAGGTGACGCCTTGAGGCCATCCCAACAGCGTGAGGCACGCAGCGATGAAGCCATTTTGTAGTGGACAGAGCATGCAAAATCCGCATAACACAGGCGCCGTCCCAGATTCCATCATAATACAGGATACTCTGCCCGATCGCCAATTACAAAATCGGCATTAGGAAACTCCCCCACCATCGGGAACATTTTTTCTGAATCTACCCTGCCTAATCCTCTTAGAATTTTATAAGTTTCTTTGAGATCCCCCCCCCCCCCCCTCCCCTCACTCTTTTAAACTCCGATGAATATTAATCCTAACCGATTTAGATCTCCTCATATGACAGACCTGCCATCCCGGGAATTAACTTGATAAACCAACGCTGCCCTCCCTCCATAGCAAGGACATCTTTCCTCAGATAAGGACACCAAAACTGCACACAACTCCAGGTGTGGGCTCACGAATGCCGCATACAATTGTATTAAAACATCCTTATTCCTATACTCAAATCCTCTCGCTGTGAAGGCCAACATATCGTTTGCCTTCTTTACTGCCTGCTGTACCTTACTTTCAGAAATTGATGCTTGAGAACACCAAGGTCTTGCTGAGTATCCACCTCTCTCAATTAACACTCATTCAAATAATAATCTGCCTTCTTATTTTTGCTGCCTAAGTGGATAACCTCACATTTATCCATATCATGCTGCATCTGCCATGCAAATGCCCACTCACTCAGCCTGTCCAAATCCCGCTGAAGAATCTCTGCATCCTGCTAACAGCTCACCCTCCCACCCAATTTGTATCATCTGCAAATTTGGAGATAATACATTTAGTTCCCTCGTACAAATCATTAATATATAATGCAAACAGTTGGTGCCCGAGCACAGATCCCTGCAGTAGCCCACTAGTCACTGCCTGACAATCAAAAAAGACTAATTTATTCCAGCTTTTTGCTTCCTGTCTGTTAACCAGCTTTCAATCCATCTCAAGACACTACTTGCAATCCCATGTGCTTTAACATTACATAGTAATCTGCGAGGCAAGACCATGTCAAAAGCCTTCTGAAAGTGTAAATAAACCACATACACCAGTTCTCCCTGGTCAACTCTACTAGTTGCACCTTCACAGAATTCCAATAGATTTGTTAAGCATGATTTCCTTTTCCCAAATCCATTCAGACGTTGTCTTATTCTACCATTGCTTTACAAATGCTGTGCTATATGAAGTGCTTGATAATGGACTCCAGCAACTTCCCTACTATCGACGGCGGGACACTAATCCAGTCATTTTCAAACTCAGGGTCGCGACCCATGATTGGTCGCAGGTGGGTGTCGGGAAGCTGACGGAGTGATGCTTCGCAGTATTCCCGATCGCAGGACGAAGTGCTCAATGGCGCAACCGGCTTTTAAAAATGCAGGCTGCGACCAGCCATTCTGCTCATGCGAGCCCCCTCAGTGCGCAGGCTCGAAGCCCAGCGGAGCAGAACGTTTTCTGACATCAGCACGCTGACCAAGGAGCAATTGTTTTTAAATTGCGGTGGCAGAGAGCAGGTCACGCGCTCCAAACACTGACATTACGTGTTCTGGGCGTGCGAGCGATTCCTCCATTATGCAGCTGCCAGCAGTGCTGGTGTGAGCCCCCGGGGGCGTCTGGTGAGCAACCCATGAAGAAGAAGCTGAAAGCAGGAACAAAGCAGAATCAAGATGATTACTGGAGGTATGGGTTATTAATTGTGCCAGTGCAAATCAGGATTTAAAGTTCATGTGTGTTATATGTGGAGGAGCACTGGCAAATAAAATTTTAAAACCCTCAAAAATTTCGAAGGCATTTTAAGACTAAGCATGGTGAGTTCGAGGACAAATCTCTTTATTTTTTTCAATCATGCAGTGAGATTTTAAATCATCAGCTGAAGTCATTATCAGAAATGTAACATTGAATAAAAAAGGAAGTGAGATTGTGAGGACCAAGCAGGCTCACCTGTCACATTAAAGGTCAGTGAAAATAGTAGGTCATGAAGGTCGGCCGCCATGGGTCACGAAGGTCGGCTGGCATGGGTTCTGAATGATGGCCGGTTAGTCCCAGGCAAAAGAGTTGAAAAACACTGCTCTAATCACCTCCAGGTTTGGCGACTAGGGGGCCTGGCTGCCAGCGCAAACATCCAATACTGACCCCCATGCGCAATCCCCTGGATGATTTGGGCGGCATGGTGGCACAGTGGTTAGTACTGCTGCCTCACAGCGGCAGGGACCCAGGTTTAAATCCAGTCTCGAACATCGCCCCGGTACCCTGCCCCTCCCCATCCCTCCCAAACCCACCCTCACGCCGCATTCACACCTCCGTCACCAAGGGTTCGGTGGTATTGCGTGATGGAATGGGCAACTCACATGCAGAGATGACCTCGGTGGTAAAAATGGGTCCCATTTGCATGGAGTCTGTACTTTCTCCCCGTGGCTGAGTGGGTGCTCCTGTTTCCACCCAGAGTCCAAAGCTGTGCAGGTTAGCTGAATTGGCCATGCTAAATTACCTCTCAGTGTCCAAAAGGTTAGGTGGCTTACTGGGTTATGGGGATAGGGTGGAGGTGTGGGCTTATGCAGGGTGCTCCTTCCAATGGCTGGTGCAGACTCGATGGGCTGAATGACCACCTTCTGGACTATAGGGATTCTATGATCCCGTGAATTCTATGTGCCTCACTATTGGCTGCGGGCCCTGGGTTGGCAGCAATAGTGAGTCTGGTCCATGGGATGGAGGATGATGGAAACCCGCTCTGCGATGAGCTCTGGTGCTCCACAACATTTGACAACATCTGACTCTTGCCCACGGTTGCACTTTCCACCGTTCACAATCACACAATGCCATCGAACTCTTGGGGTGGTAAAGGTGGGAACGGGTGTGGGAGTGGGGTTGAGAGGGAGGGGCAGGATACCAGGCGATGTTCGGCATCCGACCTCAAGGCCCTGACCCATGCCCACCTCTAATGTCTGCCCATCTAGCCCCCTCCCACTACCCTGGCCAGCCCAGCCCATCTTTGACACCCTTTTGAAAGAGCTCCGAGGCAGGTTGGATCTTTTGTGCACAGCTGTTCATTTTGAACATAATAGGCGAATATTTCTATAACGGTTTGTGACCTACCCGCTAACGCTATCCTGGGTCCTGCACCCATGCCAACCTAACTAATGTCTACCTTTCTGGCCTTACGAGCCTTAACTCTATGTCAAAGTGGATCTCCAGGCATTACATCAGGAGTGAAGGCAACCTGCTGTGATTCCCGTCCTGTGACCTGGAACCCCTTTGGCACCATCGTATGCAGAAATGGGCCTGGATGAGCCCAGCAGTTGCTCGGGTGTCCCTGCTGGTGGGGTGCCACCCTGTTCTGCCATTGTCCATTGGATGTTCCAGGGACAGAAGGGGGAGTCTGAAGCTCTATGGTGTTCCAGAACCTCCCCTATGGGAGTCACCGGGCATGGGACTCATCACCTCCTCCTCCCCTGGGTCGCTCCTTGGGACATGGTGCGACCGGAGCAAATTCTTGCGGCTCCCCCGCCACCTGGCGCTGCCAATCCTGGAGGCCTGCTCTTGTCTTGACCCAGTTCATGGAGCATATGAACTGGGCCACATCCTGGGACTGTGTCACATCATTCAGTGACTGTGCTACTTCCCTCTGGGACTGGCTCAGGTCACCGAGCACCCGGGCAATGCAGTCACCGTCGTCAACCATAACCTGTTGTGACTGGGCCAAAATCTGGAGTGCCTTTATCCAGGTGGCCTTGGAATGTTTATTTTCTTGCACCAAGCACTCATGCAGTCTCATTAAGGAAAAAGGACAATTTTAATGCCAATTGGTATTGAGTTTTTGGCAATTTGTACTCGGAACTCATGTCGATTTGGATCTAATCTTTCCAGAATCCTTAAAATCAGTTGCAAGCATCAGCTCCTCAAGGTGAACAAGTTTCAGACCTGTATCGGAAAGTATAGGTTTGTAATTTACTTACATTCCCCCAGTTCTCGATGCCACCCTTGCAATATGTTAAACTGTATTAGTGGTCTATCACTTTAGTATAGCAATCTGCTGTGCGATGAAGTAGTAGAACTCAGCATCATGCACAATACACCTATATCATTAAATCCTGTTCTAATGTGAGCAACAGAGAAGAAATATTTAGCTTGTTTGGTTTAATCTTGATTCAGTTGATTAAGTTGATGCATGATCGTGAAGTTCAAGCCTTTTCAGCAAGTCTCGTGATGAACCCTGTCAAGGAATGTTGGCATGGCATATTAAACAAAAAAATGCTGCAATGGCTTAGTAGGTCAGATAATATCTGTGGAATAAAAACAGAATTAACATTTCAGATGGAACTGATGTTTCATCAGAACTCCAGGAATGTGGCATGTCATTTTGCCATTGTTGAGATGAATAATGAAGTTGGACTGAACGGATTGTTTAGTTTCCATAGAAGCAGAGTTGCAAACTTGGTGCTGTTGAATGGGAGATTGATCAAGATCTCACAGTACATAAATCTGTGGAGTTTCACGTTGAGGAGTTGCAAAAGCAAGTTGTGCACTAATGTATATTTTCAGGGCAATTAATAACAAAACAAGAACTAGCATCCTATCCTTAAATAAAGTAAAAGTCACCAGAGTCCCAGATGACTATAGGCTGCTTTTGCCTCTGAGGGGGAGAGCTGACTGGTGGTGGTTTAACATGAGGATCACTACACCACAGGCGAGGGGCAAGGTTGAGAAGGCGGATTCTTCATGAATAACCACAGATGGTACGGGAATTGAACCTGTGTTGTTGGCTTCGCTCTGCATCATAAACCAGCTGTCCAGACAACTGAGCTAAATCAGATGTTCTGCTGAGAAAACCAGTGCAAATAGTGGGAAATTGCACGGAATGTTGGGCCTCTTTAAAAACAAAATTTCAACCACATGAATGACGTTTCACTTGTGGCGGCCTCCCGCTGACTTGCTGATCCTGGGGCAACGTAATTTCTGCAATCTGTGGGGAGCTCCATACAAACGCCTCCCCAGCACTGGTTCCAGGTCCAGTAGAGGGGATGGCTGACAGGACACCAGCACCAGGGGTCACAGAGGGAGCCCTGACCAGACTCCTGGATGATGTGCAGCAGAGGTGGGATGTCCTCTATCCACGGTCGCACAGACATCCTTCCAGCAAAGTCACCACCCCAGCTGGGAGGCAGTGGCAGCGATAGTAGGGCCAACACGCTGCAGATGATCATGGGGCAGCAGATCCACAAGAAGAAGAATGACCTTCTTCACATGGTCATGGCAAGTCTATTTCCTCCAATCTCTTGCTGCACCCTTCCACACATCCTTGACACCTCCAAGTGATCTCTCACCCAGCCACCTCATGGGTGGCCAAGACCTATCATGCGGCCCTCTCCACCCTCCACAGCTGCCCCATGACCCCATGAGCTACTCTGCTCCTCACATCCCCGATCCCACTCAAGTCCCACACGTGCCCTACCTCATCACCATCTGAACTGCCAGGATTCCCGTCTACACTCTTCCCAGTCATCTCTCCGCTGAACTAACCCAAGCATATCAGGCGTGAGCGGGCGCGACCAGCCAGAGTCATCGCTCGAGTTCAGATGCGTCATGGCCTTCAAGGAGAGAGCTCTTGAGTTGGCTGGAGAAGAGGAAGATCACACCTGTGTAGAGGACAAAGTGGGGCAGCAGACAAAATTAAGAACCCTCAAAGCACGCAGTCCCTCCTCAAGCAAGTAAACATTGTCCCTTCAGTTATACCTCGGGATGCGCTAATGCCATCTCCCTTTCCTTGCAGATCAATGAGCCGAGTAGCCAGGACGACTCTCATGCCCGTTGGAGGTGACAGACATTTTTTTTTTTCAAATTTAGAGTACCCAATTCATTTTTTCTAATTAAGGGGTAATTTAATGTGGCCAATCCACCTACCCTGCACATCTTTGGGTTGAAGGGGCGAAACCTACACAAACATGGGGAACATGTGCAAACTCCACACGGACAGTGACCAGAGCCGGGATCGAACCTGGGATATCAGCGCCGTGAGGCAGCAATGCTAACTACTCCACCACCGTGCTTCCATGGAGATGACAGACATGATCAGCTCCGAGGGACACTTCTCGGACATCACCATCGAGGAGGTGTCACATTTGTCATCCACACCCTCCACCAGAGCAGATGCATGCACCTCAGTAGAATTACCTAGTAGGCAGGCTTCTGGGTCATTTACTAGTGAGTACCTCACAATCGAAGATCTACAGTAGGTGGAGACAGGGACATCCCAGGAAACCGGCACTCGGAGAGATGCCAGAACCAGGGCTCTACTGAGCCCCCGGCCGTTTAGGTTCCCCTGGGGTTGCTCATCCTAGACCTGCAGGAACTGCAAAGGCAGAGTCGTGAGCATCAGTGAGGGATGGCAGCATTCCTCCTCGGACTGAAAGGCCGATTGTTGGACCCATCGCCTTATGTCCGAGGAGATGGTGCCAACACTGCGACGGTGGCATGAGCAATGGAGCTCTTGGTGTAGAACATGGACTCCATGGCAGGGAATGTCCACTCCATGATTCAGCTCATGACCACCATGGCTGAGGGCATGAGCTCCATGATGCAGGCACTGTTAGGAATCCATGAGTGTCAGTGCCAGAAGATGGCAGGGTTTTTGAATCTCACCCCAGCTGCCTCTCTATCCCACAGAGGAGCACAGGCACTGAAGGGGAGAGGATCGGCAGGTGCACAGCTGGGGTCCTCCACCAACAAGACTCTTGGGGTCTCCAGCCCATTTAACATCTCCCTCCCTGTGAGAGGCACACGTCCAGCCCCGCACACCTAGGAGGGTAGCACTGCAACACTTGTGCAGCTCGAACGTGGGCCAGGAGCTTCAAGGTCCAAGCTCCCACCCAGATGAAGCCAGCCAAGGTCATATCAGGCACCAGGGCGTGGAAGTCAGCAAGCTGCCTCAACCTCAGCTGTGGATCCTGGGGACACACTGAGATGTAATGGGAGGATGAAAAAGATTAAGAAATGATAGGAACTGAGTGGGCATGGATGAAGCTAGGTACTAGTTGAGAGAAGTTATCATTATAATCTTGTATTAAACATCACTTTGTCCACCTACACGCAGATCCTGAATACTGTCACTTCATGGTGCCATGCTCCACAAAGTCCCATGCACACTTGATGCTTCATCCCTGTGCAATGTGGCATCGCGATG
The DNA here is from genome assembly GCF_902713615.1 of Scyliorhinus canicula. Taxonomy (NCBI): domain Eukaryota; kingdom Metazoa; phylum Chordata; class Chondrichthyes; order Carcharhiniformes; family Scyliorhinidae; genus Scyliorhinus; species Scyliorhinus canicula. The sequence continues at coordinate 164,454,431 of NC_052148.1, forward strand.
TCACTGCCAGCTCCCACACTGATGTCTTAGCAAAGACTTGCTGCTGCCACCATGGCCCCCTCCCCCTGGACTCACTTCCCCAACATTCCATTCATGGAAGGTGACACCCCCGCCTGCCTGCATCAACACTGGGGCCTATCATGTCTGCCACTCTCTTGTGACTAATGGCATTTCTTAGGGATCAGTGCTGGGACCTTTGCTGTGTGTAATATATATAAATGATTTGGAGGAAAATATATCTGTCCTGATTAGTAAGTTTTCAGACGACACAAAGATTAGTGGAATTGGGATAGCAATGAGAACTGTCAGAGGATATAGATCGGTGGATACTTGGGCAGAGAGATGGCAGATGGAGTTTAATCCAGACAAGTGTGAGGTAATGCATTTTGGAAGGTCTAATACAGGCGGGAAATATACAGTAAATGGCAGAACCCTTAAGTGTATTTTTTTTAGAAAATATTTATTGAGGCATTTATAAATTTTAACAATTTTAATCATCAGATTTCAACAAGAACAAAACAATATAACCAACAAACCCCGCCCAGTAACAAACCCCAGCCAAGATGGCTTACACAGGCAGTGCCACCTTCCCCAGCCCACCTTCCGTTGGTTCTCCTGCCCTTAATTGTCATCCCCCGTGCCTCCTCTTTTCCAGCCCCCCCTCCACAGGTATAAGGTGCGAGGGGCAAGTTTAAAGGAGAGAGACAAGATAAGTTTTTTTTCACAGAGGGTGGTGGGAGCGTGGAACTCGCTGCCAGGGGAGGTAGTGGAAGCAGATACCGATAATGACCTTTAAGGGGCATCTTGACAGATAGGATGGGAATAGAGGGATATGGTCCCGGAAGGGTCGGGGGTTTTAGTTCAGACAGGCAGCATGGTCGGTGCAGGTTTGGAGGGACAAAGGGCCTGTTCCTGTGCTGTAATGTTCTTTGTTCTTTGTTCCTGTGATGAAGAGGCCAAGTGCTGACAAAACATTGAAGTGTTGAGAGACTTCCCACCCTGGATGTAAGTTGGAGGAAAACACCAGGACCCCTGATCTCAGAGGGAGATCAGTAGTTGAGATAAGTCATCCAGTGTCTCTGAATCCCATGATAAGCCTGTTCATTGGCAAGACACATTCAGCTCTCTGTCAGGCAGGAGGTAGACATATCGCTGAGGATGAGAAGAGTATCGCCCTGTCCTCAATGTAAGTCATCATCACTCTCCTGCAGAGTATGGCTGATGCCTTTCATGCCCAACCCACTAATATAGTCACCATCACGAGAACCTACAGCTGGCATCACATTAGTTTGATGTTAGACCCATGATGGGAGAGCTCTTCACTCCCTAATCTTGGTCAACCCTGAACAGAAAGGCTCTGAGTGCGTCCATTGCTCGTCGGCCCATATGGGCCCCAGTCATTGCCCGAGGTTCTTCATTTCATCCTCCCCCACGTTTTGACCTTTGCCATACTCCTTGACCTTCTCCTCAGCCGAGGAGCTGTATTGCTCCGCCATCTCCTCCTGGTCCAGCTGTTTCCCCTCTACAGCGCCAAGTAGTGGATAGCGCAACAAACCACAATCATGCGGGACACCCTCTGGGAGCTGTTTGGAAGGCACCCTCCAACCGGCACAGACGCTGAAACCACATCATGAACAGCTCGATTGACTGCTGAACCAAAATAAACTGAGGGACGAATTCAAAGGGGCAGCTCCTTAAAGGGATACTGCCAAAAACAAAGAGCAATTGAAACTTAAAGCATCCATCCAAAAAATGATTAAAAGGGTCAATAAAGCACCCCAGACCCTGCAGCACCCAAAGGGCATGGAAGGCCTCGATTGTGCCCATGGACACCGCATGCTCCCTCTCTCATTGGACACCTGGCCGCGAATGTTGCCGCGATGGAGGGGCAGACAGTTAAATCGGCCCCCTTGGTCGCCTCCACCTGGACCTATTTATGACAAGTTTAGTGAGGCCCAGGAGTAGGTTCGCGAGGAGGTCCTACTCTCCCCCCCCCCCCCCCCCCCACACTGGGTGCCCCTAGATCAGGAGCGTGGAGCTGAAGTCCAAATAAAACTGTAATAAAAGGATTTTCAAAATACTGCAAAGAGGGCTCAGCCTAAAACAACTTACATATGCATGGTCCATGGACTCCACAAGGCTACAAAAGAGGCAGTCATCTTATGAGTTTGAATCTATGCAGTCTATGATGCAGAGTGGGACTGATGCATGCAACAGGGACATCCCTGAGTTTAAGGGGGAGGACTCCTCCACTGAGAGACCTCCCGTGGGAAGCTCCGCTTCTGGACGACAAAAAAATGCACCAAGGTGTGTCTGAGTGGAAGGAAGTGAAGGGTGTGCAGCAACAGTCCATACAGGAAACCATGCCATGTGAAAGTGCATGGAGGGCATTTCCGCGTGGGGTCAAAATTGGCTCCAAGGGCCTGTTCTGTGCTGTACTGTTCTAAATCTAAATCTAAATATGTGCAAAGGTTACACCATGACAGTGTGGGACACGTCTTTTGGACCAGTTGCTCTTTATCCATCTATCATTTTCATATTTTCGTACTGCTTAGAACCCGTCTACGAATCTGGCAGTTAAATATTGATTTCCAATCGGGTATCCGTTGAGAGGATCTTTCATCGTAAGACCTCCCATGGTTTTTGTGTTCCTTTTACTGCCTGATCTTTTCTATCTACTGAAAGATTTCCACCACATGGAAAACATCAAAAATATTTTTCTGGAAGCAGAGCTGTGAACCAATGCCAATGTGTTGTTGCTTGGAAGGGGTGTAAAGCCTCACATTAGATGCAATCTGCTTGCCCTGAGCTGAGATGAAGTCTGCATCTTTGCATGGGTTGATAGGAAGCTATTCTGAAGGAGGAGCCACCTGACTAAGATTGTTCCAATTAGTGTTGTCACGAAGCCAACCTTATGCCTTCAATTCCTTTCAAAGCACTTGGATAGAGACCAACTAGTGGTTTAACATGCCAATTGGCATTTTGTTAACTACTTTCAAGTTAACAGTGAGTCAGTCAATGTTAAATTTAATGTTCATTATCTCTGACTGGAGAGTCAGCCGTGCAGTCATTTATAACTGTAAAGCACTGCGCTATAACGACTGTGAATTTCGTTTTTGTTTCCTAAGTAATCCTAAAGGCAAGTTGAATTTGCTAGATGGTTAATGATTTTTTCAATGGTTTTTAACAAGTATTCATATCTGTGGGGAATAATACGCAGTAAACTGTTGCCAAAGTTTGTTTCTTCTGAAACAGGCGCCGTGGCTGATGTGGGAGAGAGGAGTTAGGACCTTCAGAGGCGTGACCGTGGGCTCCCGGACCTGACACTGGCCGCGCTGGCTGGGGGGTGGTCCTGCCAGTGTTCCAGGTCTGCGAGGCAGCCACCTTGCTGCGCACTCCCCTGACCACCCAGCATGGCCTGTGGTTTTGCAGAGTGACACCGGCTGTATGGGTGCTGATGTATTGTGTACTCTGGGATAACACAGGCTACAACTCGATGCAGCTTTGACCAAAAGATACACCAGACTTTGAAGTAAGTTCAATGTGATTTATTGAACCATTAGCATAATTCTCTATGAGTTTGACTCTCCTGCTAATCTTGCTATAGTAACTCAGTCTAACTAACCAGTCTGCTCTAAGCCACGTGGTGGATGTGATGCTTCTGATCTGCCCCTGTCCTTCTCTCTAAGTGTCGCCTGTGGAAAGAGCCAAAGTGTCTCATGCCTTTTATAGTGAGATACCACCCCTGAGTGTCCTGCCTGCTCATTGGTCATGTCCTGTTCTCTGTGTTCATTAGCTGCCTGTCTCTGTCTGTCTGTATATCATTATCTGCATGTCTGCATATCATGACAGGTGCCTCCAACCCACCACCACCCACACCACATTCCACCCCACCACCCCTGCACCCGGCCCCCACACCCCACCCTCCACCATACCACTTCCCCAACCGGCCGACACCCGTTGTTGGGGCAGCATGCGGCCCACCCAAGGACAACGCCCACAGTAGCCCCTACAGGGGGCCTTTGGACAGGAGCTGTAGAGTGTACCACTGGCAAGGCCAGCTCCAGCCGATGGTATCCTTGGCAGAAGGATTGGGCACCAGGCCAGAGACCCCCACAGGACCAGGGGTGCAAGGATGGGGGGGAGGGGACATGTGAGGATAGGGTCTGCAGTGCCAGCTGGGGCCATCATGTAGCCCAGTGGATCTGGTTGGGCACGGGGTTATGCACCATGCTTAGATGTCGGCCTTTCACCCATTGCAGACAATGGATATTGGATTACAACCAGCAATGGTGGCCTTCCTCCTAGCCACTGCATCCCTGGGGGATGCTGTGCGGCTGTACTGGCCCAGAGGAAGAGGAAGCAGCTGGTGAGGATGGAGAGCTGGCCGCCCAACAGGCCGAGGAGGAGGAGGTACAAAGGAGGTGCCGCATGAAGCCTCGCACGTACTGGTAGCGCCTGTCATTCGCGGACCTGCCAGACAGGGCATGCCGTCGAAGGTTCCACCTGAGCAGGGGGACAGTGTGACATTTCTGCTGGATCATGTTGCACCTGGCAACGTGGGGGAATGGGGGAGCACACCTGCTCCCGGTGGCCGTCAAGGTGTGGGGGTGGTTGTGGGTGGTGACACACGTGCCATGGGGGACCACAACTCAGCGGCGTCTTACTTCTTCGCCCAATGCCAACCTCCACCATACGACTGCCCTTTCTTCAGTCCCACTGACCATGTTCAGGGCCCTCTGCTCTGCTGCAGTGACAGCTGCAGGTTTAACGGTCCTCCTCTGCCTCCTACGCCCTGGCCTGGAAAACAGCAACAGCTGGCAGCCTCCATCCCACCTCGAGGAACAGGGTCGCCTGTTCCCACCTCCACGGTGTCCAGCAGAGTTTCCAGTTCCAGATCTCGGGGTCACGTGTCTTGCTGCCAACTTGCTGACTGCAAAGGTGTATTTAGGGAGTTAAGCGTGTATATGCAGCTTTTCAGCCTCCTGAATGCCAATTCGAACCCAGCAAATCCAGCACAGTGTTCCACATGGCACCGGTGCTAGCCCCTTAACGATTGGTGAGTTGATCTAGGTGGGCCCCAGTTTTGCTGCCGTGGAAATCCATGAATTCTGCCCTGGCGTCAGGAACGGATAATCCAACGGCCTCAGCTTAAAACTTTGTCTGGGGGACAATGGCAACCAAACATTGTGGGAAGACTTTGCTATTATTCTGTTGTTCAACTGAATGAGAGATGGTTAATAATTCACAAATAATGAGTAGGATCAATCTTCTTTTGCTGGTGGAGAACTGGAAAGACTTAGTCATGCTGGAATTATCAACTGCTTGTCTGGACCAGTGCTGAACCCAAATTGGTTGTGCCGAATTTGCATAATAAGCTTAAAGCTTGAACAATGCCAGAAATTGGGAACTTGTCCATCAGGGAAAAGGTAAATCATGGCAAGTTCAGACTGTAAGCTTCAAAAGGTCTGCAGTGCCTTGAAGTGGTATTGCAATTTAGTTACACAAAGAGGCAAATGCTCCAATGTTAACCCAAAAATGGCAACATGGGCCGGGATTCTCCCCTACCCGGCGGGTCGGGGGTCCCGGCATGTCGGAGTGGCGTGAACCACTCTGGCGTCGGGTCGCCCCAAAGGTGTGGAATTCTCCACACCTTTAGGGGCCAAACCCTCACATTGAGGTGCTAGGCCCGCGCCGGAGTGGTTCCCATTCTGCCGGCTGGCGTGAATGGCCTTTGGCGCCACGCCAGCTGGGGCCGGAAGGACTTCGCCGGCCGGCGTAAGTCCGCGCATGCGCCGGAGCGTCAGCGGCTGCTGACGTCATACTGGCGCATACGCAGGGTAGGGGGTCTCTTCCACCTCTGCCATGGTGAAGACCATGGCGAAGGCAGAAGAAAAAGAGTGCCCCCATGGCACAGGCCCGCCCGCCGATCGGTGGGCCCCGATCACGGGCCAGGCCACCATGGGGGCACTCCAGGACCCCGGAGCCTGCCCGCTTCGCCAATCCCGCCGGTCAGGTAGGTGGTTTAATCCACGTCGGCCTGTCAGCGGCGGGACTTCGGCCCATCGCGGGCCGGAGAATCGCTGCGGGGGGCCCGCCGACCAGCGCGGCGCGATTCCCGACCCCGCCGAATCTCGGGGGGCGGAGAATACGGGACGCGGCGGGGGCAGGATTGATGCTGGCCCCGGGCGATTCTCCAACCCCAACCCCCCGGGGGTCGGACAATCCCGCCCATGGTGTGTGATTATGTTTGTGGGTGATCAAATTACATCATCATGCCATGTATAACATTGGCCAGTTTTAATGGCCAGCTTCCAAGTTTACTGATGAAATTTCCCACCTATTATTCACAGGCTCTTTTCCCCTTTACAAAGAGGACTTTAAACAGAAATAATCATTGACTATTAGAATTATACCTGGTAAGAAAGGGAAAGAACCTTCCAGGTCAAACAATGCATCCCCGAGAAGGAATGCTGGAGGCTGTGAGGAAAGAAGAGATGTATTGTTTCCCACATGTTTCCCACATGTTAGAAAAAGAAACCTGCTACAAGAACAAGAGAATCTGGATTGAGGGACTGAGGAAATCAGCAACAGTAATGCCCAGGACATGACTTCAGTGCCAGAAATGGTTCAATGACCTGGAAAAGTAAGAAATCATCAGGGCTTGTCTTCTTGACTCATCTTCTGCTGGAATTCTCCGTTTGGGAGAAGTGTTACCGCCGGGACTGAATTACGTGCACTTCACATTGGGGGCGTTATTCGGAAAGCAAGTCAGAGCACGTATATAGGCCAGCACTTTTCCCACATGAATTCAGAGCACTTCCCATTCCTGCTGGTGTCTGATTCACTGAGGGCCGAAATAAGCGCTGGAGAGACTAACAAGCTGCAGCTGCATATTTGCCTCCATTCCCCACGCATCCTCATTCCAGCCAAGAAGATGGCTCCATGAAAACCTGTCCCGAGCTTCACGGAGAGTGAGCTTGAGAGAATGCTGGATGCGGTGGAGGAAAGGAGGGGCACCCTCTTCCCTAGGGTGTGGTGACAACTAAAGCCAGCTATAATCAATAGGGTGTGGGAGGAAGTGGCAGAAATGGTCAGTGCTGCCAACCTCACCAGGAGGATTGGAACCCAGTGCAGGAAGAAAATTAATTACCTCCTTGGGGCAGCTCAGGTGAGACACCACTTCTGTGCCCCTGTTCCTCACTCCTCACACCACCCCTCACTCCCCGAGAGATCAACCAAAACCCATCTGCCTGCATCTCCCTCACAACCCACCCTGAATTAAACCCTAACACCTGTATTGTCCTCTTTGGCCAGATGCCTTACACAGACATGCTACCAGCTACAGACATACCCGTAGAATTCACCTCCATGCATCTCACCATGTCCTTTATGTGTCCTGAGGAAAATAATAGGTGACAGCACCAGAAAACTGGAGGTGGCATCCCCGACCTCTGTGTCCAGACCTCCGTGGAGCAGAGAGTAATGGAGCTAGCGGGTGAGGCTTGGGAAAGGCACTATCAGAAATGGATGTCAGCAGGCAGCTACCAAGTGATAGCCCAAATGAGGCCAAGTCCTCCGGGGGCACTGCCCCCCCAACCAGACCCCAGCACACCTTAGAGCACCAGTCCTGGAAAGACACTGACTTCTTGTCACTCCGTCACCTGAACCCTCCAACATCGCAGAGACTATCATCTTGGTGTGCGTTTTAATGAGAAGGCTCTGGGGTCACCTCCTGGTGTGCACGTCACACAAGCTGCAGCACAGCAGGTGGAGGCAGGGACTCCTGAGGGAGCGGGAGATCGGGGGGCTGCCCAATCCCAGAAAGCAACTGTGGTCCAGACTAGTGTCTGGAAAGTATCATCCCAACACTGACTCGTAGAGATGCAGATACAGAGCCAGGATTTACAGGAGGGGGTGTCAGCAACTTTCCAGCTCCGGAGGTACAGTTGGAGGAGTCCAACCTCAGGAGATGGTGCCAACAATGTGTGCTTCCCATGCCAACACTGAAAGATTGGCATTCACACTGCAAGGCTTGAGGCAAGAAGTCAGAGCCATGAGTCAGGACATCCAAGGCTTGGGGAACACTGTGTGGTGGATGGCTGAAGCTCAGGGCAGGGGAGCCCAGTCACAGGCAGACATGTATCGGATCCAAATGGACATTGTTGTGGTTCTCCAGAGCTTGGCCCAGTCACAAGGGCCACGGTTGAGTGTGTCGAGTCCATTGGTTGGGCGCTGAGTGACTTTGGCCAGTAACAGAGGGACATGTCACAGGTGCAGATGGACATGGCACAGTCTCAAGAGGGACATTGCACATTTCCAGAGGGACATGACGGAGGCAGTAGTGGATATGTATCACTCTTGTGGGACCCGTCCCAATCTCTGTGCTCCATGGCTGATGGCATTGAGCTTGTAAATACTCGCACCAATTCATGCTTGTGCGTTTTCTGCCTGAGAGGGATGTAGCATCGCAACCAGCTAATGATATTTAAATCCATGCATGGACCCACTGGCACAGGGTGCAAAATTCGATGTAGCCACCAACGAGGGGCGGGAGCATCCTCGATTTCTGGTATTACCCACAATTCTCTGCCGAATCATAATTTGCATTCCGGCAAAGTGGAGAATCCAGGTCCTTATCTCTGAACCACAAGCTCTCCACCAATAAGGGTGGTACAATACACCTCTTCTCATCCTCATTCCCTTTGTTGCTCACTGGCCGCTTCTTCTTCCTTCCATGATTGCAATCTCCCCAATCCTCATTTCATCTCACCAGACCTCAACCACCTCGATCCGCTCTATCATACATCCAGAAATGATAGCTTGGTCATTTTTCTCAAGAACATGCCATTACCATTTGTTTTGCAACTGTCTGAATCTCACTTTCACTGTCTGCACTAAAGGATGTGCACATTCCTGGGAGCCACTTCACAAGCCTGGTTTACTACCTTGCAGGAGAAGGGACACAGAATTCCAGGTGAGGACAAAGATCAGAGAATGGTTGTAGAAGATTGCTGAAGTGAAACAGAAGGAAGAGGTAAAAACCTCCAACTGTTTAAACATTAGAGATGGCCAGGTTGGTGTACAAAAGGAGGAAGGTGACTACATGAATATTTTAGACCCACATCTTCCAGAAAACTACTTCATCTTCAGTGAACTTCCAAACAACAGTGATTCTGCTCCAGTTAATTATGTGTAGATCAACATTTTAGAAGAACTACCACTAAATATTTTCCCTTTCTTCTCGCCTCCAGGGCCATAACATGAAAAGTATGATCTCCTACCTACAGAGTATGAAGACTTCTTCAAAGAACCGATATCTTCTGAGGATACAGCATCGTAGGGAACAAGCGGGATTCTTTTTTCCTGCTGGTAGTGCTCCTCCGCCAGCGGGTTTCCCGACAGCGTGGGTGACAACAATGGGAAATCCCATTGGCAAGTGGCAGGATGAGAGATTACCACCACCAGCAAATGGTGCATGCCGTGAAACATATGGCTGGAGAATGGAGAATCCAGCCCCATATATTGCAGACACAAACTAGCACACTGATTGAGCCTCTTAGGCAGGAAGATGGGATGACATGAGGTTTTATTCTGAAATCGGTGAACATGAACAAATAGTGGTGACAGAAAGGCCGAGGTAATTTTCCTTTCCAAAAGCCATTCCACAGAATAGAGATATAGAACCTTGAGTGTCAGCAAAGAAAGGGAGAATGTTGGAGATGCAGCAGCAACTGTGTGACGTATTGACCATCCTGTTAGGCACACTGTCCACCTTGCTAGAAAGGCTGGAGTAATCCAATTCTGCCACACGTTTGGTGATTTTGAAGGGATTCTCAATTCTGCAATGTAACACGGAGCTTCTGGTGAGCTCCCAATGATTGGGGTGGTTCAATATCTTCTGGTTCACAATGTTTAGACATTCCACACACATTTCCCTCCATTCATTCATTTTTTTCTTTTCTTTATAAATTTAGTGTACCTAATTCATTTTTTTTTCCAATTAAGGGGCAATTTAGCATGTTCAATCCACCTACCTTGCACATCCTTTTAGGTTGTGGAGGCAAAACCCACGCAAACACGGGGAGAATGTGCAAACTCCACACGGACAGTGACCGAGAGCCAGGATCGAACCTGGGATCTCAGAGCCGTAAGGCAACAGGGCTAACCCACTGCGCCACTTTGCTGCCCATCATCCATTCATTCATAACTTCTCAAAGATCACGACAGAAATTCATAAACACAACAGGGTTGCAATATCCTCATCTTCTGCTCAGCCTTTTAATTTTTTTCTCAGTTTACTGCTTCTTTTTATCCTCATTCTCTGAATCCACAAATTTCCGTTTTTTTCTCTTTCAGCCACTAACTGACCCTATTTCCTTCACATTTGTTCCCTCGCCTTCTTTCTCAATCCTTTTCTTTCATTGGTTAAGGGATAAATCATTGGGTTCAATGTTAATGAGGTCCCATATGTGACGTTGATACGCACCATTATTAATTGTTATTTTCAGCCATTTGGACAGCAGAGATAATGCAACCAGAAGAGTATGGGAAAACTTCAGTGAGGCGTGTTGCCCCAGCCAATTGTGCATCACTATCTTATACTAGATGATTGCCTCTATCAACATTCCACTGTATCTCTTAACCATAGTCCACAAGGATAACACTTGAGTTGTTCATTTATGAAATGCATAGATGTAGCAATGTTATGTCATTACATAAATGATTTACTGGCAACTGTTAGAAACAAAATAATATTTTGACTTCCAAATTGCCTCATTCTTTGGTAAGTATCTATTCCTCCATTCTCAAGGTGCCGTTACTTTGCATGTACGTTTCTAAGTAAATCTTACCTACTTACAAGACTCTTGCCAGCAACAGTCATCTGCAGCCCTCTGATATCTTGTCCAATGTTCCCATTCTTTATGTGTGCCAGGGAATGATGTCGCAGCCAAGCTTCAGAATCATGTCCAGATTCACCACAGATTCATTTTCTTTCATTGACCGCAGAATGAAGAAGCCTTAATTAGACCATAAGACAGAGGAGCAGAATTAGGCCACTTGGCCCATCGAGTCTGCTCTGCCATTCAATCATGGCTGATATTTTCCCATCTCCATTCTCCTGCCTTCTCCCCATAACCCTTGATCCCCTTATTAATCAAGAACCTATTTATCTCTGTCTTAAAGGCACTCAATGATTTGGCCTCCACAGCCTTCTGCGGTAAAGAGTTCCACAGATTCACCACCCTCTGGCTGAAGAAATTCCTCCTCATCTCAGTTTTAAAGGATCGTCCCTTTAGTCTGAGATGGTGTCCTCTGGTTCTAGTTTTTTACTTTCCCTTCCCTCACCTGAAGATACTGAAGTCGACTTTAGCATCCTGACTGCTGCCTTGGCCAAGTACAGCAGACTTAGTGCTAAATGGGAATTAAACCTTGACCTCTCTTGGTTTATAAAAAATAGTACAGCAATGGCCAGTACATTTGCCAACAAGACGACCAAAACAATTCAGCTTACTTTAACATTTGGAATGCTATAGTCTGACCAATGTCACATATAACGTCCTTTCAGCAATTTACTGGATTTAAGGTAAGCTCTCATACAAAGACAGCAGCAATGAATTTGGTTGAAGTGGTTAGATCACATCCTGAGGAACTAAGCTCCTTACCGTGCCAATTAAATTACCCATGGGTAAAGCTAATTTACATGAAGCAATTAAACCTTCCACTGCATTGAAACAATATTAATATACTAAATATAAATAAAGGATAGGAAAGTATCCTCCCAAGTGGCATTAAGTCTCATAATAAATTTGTACTCCAGGTGTAAGTTATGGAGTCAGATATTAAAAGTGAAATATTTTCTTTTCCAATGCCATTGTTTTATGTGATGAATATTTTCTCAAATGTATCATGAGTTGAACTTTAAAGTTTCATGAATCATAATAGGTGCCACTCAAAGCAAGAATGATGAAATTAATATCAGGGCTTTGGCCATCAATACCACAATAAGTAACCCATCTGTAGCTTTTTATTAGGTTGCGTTTGCTGCTAATGCAGCATATGCGCAGTTGCACCATGTTACTCGTTTTTTAAATAAATTTAGATTAGCCAATTATTTTTTCTAATTAAGGGGCAATTTTAGCGTGGCCAATCCACCTACTCTGCACGTTTTTGGGTTGTGGGGGCGAAACCCACGCAGACACGGGGAGAATGTGCAAACTCCACACGGACAGTGACCCAGAGCCGGGATCGAACCTGGGACCTCAGCGCCGTGAGGCGGTTGTGCTAACCACTAGGCCACCGTGCTGCCCTGCACCATGTTACTCTGTGACATCATTGCGAGTGACGGAGATCAGGGGGACGATTCAGCGACTGCGTTGTGCCCGGTATGGATCAGGGTGTGTCGGGTGAATAGCAGGAGCGGACAAAATCGAAGTTTGTCTCGGACGCGAACCATTTTGCAATTCACCCTGGATGCTCCCGAGAGCGAGTTCTGGTTCTCACCCAAATATGGCGAAAATCTCTTTAATCCTAATTTGCATTCATTTCAATCTCCTTAATGAGATTAAAGTTGAATGAAGCAGACTCCTGGGAATTACCCACCACTCCACCATTTTCAAAAACGTGAAGCTGGTGCAATGACTGCTGGGAGGCGAGAGGGTGAGTCCATTTTCCGATATGCAAATCAATGCATTGGTGCTGCTGCCCCAGTGCTTGGCAGGGTGGGGGGGGGGGGGGGGGGGGGGGGAACTCCTCAGGGGGTTGGGCTTGGTCGGGTGTGCTGAAGTGTTCCAGGTCGGGGTCGCCCCTGGACCGGGGGTGGTGAGTGGCTTTGCAGCAGTGAGGCCTTCAAGCCATCCTTAAATATTGTGGAGATCCATAATGGGCAAGCACAGTGCAGCCTGGGAGTCCCACCAAACTCTACAAGGCAGAGCCCTGCTGCCGCTCCTCTCCTGGAAGTCAGTTTCATCCCCTTTGACTGTGAGCAGCCTCTAGCTTCATAGCTGAAGGCTATTTCAAATGAGGAATTAGCTTTGTTAGTTGTGAGAGCACTTCACTGCTGCAGGTTTTGTTTGTTGCTGGCTCTTGGTGCTGGCTGCAAATTCCTGGAGCTGGTTGCTGCCTTTTCTGCTTGCCTGCTGCCTCTTCCCCTTGGGCTTACATGCTGCTTTCTGGATGAAGGGAAGGAAGAAAGAAGGTAGTTGCCTTTTGGTCTCTTTTACTTGGAGTGCGGTGAAGGGAGGCTTTTGGCGGGCCTACTACCGGGTTGTGGATACAGAGGACTTGCTCGAGCAATCTGTGGGTGTTTTTAAAGGCTTGTTTTGTGTGTTGACTCTGTATTCTGTTCTGGGCCTGTGGGTCCTGTTAATGTCCCCTGTGTCCCTGTAGCCTGATCCTCAGACAAGGTGGTGATGCAATATCAGATGCCAATACTGCAGGAGTGATGTGGAGATGCCGGCGTTGGACTGGGGTGAGCACAGTAAGAAGTCTTACAACACCAGGTTAAAGTCCAACAGGTTTGTCTCAAACACGAGCTTTCGGAGCGCAGCTCCTTCCTCAGGTGAATGGCGAGGTATGTTCCAGAAACATTTATATAGACTTTGTCCGTGTTTGAAACAAACTTGTTGGACTTTAACCTGGTGTTGTAAGACTTCTTACAATACTGCAGGAGAGGAGGGACTGCGCAGTCTGGAAGTTGTGCTGAAGCACTTCCATGGATTTTGTACGTTCGGTAGCCACCTGCTGCTCCCATTATGGGAGCTGTGCGGGTCGCTGGTGTCCCTTGTGTTCGCTTTGCTCTGTGTTTGGTCTATGTTTGTTGATTGGGGTGGGGGGGGGGGAGTGTTGTGTGATGGATACCATGTCCCCGCAGATTATCTTTTGGCTAGTTGCAGCCCATCCTGCCTCTGGAGCCTGGGAGTTGCTGGAAGATGCTGCCAGCTGGAGGGGAGGGGGGGGGGGGGGAGGTGGTTTTTGCTCTCCCTCCCTCCTCCGCTATGCTCCGGATTGGTGGTTGGCTTACCAAGCGGCTTTCCACTGATACAGGTTCACTGTAGGGGCAGTGGGGGTGTGGGTGTGGTGATGCGGGGGGTGCGTTGGTTTTGCACCATTGGCTGTGTCTTGTTCTTTTTCCTGGCGGCTGCGTGCTTGTCTGCTGGAACCACTCCCGCTTCTCCAGCTTGGACCCCGGCAGGAGGGGTGGGTGCTCTCATTCCTCTTTTCACTGTGAGCCATGTCGGTGACCTTTCCAGTGGTTAGCATGGCTTCTCAGCACCTTACCTGGGGCTGCCGGGGGGAAGGGGGTGGGGGAATGGGGGTAGAGGGGGAGGTGTGGAAGGAGTTGGGGGGGGGGGGGGGGTACCTGCGCTGACTCAGCAGCTGGTGGTATTGTATTCTCTTATATTTTCGTCTCGATTTTGTCCTTGGTGTGCAGCTGGTGTTCTCGTTATATGTTTTCATTTTTCTTTTACTGTAAATTGTTCTGTGTTTGCTCCTTTCTTACAATGTGCTGGATCTGTTCTGGACCGAACTGTGCCCCTCTTGGGAAGAGTGGAATGGTCCTCCTCCCTGTGGGCACCACCAGGGAGGAGGACCATTCCACTCTTCCCAAGAGGGGCACAGTGACTTCAGATGGCCCTGCCCCATCAGATGGTGATCCTGTGAGACAATGGACATGTGGTCAGTGAGAGGGCAGGATCATTTTGTCTTAATTACTCACATGAGACAGGTAATCTGGGTGCAGGGGCAGTAGATCCTCATCTCTGAGGCACAGGCCAACTCGCTGTTGGTGACTGCTTTCTTCTCGGAGAACATCGCGATTTCCAGCACTCGTTCCGCATAGTGGGTGAGGACACAAATCTCTGGGATTCTTTCCCCCCTCTTGGCCCTTTCATGTTTATTATAGTGAGCTGCATGCTTGATGGGTCACGGGTAGGGGGGGTCAACAGCAGATAGTATATGTGTACACTGCACCTGGACATGAGGGGGTTGCGCTGGTGGGTGCCAGTGGGTTCTCAGGATGAAGTTTGAAGATCGGATCTGCGGAGGATGCGAGGTGTCAGCCAGTGGATTGGGAGGGTGCGTGGTTGGGAACTGAGGGGTGTCAGGAGAAACTGATGCCAAAAATGAGGTGGTATCTTACCCTTGCAGCTTGTTGGAGGTCTTTGATCTTCTTCTGACATTGAACGGCAGTCCTCCTTGTCGTGCTGTCCGTGCTGACATTCACTGCCACTGCCTCACAGGTGGCATGACTCATTCTGCTGCTGGTCCTCTGACCCCCTCGGGGGAACAGGTTGCCCTGCCTCTTGTCCACAGCGTCGAGCAGCCTGTCCAGGTCAGCATCCCCAAAGCGTGGAGCAGGTCTGCGCGTTGCCATGCTTGTGGGTTGACTGGGTGTGAGTGCAGAGGAAGTGTTTAAAAGCAGCCCCCCTTTTGTTAGCGGTGATGGAACCATCAATTCACCAGACACGTGTTTCCGATATGAATCTAGGCTTTAATCGACTTACTTCAGAGCCAGCCTGTTACCCGTTGATGAACTCTTAGTGAACTCAGGCTGACACTGGACAAGAGTATTTATACAGCTGCACTAGGGGAGGGAGTTGTGGGCGGAGCCAAGGGTGGAGCCCAGTACAAGTTCCTGAGTACTCCCAGAGCTACTCCCCCTAGTGGTAGGATAGCGCTACTGCGCTTACAAAGACAGTGTGAATTATATATATATTACATTCACCACAAGCGGCGAGCAGCTGAGGTGCGAGTCGGGCAAATCAGACGGCGAGACAACCAGTAACGGTTGTGGTGTTCTTTGTGTTGCTTATACTCAGGATGGATTTGTAGTGTACACGAAGACCACAAAAAGTGGTCGGGGCTGGTTTAGCTCACAAGGCTAAATTGCTGGCTTTTCAAGCAGGCCAGCAGCACGGTTTGATTCCCGTACCAGCCTCCCCGGACAGGCGCCGGAATGTGGCGACTAGGGGCTTTTCACAGTAACTTCATTGAAGCCTACTCGTGACAATAAGCGATTTTCATTTCATTTCAAGTTAAGTCAAATAAACAAAGCTAAATTTATTACAATACTTATCATACTGTTTGAACACTATTCCTAAAGCAAGCAATATGGGCAGCAGGGTAGCATGGTGGTTAGCATAAATGCTTCACAGCTCCAGGGTCCCAGGTTTGATTCCCGGCTGGGTCACTGTCTGTGTGGAGTCTGCACGTCCTCCCCCTGTGTGCGTGGGTTTCCTCCGGGTGCTCCGGTTTCCTCCCACAGTCCAAAGATGTGCGGGTTAGGTGGATTGGCCATGCTAAATTGCCCGTAGTGTCCTAATAAAAGTAAGGTTAAGGGGGGGGTTGTTGGGTTACAGGTATAGGGTGGATACGTGGGTTTGAGTAGGGTGATCATGGCTCGGCACAACATTGAGGGCCGAAGGGCCTGTTCTGTGTTGTACTGTTCTATGTTCTATGTTCTAATATTCTAACTAAACTACAATCTACACGGCGGCACGTGGCCCAGTGGTTCGCACTGCTGCCTATGGCGTTGAGGGCCCGGGTTCGAATCCCAGCCCTGGGTCACTGTCCGTGTGGAGTTTGCATATTCTCCCCGTGTCTGCGTGGGTTTTGCCCAAAGATGTGCAGGTTAGGTCGATTGGCCACGATAAATTACCCCTTAATTGGAAAAAAAAATTTGAAGCACTAAATTTATAAACAAAAACTACAATCTACACTATACTAATATTTGTCTCATGCACACTATCTTAAATTGTGCTCTGCTCCTTGTCTCTCTCTAATCAACTCTCTCCTTCTCTGCACTCTCCCAGAAGCCTGAGAGACATTGGGCTGATTCTCCGCTCCCTGATGCCGAAATCGCATTCGGCAAGGGGGCAGAGAATCCTCGATGACGCCAATATCGGGGGCGGCAGCAGTTTTCGGATTCACCGACCCCTCACGCCATGTATCGATGGCCTACGGCCATTGCCTGAGGCCATCCCGCGACGGTCCATCCCCGACTGTCTGAGTTCCCGACGGCGTGGGTTACGTGTGCTTACACCGTTAGGGGACCTCGCGTGGTGGCTGCGGACTCAGCCCAGCGGCGCCAAAGTCAGGGAAGGGACGATCCGCGGGCAGGGGGGTTTATTTCGTGGTTGAGGACACTGTGGCCAGGCGGTTTGAGGCGCACGAGCGGCCGAAGGGCGGCACTATTTTTGCGGTCCAGGTCCGCGGGCCGAATCCGCCATGAAGCATGCGCTACAACTGCAGGCCGCTGCCGTCCACATGCACGGCCATGGACCCAGAAGTGCTTGGGCCATATCGGCAGCTACAGTTGCGAGCTCTACGCTGCCTCCCTGCTAGCCACCTGCAAAACGGTGAATCAGTGGCCAATTGCGCCGGTTTTCCTGGGGACTTAGTTTCCAAAACGGAGAATCCAGCCCATTTCTTTTTATAGGTCTGATCCCCAGCTCCATCTGGTGGTGGAATATAGTATCACATTAACGCTTAATGTGCCAGACATTACACATGGGGCTGGATTTTCCGATTTGAAGACTAAGTACTAACGCGGCATGGGAACAATGGCGTTTTACACCCAAATGAATGGCGCAAAAGCTGCACCGATTGTCTGTCTGGTGGGGGCTAGCAGGCACACAGCTTAAAGTACTCAACTTTAGCTGCAGAAAAGGCTGGAGAATTGCCGGGTCAGTGGCTGCGCAACATGGTGCGTGCTGCGCGCGGACCCGGCCTGGCAAAAACTGCCCTCCTTTGTCAGGCTCATCATCCCTGGACCACCCCCACCAGTGCCCCCAGCCCCCGCCAAAGCCCGTCCTTCCCGCAGAATGGCTCCCACCCGACTGTGGCGGCACTGGACTCAGTGCGCAGCCGCCACACCGGGTTCACGAAAATAAATAGCATGAGTGACCCACGTCGTTAGGAACTCGGCCCATTGGGGGTGAAGCATCGGGGGAGGGCCTCAGTTGATGCCCTGAGGTATTTGATACGGCATGCGGCATACCCACTTGGAGGGGTTGAGCATAGTAAAACGGCGCCGTCCCACTTTTAGCACAAACAGGGATTCTCCGGCCGATTGCTGGACGTGATTTTGGCGTCAGAGACCGTAGAATCCCGCCCAAAATGTCACAATGGTGAGAATAGGGGCAGCACGGTAGCATGGTGGTTAGCATAAATGCTTCACAGCTCCAGGGTCCCAGGTTCGATTCCCGGCTGGGTCACTGTCTGTGTGGAGTCTGCACGTCCTCCCCCTGTGTGCGTGGGTTTCCTCCGGGTGCTCCGGTTTCCTCCCACAGTCCAAAGATGTGCGGGTTAGGTGGATTGGCCATGCTAAATTGCCCGTAGTGTCCTAATAAAAGTAAGGTTAAGGGGGGGTTGTTGGGTTACGGGTATAGGGTGGATACGTGGGTTTGAGTAGGGTGATCATGGCTCGGCACAACATTGAGGGCCGTAGGGCCTGTTCTGTGCTGTACTGTTCTATGTTCTAACCCCGTGGGGGCTCATTTATGGCACTAAATGCCATTGAATATGGGTCGCGATCTTGCCAACGAGGCCTTTGCGATACTCCCTGCCAAATGGGCCAAAACCAGACTTTAACTTAGGTCGGCTGAATCGCGCCCCTGAATTCCACTCGTTACCCTATCCTGAGTGTGATACTCTTTTCTTTTCTCACTTGTTTAACGGATTTTGGAACCAAAAAGGGCTATTTTAGTCAGAAAAAATACAATAGTCATTTTCACCGAGTTCATTTCCTTCAGCTTTATCTTTTTGTTTTGCTATTGCCCTAGAAAGGGTGCAAAGGAGATTCGCCGGGATGTTCCGGGGCTGTAGCGTTACAGCTATGAAGGATGACTGGCTCGGCTGGAGTTGTTTCCCTTGAAGCAAAAAGGGCCGAGGAGGGGGCCTGGTTGAGGTGTTCAAAATTATGAGGGACATAGATCGGGTGGAGAGGATGAAACTTTTCCCATTAGGGTTAATAACCAGGAGGCATAGATTTACGGTAATGGGCTGGAGATTTAGATGGGCTCTGAGGAAAAACATTTTCACCCAGAGGGAAAACGGAATCTGGAACTCACAGTCTGAAAAGGTGGTCGAGGCAAGAACCCTCCCAACATTTAAGAAACATTTAGATGAGCACTTGAAATACCACAGAATTCAAGTGCTGGAAAATGGGATTAGAATAGATAGATGCTTGATTCCCGGCACAGACACGATGGGCTGAAGGATGTCGAAGGTGCTGTAAAGCCCTGTGACTCCATGACTGTGACCCTTTTATATGGTGTGCACCCATTTCAAACAACAAGTATGAACATAGCAGCTGGATGCTTCAAATTCTCTTTGGAATGCAACCAAGCAGATTTTCAGGTTTTCATGTTCCTGCTTCTGAAACCGCTGAAACACCTGAACATAGCCACAAACATTAAGAATGGTTTGGGAAACCTGCTGGCTCCCTGAGGGGTTCATGATCCTTCTAACCTGATCTTCCACGATGCTCTGAACCTGGATGATTCAATATACCCAAGTTAGGAAGGCAAAAAATCTGCACCAAGTCTTCTTTTCAATAAATTTAGAGTACCCAATTATTTTTTCTCCAATTAAGTGGCAATTTAGCATGGCCAATCCACCTACCCTGCACATCTTTGGGTTGTGGGAGTGAAACCCACGCAGACACGGGGAGAATGTCACGGACAGTGACACAGGGCCGGGATTCGAACCCGGGTCCTCAGCGCCGCAGTCCCAGTGCTAACCACTGCACCACACGCCACCCTTGCACCAAGTCTTTTTTTTTAATTCAATGAGAATAGGTAAAGTTAAAGTCACCATAGTCCCAGATGACCATAAGCTGCTTTCCCCTTTGAGGGGGAGAGCTGACTGGTGATGATTTAACCGGAGAGTCACTACACTGGAGGCGAGGGGCAAGGTTGAAGGTGAGGCTTTCATGAATATATTAAATGAGAATACTAAATATATAGGTCATGTTATATCTTACCTCAGATTCTGAGCGGCAATTTAAATTTGAGCATGTTTTCCATTGTCGACAAATTCAACTATCGGGACTTTTAGCCAAAAGAGGCTAATAAAAACTGGACTAAAATATCCCCTCACCCTCAACAATACTAAAAGCAACAAAAATGTCAGGAAGCAGCAGTTCTAGAGGCATCAGAGACAACAGTAACTGCAGCAAAGGACAGGAGCGGTGAACAAGCGGATCAGCGGACCCACGAGGCAAGAGGTCCCTGGCCACTCCTGAGAGAGGCAGACCAGCGATCCGAAAAAAAGAGAATCCCCCCCCTTCCCCGCCAGAGGATGGGGTGGAAGAATTTCCTCATCAAGGAACTGAAAGAGATGAAGGACGACATCAAGGCAGAAATACAGATGGCAGTCAAGGTGGCAGTGACCGAGGCGCTGGCAGACAAAATGGGAAAGAGACTGGAGGGGGGATGGCTCTAGGCTGGCCTCAACAGGTCATTCATAGAAACATGGAACAGGATGGCACCACAAGCAGTCATTTTGGAGGGTCCCTGAGCAAAGGGAAACCCTGGAGTGCAGGGCTCACCCGCATGGCATACACAGTTGGTGGCCATGTTGTGGCCCCTGGACAAAGGGAAACCCCAAAGTGCAGGGGCCTGGCCTCATGATGAATACGGTGACTGCAGCCATTTTGGATGGCCCCCTAACAAGGGGAAACCCCGGAGAGCAAGGGCACATCCACAAGGTAAGTATGGTTAATCCCGCAGGAGAGGTGGGGGGGGGGGGGGACAGGAACCCTCTGTCAGAATAGTCACCTGGAATATCAGGGGAATTTAGCGGCCCAGTGAAAAGATCCAGAGTCTTCGCCCACCTGAAAAGTATGAAAGCCGATGTCTTCTTCCGAGACATACACCTGAGGGAGAAGGACTGACTGCGGGTAAGGAATCACAGAATCATGGAATTGACAGTGCATATGGAGGCCATTCTGCCCATCGAGTCTGCACCGGCCCTTGGAAAGGTCACCCTACTTAAACCCATGCCTCCATCCTATCCCCGTAACCCAGCAACCCCAACTAACCTTTTGGACAGTAAGGGATAATTTAGCATGGCCAATCCACCTAACCTGCACATCTTTGGGCTGTGGGAGGAAACCAGAGCATTGGGAGAAAAACCCACACAGACACCGGGAAAAAGGGCAAACTCCACACAGACAGTCATGCGAGGCCGGAATTGAACTTGGGACCCTGGAGCTGTGAGGAAGCATTGCAAACCACTGTGCCACCGTGCCGCCCAAAAGGGATGGATGGATGGGACAGACCTACCCTTCATGTTACGGGATGAGAGCTAGGGGGGCATCCATACTGATAAATAAGAGGACTGTGTTTACTGCAATGAAGATGGTTACGGACCCAGAGGGTCAGGGACCCTCCAAAATGACTGCTTGTGGTGCCATCCTGTTCCATGTTTCTATGAATGACCTGTTGAAGCCAGCCTAGAGCCATCCCCCCTCCAGTCTCTTTCCCATTTTGTCTGCCAGCGCCTCGGTCACTGCCACCTTGACTGCCACAATGGAGCACCAGTGCGCCTGGTGAATGTGTACGCTCCCAACTGGGACGGAGGTGACAACCTTTAACTGTGTACAGAATCCAATGATGAACAGATCGAACCCCAAAACAAGAAAAACGGCAGACATGCCAGAAGAACTAGGGACATTTATGGAGCAGGTGAGGGCTGTGGATCCATGGTTGTTCTCATTTTTATGTACACAAGTATACTCGCATCGACTTCTTTGCAGTGGGGAAATCGGTGCTTCAAGGGATAGTAAGAGCAGAAAACTCCGCGATCGTGATCTCCGACCATGCTCCACACTACATGTGAGTGAGGTTGGAGAGACCACGTTAGGCCCTTCCATGGAGGGTGGATACAGCCCTCCTGGCCTATAAGGTCTTCTGCCAGAAAACATCACAGGCCATAGATGAGTACATTACTGACAACCAGAACAGTGAAGTCTCACCCTCCACATTTTGGGAGGCGCTGAAGGCTGTGATCAGAGGAAAGGTTATCGCCTATAAGCAGAGGCAGGGAAGAGAGGGTAGCTAGGTAACAACTGATCAACCTCATTCTGGGGGCAGACAGAAGATACTCCAAGGCCCTGAGTGTAGTGCTTCCGCCAGAGAGGAAAAAGCTACAAAAGGACTTTAACATGCTATACACCAGGAAAGCACCAACTCCGCCAGACATGGAGGACCTTTTACAGATACGGAGACGAGGCTCGCCACCTACTGGTTCACCAGCTGAGAAAGAAAGCAGGCAGCCACGAGGGAGATATCACAGGTAAAGGACAACAGAGGCAGACTGATAGCCACCCCAAAAAAGATCAATGATGCATTTGAGGCCTTCCACCAGGGGCTGTACACCTCCAAGTCTCCCAATGGGGACTCAGGATGAAACATTTCCTCAATGGACTGGACATGCCAGACGTTGAGGATGATAGAAGGAGGAACTGGAAGCACCTCTAAAACTGGGAGAAGTCATGAAGAACATCAGCTCCATGCAGGCGAGTAAGGCACCGGGACCTGACGGGTTCCCGACGGACTTCTACAAAATACTTGCAACAGCATTGGCCCCACATCTGCGGGGGATGTTCACAGACTCACTAGTGAGGGGCACCTTGCCTCCAACACTAA